>NC_133140.1:20218320-20925841 GCF_048418815.1 Hemitrygon akajei | reverse complement strand
TGGATATTGACCCTTTGATTTCCCTGGCGGACTCGTGAATTTGTGGACCATTTGTTCTACTATTTCCCAGCGGACCCGTGGATTTGTGGAAATTTGTCATTCGATTTCCCAGAGGATTCGTGGGTTTATAAATATTGACCCTTCGATTTCCAAGCGCTCTCGTGGATCTGTCAATATTGACCCTTCGATTTCCCCGGCCGACTCTTAGATTTGTGGATATTAACCCTTCGATTTCAAAGCAGACTCCTGGATTTGTGGCTATTGACCCTTTGATTTCAAAGGAGACTCGTGGATTTCTGCAGATTGACCCTTCTATTTCCGGGGCGGGCCTCGTGGGATTTGTGGGTATTAACCCTTCGATTTCCCCGGCAGAGTCGGGGATTTGTGGATATTTGTCCTTCGATTTCCCTGGCAGAGTCGGGGATTTGTGGATATTGACCCTTCGATTTCCCTGGCAGAGTAGGGGATGATTTGTGGATATTGACCCTTCGATTTCCCTGGCAGAGTCGGGGATTTGTGGATATTGACCCTTCGATTTCCCCGGCAGAGTCGGGCATTTGTGGATATTGACCCTTCGATTTCCCCGGCCGACTCTTAGATTTGTGGATATTAACCCTTCGATTTCAAAGCAGACTCCTGGATTTGTGGCTATTGACCCTTTGATTTCAAAGCAGACTCGTGGATTTCTGGATATCGACACTTCGATTTCCTGCCGGGCTCGTGGATTTGTGGATATTAACCCTTCGATTTCAAGCAGACAGATGGATTTGTGAATATTTGCCTTTCGATTTCACGGAGGACTCGTGGATTTGTGGATATTGACCCTTCGATTTCCCAGCAGACTCGTGGATTTGTGGATATTGACCCTCGATTTCCCAGCAGACTCGTGGATTTGTGGATATTGACACTTCGATTTCCGGAGGACTCGTGGATTTTGTGGATATTAACCCTTCGATTCAAAGTAGACAGATGGATTTGTGCATATTTGTCTTTCGATTTCCCGGAGGACTCGTGTATTTGTGGATATTGACCCTTCGATTTCACGGAGGACTCGTGGATTTGTGGATATTGACCCTTCGATTTCACGGAGGACTCGTGGATTTGTGGATATTGACCCTTCGATTTCCCAGCAGACTCGTGGATTTGTGGATATTGAACCTTCGATTTCACGGAGGACTCATGGATTTGTGGATATTGACCCTTCGATTTCACGGAGGACTCGTGGATTTGTGGATATTGACCCTTCGATTTCCCAGCAGACTCGTGGATTTGTGGATATTGACACTTCGATTTCCCCGGCAGAGTCCGGGATTTGTGGATATTGACCCTTCGATTTCCCTGGCAGAGTCGGGGATTTGTGGATATTGACCCTTCGATTTCCCAGCGCTCTCGTGGATTTGTGGATATTGACCCTTCGATTTCGCTGTCGGACTCGTGAATTTGTGGACATTTGTTCTACTATTTCCAGCGGACCCGTGGATTTCTGGATATTTGTCATTCGATTTCCCAGAGGATTCGTGGGTTTATAGATATTGACCCTTCGATTTCCCAGCGCTCTCGTGGATTTATCGATATTGACCATTCGATTTCCCCGGCCGACTCTTAGATTTGTGGATATTAAACCCTTCGATTTCAAAGCAGACTCCTGGATTTGTGGCTATTGACCCTTTGTTTTCAAAGCAGACTCGTGGATTTGTGGATATTGACCCTTTGAATTCCCGGCGAACTCGTGGATTTGTGGATATTGACTCTTCGATTTCCCCGGCTGACTCGTGGATTTGTGGGTATTGACCCTTCGATTTCCCAGGTGGACTCGGGGATTTATGGGTATTGACCCTTCGATTTCCCAGGTGGGACTCGGGGATTTATGGGTATTGACGCTTCGATTTTCCGGCAGAGTCGCGGATTTGTGGGTATTGACCCTTTGATTTCACAGGTGGACTCGGGGATTTATGGGTATTGACCCTTCGATTTCCCTAGCGGACTCGTGGATTTGTGGATATTGACCCTTTGATTTCCCTGGCGGACTCGTGAATTTGTGGACATTTGTTCTACTATTTCCCAGCGGACCCGTGGATTTGTGGATATTTGTCATTCGATTTCCCAGAGGATTCGTGGGTTTATAAATATTGACCCTTCGATTTCCAAGCGCTCTCGTGGATCTGTCAATATTGACCCTTCGATTTTCCCCGGCCGACTCTTAGATTTTTGGATATTAACCCTTCGATTTCAAAGCAGACTCCTGGATTTGTGGCTATTGACCCTTTGATTTCAAAGGAGACTCGTGGATTTCTGCAGATTGACCCTTCTATTTCCGGGCGGGCTCGTGGATTTGTGGGTATTAACCCTTCGATTTCCCCGGCAGAGTCGGGGATTTGTGGATATTTGTCCTTCGATTTCCCTGGCAGAGTCGGGGATTTGTGGATATTGACCCTTCGATTTCCCTGGCAGAGTAGGGGATTTGTGGATATTGACCCTTCGATTTCCCTGGCAGAGTCGGGGATTTGTGGATATTGACCCTTCGATTTCCCCGGCAGAGTCGGGCATTTGTGGATATTGACCCTTCGATTTCCCCGGCCGACTCTTAGATTTGTGGATATTAACCCTTCGATTTCAAAGCAGACTCCTGGATTTGTGGCTATTGACCCTTTGATTTCAAAGCAGACTCGTGGATTTCTGGATATCGACACTTCGATTTCCTGCCGGGCTCGTGGATTTGTGGATATTAACCCTTCGATTTCAAAGCAGACAGATGGATTTGTGAATATTTGCCTTTCGATTTCACGGAGGACTCGTGGATTTGTGGATATTGACCCTTCGATTTCCCAGCAGACTCGTGGATTTGTGGATATTGACCTTCGATTTCCCAGCAGACTCGTGGATTTGTGGATATTGACACTTCGATTTCCGGAGGACTCGTGGATTTGTGGATATTAACCCTTCGATTTCAAAGTAGACAGATGGATTTGTGCATATTTGTCTTTCGATTTCCCGGAGGACTCGTGTATTTGTGGATATTGACCCTTCGATTTCACGGAGGACTCGTGGATTTGTGGATATTGACCCTTCGATTTCACGGAGGACTCGTGGATTTGTGGATATTGACCCTTCGATTTCCCAGCAGACTCGTGGATTTGTGGATATTGAACCTTCGATTTCACGGAGGACTCGTGGATTTGTGGATATTGACCCTTCGATTTCACGGAGGACTCGTGGATTGTGGATATTGACCCTTCGATTTCCCAGCAGACTCGTGGATTTGTGGATATTGACACTTCGATTTCCCGGAGGACTCGTGGATTTGTGGATATTAACCCTTCGATTTCAAAGCAGACAGATGGATTTGTGCATATTTGTCTTTCGATTTCCCGGAGGACTCGTGTATTTGTGGATTATTGACCCTTCGATTTCACGGAGGACTCGTGGATTTGTGGATATTGACCCTTCGATTTCACGGAGGACTCGTGGATTTGTGGATATTGACCCTTCGATTTCCCAGCAGACTCGTGGATTTGTGGATATTGACCCTTCGATTTCACGGAGGACTCGTGGATTTGTGGATATTGACCCTTCGATTTCACGGAGGACTCGTGGATTTGTGGATATTGACCCTTCGATTTCCCAGCAGACTTGTGGATTTGTGGATATTGACCCTTCGATTTCACGGAGGACTCGTGGATTTGTGGATATTGACCCTTCGATTTCACGGAGGACTCGTGGATTTGTGGATATTGACCCTTCGATTTCCCCGGCAGACTCGTGGATTTGTGGATATTGACCCTTCGATTTCCCAGCAGACTCGTGAATTTCTGGATATTGACACTTCGATTTCCCGGAGGACTCGTGGATTTGTGGATATTAACCCTTCGATTTCAAAGCAGACAGATGGATTTGTGCATATTTGTCTTTCGATTTCCCGGAGGACTCGTGTATTTGTGGATATTGACCCTTCGATTTCACGGAGGACTCGTGGATTTTGTGGATATTGACCCTTCGATTTCACGGAGGACTCGTGGATTTGTGGATATTGACCCTTCGATTTCCCAGCAGACTCGTGGATTTGTGGATATTGACCCTTCGATTTCACGGAGGACTCGTGGATTTGTGGATATTTGTCCTTCGATTTCCCTGGCAGAGTCGGGGATTTGTGGATATTGACCCTTCGATTTCCCTGGCAAGAGTCGGGGATTTGTGGATATTGACCCTTCGATTTCCCCGGCAGAGTCGGGGATTTGTGGATATTGACCCTTCGATTTCCTGGCAGAGTCGGGGATTTGTGGATATTGACCCTTCGATTTCCCAGCGCTCTCGTGGATTTGTGGATATTGACCCTTCGATTTCGCTGTCGGACTCGTGAATTTGTGGACATTTGTTCTACTATTTCCCAGCGGGACCCGTGGATTTCTGGATATTTGTCATTCGATTTCCCAGAGGATTCGTGGGTTTATAGATATTGACCCTTCGATTTCCCAGCGCTCTCGTGGATTTATCGATATTGACCATTCGATTTCCCCGGCCGACTCTTAGATTTGTGGATATTAACCCTTCGATTTCAAAGCAGACTCCTGGATTTGTGGCTATTGACCCCTTTGTTTTCAAAGCAGACTCGTGGATTTGTGGATATTGACCCTTTGAATTCCGGCGAACTCGTGGATTTGTGGATATTGACTCTTCGATTTCCCGGCTGACTCGTGGATTTGTGGGTATTGACCCTTCGATTTCCCAGGTGGACTCGGGGATTTATGGGTATTGACCCTTCGATTTCCCAGGTGGACTCGGGGATTTATGGGTATTGACGCTTCGATTTTCCGGCAGAGTCGCGGATTTGTGGGTATTGACCCTTTGATTTCACAGGTGGACTCGGGGATTTATGGGTATTGACCCTTCGATTTCCCTAGCGGACTCGTCGATTTGTGGATATTGACCCTTTGATTTCCCTGGCGGACTCGTGAATTTGTGGACATTTGTTCTACTATTTCCCAGCGGACCCGTGGATTTGTGGATATTTGTCATTCGATTTCCCAGAGGATTCGTGGGTTTATAAATATTGACCCTTCGATTTCCAAGCGCTCTCGTGGATCTGTCAATATTGACCCTTCGATTTCCCGGCCGACTCTTAGATTTGTGGATATTAACCCTTCGATTTCAAAGCAGACTCCTGGATTTGTGGCTATTGACCCTTTGATTTCAAAGGAGACTCGTGGATTTCTGCAGATTGACCCTTCTATTTCCGGGCGGGCTCGTGGATTTGTGGGTATTAACCCTTCGATTTCCCCGGCAGAGTCGGGGATTTGTGGATATTTGTCCTTCGATTTCCCTGGCAGAGTCGGGGATTTGTGGATATTGACCCTTCGATTTCCCTGGCAGAGTAGGGGATTTGTGGATATTGACCCTTCGATTTCCCTGGCAGAGTCGGGGATTTGTGGATATTGACCCTTCGATTTCCCCGGCAGAGTCGGGCATTTGTGGATATTGACCCTTCGATTTCCCGGCCGACTCTTAGATTTGTGGATATTAACCTTCGATTTCAAAGCAGACTCCTGGATTTGTGGCTATTGACCCTTTGATTTCAAAGCAGACTCGTGGATTTCTGGATATCGACACTTCGATTTCCTGCCGGGCTCGTGGATTTGTGGATATTAACCCTTCGATTTCAAAGCAGACAGATGGATTTGTGAATATTTGCCTTTCGATTTCCCGGAGGACTCGTGTATTTGTGGATATTGACCCTTCGATTTCCCAGCAGACTCGTGGATTTCTGGATATTGACACTTCGATTTCCCGGAGGACTCGTGGATTTGTGGACATTACCCTTCGATTTCAAAGCAGACAGATGGATTTGTGGCTATTGACCCTTTGATTTCAAAGCAGACTCGTGGATTTGTGGATATTGACCCTTTGAATTCCCGGCGAACTCGTGGATTTGTGGATATTGACTCTTCGATTTCCCCGGCTGACTCGTGGATTTGTGGGTATTGACCTTTCGATTTCCCAGGTGGACTCGGGTATTTATGGGTATTGACCCTTCGATTTCCAGGTGGACTCGGGAATTTATGGGGTATTGACGCTTCGATTTTCCCGGCAGAGTCGCGGATTTGTGGGTATTGACCCTTTGATTTCACAGGTGGACTCGGGGATTTATGGGTATTGACCCTTTGATTTCACAGGTGGACTTGGGGATTTGTGGATATTGACCCTTTGATTTCCCTGGCGGACTCGTGAATTTGTGGACATTTGTTCTACTATTTCCCAGCGGACCCGTGTATTTCTGGATATTTGTCATTCGATTTCCCAGAGGATTCATGTGTTTATAGATATTGACCCTTCGATTTCCCAGCGCTCTCGTGGATCTGTCGATATTGACCCTTCGATTTCCCCGGCCGACTCTTAGATTTGTGGATATTAACCTTCGATTTCAAAGCAGACTCCTGGATTTGTGGCTATTGACCCTTTGATTCAAAGCAGACTCGTGGATTTCTGGATATCGACACTTCGATTTCCTGCCGGGCTCGTGGATTTGTGGATATTAACCCTTCGATTTCAAAGCAGACAGATGGATTTGTGAATATTTGTCTTTCGATTTCCCGGAGGACTCGTGTATTTGTGGATATTGACCCTTCGATTTCCCCGGCAGAGTCGGGGATTTTGTGGATATTGACCCTTCGATTTCCCTGGTGGACTCGTGAATTTGTGGACATTTGTTCTACTATTTCCCAGCGGACCCGTGGATTTGTGGATATTTGTCATTCGATTTCCCAGAGGATTCGTGGGTTTATAAATATTGACCTTTCGATTTCCAAGCGCTCTCGTGGATCTGTCAATATTGACCCTTCGATTTCCCCGGCCGACTCTTAGATTTGTGGATATTAACCCTTCGATTTCAAAGCAGACAGATGGATTTGTGCATATTTGTCTTTCGATTTCCCGGAGGACTCGTGTATTTGTGGATATTGACCCTTCGATTTCACGGAGGACTCGTGGATTTTGTGGATATTGACCCTTCGATTTCACGGAGGACTCGTGGATTTGTGGATATTGACCCTTCGATTTCCCAGCAGACTCGTGGATTTGTGGATATTGACCCTTCGATATTACGGAGGACTCGTGGATTTGTGGATATTGACCCTTCGATTTCACGGAGGACTCGTGGATTTGTGGATATTGACCCTTCGATTTCCCAGCAGACTCATGGATTTGTGGATATTGACCCTTCGATTTCACGGAGGACTCGTGGATTTGTGGATTGTGACCCTTCAATTTCCCCGTCAGACTCATGGATTTGTGGATCTTTTTCCATCGATTTCCCAGGAGGAGTCGTGGATTTGTGCAGATTGACCCTTCTATTTCCAGGCGGGCTCGTGGATTTGTGGGTATTGACCCTTCGATTTCCACGGCAGAGTCGGGGATTTGTGGATATTTGTCCTTCGATTTCCCTGGCAGAGTAGGGGATTTGTGGATATTGACCCTTCGATTTCCCTGGCAGAGTCGGGGATTTGTGGATATTGACCCTTCGATTTCCCCGGCAGAGTCGGGGATTTGTGGATATTGACCCTTCGATTTCCCTGCAGAGTCGGGGATTTGTGGATATTGACCCTTCGATTTCCCTGACAGAGTCGGGGATTTGTGGATATTGACCCTTCGATTTCGCTGGCGGACTCGTGAATTTTGTGGACATTTGTTCTACTATTTCCCAGCGGACACGTGGATTTCTGGATATTTGTCATTCGATTTCCCAGAGGATTCGTGGGTTTATAGATATTGACCCTTCGATTTCCCAGCGCTCTCGTGGATTTATCGATATTGACCCTTCGATTTCCCCGGCCAACTCTTAGATTTGTGGATATTAACCCTTCGATTCCAAAGCAGACAGATAGATTTGTGGCTATTGACCCTTTGTTTTCAAAGCAGACTCGTGGATTTGTGGATATTGACCCTTTGAATTCCCGGCGAACTCGTGGATTTGTGGATATTGACTCTTCGATTTCCCAGGCTGACTCGTGTATTTGTGGGTATTGACCCTTCGATTTTCCAGGTGGACTCGGGAAATTTATGGGTATTGACCCTTCGATTTCCCAGGTGGACTCGGGGATTTATGGTATTGACGCTTCGATTTTTCCGGCAGAGTCGCGGATTTGTGGGGTATTGACCCTTTGATTTCACAGGTGGACTCGGGGATTTATGGGTATTGACCCTTCGATTTCCCTAGCGGACTCGTCGATTTGTGGATATTGACCCTTTGATTTCCCCTGGCGGACTCGTGAATTTGTGGACATTTGTTCTACTATTTCCCAGCGGACCCGTGGATTTCTGGATATTTGTCATTCGATTTCCCAGAGGATTCATGTGTTTATAGATATTGACCCTTCGATTTCCCAGCGCTCTCGTGGATCTGTCGATATTGACCCTTCGATTTCCCCGGCCGACTCTTAGATTTGTGGATATTAACCCTTCGATTTCAAAGCAGACTCCTGGATTTGTGGCTATTGACCCTTTGATTTCAAAGCAGACACATGGATTTCTGGATATCGACACTTCGATTTCCTGCCGGGCTCGTGGATTTGTGGATATTAACCCTTCGATTTCAAAGCAGACAGATGGATTTGTGAATATTTGCCTTTCGATTTCCCGGAGGACTCGTGTATTTGTGGATATTGACCCTTCGATTTCCCAGCAGACTCGTGGATTTCTGGATATTGACACTTCGATTTCCCGGAGGACTCGTGGATTTGTGGACATTAACCCTTCGATTTTCAAAGCAGACAGATGGATTTGTGGCTATTGACCCTTTGATTTCAAAGCAGACTCGTGGATTTGTGGATATTGACCCTTTGAATTCCCGGCGAACTCGTGGATTTGTGGATATTGACTCTTCGATTTCCCCGGCTGACTCGTGGATTTGTGGGTATTGACCTTTCGATTTCCCAGGTGGACTCGGGTATTTATGGTATTGACCCTTCGATTTCCCAGGTGGACTCGGGGATTTATGGGTATTGACGCTTCGATTTTCCGGCAGAGTCGCGGATTTGTGGGTATTGACCCTTTGATTTCACAGGTGGACTCGGGGATTTATGGGTATTGACCCTTCGATTTCCCTAGCGGACTCGTCGATTTGTGGATATTGACCCTTTGATTTCCCTGGCGGACTCGTGAATTTGTGGACATTTGTTCTACTATTTCCCAGCGGACCCATGGATTTCTGGATATTTGTCATTCGATTTCCCAGAGGATTCATGTGTTTATAGATATTGACCCTTCGATTTCCCAGCGCTCTCGTGGATCTGTCGATATTGACCCTTCGATTTCCCCGGCCGACTCTTAGATTTGTGGATATTAACCCTTCGATTTCAAAGCAGACTCCTGGATTTGTGGCTATTGACCCTTTGATTTCAAAGCAGACTCGTGGATTTCTGGATATCGACACTTCGATTTCCTGCCGGGCTCGTGGATTTGTGGATATTAACCCTTCGATTTCAAAGCAGACAGATGGATTTGTGAATATTTGTCTTTCGATTTCCCGGAGGACTCGTGTATTTGTGGATATTGACCCTTCGATTTCCCCGGCAGAGTCGGGGATTTGTGGATATTGACCCTTCGATTTCCCTGGTGGACTCGTGAATTTGTGGACATTTGTTCTACTATTTCCCAGCGGACCCGTGGATTTGTGGATATTTGTCATTCGATTTCCCAGAGGATTCGTGGGTTTATAAATATTGACCCTTCGATTTCCAAGCGCTCTCGTGGATCTGTCAATATTGACCCTTCGATTTCCCCGGCCGACTCTTAGATTTGTGGATATTAACCCTTCGATTTCAAAGCAGACTCCTGGATTTGTGGCTATTGACCCTTTGATTTCAAAGGAGAATCGTGGATTTGTGCAGATTGACCCTTCTATTTCCGGGCGGGCTCGTGGATTTGTGGGTATTAACCCTTTGATTTCCCCGGCAGAGTCGGGGATTTGTGGATATTTGTCCTTCGATTTCCCTGGCAGAGTCGGGGATTTGTGGATATTGACCCTTCGATTTCCCTGGTAGAGTCGGGGATTTGTGGATATTGACCCTTCGATTTCCCCGGCAGAGTCGGGGATTTGTGGATATTGACCCTTCGATTTCCCCGGCAGAGTCGGGCATTTGTGGATATTGACCCTTCGATTCCCCGGCAGAGTTGGGGATTTGTGGATATTGACCCTTCGATTTCCCCGGCAGAGTCGGGGATTTGTGGATATTGACCCTTCGATTTCCCTGGCAGATTCGGGGATTTGTGGATATTGACCCTTCGATTTCCCTGGCAGAGTTGGGGATTTGTGGATATTGACCCTACGATTTCCCAGCGCTCTCGTGGATTTGTGGATATTGACCCTTCGATTTCGCTGGCGGACTCGTGAATTTGTGGACATTTGTTCTACTATTTCCCAGCGGACCCGTGGATTTTTGGATATTTGTCATTCGATTTCCCAGAGGATTCGTGGGTTTATAGATATTGACCCTTCGATTTCCCAGTGCTCTCGTGGATTTATCGATATTGACCATTCGATTTCCCCGGCCGACTCTTAGATTTGTGGATATTAACCCTTCGATTTCAAAGCAGACTCCTGGATTTGTGGCTATTGACCCTTTGATTTCAAAGCAGACTCGTGGATTTGTGGATATTGACCCTTTGAATTCCCGGCGAACTCGTGGATTTGTGGATATTGACTCTTCGATTTCCCCGGCTGACTCGTGGATTTGTGGGTATTGACCCTTCGATTTCCCAGGTGGACTCGGGGATTTATGGGTATTGACGCTTCGATTTTCCGGCAGAGTCGCGGATTTGTGGGTATTGACCCTTTGATTTCACAGGTGGACTCGGGGATTTGTGGATATTGACCCTTTGATTTCCCTGGCGGACTCGTGAATTTGTGGACATTTGTTCTACTATTTCCCAGCGGACCCGTGTATTTCTGGATATTTGTCATTCGATTTCCCAGAGGATTCATGTGTTTATAGATATTGACCCTTCGATTTCCCAGCGCTCTCGTGGATCTGTCGATATTGACCCTTCGATTTCCCCGGCCGACTCTTAGATTTGTGGATATTAACCCTTCGATTTCAAAGCAGACTCCTGGATTTGTGGCTATTGACCCTTTGATTTCAAAGCAGACTCGTGGATTTCTGGATATCGACACTTCGATTTCCTGCCGGGCTCGTGGATTTGTGGATATTAACCCTTCGATTTCAAAGCAGACAGATGGATTTGTGAATATTTGTCTTTCGATTTCCCGGAGGACTCGTGTATTTGTGGATATTGACCCTTCGATTTCCCAGCAGACTCGTGGATTTCTGGATATTGACACTTCGATTTCCCGGAGGACTCGTGGATTGTGGATATTGACCCTTCGATTTCCTGGCGGACTCGTGGATTTGTGGATATTTGTCCTTCAATTGGCCCGTAGGGTTCGTGGATTTGTGGATATTGATCCTTCAATTTCCCGACGGACTCATGGATTTGTGGGTATTTGTCCTTCGAATTGGCAGCAGACTCGTGCATTTGTGGGTATTGACCCTTCGAATTCCCAGAGCACTCGTGGATTAGCTGATATTTACACTTTGATTTCCATTGTGGACTCATGGATTTGTGGATATTGACCCCTCTATTTCCCTGGTGGACTCATGGATTTGTGGATATTTGTTGTTCGATTTCCCGTAGGGTTCGTGGATTTGTGGATATTGATCCTTCAATTTCCCAACGGACTCATGGATTTGTGGGTATTGACCCTTCGATTTCGCAGCGCACTCGTGCATTTCTTGGTTGTGACTCTTCGATTTCCATGGCAGACTCGTGAACTTGTTGGTATTGACTCTTCGATTTCCCGGCCGAATCGTGGATTTGTTGGTATTGACCCTTCGATTTCCCTGGCAGACTCCTGGATCTGTGTATATTGACCCTTCGATTTCGTGGCTCGTGGATTTCTGGATATTGACCCTTTGATTTCCCTGGCGGACTCATGTATTTGTGGAAATTTGTCCTTCGAATTCGCAGCAGACTCGTGGATTTGTGGGTATTGGCCTTTCGAATTCCCAGCGCACTCGTGGATTTGCTGATATTGACTCTTCGATTTCCCCGGCCGAATCGTGGATTTGTTGGTATTGACTCTTCGATTTCGATGGCCGACTCGTGGATTTGTGGATATTTGTCCTTCGATTTCCCAGCGCACTCATGGATTTCAGGATATTGACACTTCGATTTCCCAGCAGACTCATGATTTTGTGGATATTGACACTTCGATTTCCATTGCGGACTCATTGATTTCTGGATATTTGTCCTTCGATTTCCCAGCGCATTCGTGGATTTCTGGATATTGACACTTCAATTTACAAGCAGACTCATGAATTTATGGATATTGACACTTCGATTTCCATTGCGGACTCATTGATTTGTGGATATTTGAGCTTCGATTTCCCAGCGTACTCGTGGACTTCTGGAAATTGACCCTTCGATTTTCCTGGCAGACTCGTGGATTTGTGGTTATTTGTCCTTCGATTTCCCTGGCGGACTCTTGGATTTGTGGGTATTGACCCTTACATTTCCCTGGCGGACTCATGGATTTGTGGGTATTGACCCTTTGAATTCCCGGTGGACTCGTGGATTTGTGGGTATTGACCCTTCGATTTCCCGGCGGACTCGTGGATTTGTGGGTATTGACCCTTTGATTTCCCAGGCGGACTCGTGGATTTGTGGGTATTAACCCTTCGATTTCCCGGTGGACTCATGGACTTGTGGGTATAGACCGTTTGATTTCCCCGGCGGACTCGTGGATTTGAGGATGTTTGTCCTTCGATTTTCCGGTGGACTCGTGGATTTTGGATATCGACCCCTCGATTTCCCGGCGGACTCGTGGATTTTGGATATCGACCCCTCGATTTCCCTGCGGACTCGTGGATTTGAGGGTATTGACCCTTCAAATTCCCAGCGCACTCGTGGATTTGTGGGTATTGACTCTTCGATTTTCTGGCCGACTCGTGGATTTGTGGGTATTGACCCTTCGAATTCCCGGTGGACTCGTGGATTTGTGGGTATTGACCCTTTGATTTCCCAGGCGGACTCGTGGATTTGTGGGTATTAACCCTTCGATTTCCCGGCGGACTCATGGACTTGTGGGTATTGACCCTTCGATTTCCCGGCGGACTCGTAGATTTATGGGTATTGACCCTTCGATTTCCCGACGGACTCATGGACTTGTGGGTATTGACCCTTTGATTCCCAGGACGACTCGTGGATTTGTGGGTATTGAGCCTTCGATTTCCCGGCGGACTCGTGGATTTGTGGGTATTGACCCTTTGATTTCCCAGGCGGACTCGTGGATTTGTGGGTATTAACCCTTCGATTTCCCGGTGGACTCATGGACTTGTGGGTATAGACCGTTTGATTTCCCCAGCGGACTCGTGGATTTGAGGATGTTTGTCCTTCGATTTCCCTGGTGGACTCGGGGATTTATGGGTATTGACCCTTTGATTTCCCAGGCGGACTCGTGGATTTGTGGGTATTAACCCTTCGATTTCCCGGTGGACTCATGGACTTGTGGGTATAGACCGTTTGATTTCCCCAGCGGACTCGTGGATTTGAGGATGTTTGTCCTTCGATTTCCCTGGCGGACTCGTTGATTTTGGATATCGACCCCTCGATTTCCCGGCGGACTCGTGGATTTGAGGGTATTGACCCTTCGAATTCCCAGCGGACTCGTGGATTTGTGGGTATTGACTCTTCGATTTTCCGGCCGACTCGTGGATTTGTGGGTATTGACCCTTCGAATTCCCGGTGGACTCGTGGATTTGTGGGTATTGACCCTTTGATTTCCCGGTGGACTCATGGACTTGTGGGTATTGACCCTTCGATTTCCCGGCGGACTCGTAGATTTGTGGGTATTGACCCTTCGATTTCCCGACGGACTCATGGACTTGTGGGTATTGACCCTTTGATTCCCAGTACGACTCGTGGTTTTGTGGATATTTGTCCTTCGATTTGCCCGTAGGGCTCGTGGATTTGTGGGTATTGACCATTCAATTTCCCGGCAGAGTCGTAGATTTGTGGGTATTGTCCATTCGAGTTACCGGCGGACTCGTGGACTTGTGCATAGTCAGCCTTCGATTACCCAGTGGACACGTGGATTTCTGGAAATTGACCCTTCTATTTTCCTGGCAGACTCGTGGATTTGTGAATATTTGTCCTTCGATTTCCCTGGCGGACTCTTGGATTTGTGGGTATTGACCCTTACATTTCCCTGGCGGACTCATGGATTTGTGGGTATTGACCCTTTGATTTCCCAGGCGGACTCGTGGATTTGTGGGTATTAACCCTTCGATTTCCCGGTGGTCTCATGGACTTGTGGGTATAGACCGTTTGATTTCCCCGGCGGACTCGTGGATTTGAGGATGTTTGTCCTTCGATTTCCCGGCGGACTCGTGGATTTGAGGATGTTTGTCCTTCGATTTCCCGGCGGACTCGTGGATTTGAGGGTATTGACCCTTCAAATTCCCAGCGCACTCGTGGATTTGTGGGTATTGACTCTTCGATTTTCCGGCCGACTCGTGGATTTGTGGGTATTGACACTTCGAATTCCTGGTGGACTCGTGGATTTGTGGGTATTGACCCTTTGATTTCCCAGGCGGACTCGTGGATTTGTGGGTATTAACCCTTCGATTTCCCGGCGGACTCATGGACTTGTGGGTATTGACCCTTTGATTTCCCGGCCGACTCGTAGATTTATGGGTATTGACCCTTCGATTTCCCGACGGACTCATGGACTTGTGGGTATTGACCCTTTGATTCCCAGGACGACTCATGGATTTGTGGATATTTGTCCTTCGATTTGCCCGTAGGGCTCGTGGATTTGTGGGTATTGACCATTCAATTTCCCGGCAGAGTCGTAGATTTGTGGGTATTGTCCATTCGAGTTACCGGCGGACTCGTGGACTTGTGCATAGTCAGCCTTCGATTACCCAGTGGACACGTGGATTTCTGGAAATTGACCCTTCTATTTTCCTGGCAGACTCGTGGATTTGTGAATATTTGTCCTTCGTTTTCCCTGGCGACCTCGTGAATTTGTGGATATTGAGACTTCGATTTCCATTGCGGACTCATTGATTTGTGGATATTTGTCCTTCGATTTCACTGGAGGACTCGTGAATTTGTGGACATTTGTTCTACTATTTCCCAGCGGACCCATGGATTTCTGGATATTTGTCATTCGATTTCCCAGAGGATTCATGTGTTTATAGATATTGACCCTTCGATTTCCCAGCGCTCTCGTGGATCTGTCGATATTGACCCTTCGATTTCCCCGGCCGACTCTTAGATTTGTGGATATTAACCCTTCGATTTCAAAGCAGACTCCTGGATTTGTGGCTATTGACCCTTTGATTTCAAAGCAGACTCGTGGATTTCTGGATATCGACACTTCGATTTCCTGCCGGGCTCGTGGATTTGTGGATATTAACCCTTCGATTTCAAAGCAGACAGATGGATTTGTGAATATTTGTCTTTCGATTTCCCGGAGGACTCGTGTATTTGTGGATATTGACCCTTCGATTTCCCCGGCAGAGTCGGGGATTTGTGGATATTGACCCTTCGATTTCCCTGGTGGACTCGTGAATTTGTGGACATTTGTTCTACTATTTCCCAGCGGACCCGTGGATTTGTGGATATTTGTCATTCGATTTCCCAGAGGATTCGTGGGTTTATAAATATTGACCCTTCGATTTCCAAGCGCTCTCGTGGATCTGTCAATATTGACCCTTCGATTTCCCCGGCCGACTCTTAGATTTGTGGATATTAACCCTTCGATTTCAAAGCAGACTCCTGGATTTGTGGCTATTGACCCTTTGATTTCAAAGGAGAATCGTGGATTTGTGCAGATTGACCCTTCTATTTCCGGGCGGGCTCGTGGATTTGTGGGTATTAACCCTTCGATTTCCCCGGCAGAGTCGGGGATTTGTGGATATTTGTCCTTCGATTTCCCTGGCAGAGTCGGGGATTTGTGGATATTGACCCTTCGATTTCCCTGGTAGAGTCGGGGATTTGTGGATATTGACCCTTCGATTTCCCCGGCAGAGTCGGGGATTTGTGGATATTGACCCTTCGATTTCCCCGGCAGAGTCGGGCATTTGTGGATATTGACCCTTCGATTTCCCCGGCAGAGTTGGGGATTTGTGGATATTGACCCTTCGATTTCCCCGGCAGAGTCGGGGATTTGTGGATATTGACCCTTCGATTTCCCTGGCAGAGTCGGGGATTTGTGGATATTGACCCTTCGATTTCCCTGGCAGAGTTGGGGATTTGTGGATATTGACCCTACGATTTCCCAGCGCTCTCGTGGATTTGTGGATATTGACCCTTCGATTTCGCTGGCGGACTCGTGAATTTGTGGACATTTGTTCTACTATTTCCCAGCGGACCCGTGGATTTTTGGATATTTGTCATTCGATTTCCCAGAGGATTCGTGGGTTTATAGATATTGACCCTTCGATTTCCCAGTGCTCTCGTGGATTTATCGATATTGACCATTCGATTTCCCCGGCCGACTCTTAGATTTGTGGATATTAACCCTTCGATTTCAAAGCAGACTCCTGGATTTGTGGCTATTGACCCTTTGATTTCAAAGCAGACTCGTGGATTTGTGGATATTGACCCTTTGAATTCCCGGCGAACTCGTGGATTTGTGGATATTGACTCTTCGATTTCCCCGGCTGACTCGTGGATTTGTGGGTATTGACCCTTCGATTTCCCAGGTGGACTCGGGGATTTATGGGTATTGACGCTTCGATTTTCCGGCAGAGTCGCGGATTTGTGGGTATTGACCCTTTGATTTCACAGGTGGACTCGGGGATTTGTGGATATTGACCCTTTGATTTCCCTGGCGGACTCGTGAATTTGTGGACATTTGTTCTACTATTTCCCAGCGGACCCGTGTATTTCTGGATATTTGTCATTCGATTTCCCAGAGGATTCATGTGTTTATAGATATTGACCCTTCGATTTCCCAGCGCTCTCGTGGATCTGTCGATATTGACCCTTCGATTTCCCCGGCCGACTCTTAGATTTGTGGATATTAACCCTTCGATTTCAAAGCAGACTCCTGGATTTGTGGCTATTGACCCTTTGATTTCAAAGCAGACTCGTGGATTTCTGGATATCGACACTTCGATTTCCTGCCGGGCTCGTGGATTTGTGGATATTAACCCTTCGATTTCAAAGCAGACAGATGGATTTGTGAATATTTGTCTTTCGATTTCCCGGAGGACTCGTGTATTTGTGGATATTGACCCTTCGATTTCCCAGCAGACTCGTGGATTTCTGGATATTGACACTTCGATTTCCCGGAGGACTCGTGGATTGTGGATATTGACCCTTCGATTTCCTGGCGGACTCGTGGATTTGTGGATATTTGTCCTTCAATTGGCCCGTAGGGTTCGTGGATTTGTGGATATTGATCCTTCAATTTCCCGACGGACTCATGGATTTGTGGGTATTTGTCCTTCGAATTGGCAGCAGACTCGTGCATTTGTGGGTATTGACCCTTCGAATTCCCAGAGCACTCGTGGATTAGCTGATATTTACACTTTGATTTCCATTGTGGACTCATGGATTTGTGGATATTGACCCCTCTATTTCCCTGGTGGACTCATGGATTTGTGGATATTTGTTGTTCGATTTCCCGTAGGGTTCGTGGATTTGTGGATATTGATCCTTCAATTTCCCAACGGACTCATGGATTTGTGGGTATTGACCCTTCGATTTCGCAGCGCACTCGTGCATTTCTTGGTTGTGACTCTTCGATTTCCATGGCAGACTCGTGAACTTGTTGGTATTGACTCTTCGATTTCCCGGCCGAATCGTGGATTTGTTGGTATTGACCCTTCGATTTCCCTGGCAGACTCCTGGATCTGTGTATATTGACCCTTCGATTTCGTGGCTCGTGGATTTCTGGATATTGACCCTTTGATTTCCCTGGCGGACTCATGTATTTGTGGAAATTTGTCCTTCGAATTCGCAGCAGACTCGTGGATTTGTGGGTATTGGCCTTTCGAATTCCCAGCGCACTCGTGGATTTGCTGATATTGACTCTTCGATTTCCCCGGCCGAATCGTGGATTTGTTGGTATTGACTCTTCGATTTCGATGGCCGACTCGTGGATTTGTGGATATTTGTCCTTCGATTTCCCAGCGCACTCATGGATTTCAGGATATTGACACTTCGATTTCCCAGCAGACTCATGATTTTGTGGATATTGACACTTCGATTTCCATTGCGGACTCATTGATTTCTGGATATTTGTCCTTCGATTTCCCAGCGCATTCGTGGATTTCTGGATATTGACACTTCAATTTACAAGCAGACTCATGAATTTATGGATATTGACACTTCGATTTCCATTGCGGACTCATTGATTTGTGGATATTTGAGCTTCGATTTCCCAGCGTACTCGTGGACTTCTGGAAATTGACCCTTCGATTTTCCTGGCAGACTCGTGGATTTGTGGTTATTTGTCCTTCGATTTCCCTGGCGGACTCTTGGATTTGTGGGTATTGACCCTTACATTTCCCTGGCGGACTCATGGATTTGTGGGTATTGACCCTTTGAATTCCCGGTGGACTCGTGGATTTGTGGGTATTGACCCTTCGATTTCCCGGCGGACTCGTGGATTTGTGGGTATTGACCCTTTGATTTCCCAGGCGGACTCGTGGATTTGTGGGTATTAACCCTTCGATTTCCCGGTGGACTCATGGACTTGTGGGTATAGACCGTTTGATTTCCCCGGCGGACTCGTGGATTTGAGGATGTTTGTCCTTCGATTTTCCGGTGGACTCGTGGATTTTGGATATCGACCCCTCGATTTCCCGGCGGACTCGTGGATTTTGGATATCGACCCCTCGATTTCCCTGCGGACTCGTGGATTTGAGGGTATTGACCCTTCAAATTCCCAGCGCACTCGTGGATTTGTGGGTATTGACTCTTCGATTTTCTGGCCGACTCGTGGATTTGTGGGTATTGACCCTTCGAATTCCCGGTGGACTCGTGGATTTGTGGGTATTGACCCTTTGATTTCCCAGGCGGACTCGTGGATTTGTGGGTATTAACCCTTCGATTTCCCGGCGGACTCATGGACTTGTGGGTATTGACCCTTCGATTTCCCGGCGGACTCGTAGATTTATGGGTATTGACCCTTCGATTTCCCGACGGACTCATGGACTTGTGGGTATTGACCCTTTGATTCCCAGGACGACTCGTGGATTTGTGGGTATTGAGCCTTCGATTTCCCGGCGGACTCGTGGATTTGTGGGTATTGACCCTTTGATTTCCCAGGCGGACTCGTGGATTTGTGGGTATTAACCCTTCGATTTCCCGGTGGACTCATGGACTTGTGGGTATAGACCGTTTGATTTCCCCAGCGGACTCGTGGATTTGAGGATGTTTGTCCTTCGATTTCCCTGGTGGACTCGGGGATTTATGGGTATTGACCCTTTGATTTCCCAGGCGGACTCGTGGATTTGTGGGTATTAACCCTTCGATTTCCCGGTGGACTCATGGACTTGTGGGTATAGACCGTTTGATTTCCCCAGCGGACTCGTGGATTTGAGGATGTTTGTCCTTCGATTTCCCTGGCGGACTCGTTGATTTTGGATATCGACCCCTCGATTTCCCGGCGGACTCGTGGATTTGAGGGTATTGACCCTTCGAATTCCCAGCGGACTCGTGGATTTGTGGGTATTGACTCTTCGATTTTCCGGCCGACTCGTGGATTTGTGGGTATTGACCCTTCGAATTCCCGGTGGACTCGTGGATTTGTGGGTATTGACCCTTTGATTTCCCGGTGGACTCATGGACTTGTGGGTATTGACCCTTCGATTTCCCGGCGGACTCGTAGATTTGTGGGTATTGACCCTTCGATTTCCCGACGGACTCATGGACTTGTGGGTATTGACCCTTTGATTCCCAGTACGACTCGTGGTTTTGTGGATATTTGTCCTTCGATTTGCCCGTAGGGCTCGTGGATTTGTGGGTATTGACCATTCAATTTCCCGGCAGAGTCGTAGATTTGTGGGTATTGTCCATTCGAGTTACCGGCGGACTCGTGGACTTGTGCATAGTCAGCCTTCGATTACCCAGTGGACACGTGGATTTCTGGAAATTGACCCTTCTATTTTCCTGGCAGACTCGTGGATTTGTGAATATTTGTCCTTCGATTTCCCTGGCGGACTCTTGGATTTGTGGGTATTGACCCTTACATTTCCCTGGCGGACTCATGGATTTGTGGGTATTGACCCTTTGATTTCCCAGGCGGACTCGTGGATTTGTGGGTATTAACCCTTCGATTTCCCGGTGGTCTCATGGACTTGTGGGTATAGACCGTTTGATTTCCCCGGCGGACTCGTGGATTTGAGGATGTTTGTCCTTCGATTTCCCGGCGGACTCGTGGATTTGAGGATGTTTGTCCTTCGATTTCCCGGCGGACTCGTGGATTTGAGGGTATTGACCCTTCAAATTCCCAGCGCACTCGTGGATTTGTGGGTATTGACTCTTCGATTTTCCGGCCGACTCGTGGATTTGTGGGTATTGACACTTCGAATTCCTGGTGGACTCGTGGATTTGTGGGTATTGACCCTTTGATTTCCCAGGCGGACTCGTGGATTTGTGGGTATTAACCCTTCGATTTCCCGGCGGACTCATGGACTTGTGGGTATTGACCCTTTGATTTCCCGGCCGACTCGTAGATTTATGGGTATTGACCCTTCGATTTCCCGACGGACTCATGGACTTGTGGGTATTGACCCTTTGATTCCCAGGACGACTCATGGATTTGTGGATATTTGTCCTTCGATTTGCCCGTAGGGCTCGTGGATTTGTGGGTATTGACCATTCAATTTCCCGGCAGAGTCGTAGATTTGTGGGTATTGTCCATTCGAGTTACCGGCGGACTCGTGGACTTGTGCATAGTCAGCCTTCGATTACCCAGTGGACACGTGGATTTCTGGAAATTGACCCTTCTATTTTCCTGGCAGACTCGTGGATTTGTGAATATTTGTCCTTCGTTTTCCCTGGCGACCTCGTGAATTTGTGGATATTGAGACTTCGATTTCCATTGCGGACTCATTGATTTGTGGATATTTGTCCTTCGATTTCACTGGAGGACTCGTGAATTTGTGGACATTTGTTCTACTATTTCCCAGCGGACCCATGGATTTCTGGATATTTGTCATTCGATTTCCCAGAGGATTCATGTGTTTATAGATATTGACCCTTCGATTTCCCAGCGCTCTCGTGGATCTGTCGATATTGACCCTTCGATTTCCCCGGCCGACTCTTAGATTTGTGGATATTAACCCTTCGATTTCAAAGCAGACTCCTGGATTTGTGGCTATTGACCCTTTGATTTCAAAGCAGACTCGTGGATTTCTGGATATCGACACTTCGATTTCCTGCCGGGCTCGTGGATTTGTGGATATTAACCCTTCGATTTCAAAGCAGACAGATGGATTTGTGAATATTTGTCTTTCGATTTCCCGGAGGACTCGTGTATTTGTGGATATTGACCCTTCGATTTCCCCGGCAGAGTCGGGGATTTGTGGATATTGACCCTTCGATTTCCCTGGTGGACTCGTGAATTTGTGGACATTTGTTCTACTATTTCCCAGCGGACCCGTGGATTTGTGGATATTTGTCATTCGATTTCCCAGAGGATTCGTGGGTTTATAAATATTGACCCTTCGATTTCCAAGCGCTCTCGTGGATCTGTCAATATTGACCCTTCGATTTCCCCGGCCGACTCTTAGATTTGTGGATATTAACCCTTCGATTTCAAAGCAGACTCCTGGATTTGTGGCTATTGACCCTTTGATTTCAAAGGAGAATCGTGGATTTGTGCAGATTGACCCTTCTATTTCCGGGCGGGCTCGTGGATTTGTGGGTATTAACCCTTCGATTTCCCCGGCAGAGTCGGGGATTTGTGGATATTTGTCCTTCGATTTCCCTGGCAGAGTCGGGGATTTGTGGATATTGACCCTTCGATTTCCCTGGTAGAGTCGGGGATTTGTGGATATTGACCCTTCGATTTCCCCGGCAGAGTCGGGGATTTGTGGATATTGACCCTTCGATTTCCCCGGCAGAGTCGGGCATTTGTGGATATTGACCCTTCGATTTCCCCGGCAGAGTTGGGGATTTGTGGATATTGACCCTTCGATTTCCCCGGCAGAGTCGGGGATTTGTGGATATTGACCCTTCGATTTCCCTGGCAGAGTCGGGGATTTGTGGATATTGACCCTTCGATTTCCCTGGCAGAGTTGGGGATTTGTGGATATTGACCCTACGATTTCCCAGCGCTCTCGTGGATTTGTGGATATTGACCCTTCGATTTCGCTGGCGGACTCGTGAATTTGTGGACATTTGTTCTACTATTTCCCAGCGGACCCGTGGATTTTTGGATATTTGTCATTCGATTTCCCAGAGGATTCGTGGGTTTATAGATATTGACCCTTCGATTTCCCAGTGCTCTCGTGGATTTATCGATATTGACCATTCGATTTCCCCGGCCGACTCTTAGATTTGTGGATATTAACCCTTCGATTTCAAAGCAGACTCCTGGATTTGTGGCTATTGACCCTTTGATTTCAAAGCAGACTCGTGGATTTGTGGATATTGACCCTTTGAATTCCCGGCGAACTCGTGGATTTGTGGATATTGACTCTTCGATTTCCCCGGCTGACTCGTGGATTTGTGGGTATTGACCCTTCGATTTCCCAGGTGGACTCGGGGATTTATGGGTATTGACGCTTCGATTTTCCAGCAGAGTCGCGGATTTGTGGGTATTGACCCTTTGATTTCACAGGTGGACTCGGGGATTTGTGGATATTGACCCTTTGATTTCCCTGGCGGACTCGTGAATTTGTGGACATTTGTTCTACTATTTCCCAGCGGACCCGTGTATTTCTGGATATTTGTCATTCGATTTCCCAGAGGATTCATGTGTTTATAGATATTGACCCTTCGATTTCCCAGCGCTCTCGTGGATCTGTCGATATTGACCCTTCGATTTCCCCGGCCGACTCTTAGATTTGTGGATATTAACCCTTCGATTTCAAAGCAGACTCCTGGATTTGTGGCTATTGACCCTTTGATTTCAAAGCAGACTCGTGGATTTCTGGATATCGACACTTCGATTTCCTGCCGGGCTCGTGGATTTGTGGATATTAACCCTTCGATTTCAAAGCAGACAGATGGATTTGTGAATATTTGTCTTTCGATTTCCCGGAGGACTCGTGTATTTGTGGATATTGACCCTTCGATTTCCCAGCAGACTCGTGGATTTCTGGATATTGACACTTCGATTTCCCGGAGGACTCGTGGATTGTGGATATTGACCCTTCGATTTCCTGGCGGACTCGTGGATTTGTGGATATTTGTCCTTCAATTGGCCCGTAGGGTTCGTGGATTTGTGGATATTGATCCTTCAATTTCCCGACGGACTCATGGATTTGTGGGTATTTGTCCTTCGAATTGGCAGCAGACTCGTGCATTTGTGGGTATTGACCCTTCGAATTCCCAGAGCACTCGTGGATTAGCTGATATTTACACTTTGATTTCCATTGTGGACTCATGGATTTGTGGATATTGACCCCTCTATTTCCCTGGTGGACTCATGGATTTGTGGATATTTGTTGTTCGATTTCCCGTAGGGTTCGTGGATTTGTGGATATTGATCCTTCAATTTCCCAACGGACTCATGGATTTGTGGGTATTGACCCTTCGATTTCGCAGCGCACTCGTGCATTTCTTGGTTGTGACTCTTCGATTTCCATGGCAGACTCGTGAACTTGTTGGTATTGACTCTTCGATTTCCCAGTGCACTCGTGGATTTGCTGGTATTGACTCTTCGATTTCCCGGCCGAATCGTGGATTTGTTGGTATTGACCCTTCGATTTCCCTGGCAGACTCCTGGATCTGTGTATATTGACCCTTCGATTTCGTGGCTCGTGGATTTCTGGATATTGACCCTTTGATTTCCCTGGCGGACTCATGTATTTGTGGAAATTTGTCCTTCGAATTCGCAGCAGACTCGTGGATTTGTGGGTATTGGCCTTTCGAATTCCCAGCGCACTCGTGGATTTGCTGATATTGACTCTTCGATTTCCCCGGCCGAATCGTGGATTTGTTGGTATTGACTCTTCGATTTCGATGGCCGACTCGTGGATTTGTGGATATTTGTCCTTCGATTTCCCAGCGCACTCGTGGATTTCAGGATATTGACACTTCGATTTCCCAGCAGACTCATGATTTTGTGGATATTGACACTTCGATTTCCATTGCGGACTCATTGATTTGTGGATATTTGTCCTTCGATTTCCCAGCGCATTCGTGGATTTCTGGATATTGACACTTCAATTTACAAGCAGACTCATGAATTTATGGATATTGACACTTCGATTTCCATTGCGGACTCATTGATTTGTGGATATTTGTCCTACGATTTCCCAGCGCATTCGTGGATTTCTGGATATTGACACTTCAATTTACAAGCAGACTCATGAATTTATGGATATTGACACTTCGATTTCCATTGCGGACTCATTGATTTGTGGATATTTGAGCTTCGATTTCCCAGCGTACTCGTGGACTTCTGGAAATTGACCCTTCGATTTTCCTGGCAGACTCGTGGATTTGTGGTTATTTGTCCTTCGATTTCCCTGGCGGACTCTTGGATTTGTGGGTATTGACCCTTACATTTCCCTGGCGGACTCATGGATTTGTGGGTATTGACCCTTTGAATTCCCGGTGGACTCGTGGATTTGTGGGTATTGACCCTTCGATTTCCCGGCGGACTCGTGGATTTGTGGGTATTGACCCTTTGATTTCCCAGGCGGACTCGTGGATTTGTGGGTATTAACCCTTCGATTTCCCGGTGGACTCATGGACTTGTGGGTATAGACCGTTTGATTTCCCCGGCGGACTCGTGGATTTGAGGATGTTTGTCCTTCGATTTTCCGGTGGACTCGTGGATTTTGGATATCGACCCCTCGATTTCCCGGCGGACTCGTGGATTTTGGATATCGACCCCTCGATTTCCCTGCGGACTCGTGGATTTGAGGGTATTGACCCTTCAAATTCCCAGCGCACTCGTGGATTTGTGGGTATTGACTCTTCGATTTTCTGGCCGACTCGTGGATTTGTGGGTATTGACCCTTCGAATTCCCGGTGGACTCGTGGATTTGTGGGTATTGACCCTTTGATTTCCCAGGCGGACTCGTGGATTTGTGGGTATTAACCCTTCGATTTCCCGGCGGACTCATGGACTTGTGGGTATTGACCCTTCGATTTCCCGGCGGACTCGTAGATTTATGGGTATTGACCCTTCGATTTCCCGACGGACTCATGGACTTGTGGGTATTGACCCTTTGATTCCCAGGACGACTCGTGGATTTGTGGGTATTGAGCCTTCGATTTCCCGGCGGACTCGTGGATTTGTGGGTATTGACCCTTTGATTTCCCAGGCGGACTCGTGGATTTGTGGGTATTAACCCTTCGATTTCCCGGTGGACTCATGGACTTGTGGGTATAGACCGTTTGATTTCCCCAGCGGACTCGTGGATTTGAGGATGTTTGTCCTTCGATTTCCCTGGCGGACTCGTTGATTTTGGATATCGACCCCTCGATTTCCCGGCGGACTCGTGGATTTGAGGGTATTGACCCTTCGAATTCCCAGCGGACTCGTGGATTTGTGGGTATTGACTCTTCGATTTTCCGGCCGACTCGTGGATTTGTGGGTATTGACCCTTCGAATTCCCGGTGGACTCGTGGATTTGTGGGTATTGACCCTTTGATTTCCCGGTGGACTCATGGACTTGTGGGTATTGACCCTTCGATTTCCCGGCGGACTCGTAGATTTGTGGGTATTGACCCTTCGATTTCCCGACGGACTCATGGACTTGTGGGTATTGACCCTTTGATTCCCAGTACGACTCGTGGTTTTGTGGATATTTGTCCTTCGATTTGCCCGTAGGGCTCGTGGATTTGTGGGTATTGACCATTCAATTTCCCGGCAGAGTCGTAGATTTGTGGGTATTGTCCATTCGAGTTACCGGCGGACTCGTGGACTTGTGCATAGTCAGCCTTCGATTACCCAGTGGACACGTGGATTTCTGGAAATTGACCCTTCTATTTTCCTGGCAGACTCGTGGATTTGTGAATATTTGTCCTTCGATTTCCCTGGCGGACTCTTGGATTTGTGGGTATTGACCCTTACATTTCCCTGGCGGACTCATGGATTTGTGGGTATTGACCCTTTGATTTCCCAGGCGGACTCGTGGATTTGTGGGTATTAACCCTTCGATTTCCCGGTGGTCTCATGGACTTGTGGGTATAGACCGTTTGATTTCCCCGGCGGACTCGTGGATTTGAGGATGTTTGTCCTTCGATTTCCCGGCGGACTCGTGGATTTGAGGATGTTTGTCCTTCGATTTCCCGGCGGACTCGTGGATTTGAGGGTATTGACCCTTCAAATTCCCAGCGCACTCGTGGATTTGTGGGTATTGACTCTTCGATTTTCCGGCCGACTCGTGGATTTGTGGGTATTGACACTTCGAATTCCTGGTGGACTCGTGGATTTGTGGGTATTGACCCTTTGATTTCCCAGGCGGACTCGTGGATTTGTGGGTATTAACCCTTCGATTTCCCGGCGGACTCATGGACTTGTGGGTATTGACCCTTCGATTTCCCGGCCGACTCGTAGATTTATGGGTATTGACCCTTCGATTTCCCGACGGACTCATGGACTTGTGGGTATTGACCCTTTGATTCCCAGGACGACTCATGGATTTGTGGATATTTGTCCTTCGATTTGCCCGTAGGGCTCGTGGATTTGTGGGTATTGACCATTCAATTTCCCGGCAGAGTCGTAGATTTGTGGGTATTGTCCATTCGAGTTACCGGCGGACTCGTGGACTTGTGCATAGTCAGCCTTCGATTACCCAGTGGACACGTGGATTTCTGGAAATTGACCCTTCTATTTTCCTGGCAGACTCGTGGATTTGTGAATATTTGTCCTTCGTTTTCCCTGGCGACCTCGTGAATTTGTGGATATTGAGACTTCGATTTCCATTGCGGACTCATTGATTTGTGGATATTTGTCCTTCGATTTCACTGGCGGACTCTTGGATTTGTGGGTATTGACCCTTTGAATTCCCGGTGGACTCGTGGATTTGTGGGTATTGACCCTTCGATTTCCAGGCGGACTCATGGATTTGTGGGTATTGACCCTGTGATTTCCCTGGTGGACTCGTGGATTTGTGGGTATTTGTCCTTCGATTTGCCTGTAGGGTTCGTGGATTTATGGGTATTGACCATTCAATTTCCCGGTAGACTTGTAGATTTGTGGGTATTGACCCTTCGATTTCCCTGGCGGACTCATTGATTTGTGGATATTGACCCTTCGATTTGCCTGGCGGACTCATTGATTTGTGGGTATTGACCCTTCGATTTCCCTGGCGGACTCATTGATTTGTGGGTAATGACCCTTCGATTTCCCTGGCGGACTCATTGATTTGTAGAAATTCACCCTTCGAATTCCCCGGCGGATTCGTGGATTTTTGGCTATTGTCCCGTCGAGTTCCCGGCGGACTCGTGGATTTCTGGTAATTGACCCTTCTATTTTCCTGGCAGACTCGTGGATTTGTGAATATTTGTCCTTCGTTTTCCCGTAGGGTTCGTGGATTTCTGGATATTGACACTTCTATTTCCCAGCAGACTCATGGACTTGTGGGTATTGACCCTTCGATTTCCCGGCGGACTCGTAGATTTGTGGGTATTGACCCTTCGATTTCCCGACGGACTCATGGACTTGTGGGTATTGACCCTTTGATTCCCAGGACGACTCGTGGTTTTGTGGATATTTGTCCTTCGATTTGCCCGTAGGGCTCGTGGATTTGTGGGTATTGACCATTCAATTTCCCGGCAGAGTCGTAGATTTGTGGGTATTGTCCATTCGAGTTACCGGCGGACTCGTGGACTTGTGCATAGTCAGCCTTCGATTACCCAGTGGACACGTGGATTTCTGGAAATTGACCCTTCTATTTTCCTGGCAGACTCGTGGATTTGTGAATATTTGTCCTTCGATTTCCCTGGCGGACTCTTGGATTTGTGGGTATTGACCCTTACATTTCCCTGGCGGACTCATGGATTTGTGGGTATTGACCCTTTGAATTCCCGGTGGACTCGTGGATTTGTGGGTATTGACCCTTCGATTTCCCGGCGGACTCGTGGATTTGTGGGTATTGACCCTTTGATTTCCCAGGCGGACTCGTGGATTTGTGGGTATTGACCCTTTGATTTCCCAGGCGGACTCGTGGATTTGTGGGTATTAACCCTTCGATTTCCCAGTGGTCTCATGGACTTGTGGGTATAGACCGTTTGATTTCCCCGGCGGACTCGTGGATTTGAGGATGTTTGTCCTTCGATTTCCCGGCGGACTCGTGGATTTGAGGGTATTGACCCTTCAAATTCCCAGCGCACTCGTGGATTTGTGGGTATTGACTCTTCGATTTTCCGGCCGACTCGTGGATTTGTGGGTATTGACCCTTCGAATTCCTGGTGGACTCATGGACTTGTGGGTATTGACCCTTCGATTTCCCGGCCGACTCGTAGATTTATGGGTATTGACCCTTCGATTTCCCGACGGACTCATGGACTTGTGGGTATTGACCCTTTGATTCCCAGGACGACTCGTGGATTTGTGGGTATTGAGCCTTCGATTTCCCGGCGGACTCGTGGATTTGTGGGTATTGACCCTTTGATTTCCCCAGCGGACTCGTGGATTTGAGGATGTTTGTCCTTCGATTTTCCGGTGGACTCGTGGATTTGAGGGTATTGACCCTTCGAATTCCCAGCGCACTCGTGGATTTGCGGATATTGACCCCTCGATTTCCCTGCCGGACTCGTGGATTTGTGTGTATTGACCCTTCGAATTCCCATCGCACTCGTGGATTTGTGGGTATTGACTCTTCGATTTTCCGGCCGACTCGTGGATTTGTGGGTATTGACCCTTCGAATTCCCGGTGGACTCGTGGATTTGTGGGTATTGACCCTTTGATTTCCCAGGCGGACTCGTGGATTTGTGGGTATTAACCCTTCGATTTCCCGGCGGACTCATGGACTTGTGGGTATTGACCCTTCGATTTCCCGGCAGACTCGTAGATTTGTGGGTAATGACCCTTCGATTTCCCGACGGACTCATGGACTTGTGGGTATTGACCCTTTGATTCCCAGGACGACTCGTGGATTTGTGGATATTTGTCCTTCGATTTGCCCGTAGGGCTCGTGGATTTGTGGGTATTGACCATTCAATTTCCCGGCAGAGTCGTAGATTTGTGGGTATTGTCCATTCGAGTTACCGGCGGACTCGTGGAATTGTGCATAGTCAGCCTTCGATTACCCAGTGGACACATGGATTTCTGGAAATTGACCCTTCTATTTAACTGGCAGACTCGTGGATTTGTGAATATTTGTCCTTCGTTTTCCCTGGCGACCTCGTGAATTTGTGGATATTGAGACTTCGATTTCCATTGCGGACTCATTGATTTGTGGATATTTGTCCTTCGATTTCCAGGCGGACTCATGGATTTGTGGGTATTGACCCTTTGATTTCCCTGGTGGACTCGTAGATTTGTGGGTATTGACCCTTACATTTCCCTGGCGGACTCATGGATTTGTGGGTATTGACCCTTTGATTTCCCAGGCGGACTCGTGGATTTGTGGGTATTAACCCTTCGATTTCCCGGTGGTCTCATGGACTTGTGGGTATAGACCGTTTGATTTCCCCGGCGGACTCGTGGATTTGAGGATGTTTGTCCTTCGATTTCCCGGCGGACTCGTGGATTTGAGGATGTTTGTCCTTCGATTTCCCGGCGGACTCGTGGATTTGAGGGTATTGACCCTTCAAATTCCCAGCGCACTCGTGGATTTGTGGGTATTGACTCTTCGATTTTCCGGCCGACTCGTGGATTTGTGGGTATTGACACTTCGAATTCCTGGTGGACTCGTGGATTTGTGGGTATTGACCCTTTGATTTCCCAGGCGGACTCGTGGATTTGTGGGTATTAACCCTTCGATTTCCCGGCGGACTCATGGACTTGTGGGTATTGACCCTTCGATTTCCCGGCCGACTCGTAGATTTATGGGTATTGACCCTTCGATTTCCCGACGGACTCATGGACTTGTGGGTATTGACCCTTTGATTCCCAGGACGACTCATGGATTTGTGGATATTTGTCCTTCGATTTGCCCGTAGGGCTCGTGGATTTGTGGGTATTGACCATTCAATTTCCCGGCAGAGTCGTAGATTTGTGGGTATTGTCCATTCGAGTTACCGGCGGACTCGTGGACTTGTGCATAGTCAGCCTTCGATTACCCAGTGGACACGTGGATTTCTGGAAATTGACCCTTCTATTTTCCTGGCAGACTCGTGGATTTGTGAATATTTGTCCTTCGTTTTCCCTGGCGACCTCGTGAATTTGTGGATATTGAGACTTCGATTTCCATTGCGGACTCATTGATTTGTGGATATTTGTCCTTCGATTTCACTGGCGGACTCTTGGATTTGTGGGTATTGACCCTTTGAATTCCCGGTGGACTCGTGGATTTGTGGGTATTGACCCTTCGATTTCCAGGCGGACTCATGGATTTGTGGGTATTGACCCTGTGATTTCCCTGGTGGACTCGTGGATTTGTGGGTATTTGTCCTTCGATTTGCCTGTAGGGTTCGTGGATTTATGGGTATTGACCATTCAATTTCCCGGTAGACTTGTAGATTTGTGGGTATTGACCCTTCGATTTCCCTGGCGGACTCATTGATTTGTGGATATTGACCCTTCGATTTGCCTGGCGGACTCATTGATTTGTGGGTATTGACCCTTCGATTTCCCTGGCGGACTCATTGATTTGTGGGTAATGACCCTTCGATTTCCCTGGCGGACTCATTGATTTGTAGAAATTCACCCTTCGAATTCCCCGGCGGATTCGTGGATTTTTGGCTATTGTCCCGTCGAGTTCCCGGCGGACTCGTGGATTTCTGGTAATTGACCCTTCTATTTTCCTGGCAGACTCGTGGATTTGTGAATATTTGTCCTTCGTTTTCCCGTAGGGTTCGTGGATTTCTGGATATTGACACTTCTATTTCCCAGCAGACTCATGGACTTGTGGGTATTGACCCTTCGATTTCCCGGCGGACTCGTAGATTTGTGGGTATTGACCCTTCGATTTCCCGACGGACTCATGGACTTGTGGGTATTGACCCTTTGATTCCCAGGACGACTCGTGGTTTTGTGGATATTTGTCCTTCGATTTGCCCGTAGGGCTCGTGGATTTGTGGGTATTGACCATTCAATTTCCCGGCAGAGTCGTAGATTTGTGGGTATTGTCCATTCGAGTTACCGGCGGACTCGTGGACTTGTGCATAGTCAGCCTTCGATTACCCAGTGGACACGTGGATTTCTGGAAATTGACCCTTCTATTTTCCTGGCAGACTCGTGGATTTGTGAATATTTGTCCTTCGATTTCCCTGGCGGACTCTTGGATTTGTGGGTATTGACCCTTACATTTCCCTGGCGGACTCATGGATTTGTGGGTATTGACCCTTTGAATTCCCGGTGGACTCGTGGATTTGTGGGTATTGACCCTTCGATTTCCCGGCGGACTCGTGGATTTGTGGGTATTGACCCTTTGATTTCCCAGGCGGACTCGTGGATTTGTGGGTATTGACCCTTTGATTTCCCAGGCGGACTCGTGGATTTGTGGGTATTAACCCTTCGATTTCCCAGTGGTCTCATGGACTTGTGGGTATAGACCGTTTGATTTCCCCGGCGGACTCGTGGATTTGAGGATGTTTGTCCTTCGATTTCCCGGCGGACTCGTGGATTTGAGGGTATTGACCCTTCAAATTCCCAGCGCACTCGTGGATTTGTGGGTATTGACTCTTCGATTTTCCGGCCGACTCGTGGATTTGTGGGTATTGACCCTTCGAATTCCTGGTGGACTCATGGACTTGTGGGTATTGACCCTTCGATTTCCCGGCCGACTCGTAGATTTATGGGTATTGACCCTTCGATTTCCCGACGGACTCATGGACTTGTGGGTATTGACCCTTTGATTCCCAGGACGACTCGTGGATTTGTGGGTATTGAGCCTTCGATTTCCCGGCGGACTCGTGGATTTGTGGGTATTGACCCTTTGATTTCCCCAGCGGACTCGTGGATTTGAGGATGTTTGTCCTTCGATTTTCCGGTGGACTCGTGGATTTGAGGGTATTGACCCTTCGAATTCCCAGCGCACTCGTGGATTTGCGGATATTGACCCCTCGATTTCCCTGCCGGACTCGTGGATTTGTGTGTATTGACCCTTCGAATTCCCATCGCACTCGTGGATTTGTGGGTATTGACTCTTCGATTTTCCGGCCGACTCGTGGATTTGTGGGTATTGACCCTTCGAATTCCCGGTGGACTCGTGGATTTGTGGGTATTGACCCTTTGATTTCCCAGGCGGACTCGTGGATTTGTGGGTATTAACCCTTCGATTTCCCGGCGGACTCATGGACTTGTGGGTATTGACCCTTCGATTTCCCGGCAGACTCGTAGATTTGTGGGTAATGACCCTTCGATTTCCCGACGGACTCATGGACTTGTGGGTATTGACCCTTTGATTCCCAGGACGACTCGTGGATTTGTGGATATTTGTCCTTCGATTTGCCCGTAGGGCTCGTGGATTTGTGGGTATTGACCATTCAATTTCCCGGCAGAGTCGTAGATTTGTGGGTATTGTCCATTCGAGTTACCGGCGGACTCGTGGAATTGTGCATAGTCAGCCTTCGATTACCCAGTGGACACATGGATTTCTGGAAATTGACCCTTCTATTTTCCTGGCAGACTCGTGGATTTGTGAATATTTGTCCTTCGTTTTCCCTGGCGACCTCGTGAATTTGTGGATATTGAGACTTCGATTTCCATTGCGGACTCATTGATTTGTGGATATTTGTCCTTCGATTTCCAGGCGGACTCATGGATTTGTGGGTATTGACCCTTTGATTTCCCTGGTGGACTCGTAGATTTGTGGGTATTGACCCTTCGATTTCCCGGTGGACTCGTGGATTTGTGGGTACTGACCCTTTGATTTCCCAGGCGGACTCGTGGATTTGTGGGTATTGACCCTTCGAATTCCAGGCGGACTCATGGACTTGTGGGTATTGACCCTGTGATTTCCCTGGTGGACTCGTGGATTTGTGGGTATTTGTCCTTCGATTTGCCTGTAGGGTTCGTGGATTTGTGGGTATTGACCATTCAATTTCCCGGTAGACTTGTAGATTTGTGGGTATTGACCCTTCGATTTGCCTGGCGGACTCATTGATTTGTGGGTATTGACCCTTCGATTTCCCTGGCGGACTCATTGATTTGTGGGTAATGACCCTTCGATTTCCCTGGCGGACTCATTGATTTGTAGAAATTCACCCTTCGAATTCCCCGGCGGACTCGTGGATTTTTGGCTATTGTCCCGTCGAGTTACCGGCGGACTCGTGGATTTGTGCATTGTCAGCCTTCGATTACCCATGGACACGTGGATTTCTGGTAATTGACCCTTCTATTTTCCTGGCAGACTCGTGGATTTGTGAATATTTGTCCTTCGTTTTCACGTAGGGTTCGTGGATTTCTGGATATTGACACTTCTATTTCCCAGCAGACTCATGGACTTGTGGGTATTGACCCTTCGATTTCCCGGCGGACTCGTAGATATGTGGGTATTGACCCTTCGATTTCCCGACGGACTCGTGGATTTGTGGGTATTGACCCTTTGATTTCCCAGGTGGACTCGTGGATTTGTGGGTATTAACCCTTCGATTTCCCGGCGGACTCATGGACTTGTGGGTATTGACCCTTCGATTTCCCGGCGGACTCGTAGATTTGTGGGTATTGACCCTTCGATTTCCCGACGGACTCATGGACTTGTGGGTATTGACCCTTTGATTCCCAGGACGACTCGTGGATTTGTGGATATTTGTCCTTCGATTTGCCCGTAGGGCTCGTGGATTTGTGGGTATTGAACATTCAATTTCCCGGCAGAGTCGTAGATTTGTGGGTATTGTCCATTCGAGTTACCGGCGGACTCGTGGACTTGTGCATAGTCAGCCTTCGATTACCCAGTGGACACGTGGATTTCTGGAAATTGACCCTTGTATTTTCCTGGCAGACTCGTGGATTTGTGAATATTTGTCCTTCGTTTTCCCTGGCGACCTCGTGAATTTGTGGATATTGAGACTTCGATTTCCATTGCGGACTCATTGATTTGTGGATATTTGTCCTTCGATTTCACTGGCGGACTCTTGGATTTGTGGGTATTGACCCTTTGAATTCCCGGTGGACTCGTGGATTTGTGGGTATTGACCCTTCGATTTCCAGGCGGACTCATGGATTTGTGGGTATTGACCCTTTGATTTCCCTGGTGGACTCGTAGATTTGTGGGTATTGACCCTTCGATTTCCCGGTGGACTCGTGGATTTGTGGGTACTGACCCTTTGATTTCCCAGGCGGACTCGTGGATTTGTGGGTATTGACCCTTCGAATTCCAGGCGGACTCATGGACTTGTGGGTATTGACCCTGTGATTTCCCTGGTGGACTCGTGGATTTGTGGGTATTTGTCCTTCGATTTGCCTGTAGGGTTCGTGGATTTGTGGGTATTGACCATTCAATTTCCCGGTAGACTTGTTGATTTGTGGGTATTGACCCTTCGATTTGCCTGGCGGACTCATTGATTTGTGGGTATTGACCCTTCGATTTCCCTGGCGGACTCATTGATTTGTGGGTATTGACCCTTCGATTTCCCTGGCGGACTCATTGATTTGTGGGTATTGACCCTTTGATTTCCCTGACGGACTCATTGATTTGTGGGTATTCAACCTTCGAATTCCCCGGCGGACTCGTGGATTTTTGGCTATTGTCCCGTCGAGTTACCGGCGGACTCTTGGATTTGTGCATTGCCAGCCTTCGATTACCCAGTGGACACGTGGATTTCTGGTAATTGACCCTTCTATTTTCCTGGCAGACTCGTGGATTTGTGAATATTTGTCCTTCGTTTTCCCGTAGGGTTCGTGGATTTCTGGAAATTGACCCTTCTATTTTCCTGGCAGACTCGTGGATTTGTGAATATTTGTCCTTCGATTTCCCTGGCGGACTCATGGATTTGTGGGTATTGACCCTTTGAATTCCCGGTGGACTCGTGGATTTGTGGGTATTGACCCTTCGATTTCCCGGCGGACTCGTGGATTTGTGGGTATTGACCCTTTGATTTCCCAGGCGGACTCGTGGATTTGTGGGTATTAACCCTTCGATTTCCCGGTGGTCTCATGGACTTGTGGGTATAGACCGTTTGATTTCCCCGGCGGACTCGTGGATTTGAGGATGTTTGTCCTTCGATTTCCCGGCGGACTCGTGGATTTGAGGGTATTGACCCTTCAAATTCCCAGCGCACTCGTGGATTTGTGGGTATTGACTCTTCGATTTTCCGGCCGACTCGTGGATTTGTGGGTATTGACCCTTCGAATTCCTGGTGGACTCGTGGATTTGTGGGTATTGACCCTTTGATTTCCCAGGCGGACTCGTGGATTTGTGGGTATTAACCCTTCGATTTCCCGGCGGACTCATGGACTTGTGGGTATTGACCCTTCGATTTCCCGGCCGACTCGTAGATTTATGGGTATTGACCCTTCGATTTCCCGACGGACTCATGGACTTGTGGGTATTGACCCTTTGATTCCCAGGACGACTCGTGGATTTGTGGATATTTGTCCTTCGATTTGCCCGTAGGGCTCGTGGATTTGTGGGTATTGACCATTCAATTTCCCGGCAGAGTCGTAGATTTGTGGGTATTGTCCATTCGAGTTACCGGCGGACTCGTGGACTTGTGCATAGTCAGCCTTCGATTACCCAGTGGACACGTGGATTTCTGGAAATTGACCCTTGTATTTTCCTGGCAGACTCGTGGATTTGTGAATATTTGTCCTTCGTTTTCCCTGGCGACCTCGTGAATTTGTGGATATTGAGACTTCGATTTCCATTGCGGACTCATTGATTTGTGGATATTTGTCCTTCGATTTCACTGGCGGACTCTTGGATTTGTGGGTATTGACCCTTTGAATTCCCGGTGGACTCGTGGATTTGTGGGTATTGACCCTTCGATTTCCAGGCGGACTCATGGATTTGTGGGTATTGACCCTTTGATTTCCCTGGTGGACTCGTAGATTTGTGGGTATTGACCCTTCGATTTCCCGGTGGACTCGTGGATTTGTGGGTACTGACCCTTTGATTTCCCAGGCGGACTCGTGGATTTGTGGGTATTGACCCTTCGAATTCCAGGTGGTCTCATGGACTTGTGGGTATTGACCCTGTGATTTCCCTGGTGGACTCGTGGATTTGTGGGTATTTGTCCTTCGATTTGCCTGTAGGGTTCGTGGATTTGTGGGTATTGACCATTCAATTTCCCGGTAGACTTGTAGATTTGTGGGTATTGACCCTTCGATTTGCCTGGCGGACTCATTGATTTGTGGGTATTGACCCTTCGATTTCCCTGGCGGACTCATTGATTTGTGGGTAATGACCCTTCGATTTCCCTGGCGGACTCATTGATTTGTAGAAATTCACCCTTCGAATTCCCCGGCGGACTTGTGGATTTTTGGCTATTGTCCCGTCGAGTTACCGGCGGACTCGTGGATTTGTGCATTGTTAGCCTTCGATTACCCAGTGGACACGTGGATTTCTGGTAATTGACCCTTCTATTTTCCTGGCAGACTCGTGGATTTGTGAATATTTGTCCTTCGTTTTCCCGTAGGGTTCGTGGATTTCTGGATATTGACACTTCTATTTCCCAGCAGACTCATGGACTTGTGGGTATTGACCCTTCGATTTCCCGGCGGACTCGTAGATATGTGGGTATTGACCCTTCGATTTCCCGACGGACTCGTGGATTTGTGGGTATTGACCCTTTGATTTCCCAGGCGGACTCGTGGATTTGTGGGTATTAACCCTTCGATTTCCCGGCGGACTCATGGACTTGTGGGTATTGACCCTTCGATTTCCCGGCGGACTCGTAGATTTGTGGGTATTGACCCTTCGATTTCCCGACGGACTCATGGACTTGTGGGTATTGACCCTTTGATTCCCAGGACGACTCGTGGATTTGTGGATATTTGTCCTTCGATTTGCCCGTAGGGCTCGTGGATTTGTGGGTATTGACCATTCAATTTCCCGGCAGAGTCGTAGATTTGTGGGTATTGTCCATTCGAGTTACCGGCGGACTCGTGGACTTGTGCATAGTCAGCCTTCGATTACCCAGTGGACACGTGGATTTCTGGAAATTGACCCTTCTATTTTCCTGGCAGACTCGTGGATTTGTGAATATTTGTCCTTCGATTTCCCTGGCGGACTCTTGGATTTGTGGGTATTGACCCTTACATTTCCCTGGCGGACTCATGGATTTGTGGGTATTGACCCTTTGAATTCCCGGTGGACTCGTGGATTTGTGGGTATTGACCCTTCGATTTCCCGGCGGACTCGTGGATTTGTGGGTATTGACCCTTTGATTTCCCAGGCGGACTCGTGGATTTGTGGGTATTAACCCTTCGATTTCCCGGTGGTCTCATGGACTTGTGGGTATAGACCGTTTGATTTCCCCGGCGGACTCGTGGATTTGAGGATGTTTGTCCTTCGTTTTCCCTGGCGACCTCGTGAATTTGTGGATATTGAGACTTCGATTTCCATTGCGGACTCATTGATTTGTGGATATTTGTCCTTCGATTTCACTGGCGGACTCTTGGATTTGTGGGTATTGACCCTTTGAATTCCCGGTGGACTCGTGGATTTGTGGGTATTGACCCTTCGATTTCCAGGCGGACTCATGGATTTGTGGGTATTGACCCTTTGATTTCCCTGGTGGACTCGTAGATTTGTGGGTATTGACCCTTCGATTTCCCGGTGGACTCGTGGATTTGTGGGTACTGACCCTTTGATTTCCCAGGCGGACTCGTGGATTTGTGGGTATTGACCCTTCGAATTCCAGGCGGACTCATGGACTTGTGGGTATTGACCCTGTGATTTCCCTGGTGGACTCGTGGATTTGTGGGTATTTGTCCTTCGATTTGCCTGTAGGGTTCGTGGATTTGTGGGTATTGACCATTCAATTTCCCGGTAGACTTGTAGATTTGTGGGTATTGACCCTTCGATTTGCCTGGCGGACTCATTGATTTGTGGGTATTGACCCTTCGATTTCCCTGGCGGACTCATTGATTTGTGGGTAATGACCCTTCGATTTCCCTGGCGGACTCATTGATTTGTAGAAATTCACCCTTCGAATTCCCCGGCGGACTTGTGGATTTTTGGCTATTGTCCCGTCGAGTTACCGGCGGACTCGTGGATTTGTGCATTGTTAGCCTTCGATTACCCAGTGGACACGTGGATTTCTGGTAATTGACCCTTCTATTTTCCTGGCAGACTCGTGGATTTGTGAATATTTGTCCTTCGTTTTCCCGTAGGGTTCGTGGATTTCTGGATATTGACACTTCTATTTCCCAGCAGACTCATGGACTTGTGGGTATTGACCCTTCGATTTCCCGGCGGACTCGTAGATATGTGGGTATTGACCCTTCGATTTCCCGACGGACTCGTGGATTTGTGGGTATTGACCCTTTGATTTCCCAGGCGGACTCGTGGATTTGTGGGTATTAACCCTTCGATTTCCCGGCGGACTCATGGACTTGTGGGTATTGACCCTTCGATTTCCCGGCGGACTCGTAGATTTGTGGGTATTGACCCTTCGATTTCCCGACGGACTCATGGACTTGTGGGTATTGACCCTTTGATTCCCAGGACGACTCGTGGATTTGTGGATATTTGTCCTTCGATTTGCCCGTAGGGCTCGTGGATTTGTGGGTATTGACCATTCAATTTCCCGGCAGAGTCGTAGATTTGTGGGTATTGTCCATTCGAGTTACCGGCGGACTCGTGGACTTGTGCATAGTCAGCCTTCGATTACCCAGTGGACACGTGGATTTCTGGAAATTGACCCTTCTATTTTCCTGGCAGACTCGTGGATTTGTGAATATTTGTCCTTCGATTTCCCTGGCGGACTCTTGGATTTGTGGGTATTGACCCTTACATTTCCCTGGCGGACTCATGGATTTGTGGGTATTGACCCTTTGAATTCCCGGTGGACTCGTGGATTTGTGGGTATTGACCCTTCGATTTCCCGGCGGACTCGTGGATTTGTGGGTATTGACCCTTTGATTTCCCAGGCGGACTCGTGGATTTGTGGGTATTAACCCTTCGATTTCCCGGTGGTCTCATGGACTTGTGGGTATAGACCGTTTGATTTCCCCGGCGGACTCGTGGATTTGAGGATGTTTGTCCTTCGATTTCCCGGCGGACTCGTGGATTTATGGGTATTGACCCTTACATTTCCCTGGCGTACTCGTGGATATGTGGATATTGACACTTAGATTTCCCGGCGGACTCGTGGATTTGTGGATATTGACACTTTGATTTCCCAACAGACTCGTGGATTTGTGGGTATTGACACTTCGATTTTCCGGCCGACTCGTGGATTTGTGGGTATTGACCCTTCGAATTCCCCAGCGGAGTCGTGGATTTCTGCATAATGACCCTTCGAAATCCCGGCAGACTCGTGGATTTGTGGATATTTGTCCTTCGATTTCCCAGCGCATTCGTGGATTTCTGGATATTGACACTTCGATTTCCCAGCAGACTCATGAATTTATGGATATTGACACTTCGATTTCCATTGCGGACTCATTGATTTGTGGATATTGACCCTTCGATTTCCCAGCGTACTCGTGGACTTCTGGAAATTGACCCTTCGATTTTCCTGGCAGTCTCGTGGATTTGTGGGTATTGACCCTTCGATTTCCCGGCGGACTCGTGGATTTGTGGGTATTGACCCTTTGATTTCCCAGGCGGACTCGTGGATTTGTGGGTATTAACCCTTCGATTTCCCGGCGGACTCATGGACTTGTGGGTATTGACCGTTTGATTTCCCCAGCGGACTCGTGGATTTGAGGATGTTTGTCCTTCGATTTCCCTGGCGGACTTGTGGATTTGTGCATATTGACCCTTCGATTTCCATTGCGGACTCATTGATTTGTGGATATTGACCCTTTGATTTCCCCGACAGACTCGTGGATTTCTGGGTATTGATTCTTCGATTTCCCTGCCGGACTCGTGGATTTGTGGGTATTGACCCTTCGAATTCCCGGTGGACTCGTGGATTTGTGGATATTGACCCTTCGATTTCCTGGCGGACTCGTGGATTTGTGGATATTTGTCCTTCGATTTCCCCGGTGGACTCGTGGAATTGTGGATATTTGTCCTTCGATTTCCCCGGCGGACTCGTGGATTTGTGCATATTGACCCTTCGATTTTCCGGCAGACTCGTGGATTTGTGTGTATTGACCCTTCGAATCCCTGGCGGTCTCGTGGATTTGTGGTTATTGACCATACAAATTCCTGGCGGACTCGTGGATTTGTTGGTATTGAACCTCCGAATTCCCGGCCGACTCGTGGATGTGTGGATATTGACGCTTTGATTTCCCCGGCCGACTCGTGGATTTGTGGATATTGACTCTTCGATTTCCCCGGCCGACTCGTGGATGTGTGGGTATTGACCCTTCGATTTCCCGTCGGACTCGTGGATTTGTGTATATTGACCCTTCGATTTCCGGTCGGACTCGTGGATTTGTGGATATTGACCCTTCGATTTACCGGAGGACTCGTGGATTTGTGGATATTGACCCTTTGAATTCCCAGCGGACTCGTGGATTTGTGGATATTGACCCTTCGATTTCCTGGCGGACTCGTGGATTTGTGGATATTTGTCCTTTGATTTCCCTGGCGGACTCGTGGATTTGTGGATATTTTTTCTTCGATTTCCACAGCGGACTCGTGGATTTGTGTGAATTGACCTTTGGATTTCCCGTCGGACTCATTGATTTGTGGATATTGACCCTTTGATTTCCCCGGCAGAACTCGTGGATTTGTTGATATTTGTTCTTCGATTTGTCCAGCTGACTCGTGGATTTCTGGATATTGACCCTTCTATTTCCCAGCAGACTCGTGGATTTGTGGGTATTGACCCTCCGAATTCCCGGCGGACTCGTGGATGTGTGGATATTGACTCTTCGATTTCCCCGGCCGACTCGTCGATTTGTGGGTATTGACACTTCGATTTTCCTGGGAGTCTCGTGGATATGAGGGTATTCACGCTTCGATTTCCCCGGCGGACCCGTGGATTTGTGGATATTGACTCTTCGATTTCCCCGGCGAATTCATGGATTTGTGGTTATAGACTCTTCGATTTCCCTGGCGGACTCGTGGATTTCTGGATATTGTCTCTTCGATTTCCCAGCACACTCGTGGATTTGTGGATATTGACTCTTCAATTTCTCCGGTCGACTCGTGGATGTATGGGTATTGACTCTTCGACTTCCCAGCTGACTCGTGGATTTGTGGATATTGACCCTTCAATTTCCCTGGAGGAGTTGTCGATTTGTGGATATTGACCCTTCGATTTCCGTGGCGGACTCGTGGATTTGTATATATTTGTCCTTCGATTTCCCCGGCGAACTTGTGGATTACTGCATATTGATACCTCAATTTACCTGGCGGTCTCGTGGATTTGTCTGTATTTGTCCTTTGATATCCTGGTCGGTCTCGTGGAATTCTCTATATTGACACTTGGATTTCCCTGGCGGTCTCATGGATTTGTGGATATTGACCCTTCGAATTCCTGGCGGACTCGTGGATTTGTGGAGATTGACCTTTTGATCTTCCGGCAGACTCGTGGATTTCTGGATATTGACCCTTCGATTTTCTTGGCGGACTCGTGTATTTGTTGATGTTTGTCCTTCGATTTCCCAGGCGGACTCATGGATTTGTGGATACTTGTCCTTCGATTTCCCTGCCGGACTCGTGGATTTGTGTGTATTGACCCTTCGAATTCCCGGTGGACTCGTGGATTTGTGGGTATTGACTCTTCCAATTCCCAGCACACTTTGGATTTCTGGATATTGACTCTTCAATTTCTCCGGCCAACTCGTGGATTTGTGGGTATTGACCCTTCGAATCCCTAGTGGACTCATGGATTTGTGGGTATTGACCCACCGAATTCCCGGCGGACTCGGGATGTGTGGATATTGACTCTTCGATTTCCCCGGCTGACTCGTGGATTTGTTGATATTTGTTCTTCGATTTGTCCGGCTGACTCGTGGATTTGTGGGTATTGACCCTTTGATTTCCCTGGCGGACTCCTGGATTTGTGGGTATTGACCCTTCAATTTCCCAGTGGATTCGTGGGTTTGGACATTTGTCCTTCGATTTCCCTGGTCGACTCATGTATTTGTGGATATTGACCCTTCTATTTCCCAGCAGACTCGTGGATTTGTGGATATTTGTCCTTCGATTTTCTTGAGGACTCGTGGATTTGTGGATATTGACCCTTCGATTTCCATTGCGGACTCATTGATTTGTGGATATTGACCCTTCGATTTCCCCAGCGGACTCGTGGATTTGTGGATATTTGTCCTTCGATTTCCCTGCCGGACTAGTGGATTTGTGTGTATTGACCCTTCGAATTCCCGGTGGACTTGTGGATTTGTGGGTATTGACTCTTCCAATTCCCAGCACACTTTGGATCTCTGGATATTGACTCTTCAGTTTCTCCGGCCAACTCGTGGAATTGTGGGTATTGACTCTTCGATTTCCCCGGCGGAGTCGTGGATTTGTATATATTTGCCTGTCGATTTCCCCGACGGACTCGTGGATTTGTGGATATTGACCCTTCGATTTACGGGAGGACTCGTGGATTTGTGGATATTTGACCTTCGATTTCCCGGCAGACTCGTGATTTGTGGATATTTGACCTTCGATATCCCAACGGACACGTGGATTTGTGGATATTTTTTCTTAGATTTCTCCGGCGGACTTGTGGATTTGTGGATATTGACCCTTCGATTTACCGGAGGACTCGTGGATTTGTGGATATTGACCCTTCGATGTCCCTGGCGGACTCGTGGATTTGTGAATATTGACCCTTTGAATTCCCAGCGGACTCGTGGATTTGTGGATATTGACCCTTCGATTTCCTGGCGGACTCGTGGATTTGTGGATATTTGTCTTTCGATTTCCCTGGAAGACTCGTGGATTTGTGCATATTGACCCTTCGAGTTCCATTGCGGACTCATTGATTTGTGGATATTGACCCTTTGAATTCCCAGCGGACTCGTGGATTTGTGGATATTGACCCTTCGATTTCCTGGCGGACTCGTGGATTTGTGGATATTTGTCCTTTGATTTCCCTGGCGGACTCGTGGATTTGTGCATATTGACCCTTGGAGTTCCATTGCGGACTCATTGATTTGTGGATATTGACCCTTTGAATTCCCAGCGGACTCATGGATTTGTGGATATTGACCCTTCGATTTCCTGGCGGACTCGTGGATTTGTGGATATTTGTTCTTCGATTTCCACAGCGGACTCGTGGATTTGTGTGAATTGACCTTTGGATTTCCCGTCGGACTCATTGATTTGTGGATATTGACCCTTTGATTTCCCCGGCAGAACTCGTGGATTTGTGGATATTTGTCCTTCGATTTCCCCGGCCGACTCGAGGATTTGTTGATATTTGTTCTTCGATTTGTCCAGCTGACTCGTGGATTTCTGGATATTGACCCTTCTATTTCCCAGCAGACTCGTGGATTTGTGGGTATTGACCATACAAATTCCTGGCGGACTCGTGGATTTGTCGGTATTGACCCTCCGAATTCCCGGCGGACTCGTGGATGTGTGGATATTGACTCTTCGATTTCCCCGGCCGACTCGTCGATTTGTGGGTATTGACACTTCGATTTTCCTGGGAGACTCGTGGATATGAGGGTATTCACGCTTCGATTTCCCCGGCGGGACCCGTGGATTTGTGGATATTGACTCTTCGATTTCCCCGGCGAATTCATGGATTTGTGGTTATAGACTCTTCGATTTCCCTGGCGGACTCGTGGATTTCTGGATATTGTCTCTTCGATTTCCCAGCACACTCGTGGATTTGTGGATATTGACTCTTCAATTTCTCCGGTCGACTCGTGGATGTATGGGTATTGACTCTTCGACTTCCCAGCTGACTCGTGGATTTGTGGATATTGACCCTTCAATTTCCCTGGAGGAGTTGTCGATTTGTGGATATTGACCCTTCGATTTCCGTGGCGGACTCGTGGATTTGTATATATTTGTCCTTCGATTTCCCCGGCGAACTCGTGGATTACTGCATATTGATACCTCAATTTACCTGGCGGTCTCGTGGATTTGTCTGTATTTGTCCTTTGATATCCTGGTCGGTCTCGTGGAATTCTCTATATTGACACTTGGATTTCCCTGGCGGTCTCATGGATTTGTGGATATTGACCCTTCGAATTCCTGGCGGACTCGTGGATTTGTGGAGATTGACCTTTTGATCTTCCGGCAGACTCGTGGATTTCTGGATATTGACCCTTCGATTTTCTTGGCGGACTCGTGTATTTGTTGATGTTTGTCCTTCGATTTCCCAGGCGGACTCATGGATTTGTGGATACTTGTCCTTCGATTTCCCTGCCGGACTCGTGGATTTGTGTGTATTGACCCTTCGAATTCCCGGTGGACTCGTGGATTTGTGGGTATTGACTCTTCCAATTCCCAGCACACTTTGGATTTCTGGATATTGACTCTTCAATTTCTCCGGCCAACTCGTGGATTTGTGGGTATTGACCCTTCGAATCCCTAGTGGACTCATGGATTTGTGGGTATTGACCCTCCGAATTCCCGGCGGACTCGGGATGTGTGGATATTGACTCTTCGATTTCCCCGGCTGACTCGTGGATTTGTTGATATTTGTTCTTCGATTTGTCCGGCTGACTCGTGGATTTGTGGGTATTGACCCTTTGATTTCCCTGGCGGACTCTTGGATTTGTGGGTATTGACCGTTCAATTTCCCAGTGGATTCGTGGGTTTGGACATTTGTCCTTCGATTTCCCTGGTCGACTCATGTATTTGTGGATATTGACCCTTCTATTTCCCAGCAGACTCGTGGATTTGTGGATATTTGTCCTTCGATTTTCTTGAGGACTCGTGGATTTGTGGATATTGACCCTTCGATTTCCATTGTGGACTCATTGATTTGTGGATATTGACCCTTCGATTTCCCCAGCGGACTCATGGATTTGTGGATATTTGTCCTTCGATTTCCCTGCCGGACTAGTGGATTTGTGTGTATTGACCCTTCGAATTGCCGGTGGACTTGTGGATTTGTGGGTATTGACTCTTCCAATTCCCAGCACACTTTGGATCTCTGGATATTGACTCTTCAGTTTCTCCGGCCAACTCGTGGAATTGTGGGTATTGACTCTTCGATTTCCCCGGCGGCGTCGTGGATTTGTATATATTTGCCTGTCGATTTCACCGACGGACTCGTGGATTTGTGGATATTGACCCTTCGATTTACGGGAGGACTCGTGGATTTGTGGATATTTGACCTTCGATTTCCCGGCAGACTCGTGATTTGTGGATATTTTTTCTTAGATTTCTCCGGCGGACTTGTGGATTTGTGGATATTGACCCTTCGATTTACGGGAGGACTCGTGGATTTGTGGATATTTGACCTTCGATTTCCCGGCAGACTCGTGATTTGTGGATATTTTTTCTTAGATTTCTCCGGCGGACTCGTGGATTTGTGGATATTGACCCTTCGATGTCCCTGGCGGACTCGTGGATTTGTGGATATTGACCCTTCGATGTCCCTGGCGGACTCGTGGATTTGTGAATATTGACCCTTTGAATTCCCAGCGGACTCGTGGATTTGTGGATATTGACCCTTCGATTTCCTGGCGGACTCGTGGATTTGTGGATATTGACCCTTCGATGTCCCTGGCGGACTCGTGGATTTGTGAATATTGACCCTTTGAATTCCCAGCGGACTCGTGGATTTGTGGATATTGACCCTTCGATTTCCTGGCGGACTCGTGGATTTGTGGATATTTGTCTTTCGATTTCCCTGGAAGACTCGTGGATTTGTGCATATTGACCCTTCGAGTTCCATTGCGGACTCATTGATTTGTGGATATTGACCCTTTGAATTCCCAGCGGACTCGTGGATTTGTGGATATTGACCCTTCGATTTCCTGGCGGACTCGTGGATTTGTGGATATTTGTCCTTTGATTTCCCTGGCGGACTCGTGGATTTGTGCATATTGACCCTTGGAGTTCCATTGCGGACTCATTGATTTGTGGATATTGACCCTTTGATTTCCCCGGCAGAACTCGTGGATTTGTGGATATTTGTCCTTCGATTTCCCCGGCCGACTCGAGGATTTGTTGATATTTGTTCTTCGATTTGTCCAGCTGACTCGTGGATTTCTGGATATTGACCCTTCTATTTCCCAGCAGACTTGTGGATTTGTGGGTATTGACCATACAAATTCCTGGCGGACTCGTGGATTTGTCGGTATTGACCCTCCGAATTCCCGGCGGACTCGTGGATGTGTGGATATTGACTCTTCGATTTCCCCGGCCGACTCGTCGATTTGTGGGTATTGACACTTCGATTTTCCTGGGAGACTCGTGGATATGAGGGTATTCACGCTTCGATTTCCCCGGCGGACCCGTGGATTTGTGGATATTGACTCTTCGATTTCCCCGGCGAATTCATGGATTTGTGGTTATAGACTCTTCGATTTCCCTGGCGGACTCGTGGATTTCTGGATATTGTCTCTTCGATTTCCCAGCACACTCGTGGATTTGTGGATATTGACTCTTCAATTTCTCCGGTCGACTCGTGGATGTATGGGTATTGACTATTCGACTTCCCAGCTGACTGGTGGATTTGTGGATATTGACCCTTCAATTTCCCTGGAGGAGTTGTCGATTTGTGGATATTGACCCTTCGATTTCCGTGGCGGACTCGTGGATGTGTGGGTATTGACCCTTCGATTTCCCGTCGGACTCGTGGATTTGTGGATATTGACCCTTCGATTTCCCGTCGGACTCGTGGATTTGTGGATATTGACCCTTCGATTTACCGGAGGACTCGTGCATTTGTGGATATTGACCCTTTGAATTCCCAGCGGACTCGTGGATTTGTGGATATTGACCCTTCGATTTCCTGGCGGACTCGTGGATTTGTGGATATTTGTCCTTTGATTTCCCTGGCGGACTCGTGGATTTGTGCATATTGACCCTTGGAGTTCCATTGCGGACTCATTGATTTGTGGATATTGACCCTTTGAATTCCCAGCGGACTCATGGATTTGTGGATATTGACCCTTCGATTTCCTGGCGGACTCGTGGATTTGTGGATATTTGTTCTTCGATTTCCACAGCGGACTCGTGGATTTGTGTGAATTGACCTTTGGATTTCCCGTCGGACTCATTGATTTGTGGATATTGACCCTTTGATTTCCCCGGCAGAACTCGTGGATTTGTGGATATTTGTCCTTCGATTTCCCCGGCCGACTCGAGGATTTGTTGATATTTGTTCTTCGATTTGTCCAGCTGACTCGTGGATTTCTGGATATTGACCCTTCTATTTCCCAGCAGACTCGTGGATTTGTGGGTATTGACCATACAAATTCCTGGCGGACTCGTGGATTTGTCGGTATTGACCCTCCGAATTCCCGGCGGACTCGTGGATGTGTGGATATTGACTCTTCGATTTCCCCGGCCGACTCGTCGATTTGTGGGTATTGACACTTCGATTTTCCTGGGAGACTCGTGGATATGAGGGTATTCACGCTTCGATTTCCCCGGCGGACCCGTGGATTTGTGGATATTGACTCTTCGATTTCCCCGGCGAATTCATGGATTTGTGGTTATAGACTCTTCGATTTCCCTGGCGGACTCGTGGATTTCTGGATATTGTCTCTTCGATTTCCCAGCACACTCGTGGATTTGTGGATATTGACTCTTCAATTTCTCCGGTCGACTCGTGGATGTATGGGTATTGACTCTTCGACTTCCCAGCTGACTCGTGGATTTGTGGATATTGACCCTTCAATTTCCCTGGAGGAGTTGTCGATTTGTGGATATTGACCCTTCGATTTCCGTGGCGGACTCGTGGATTTGTATATATTTGTCCTTCGATTTCCCCGGCGAACTCGTGGATTACTGCATATTGATACCTCAATTTACCTGGCGGTCTCGTGGATTTGTCTGTATTTGTCCTTTGATATCCTGGTCGGTCTCGTGGAATTCTCTATATTGACACTTGGATTTCCCTGGCGGTCTCATGGATTTGTGGATATTGACCCTTCGAATTCCTGGCGGACTCGTGGATTTGTGGAGATTGACCTTTTGATCTTAAGGCAGACTCGTGGATTTCTGGATATTGACCCTTCGATTTTCTTGGCGGACTCGTGTATTTGTTGATGTTTGTCCTTCGATTTCCCAGGCGGACTCATGGATTTGTGGATACTTGTCCTTCGATTTCCCTGCCGGACTCGTGGATTTGTGTGTATTGACCCTTCGAATTCCCGGTGGACTCGTGGATTTGTGGGTATTGACTCTTCCAATTCCCAGCACACTTTGGATTTCTGGATATTGACTCTTCAATTTCTCCGGCCAACTCGTGGATTTGTGGGTATTGACCCTTCGAATCCCTAGTGGACTCATGGATTTGTGGGTATTGACCCTCCGAATTCCCGGCGGACTCGGGATGTGTGGATATTGACTCTTCGATTTCCCCGGCTGACTCGTGGATTTGTTGATATTTGTTCTTCGATTTGTCCGGCTGACTCGTGGATTTGTGGGTATTGACCCTTTGATATCCCTGGCCGACTCTTGGATTTGTGGGTATTGACCGTTCAATTTCCCAGTGGATTCGTGGGTTTGGACATTTGTCCTTCGATTTCCCTGGTCGACTCATGTATTTGTGGATATTGACCCTTCTATTTCCCAGCAGACTCGTGGATTTGTGGATATTTGTCCTTCGATTTTCTTGAGGACTCGTGGATTTGTGGATATTGACCCTTCGATTTCCATTGTGGACTCATTGATTTGTGGATATTGACCCTTCGATTTCCCCAGCGGACTCATGGATTTGTGGATATTTGTCCTTCGATTTCCCTGCCGGACTAGTGGATTTGTGTGTATTGACCCTTCGAATTGCCGGTGGACTTGTGGATTTGTGGGTATTGACTCTTCCAATTCCCAGCACACTTTGGATCTCTGGATATTGACTCTTCAGTTTCTCCGGCCAACTCGTGGAATTGTGGGTATTGACTCTTCGATTTCCCCGGCGGCGTCGTGGATTTGTATATATTTGCCTGTCGATTTCACCGACGGACTCGTGGATTTGTGGATATTTGACCTTCGATTTCCCGGCAGACTCGTGATTTGTGGATATTTTTTCTTAGATTTCTCCGGCGGACTTGTGGATTTGTGGATATTGACCCTTCGATTTACCGGAGGACTCGTGGATTTGTGGATATTGACCCTTCGATGTCCCTGGCGGACTCGTGGATTTGTGAATATTGACCCTTTGAATTCCCAGCGGACTCGTGGATTTGTGGATATTGACCCTTCGATTTCCTGGCGGACTCGTGGATTTGTGGATATTTGTCTTTCGATTTCCCTGGAAGACTCGTGGATTTGTGCATATTGACCCTTCGAGTTCCATTGCGGACTCATTGATTTGTGGATATTGACCCTTTGAATTCCCAGCGGACTCGTGGATTTGTGGATATTGACCCTTCGATTTCCTGGCGGACTCGTGGATTTGTGGATATTTGTCCTTTGATTTCCCTGGCGGACTCGTGGATTTGTGCATATTGACCCTTGGAGTTCCATTGCGGACTCATTGATTTGTGGATATTGACCCTTTGATTTCCCCGGCAGAACTCGTGGATTTGTGGATATTTGTCCTTCGATTTCCCCGGCCGACTCGAGGATTTGTTGATATTTGTTCTTCGATTTGTCCAGCTGACTCGTGGATTTCTGGATATTGACCCTTCTATTTCCCAGCAGACTCGTGGATTTGTGGGTATTGACCATACAAATTCCTGGCGGACTCGTGGATTTGTCGGTATTGACCCTCCGAATTCCCGGCGGACTCGTGGATGTGTGGATATTGACTCTTCGATTTCCCCGGCCGACTCGTCGATTTGTGGGTATTGACACTTCGATTTTCCTGGGAGACTCGTGGATATGAGGGTATTCACGCTTCGATTTCCCCGGCGGACCCGTGGATTTGTGGATATTGACTCTTCGATTTCCCCGGCGAATTCATGGATTTGTGGTTATAGACTCTTCGATTTCCCTGGCGGACTCGTGGATTTCTGGATATTGTCTCTTCGATTTCCCAGCACACTCGTGGATTTGTGGATATTGACTCTTCAATTTCTCCGGTCGACTCGTGGATGTATGGGTATTGACTATTCGACTTCCCAGCTGACTCGTGGATTTGTGGATATTGACCCTTCAATTTCCCTGGAGGAGTTGTCGATTTGTGGATATTGACCCTTCGATTTCCGTGGCGGACTCGTGGATGTGTGGGTATTGACCCTTCGATTTCCCGTCGGACTCGTGGATTTGTGGATATTGACCCTTCGATTTCCCGTCGGACTCGTGGATTTGTGGATATTGACCCTTCGATTTACCGGAGGACTCGTGGATTTGTGGATATTGACCCTTTGAATTCCCAGCGGACTCATGGATTTGTGGATATTTGTCCTTCGATTTCCCTGCCGGACTAGTGGATTTGTGTGTATTGACCCTTCGAATTCCCGGTGGACTTGTGGATTTGTGGGTATTGACTCTTCCAATTCCCAGCACACTTTGGATCTCTGGATATTGACTCTTCAGTTTCTCCGGCCAACTCGTGGAATTGTGGGTATTGACTCTTCGATTTCCCCGGCGGAGTCGTGGATTTGTATATATTTGCCTGTCGATTTCCCCGACGGACTCGTGGATTTGTGGATATTGACCCTTCGATTTACGGGAGGACTCGTGGATTTGTGGATATTTGACCTTCGATTTCCCGGCAGACTCGTGATTTGGTGGATATTTGACCTTCGATATCCCAACGGACACGTGGATTTGTGGATATTTTTTCTTAGATTTCTCCGGCGGACTTGTGGATTTGTGGATATTGACCCTTCGATTTACCGGAGGACTCGTGGATTTGTGGATATTGACCCTTCGATGTCCCTGGCGGACTCGTGGATTTGTGAATATTGACCCTTTGAATTCCCAGCGGACTCGTGGATTTGTGGATATTGACCCTTCGATTTCCTGCGGACTCGTGGATTTGTGGATATTTGTCTTTCGATTTCCCTGGAAGACTCGTGGATTTGTGCATATTGACCCTTCGAGTTCCATTGCGGACTCATTGATTGTGGATATTGACCCTTTGAATTCCCAGCGGACTCGTGGATTTGTGGATATTGACCCTTCGATTTCCTGGCGGACTCGTGGATTTGTGGATATTTGTCCTTTGATTTCCCTGGCGGACTCGTGATTTGTGCATATTGACCCTTGGAGTTCCATGCGGACTCATTGATTGTGGGATATTGACCCTTTGAATTTCCCAGCGGACTCATGGATTTGTGGATATTGACCCTTCGATTTCCTGGCGGACTCGTGGATTTGTGGATATTTGTTCTTCGATTTCCACAGCGGACTCGTGGATTTGTGTGAATTGACCTTTGGATTTCCCGTCGGACTCATTGATTTGTGGATATTGACCCTTTGATTTCCCCGGCAGAACTCGTGGATTTGTGGATATTTGTCCTTCGATTTCCCCGGCCGACTCGAGGATTTGTTGATATTTGTTCTTCGATTTGTCCAGCTGACTCGTGGATTTCTGGATATTGACCCTTCTATTTCCCAGCAGACTCGTGGATTTGTGGGTATTGACCATACAAATTCCTGGCGGACTCGTGGATTTGTCGGTATTGACCCTCCGAATTCCCGGCGGACTCGTGGATGTGTGGATATTGACTCTTCGATTTCCCCGGCCGACTCGTCGATTTGTGGGTATTGACACTTCGATTTTCCTGGGAGACTCGTGGATATGAGGGTATTCACGCTTCGATTTCCCCGGCGGACCCGTGGATTTGTGGATATTGACTCTTCGATTTCCCCGGCGAATTCATGGATTTGTGGTTATAGACTCTTCGATTTCCCTGGCGGACTCGTGGATTTCTGGATATTGTCTCTTCGATTTCCCAGCACACTCGTGGATTTGTGGATATTGACTCTTCAATTTCTCCGGTCGACTCGTGGATGTATGGGTATTGACTCTTCGACTTCCCAGCTGACTCGTGGATTTGTGGATATTGACCCTTCGATTTCCTGGCGGACTCGTGGATTTGTGGATATTTGTCCTTTGATTTCCCTGGCGGACTCGTGGATTTGTGCATATTGACCCTTGGAGTTCCATTGCGGACTCATTGATTTGTGGATATTGACCCTTTGATTTCCCCGGCAGAACTCGTGGATTTGTGGATATTTGTCCTTCGATTTCCCCGGCCGACTCGAGGATTTCTTGATATTTGTTCTTCGATTTGTCCAGCTGACTCGTGGATTTCTGGATATTGACCCTTCTATTTCCCAGCAGACTCGTGGATTTGTGGGTATTGACCATACAAATTCCTGGCGGACTCGTGGATTTGTCGGTATTGACCCTCCGAATTCCCGGTGGACTCGTGGATGTGTGGATATTGACTCTTCGATTTCCCCGGCCGACTCGTCGATTTGTGGGTATTGACACTTCGATTTTCCTGGGAGACTCGTGGATATGAGGGTATTCACGCTTCGATTTCCCCGGCGGACCCGTGGATTTGTGGATATTGACTCTTCGATTTCCCCGGCGAATTCATGGATTTGTGGTTATAGACTCTTCGATTTCCCTGGCGGACTCGTGGATTTCTGGATATTGTCTCTTCGATTTCCCAGCACACTCGTGGATTTGTGGATATTGACTCTTCAATTTCTCCGGTCGACTCGTGGATGTATGGGTATTGACTCTTCGACTTCCCAGCTGACTCGTGGATTTGTGGATATTGACCCTTCAATTTCCCTGGAGGAGTTGTCGATTTGTGGATATTGACCCTTCGATTTCCGTGGCGGACTCGTGGATTTGTATATATTTGTCCTTCGATTTCCCCGGCGAACTCGTGGATTACTGCATATTGATACCTCAATTTACCTGGCGGTCTCGTGGATTTGTCTGTATTTGTCCTTTGATATCCTGGTCGGTCTCGTGGAATTCTCTATATTGACACTTGGATTTCCCTGGCGGTCTCATGGATTTCTGGATATTGACCCTTCGATTTTCTTGGCGGACTCGTGTATTTGTTGATGTTTGTCCTTCGATTTCCCAGGCGGACTCATGGATTTGTGGATACTTGTCCTTCGATTTCCCTGCCGGACTCGTGGATTTGTGTGTATTGACCCTTCGAATTCCCGGTGGACTCGTGGATTTGTGGGTATTGACTCTTCCAATTCCCAGCACACTTTGGATTTCTGGATATTGACTCTTCAATTTCTCCGGCCAACTCGTGGATTTGTGGGTATTGACCCTTCGAATCCCTAGTGGACTCATGGATTTGTGGGTATTGACCCTCCGAATTCCCGGCGGACTCGGGATGTGTGGATATTGACTCTTCGATTTCCCCGGCTGACTCGTGGATTTGTTGATATTTGTTCTTCGATTTGTCCGGCTGACTCGTTGATTTGTGGGTATTGACCCTTTGATTTCCCTGGCGGACTCGTGGATTTGTGGGTATTGACCGTTCAATTTCCCAGTGGATTCGTGGGTTTGGACATTTGTCCTTCGATTTCCCTGGTCGACTCATGTATTTGTGGATATTGACCCTTCTATTTCCCAGCAGACTCGTGGATTTGTGGATATTTGTCCTTCGATTTTCTTGAGGACTCGTGGATTTGTGGATATTGACCCTTCGATTTCCATTGCGGACTCATTGATTTGTGGATATTGACCCTTCGATTTCCCCAGCGGACTCATGGATTTGTGGATATTTGTCCTTCGATTTCCCTGCCGGACTAGTGGATTTGTGTGTATTGACCCTTCGAATTCCCGGTGGACTTGTGGATTTGTGGGTATTGACTCTTCCAATTCCCAGCACACTTTGGATCTCTGGATATTGACTCTTCAGTTTCTCCGGCCAACTCGTGGAATTGTGGGTATTGACTCTTCGATTTCCCCGGCGGAGTCGTGGATTTGTATATATTTGCCTGTCGATTTCCCCGACGGACTCGTGGATTTGTGGATATTGACCCTTCGATTTACGGGAGGACTCGTGGATTTGTGGATATTTGACCTTCGATTTCCCGGCAGACTCGTGATTTGTGGATATTTGACCTTCGATATCCCAACGGACACGTGGATTTGTGGATATTTTTTCTTAGATTTCTCCGGCGGACTTGTGGATTTGTGGATATTGACCCTTCGATTTACCGGAGGACTCGTGGATTTGTGGATATTGACCCTTCGATGTCCCTGGCGGACTCGAGGATTTGTTGATATTTGTTCTTCGATTTGTCCAGCTGACTCGTTGATTTGTGGGTATTGACCCTTTGATTTCCCTGGCGGACTCGTGGATTTGTGGGTATTGACCGTTCAATTTCCCAGTGGATTCGTGGGTTTGGACATTTGTCCTTCGATTTCCCTGGTCGACTCATGTATTTGTGGATATTGACCCTTCTATTTCCCAGCAGACTCGTGGATTTGTGGATATTTGTCCTTCGATTTTCTTGAGGACTCGTGGATTTGTGGATATTGACCCTTCGATTTCCATTGCGGACTCATTGATTTGTGGATATTGACCCTTCGATTTCCCCAGCGGACTCATGGATTTGTGGATATTTGTCCTTCGATTTCCCTGCCGGACTAGTGGATTTGTGGGTATTGACCCTTCGAATTCCCGGTGGACTTGTGGATTTGTGGGTATTGACTCTTCCAATTCCCAGCACACTTTGGATCTCTGGATATTGACTCTTCAGTTTCTCCGTCCAACTCGTGGAATTGTGGGTATTGACTCTTCGATTTCCCCGGCGGAGTCGTGGATTTGTATATATTTGCCTGTCGATTTCCCCGACGGACTCGTGGATTTGTGGATATTGACCCTTCGATTTACGGGAAGACTCGTGGATTTGTGGATATTGACCCTTCGATTTCCTGGCGGACTCGTGGATTTGTGGATATTTGTCCTTCGATTTCCCTGGCGGACTCGTGGATTTGTGCATATTGACCCTTCGATTTCCATTGCGGACTCATTGATTTGTGGATATTGACCCTTTCATTTCACCGGCAGAACTCGTGGATTTGTGGATATTTGTCCTTCGATTTCCCCAGTGGACTCATGGATTTGTGGATATTGACCCTTCGATTTCCTGGCGGACTCGTGGATTTGTGGATATTTGTTCTTCGATTTCCATAGCGGACTCGTGGATTTGTGTAAATTGACCTTTGGATTTCCCGTCGGACTCATTGATTTGTGGATATTGACCCTTTGATTTCCCCGGCAGAACTCGTGGATTTGTGGATATTTGTCCTTCGATTTCCCCGGCCGACTCGAGGATTTGTTGATATTTGTTCTTCGATTTGTCCAGCTGACTCGTGGATTTCTGGATATTGACCCTTCTATTTCCCAGCAGACTCGTGGATTTGTGGGTATTGACCATACAAATTCCTGGCGGACTCGTGGATTTGTTGGTATTGACCCTCCGAATTCCCGGCGGACTCGTGGATGTGTGGATATTGACTCTTCGATTTCCCCGGCCGACTCGTCGATTTGTGGGTATTGACACTTCGATTTTCCTGGGAGACTCGTGGATATGAGGGTATTCACGCTTCGATTTCCCCGGCGGACCCGTGGATTTGTGGATATTGACTCTTCGATTTCCCCGGCGAATTCATGGATTTGTGGTTATAGACTCTTCGATTTCCCTGGCGGACTCGTGGATTTCTGGATATTGTCTCTTCGATTTCCCAGCACACTCGTGGATTTGTGGATATTGACCCTTCGATTTCCCCGGCGGACTCATGGATTTGTGGATATTGACCCTTCTATTTCCGGGCGGACTCATGGATTTGTGGATATTTGTCCTTCGATTTCCCTGCCGGACTAGTGGATTTGTGGGTATTGACCCTTCGAATTCCCGGTGGACTTGTGGATTTGTGGGTATTGACTCTTCCAATTCCCAGCACACTTTGGATCTCTGGATATTGACTCTTCAGTTTCTCCGTCCAACTCGTGGAATTGTGGGTATTGACTCTTCGATTTCCCCGGCGGAGTCGTGGATTTGTATATATTTGCCTGTCGATTTCCCCGACGGACTCGTGGATTTGTGGATATTGACCCTTCGATTTACGGGAAGACTCGTGGATTTGTGGATATTGACCCTTCGATTTCCTGGCGGACTCGTGGATTTGTGGATATTTGTCCTTCGATTTCCCTGGCGGACTCGTGGATTTGTGCATATTGACCCTTCGATTTCCATTGCGGACTCATTGATTTCTGGATATTGACCCTTTCATTTCACCGGCAGAACTCGTGGATTTGTGGATATTTGTCCTTCGATTTCCCCAGTGGACTCGTGGATTTGTGGATATTGACCCTTCGATTTCCTGGCGGACTCGTGGATTTGTGGATATTTGTTCTTCGATTTCCATAGCGGACTCGTGGATTTGTGTAAATTGACCTTTGGATTTCCCGTCGGACTCATTGATTTGTGGATATTGACCCTTTGATTTCCCCGGCAGAACTCGTGGATTTGTGGATATTTGTCCTTCGATTTCCCCGGCCGACTCGAGGATTTGTTGATATTTGTTCTTCGATTTGTCCAGCTGACTCGTGGATTTCTGGATATTGACCCTTCTATTTCCCAGCAGACTCGTGGATTTGTGGGTATTGACCATACAAATTCCTGGCGGACTCGTGGATTTGTTGGTATTGACCCTCCGAATTCCCGGCGGACTCGTGGATGTGTGGATATTGACTCTTCGATTTCCCCGGCCGACTCGTCGATTTGTGGGTATTGACACTTCGATTTTCCTGGGAGACTCGTGGATATGAGGGTATTCACGCTTCGATTTCCCCGGCGGACCCGTGGATTTGTGAATATTGACTCTTCGATTTCCCCGGCGAATTCATGGATTTGTGGTTATAGACTCTTCGATTTCCCTGGCGGACTCGTGGATTTCTGGATATTGTCTCTTCGATTTCCCAGCACACTCGTGGATTTGTGGATATTGACTCTTCAATTTCTCCGGTCGACTCGTGGATGTATGGGTATTGACTCTTCGACTTCCCAGCTGACTCGTGGATTTGTGGATATTGACCCTTCAATTTCCCTGGAGGAGTTGTCGATTTGTGGATATTGACCCTTCGATTTCCGTGGCGGACTCGTGGATTTGTATATATTTGTCCTTCGATTTCCCCGGCGAACTCGTGGATTACTGCATATTGATACCTCAATTTACCTGGCGGTCTCGTGGATTTGTCTGTATTTGTCCTTTGATATCCTGGTCGGTCTCGTGGAATTCTCTATATTGACACTTGGATTTCCCTGGCGGTCTCATGGATTTCTGGATATTGACCCTTCGATTTTCTTGGCGGACTCGTGTATTTGTTGATGTTTGTCCTTCGATTTCCCAGGCGGACTCATGGATTTGTGGATACTTGTCCTTCGATTTCCCTGCCGGACTCGTGGATTTGTGTGTATTGACCCTTCGAATTCCCGGTGGACTCGTGGATTTGTGGGTATTGACTCTTCCAATTCCCAGCACACTTTGGATTTCTGGATATTGACTCTTCAATTTCTCCGGCCAACTCGTGGATTTGTGGGTATTGACCCTTCGAATCCCTAGTGGACTCATGGATTTGTGGGTATTGACCCTCCGAATTCCCGGCGGACTCGGGATGTGTGGATATTGACTCTTCGATTTCCCCGGCTGACTCGTGGATTTGTTGATATTTGTTCTTCGATTTGTCCGGCTGACTCGTTGATTTGTGGGTATTGACCCTTTGATTTCCCTGGCGGACTCGTGGATTTGTGGGTATTGACCGTTCAATTTCCCAGTGGATTCGTGGGTTTGGACATTTGTCCTTCGATTTCCCTGGTCGACTCATGTATTTGTGGATATTGACCCTTCTATTTCCCAGCAGACTCGTGGATTTGTGGATATTTGTCCTTCGATTTTCTTGAGGACTCGTGGATTTGTGGATATTGACCCTTCGATTTCCATTGCGGACTCATTGATTTGTGGATATTGACCCTTCGATTTCCCCAGCGGACTCATGGATTTGTGGATATTTGTCCTTCGATTTCCCTGCCGGACTAGTGGATTTGTGGGTATTGACCCTTCGAATTCCCGGTGGACTTGTGGATTTGTGGGTATTGACTCTTCCAATTCCCAGCACACTTTGGATCTCTGGATATTGACTCTTCAGTTTCTCCGTCCAACTCGTGGAATTGTGGGTATTGACTCTTCGATTTCCCCGGCGGAGTCGTGGATTTGTATATATTTGCCTGTCGATTTCCCCGACGGACTCGTGGATTTGTGGATATTGACCCTTCGATTTACGGGAAGACTCGTGGATTTGTGGATATTGACCCTTCGATTTCCTGGCGGACTCGTGGATTTGTGGATATTTGTCCTTCGATTTCCCTGGCGGACTCGTGGATTTGTGCATATTGACCCTTCGATTTCCATTGCGGACTCATTGATTTCTGGATATTGACCCTTTCATTTCACCGGCAGAACTCGTGGATTTGTGGATATTTGTCCTTCGATTTCCCCAGTGGACTCGTGGATTTGTGGATATTGACCCTTCGATTTCCTGGCGGACTCGTGGATTTGTGGATATTTGTTCTTCGATTTCCATAGCGGACTCGTGGATTTGTGTAAATTGACCTTTGGATTTCCCGTCGGACTCATTGATTTGTGGATATTGACCCTTTGATTTCCCCGGCAGAACTCGTGGATTTGTGGATATTTGTCCTTCGATTTCCCCGGCCGACTCGAGGATTTGTTGATATTTGTTCTTCGATTTGTCCAGCTGACTCGTGGATTTCTGGATATTGACCCTTCTATTTCCCAGCAGACTCGTGGATTTGTGGGTATTGACCATACAAATTCCTGGCGGACTCGTGGATTTGTTGGTATTGACCCTCCGAATTCCCGGCGGACTCGTGGATGTGTGGATATTGACTCTTCGATTTCCCCGGCCGACTCGTCGATTTGTGGGTATTGACACTTCGATTTTCCTGGGAGACTCGTGGATATGAGGGTATTCACGCTTCGATTTCCCCGGCGGACCCGTGGATTTGTGGATATTGACTCTTCGATTTCCCCGGCGAATTCATGGATTTGTGGTTATAGACTCTTCGATTTCCCTGGCGGACTCGTGGATTTCTGGATATTGTCTCTTCGATTTCCCAGCACACTCGTGGATTTGTGGATATTGACCCTTCGATTTCCCCGGCGGACTCATGGATTTGTGGATATTGACCCTTCTATTTCCGGGCGGACTCATGGATTTGTGGATATTTGTCCTTCGATTTCCCTGCCGGACTAGTGGATTTGTGGGTATTGACCCTTCGAATTCCCGGTGGACTTGTGGATTTGTGGGTATTGACTCTTCCAATTCCCAGCACACTTTGGATCTCTGGATATTGACTCTTCAGTTTCTCCGTCCAACTCGTGGAATTGTGGGTATTGACTCTTCGATTTCCCCGGCGGAGTCGTGGATTTGTATATATTTGCCTGTCGATTTCCCCGACGGACTCGTGGATTTGTGGATATTGACCCTTCGATTTACGGGAAGACTCGTGGATTTGTGGATATTGACCCTTCGATTTCCTGGCGGACTCGTGGATTTGTGGATATTTGTCCTTCGATTTCCCTGGCGGACTCGTGGATTTGTGCATATTGACCCTTCGATTTCCATTGCGGACTCATTGATTTCTGGATATTGACCCTTTCATTTCACCGGCAGAACTCGTGGATTTGTGGATATTTGTCCTTCGATTTCCCCAGTGGACTCGTGGATTTGTGGATATTGACCCTTCGATTTCCTGGCGGACTCGTGGATTTGTGGATATTTGTTCTTCGATTTCCATAGCGGACTCGTGGATTTGTGTAAATTGACCTTTGGATTTCCCGTCGGACTCATTGATTTGTGGATATTGACCCTTTGATTTCCCCGGCAGAACTCGTGGATTTGTGGATATTTGTCCTTCGATTTCCCCGGCCGACTCGAGGATTTGTTGATATTTGTTCTTCGATTTGTCCAGCTGACTCGTGGATTTCTGGATATTGACCCTTCTATTTCCCAGCAGACTCGTGGATTTGTGGGTATTGACCATACAAATTCCTGGCGGACTCGTGGATTTGTTGGTATTGACCCTCCGAATTCCCGGCGGACTCGTGGATGTGTGGATATTGACTCTTCGATTTCCCCGGCCGACTCGTCGATTTGTGGGTATTGACACTTCGATTTTCCTGGGAGACTCGTGGATATGAGGGTATTCACGCTTCGATTTCCCCGGCGGACCCGTGGATTTGTGGATATTGACTCTTCGATTTCCCCGGCGAATTCATGGATTTGTGGTTATAGACTCTTCGATTTCCCTGGCGGACTCGTGGATTTCTGGATATTGTCTCTTCGATTTCCCAGCACACTCGTGGATTTGTGGATATTGACTCTTCAATTTCTCCGGTCGACTCGTGGATGTATGGGTATTGACTCTTCGACTTCCCAGCTGACTCGTGGATTTGTGGATATTGACCCTTCAATTTCCCTGGAGGAGTTGTCGATTTGTGGATATTGACCCTTCGATTTCCGTGGCGGACTCGTGGATTTGTATATATTTGTCCTTCGATTTCCCCGGCGAACTCGTGGATTACTGCATATTGATACCTCAATTTACCTGGCGGTCTCGTGGATTTGTCTGTATTTGTCCTTTGATATCCTGGTCGGTCTCGTGGAATTCTCTATATTGACACTTGGATTTCCCTGGCGGTCTCATGGATTTCTGGATATTGACCCTTCGATTTTCTTGGCGGACTCGTGTATTTGTTGATGTTTGTCCTTCGATTTCCCAGGCGGACTCATGGATTTGTGGATACTTGTCCTTCGATTTCCCTGCCGGACTCGTGGATTTGTGTGTATTGACCCTTCGAATTCCCGGTGGACTCGTGGATTTGTGGGTATTGACTCTTCCAATTCCCAGCACACTTTGGATTTCTGGATATTGACTCTTCAATTTCTCCGGCCAACTCGTGGATTTGTGGGTATTGACCCTTCGAATCCCTAGTGGACTCATGGATTTGTGGGTATTGACCCTCCGAATTCCCGGCGGACTCGGGATGTGTGGATATTGACTCTTCGATTTCCCCGGCTGACTCGTGGATTTGTTGATATTTGTTCTTCGATTTGTCCGGCTGACTCGTTGATTTGTGGGTATTGACCCTTTGATTTCCCTGGCGGACTCGTGGATTTGTGGGTATTGACCGTTCAATTTCCCAGTGGATTCGTGGGTTTGGACATTTGTCCTTCGATTTCCCTGGTCGACTCATGTATTTGTGGATATTGACCCTTCTATTTCCCAGCAGACTCGTGGATTTGTGGATATTTGTCCTTCGATTTTCTTGAGGACTCGTGGATTTGTGGATATTGACCCTTCGATTTCCATTGCGGACTCATTGATTTGTGGATATTGACCCTTCGATTTCCCCAGCGGACTCATGGATTTGTGGATATTTGTCCTTCGATTTCCCTGCCGGACTAGTGGATTTGTGGGTATTGACCCTTCGAATTCCCGGTGGACTTGTGGATTTGTGGGTATTGACTCTTCCAATTCCCAGCACACTTTGGATCTCTGGATATTGACTCTTCAGTTTCTCCGTCCAACTCGTGGAATTGTGGGTATTGACTCTTCGATTTCCCCGGCGGAGTCGTGGATTTGTATATATTTGCCTGTCGATTTCCCCGACGGACTCGTGGATTTGTGGATATTGACCCTTCGATTTACGGGAAGACTCGTGGATTTGTGGATATTGACCCTTCGATTTCCTGGCGGACTCGTGGATTTGTGGATATTTGTCCTTCGATTTCCCTGGCGGACTCGTGGATTTGTGCATATTGACCCTTCGATTTCCATTGCGGACTCATTGATTTGTGGATATTGACCCTTTCATTTCACCGGCAGAACTCGTGGATTTGTGGATATTTGTCCTTCGATTTCCCCAGTGGACTCGTGGATTTGTGGATATTGACCCTTCGATTTCCTGGCGGACTCGTGGATTTGTGGATATTTGTTCTTCGATTTCCATAGCGGACTCGTGGATTTGTGTAAATTGACCTTTGGATTTCCCGTCGGACTCATTGATTTGTGGATATTGACCCTTTGATTTCCCCGGCAGAACTCGTGGATTTGTGGATATTTGTCCTTCGATTTCCCCGGCCGACTCGAGGATTTGTTGATATTTGTTCTTCGATTTGTCCAGCTGACTCGTGGATTTGTGGGTATTGACCCTTCGATTTTCTTGGCAGACTCGTGTATTTGTTGATGTTTGTCCTTCGATTTCCCAGGCGGACTCATGGATTTGTGGATACTTGTCCTTCGATTTCCCTGCCGGACTCGTGGATTTGTGTGTATTGACCCTTCGAATTCCCGGTGGACTCGTGGATTTGTGGGTATTGACTCTTCCAATTCCCAGCACACTTTGGATTTCTGGATATTGACTCTTCAATTTCTCCGGCCAACTCGTGGATTTGTGGGTATTGACCCTTCGCATCCCTAGTGGACTCGTGGATTTGTGGGTATTGACGCTCCGAATTCCCGGCGGACTCGGGATGTGTGGATATTGACTCTTCGATTTCCCCGGCTGACTCGTGGATTTGTTGATATTTGTTCTTCGATTTGTCCGGCTGACTCGTGGATTTGTGGGTATTGACCCTTTGATTTCCCTGGCGGACTCGTGGATTTGTGGGTATTGACCGTTCAATTTCCCAGTGGATTCGTGGGTTTGGACATTTGTCCTTCGATTTCCCTGCACGACTCATGTATTTGTGGATATTGACCCTTCTATTTCCCAGCAGACTCGTGGATTTGTGGATATTTGTCCTTCGATTTTCTTGAGGACTCGTGGATTTGTGGATATTGACCCTTCGATTTCCATTGCGGACTCATTGATTTGTGGATATTGACTCTTCCAATTCCCAGCACACTTTGGATTTCTGGATATTGACTCTTCAATTTCTCCGGCCAACTCGTGGATTTGTGGGTATTGACCCTTCGCATCCCTAGTGGACTCGTGGATTTGTGGGTATTGACGCTCCGAATTCCCGGCGGACTCGGGATGTGTGGATATTGACTCTTCGATTTCCCCGGCTGACTCGTGGATTTGTTGATATTTGTTCTTCGATTTGTCCGGCTGACTCGTGGATTTGTGGGTATTGACCCTTTGATTTCCCTGGCGGACTCGTGGATTTGTGGGTATTGACCGTTCAATTTCCCAGTGGATTTGTGGGTTTGGACATTTGTCCTTCGATTTCCCTGGTCGACTCATGTATTTGTGGATATTGACCCTTCTATTTCCCAGCAGACTCGTGGATTTGTGGATATTTGTCCTTCGATTTTCTTGAGGACTCGTGGATTTGTGGATATTGACCCTTCGATTTCCCCAGCGGACTCATGGATTTGTGGATATTTGTCCTTCGATTTCCCTGCCGGACTCGTGGATTTGTGTGTATTGACCCTTCGAATTCCCGGTGGACTCGTGGATTTGTGGGTATTGACTCTTCCAATTCCCAGCACACTTTGGATCTCTGGATATTGACTCTTCAGTTTCTCCGGCCAACTCGTGGAATTGTGGGTATTGACTCTTCGATTTCCCCGGCGGAGTCGTGGATTTGTATATATTTGCCTGTCGATTTCCCCGACGGACTCGTGGATTTGTGGATATTGACCCTTTGATTTACGGGAGGACTCGTGGATTTGTGGATATTTTTTCTTAGATTTCTCCGGCGGACTTGTGGATTTGTGGATATTGACCCTTCGATTTACCGGAGGACTCGTGGATTTGTGGATATTGACCCTTCGATTTCCCTGGCGGACTCGTGGATTTGTGAATATTGACCCTTTGAATTCCCAGCGGACTCGTGGATTTGTGGATATTGACCCTTCGATTTCCTGGCTGACTCGTGGATTTGTGGATATTTGTCTTTCGATTTCCCTGGCGGACTCGTGGATTTGTGCATATTGACCCTTCGAGTTCCATTGCGGACTCATTGATTTGTGGATATTGACCCTTTGAATTCCCAGCGGACTCGTGGATTTGTGGATATTGACCCTTCGATTTCCTGGCGGACTCGTGGATTTGTGGATATTTGTCCTTCGATTTCCCTGGCGGACTCGTGGATTTGTGCATATTGACCCTTCGATTTCCATTGCGGACTCATTGATTTGTGGATATTGACCCTTTCATTTCACCGGCAGAACTCGTGGATTTGTGGATATTTGTCCTTCGATTTCCCCGGTGGACTCGTGGATTTGTGGATATTTGTCCTTCGATTTCCCGGCCGACTCGAGGATTTGTTGATATTTGTTCTTCGATATGTCCAGCTGACTCGAGGATTTGTGGGTATTGACCCTTCGATTTACCGGCGGACTTGTGGATTTCTGGATATTGACCCTTCTATTTCCCAGCAGACTCGTGGATTTGTGGGTATTGACCATACAAATTCCCGGCGGACTCGTGGATGTGTGGATATTGACACATCGATTTTCCTGGGAGACTCGTGGATATGAGGGTATTCACGCTTAGATTTCCCCGGCGGACCCGTGGATTTGTGGATATTGACTCTTCGATTTCCCCGGCGAATTCATGGATTTGTGGTTATAGACTCTTCGATTTCCCTGGCGGACTCGTGGATTTCTGGATATTGTCTCTTCGATTTCCCAGCGCACTCGTGGATTTGTGGATATTGACTCTTCAATTTCTCCGGTCGACTCGTGGATGTATGGGTATTGACTCTTCGATTTCCCAGCTGACTCGTGGATTTGTGTATATTGACCCTTCAATTTCCCTGGAGGAGTTGTCGATTTGTGGATATTGACCCTTCGATTTCCGTGGCGGACTCGTGGATTTGTATATATTTGTCCTTCGATTTCCCCGGCGAACTCATGGATTACTGCATATTGATACCTCGATTTACCTGGCGGTCTCGTGGATTTGTCTGTATTTGTCCTTTGATATCCCGGTCGGTCTCGTGGAATTCTCTATATTGACATTTGGATTTCCCTGGCGGTTTCATGGATTTGTGGATATTGACCCTTCGAATTCCTGGCGGACTCGTGGATTTGTGGAGATTGATCTTTTGATCTTCCGGCAGACTCGTAGATTTGTGGATATTGACCCTTCGATTTTCTTGGCGGACTCGTGTATTTGTTGATGTTTGTCCTTCGATTTCCCAGGCGGACTCATGGATTTGTGGATACTTGTCCTTCGATTTCCCTGCCGGACTCGTGGATTTGTGTGTATTGACCCTTCGAATTCCCGGTGGACTCGTGGATTTGTGGGTATTGACTCTTCCAATTCCCAGCACACTTTGGATTTCTGGATATTGACTCTTCAATTTCTCCGGCCAACTCGTGGATTTGTGGGTATTGACCCTTCGAATCCCTAGTGGACTCATGGATTTGTGGGTATTGACCCTCCGAATTCCCGGCGGACTCGGGATGTGTGGATATTGACTCTTCGATTTCCCCGGCTGACTCGTGGATTTGTTGATATTTGTTCTCCGATTAGTCCGGCTGACTCCTGGATTTGTGGGTATTGACCCTTTGATTTCACTGGCGGACTCATGGATTTGTGGATATTTGTCCTTCGATTTCCCTGCCGGACTCGTGGATTTGTGTGTATTGACCCTTCGAATTCCCGGTGGACTCGTGGATTTGTGGATATTGACTCTTCCAATTCCCAGCACACTTTGGATCTCTGGATATTGACTCTTCAGTTTCTCCGGCCAACTCGTGGAATTGTGGGTATTGACTCGTCGATTTCCCCGACGGACTCGTGGATTTGTGTATATTGACCCTTCGATTTACGGGAGGACTCGTGGATTTGTGGATATTTGACATTCGATATCCCAACGGACTCGTGGATTTGTGGATATTTTTTCTTAGATTTCTCCGGCGGACTTGTGGATTTGTGGATATTGACCCTTCAATTTACCGGAGGACTCGTGGATTTGTGGATATTGACCCTTCGATTTCCTGGCGGACTCGTGGATTTGTGGATATTTGACCTTCGATATCCCAACGGACTCGTGGATTTGTGGATATTTTTTCTTAGATTTCTCCGGCGGACTTGTGGATTTGTGGATATTGACCCTTCAATTTACCGGAGGACTCGTGGATTTGTGGATATTGAACCTTCGATTTCCTGGCGGACTCGTGGATTTGTGGATATTTGTCCTTCGAGTTCCATTGCGGACTCATTGATTTGTGGATATTGACCCTTTGAATTCCCAGCGGACTCGTGGATTTGTGGATATTGACCCTTCGATTTCCCTGGCGGACTCGTGGATTTGTGCATATTGACTCTTCGATTTCCATTGCAGACTCATTGATTTGTGGATATTGACCCTTTGATTTCACCGGCAGAACTCCTGGATTTGTGGATATTTGTCCTTCGATTTCCCGGCCGACTCGAGGATTTGTTGATATTTGTTCTTCGATTTGTCCAGCTGACTCGTGGATTTGTGTATATTGACCCTACGATTTCCCGTCGGTCACATGGATTTGTGGATATTTGACCTTCGATATCCCAACGGACTCGTGGATTTGTGGATATTTTTTCTTAGATTTCTCCGGCGGACTTGTGGATTTGTGGATATTGACCCTTCGATTTACCGGAGGACTCGTGGATTTGTGGATATTGACCCTTCGATTTCCCTGGTGGACTCGTGGATTTGTGAATATTGACCCTTTGAATTCCCAGCGGACTCGTGGATTTGTGGATATCGACCCTTCGATTTCCCGGCCGACTCGAGGATTTGTTGATATTTGTTCTTCGATATGTCCAGCTGACTCGAGGATTTGTGGGTATTGACCCTTCGATTTACCGGCGGACTCGTGGATTTCTGGATATTGACCCTTCTATTTCCCAGCAGACTCGTGGATTTGTGGGTATTGACCATACAAATTCCTGGCGGACTCATGGATTTGTCGGTATTGACCCTCCGAATTCCCGGTGGGCTCGTGGATGTGTGGATATTGACTCTTCGATTTCCCCGGCCGACTCGTCGATTTGTGGGTATTGACACTTCGATTTTCCTGGGAGACTCGTGGATATGAGGGTATTCACGCTTCAATTTCCCCGGAGGACCCGTGGATTTGTGGATATTGACTCTTCGATTTCCCCGGCAAATTCATGGATTTGTGGTTATAGACTCTTCGATTTCCCTGGCGGACTCGTGGATTTCTGGATATTGTCTCTTCGATTTCCCAGCGCACTCATGGATTTGTGGATATTGACTCTTCAATTTCTCCGGTCGACTCGTGGATGTGTGGATATTGACTCTGCGATTTCCCCGGCCGACTCGTCGATTTGTGTGTATTGACCCTTCGAATTCCCGGTGGACTCGTGGATTTGTGGGTATTGACTCTTCCAATTCCCAGCACACTTTGGATTTCTGGATATTGACTCTTCAATTTCTCCGGCCAACTCGCGGATTTGTGGGTATTGACCCTTCGAATCCCTAGTGGACTCGTGGATTTGTGGGTATTGACCCTCCGAATTCCCGGCGGACTCGGGATGTGTGGATATTGACTCTTCGATTTCCCCGGCTGACTCGTGGATTTGTTGATATTTGTTCTCCGATTTGTCCGGCTGACTCGTGGATTTGTGGGTATTGACCCTTTGATTTCACTGGCGGACTCATGGATTTGTGGATATTTGTCCTTCGATTTCCCTGCCGGACTCGTGGATTTGTGTGTATTGACCCTTCGAATTCCCGGTGGACTCGTGGATTTGTGGGTATTGACTCTTCCAATTCCCAGCACACTTTGGATCTCTGGATATTGACTCTTCAGTTTCTCCGGCCAACTCGTGGAATTGTGGGTATTGACTCGTCGATTTCCCCAACGGACTCGTGGATTTGTGGATATTGACCCTTCGATTTACGGGAGGACTCGTGGATTTGTGGATATTTGACCTTCGATATCCCAACGGACTCGTGGATTTGTGGATATTTTTTCTTAGATTTCTCCGGCGGACTCGTGGATTTGTGGATATTGACCCTTCGATTTCCTGGCGGACTCGTGGATTTGTGGATATTGACCCTTCGATTTACCAGCAGACTCGTGAATTTCTGGATATTGACCCTTCGATTTCCCGGCGGACTCGTGGATTTGTGGATATTTGACCTTCGATTTCCCGGCGGACTCGTGGATTTGTGGATATTTGACCTTTGATTTCCCGGCGGACTCGTGGATTTGTGGATATTGACCCTTCGATTTTCTTGGCGGACACGTGGATTTGTGGGTATTGATCCGATTTTCCTGGGAGACCCGTGGCTATGAGGGTATTGACCCTTCGATTTCCCCGGCGGAACCATGGAATTATGGATATTGACTCTTCGATTTCCCTGGCGAACTCATGGATTTGTGGTTATGGACTCTTCGATTTCCCTGGCGGACTCGTGGATTTGTGGATATTGAGTCTTCGATTTCGAAGCGCACTCGTGCATTTGTGGATAATTGACTCTTCAATTTCTCCAGCCGACTCGTGGAAGCGTGGGTATTGACTCTTCGATTTTCCGTCGGTCTCGTGGATTTGTGGATATTGACCCTTCGATTTTCCGTCGGTCTCGTGGATTTGTGGATATTGACCCTTTGATTTACCGGCGGACTCGTGGATTTGTGGATATTGACGCTTCGATTTCCCGGCGGACACGTGGATTTGTGGATATTTGACCTTCGATTTCCCAGCGGACTCGTGGATTTGTGGATATTTGACCTTTGATTTCCCGGCGGACTCGTGGATTTGTGGATATTTGTCCTTTTATTTCCACAGCGGACTCGTGGATTTGTGTAAATTGACCTTTGAATTTCCCGTCAGACTCGTGGATTTGTGGATATTGACCCTTCGATTTACCGGAGGACTCGTGGATTTGTGGATATTTGACCTTCGATTTCCCCGGCGGACTCGTGGATTTGTGGATATTGACCCTTCTATTTCCGGGCGGACTCATGGATTTGTGGATATTGACCCTTCGATTTCCCCGGCGGACTCATGGATTTGTGGATATTGACCCTTCTATTTCCGGGCGGACTCATGGATTTGTGGATATTTGTCCTTCGATTTCCCTGCCGGACTCGTGGATTTGTGTGTATTGACCCTTCGAATTCCCAGTGGACTCGTGGATTTGTGGGTATTGACTCTTCCAATTCCCAGCACACTTTGGATTTCTGGATATTGACTCTTCAATTTCTCCGGCCGACTCGTGGATGTGTGGGTATTGACTCTTCGATTTCCCAGCCGATTCATGGATTTGTGGATATTTGACCTTTGATTTCCCGGCAGACTCGTGGATTTGTGGATATTGACCCTTCGATTTTCTTGGCGGACACGTGGATTTGTGGGTATTGATCCTTCGATTTTCCTGGGAGACCCGTGGCTATGAGGGTATTGACCCTTCGATTTCCCCGGCGGTCCCGTGGAATTATGGATATTGACTCTTCGATTTCCCTGGCGAACTCATGGATTTGTGGTTATGGACTCTTCGATTTCCCTGGCGGACTCGTGGATTTGTGGATATTGACTCTTCGATTTCGAAGCGCACTCGTGGATTTGTGGATAATTGACTCTTCAATTTCTCCAGCCGACTCGTGGATGTGTGGGTATTGACTCTTCGATTTTCCGTCGGTCTCGTGGATTTGTGGATATTGACCCTTCGATTTACCGGCGGACTCGTGGATTTGTGGATATTGACGCTTCGATTTCCCGGCGGACACGTGGATTTGTGGATATTTGACCTTCGATTTCCCAGCGGACTCGTGGATTTGTGGATATTTGACCTTTGAATTCCCGGCGGACTCGTGGATTTGTGGATATTTGTCCTTCTATTTCCACAGCGGACTCGTGGATTTGTGTAAATTGACCTTTGGATTTCCCGTCGGACTTGTGGATTTGTGGATATTGACCCTTCGATTTACCGGAGGACTCGTGGATTTGTGGATATTTGACCTTCGATTTCCTGGCAGTCTCATGGATTTGTGGATATTTGTCCTTCTATTTCCACAGCGCACTCGTGGATTTGTGTAAATTGACCTTTGGATTTCCCGTCGGACTCTTGGATTTGTGGATATTGACCCTTCGATTTCCCCGGCGGAATCATGGATTTGTGGATATTGACCCTTCGATTTCCCCGGCGGACTCGTGGATTTGTGGATATTGACCCTTCTATTTCCGGGCGGACTCATGGATTTGTGGATATTGACCCTTCTATTTCCGGGCGGACTCATGGATTTGTGGATATTTGTCCTTCGATTTCCCTGCTGGACTCGTGGATTTGTGTGTATTGACCCTTCGAATTCCCAGTGGACTCGTGGATTTGTGGGTATTGACTCTTCCAATTCCCAGCACACTTTGGATTTCTGGATATTGACTCTTCAATTTCTCCGGCCGACTCGTGGATGTGTGGGTATTGACTCTTCGATTTCCCAGCCGATTCGTGGATTTGTGGATATTTGACCTTTGATTTCCCGGCAGACTCGTGGATTTGTGGATATTGACCCTTCGATTTTCTTGGCGGACACGTGGATTTGTGGGTATTGATCCTTCGATTTTCCTGGGAGACCCGTGGCTATGAGGGTATTGACCCTTCGATTTCCCCGGCGGTCCCGTGGAATTATGGATATTGACTCTTTGATTTCCCTGGCGAACTCATGGATTTGTGGTTATGGACTCTTAAAATTTCCCTGGCGGACTCGTGGATTTGTGGATATTGACTCTTCGATTTCGAAGCGCACTCGTGGATTTGTGGATAATTGACTCTTCAATTTCTCCAGCCGACTCGTGGATTTGTGGATATTGACCCTTTGATTTACCGGCGGACTCGTGGATTTGTGGATATTGACGCTTCGATTTCCCGGCGGACACGTGGATTTGTGGATATTTGACCTTCGATTTCCCAGCGGACTCGTGGATTTGTGGATATTTGACCTTTGATTTCCCGGCGGACTCGTGGATTTGTGGATATTTGTCCTTCTATTTCCACAGCGGACTCGTGGATTTGTGTAAATTGACCTTTGGATTTCCCGTCGGACTTGTGGATTTGTGGATATTGACCCTTCGATTTACCGGAGGACTCGTGGATTTGTGGATATTTGACCTTCGATTTCCTGGCAGTCTCATAGATTTGTGGATATTTGTCCTTCTATTTCCACAGCGGACTCGTGGATTTGTGTAAATTGACCTTTGGATTTCCCGGCGGACTCGTGGATTTGTGGATATTGACCCTTCGATTTTCTTGGCGGACACGTGGATTTGTGGGTATTGATCCTTCGATTTTCCTGGGAGACCCGTGGCTATGAGGGTATTGACCCTTCGATTTCCCCGGCAGACCCTTGGAATTATGGATATTGACTCTTCGATTTCCCCGGCGAACTCATGGATTTGTGGTTATGGACTCTTCGATTTCCCTGGCGGACTCGTGGATTTGTGGATATTGACTCTTCGATTTCGAAGCGCACTCGTGGATTTGTGGATAATTGACTCTTCAATTTCTCCAGCCGACTCGTGGATGTGTGGGTATTGACTCTTCGATTTTACGTCGGTCTCGTGGATTTGTGGATATTGACGCTTCGATTTCCCGGCGGACACGTGGATTTGTGGATATTTGACATTTGATTTCCCGGCGGACTCGTGGATTTGTGGATATTTGTCCTTCTATTTCCACAGCGGACTCGTGGATTTGTGTAAATTGACCTTTGTATTTCCCGTCGGACTCGTGGATTTGTGGATATTGACCCTTCGATTTACCGGACGACTCGTGGATTTGTGGATATTGACCCTTCGAATTCCATTGCATACTAATTGATTTGTGGATAGTGACCCTTCGATTTCCCCGGCGGACTCGTGGATTTGTGGATATTGACCCTTCTATTTCCGGGCGGACTCATGGATTTGTGGATATTTGTCCTTCGATTTCCCTGCTGGACTCGTGGATTTGTGTGTATTGACCCTTCGAATTCCCAGTGGACTCGTGGATTTGTGGGTATTGACTCTTCCAATTCCCAGCACACTTTGGATTTCTGGATATTGACTCTTCAATTTCTCCGGCCGACTCGTGGATGTGTGGGTATTGACTCTTCGATTTCCCAGCCGATTCATGGATTTGTGGATATTTGACCTTTGATTTCCCGGCAGACTCGTGGATTTGTGGATATTGACACTTCGATTTTCTTGGCGGACACGTGGATTTGTGGGTATTGATCCTTCGATTTTCCTGGGAGACCCGTGGCTATGAGGGTATTGACCCTTCGATTTCCCCGGCGGTCCCGTGGAATTATGGATATTGACTCTTCGATTTCCCTGGCGAACTCATGGATTTGTGGTTATGGACTCTTCGATTTCCCTGGCGGACTCGTGGATTTGTGGATATTGACTCTTCGATTTCGAAGCGCACTCGTGGATTTGTGGATAATTGACTCTTCAATTTCTCCAGCCGACTCGTGGATGTGTGGGTATTGACTCTTCGATTTTCCGTCGGTCTCGTGGATTTGTGGATATTGACCCTTCGATTTACCGGCGGACTCGTGGATTTGTGGATATTGACGCTTCGATTTCCCGGCGGACACGTGGATTTGTGGATATTTGACCTTCGATTTCCCAGCGGACTCGTGGATTTGTGGATATTGACCCTTCGATTTACCGGAGGACTCGTGGATTTGTGGATATTTGACCTTCGATTTCCTGGCAGTCTCATAGATTTGTGGATATTTGTCCTTCTATTTCCACAGCGGACTCGTGGATTTGTGTAAATTGACCTTTGGATTTCCCGGCGGACTCGTGGATTTGTGGATATTGACCCTTCGATTTTCTTGGCGGACACGTGGATTTGTGGGTATTGATCCTTCGATTTTCCTGGGAGACCCGTGGCTATGAGGGTATTGACCCTTCGATTTCCCCGGCAGACCCTTGGAATTATGGATATTGACTCTTCGATTTCCCCGGCGAACTCATGGATTTGTGGTTATGGACTCTTCGATTTCCCTGGCGGACTCGTGGATTTGTGGATATTGACTCTTCGATTTCGAAGCGCACTCGTGGATTTGTGGATAATTGACTCTTCAATTTCTCCAGCCGACTCGTGGATGTGTGGGTATTGACTCTTCGATTTTACGTCGGTCTCGTGGATTTGTGGATATTGACGCTTCGATTTCCCGGCGGACACGTGGATTTGTGGATATTTGACATTTGATTTCCCGGCGGACTCGTGGATTTGTGGATATTTGTCCTTCTATTTCCACAGCGGACTCGTGGATTTGTGTAAATTGACCTTTGTATTTCCCGTCGGACTCGTGGATTTGTGGATATTGACCCTTCGATTTACCGGACGACTCGTGGATTTGTGGATATTGACCCTTCGAATTCCATTGCATACTAATTGATTTGTGGATAGTGACCCTTCGATTTCCCCGGCGGACTCGTGGATTTGTGGATATTGACCCTTCTATTTCCGGGCGGACTCATGGATTTGTGGATATTTGTCCTTCGATTTCCCTGCTGGACTCGTGGATTTGTGTGTATTGACCCTTCGAATTCCCAGTGGACTCGTGGATTTGTGGGTATTGACTCTTCCAATTCCCAGCACACTTTGGATTTCTGGATATTGACTCTTCAATTTCTCCGGCCGACTCGTGGATGTGTGGGTATTGACTCTTCGATTTCCCAGCCGATTCATGGATTTGTGGATATTTGACCTTTGATTTCCCGGCAGACTCGTGGATTTGTGGATATTGACACTTCGATTTTCTTGGCGGACACGTGGATTTGTGGGTATTGATCCTTCGATTTTCCTGGGAGACCCGTGGCTATGAGGGTATTGACCCTTCGATTTCCCCGGCGGTCCCGTGGAATTATGGATATTGACTCTTCGATTTCCCTGGCGAACTCATGGATTTGTGGTTATGGACTCTTCGATTTCCCTGGCGGACTCGTGGATTTGTGGATATTGACTCTTCGATTTCGAAGCGCACTCGTGGATTTGTGGATAATTGACTCTTCAATTTCTCCAGCCGACTCGTGGATGTGTGGGTATTGACTCTTCGATTTTCCGTCGGTCTCGTGGATTTGTGGATATTGACCCTTCGATTTACCGGCGGACTCGTGGATTTGTGGATATTGACGCTTCGATTTCCCGGCGGACACGTGGATTTGTGGATATTTGACCTTCGATTTCCCAGCGGACTCGTGGATTTGTGGATATTTGACCTTTGAATTCCCGGCGGACTCGTGGATTTGTGGATATTTGTCCTTCTATTTCCACAGCGGACTCGTGGATTTGTGTAAATTGACCTTTGGATTTCCCGTCGGACTTGTGGATTTGTGGATATTGACCCTTCGATTTACCGGAGGACTCGTGGATTTGTGGATATTGACCCTTCGATTTTCTTGGCGGACACGTGGATTTGTGGGTATTGATCCGATTTTCCTGGGAGACCCGTGGCTATGAGGGTATTGACCCTTCGATTTCCCCGGCGGAACCATGGAATTATGGATATTGACTCTTCGATTTCCCTGGCGAACTCATGGATTTGTGGTTATGGACTCTTCGATTTCCCTGGCGGACTCGTGGATTTGTGGATATTGAGTCTTCGATTTCGAAGCGCACTCGTGCATTTGTGGATAATTGACTCTTCAATTTCTCCAGCCGACTCGTGGAAGCGTGGGTATTGACTCTTCGATTTTCCGTCGGTCTCGTGGATTTGTGGATATTGACCCTTCGATTTTCCGTCGGTCTCGTGGATTTGTGGATATTGACCCTTCGATTTACCGGCGGACTCGTGGATTTGTGGATATTGACGCTTCGATTTCCCGGCGGACACGTGGATTTGTGGATATTTGACCTTCGATTTCCCAGCGGACTCGTGGATTTGTGGATATTTGACCTTTGATTTCCCGGCGGACTCGTGGATTTGTGGATATTTGTCCTTTTATTTCCACAGCGGACTCGTGGATTTGTGTAAATTGACCTTTGAATTTCCCGTCAGACTCGTGGATTTGTGGATATTGACCCTTCGATTTACCGGAGGACTCGTGGATTTGTGGATATTTGACCTTCGATTTCCCCGGCGGACTCGTGGATTTGTGGATATTGACCCTTCTATTTCCGGGCGGACTCATGGATTTGTGGATATTGACCCTTCGATTTCCCCGGCGGACTCATGGATTTGTGGATATTGACCCTTCTATTTCCGGGCGGACTCATGGATTTGTGGATATTTGTCCTTCGATTTCCCTGCCGGACTCGTGGATTTGTGTGTATTGACCCTTCGAATTCCCAGTGGACTCGTGGATTTGTGGGTATTGACTCTTCCAATTCCCAGCACACTTTGGATTTCTGGATATTGACTCTTCAATTTCTCCGGCCGACTCGTGGATGTGTGGGTATTGACTCTTCGATTTCCCAGCCGATTCATGGATTTGTGGATATTTGACCTTTGATTTCCCGGCAGACTCGTGGATTTGTGGATATTGACCCTTCGATTTTCTTGGCGGACACGTGGATTTGTGGGTATTGATCCTTCGATTTTCCTGGGAGACCCGTGGCTATGAGGGTATTGACCCTTCGATTTCCCCGGCGGTCCCGTGGAATTATGGATATTGACTCTTCGATTTCCCTGGCGAACTCATGGATTTGTGGTTATGGACTCTTCGATTTCCCTGGCGGACTCGTGGATTTGTGGATATTGACTCTTCGATTTCGAAGCGCACTCGTGGATTTGTGGATAATTGACTCTTCAATTTCTCCAGCCGACTCGTGGATGTGTGGGTATTGACTCTTCGATTTTCCGTCGGTCTCGTGGATTTGTGGATATTGACCCTTCGATTTACCGGCGGACTCGTGGATTTGTGGATATTGACGCTTCGATTTCCCGGCGGACACGTGGATTTGTGGATATTTGACCTTCGATTTCCCAGCGGACTCGTGGATTTGTGGATATTTGACCTTTGAATTCCCGGCGGACTCGTGGATTTGTGGATATTTGTCCTTCTATTTCCACAGCGGACTCGTGGATTTGTGTAAATTGACCTTTGGATTTCCCGTCGGACTTGTGGATTTGTGGATATTGACCCTTCGATTTACCGGAGGACTCGTGGATTTGTGGATATTTGACCTTCGATTTCCTGGCAGTCTCATGGATTTGTGGATATTTGTCCTTCTATTTCCACAGCGCACTCGTGGATTTGTGTAAATTGACCTTTGGATTTCCCGTCGGACTCGTGGATTTGTGGATATTGACCCTTCGATTTCCCCGGCGGAATCATGGATTTGTGTATATTGACCCTTCGATTTCCCCGGCGGACTCGTGGATTTGTGGATATTGACCCTTCTATTTCCGGGCGGACTCATGGATTTGTGGATATTGACCCTTCTATTTCCGGGCGGACTCATGGATTTGTGGATATTTGTCCTTCGATTTCCCTGCTGGACTCGTGGATTTGTGTGTATTGACCCTTCGAATTCCCAGTGGACTCGTGGATTTGTGGGTATTGACTCTTCCAATTCCCAGCACACTTTGGATTTCTGGATATTGACTCTTCAATTTCTCCGGCCGACTCGTGGATGTGTGGGTATTGACTCTTCGATTTCCCAGCCGATTCGTGGATTTGTGGATATTTGACCTTTGATTTCCCGGCAGACTCGTGGATTTGTGGATATTGACCCTTCGATTTTCTTGGCGGACACGTGGATTTGTGGGTATTGATCCTTCGATTTTCCTGGGAGACCCGTGGCTATGAGGGTATTGACCCTTCGATTTCCCCGGCGGTCCCGTGGAATTATGGATATTGACTCTTTGATTTCCCTGGCGAACTCATGGATTTGTGGTTATGGACTCTTAAAATTTCCCTGGCGGACTCGTGGATTTGTGGATATTGACTCTTCGATTTCGAAGCGCACTCGTGGATTTGTGGATAATTGACTCTTCAATTTCTCCAGCCGACTCGTGGATTTGTGGATATTGACCCTTTGATTTACCGGCGGACTCGTGGATTTGTGGATATTGACGCTTCGATTTCCCGGCGGACACGTGGATTTGTGGATATTTGACCTTCGATTTCCCAGCGGACTCGTGGATTTGTGGATATTTGACCTTTGATTTCCCGGCGGACTCGTGGATTTGTGGATATTTGTCCTTCTATTTCCACAGCGGACTCGTGGATTTGTGTAAATTGACCTTTGGATTTCCCGTCGGACTTGTGGATTTGTGGATATTGACCCTTCGATTTACCGGAGGACTCGTGGATTTGTGGATATTTGACCTTCGATTTCCTGGCAGTCTCATAGATTTGTGGATATTTGTCCTTCTATTTCCACAGCGGACTCGTGGATTTGTGTAAATTGACCTTTGGATTTCCCGGCGGACTCGTGGATTTGTGGATATTGACCCTTCGATTTTCTTGGCGGACACGTGGATTTGTGGGTATTGATCCTTCGATTTTCCTGGGAGACCCGTGGCTATGAGGGTATTGACCCTTCGATTTCCCCGGCAGACCCTTGGAATTATGGATATTGACTCTTCGATTTCCCCGGCGAACTCATGGATTTGTGGTTATGGACTCTTCGATTTCCCTGGCGGACTCGTGGATTTGTGGATATTGACTCTTCGATTTCGAAGCGCACTCGTGGATTTGTGGATAATTGACTCTTCAATTTCTCCAGCCGACTCGTGGATGTGTGGGTATTGACTCTTCGATTTTACGTCGGTCTCGTGGATTTGTGGATATTGACGCTTCGATTTCCCGGCGGACACGTGGATTTGTGGATATTTGACATTTGATTTCCCGGCGGACTCGTGGATTTGTGGATATTTGTCCTTCTATTTCCACAGCGGACTCGTGGATTTGTGTAAATTGACCTTTGTATTTCCCGTCGGACTCGTGGATTTGTGGATATTGACCCTTCGATTTACCGGACGACTCGTGGATTTGTGGATATTGACCCTTCGATTTCCATTGCATACTCATTGATTTGTGGATAGTGACCCTTCGATTTCCCCGGCGGACTCGTGGATTTGTGGATATTGACCCTTCTATTTCCGGGCGGACTCATGGATTTGTGGATATTTGTCCTTCGATTTCCCTGCTGGACTCGTGGATTTGTGTGTATTGACCCTTCGAATTCCCAGTGGACTCGTGGATTTGTGGGTATTGACTCTTCCAATTCCCAGCACACTTTGGATTTCTGGATATTGACTCTTCAATTTCTCCGGCCGACTCGTGGATGTGTGGGTATTGACTCTTCGATTTCCCAGCCGATTCATGGATTTGTGGATATTTGACCTTTGATTTCCCGGCAGACTCGTGGATTTGTGGATATTGACACTTCGATTTTCTTGGCGGACACGTGGATTTGTGGGTATTGATCCTTCGATTTTCCTGGGAGACCCGTGGCTATGAGGGTATTGACCCTTCGATTTCCCCGGCGGTCCCGTGGAATTATGGATATTGACTCTTCGATTTCCCTGGCGAACTCATGGATTTGTGGTTATGGACTCTTCGATTTCCCTGGCGGACTCGTGGATTTGTGGATATTGACTCTTCGATTTCGAAGCGCACTCGTGGATTTGTGGATAATTGACTCTGCAATTTCTCCAGCCGACTCGTGGATGTGTGGGTATTGACTCTTCGATTTTCCGTCGGTCTCGTGGATTTGTGGATATTGACCCTTCGATTTACCGGCGGACTCGTGGATTTGTGGATATTGACGCTTCGATTTCCCGGCGGACACGTGGATTTGTGGATATTTGACCTTCGATTTCCCAGCGGACTCGTGGATTTGTGGATATTTGACCTTTGAATTCCCGGCGGACTCGTGGATTTGTGGATATTTGTCCTTCTATTTCCACAGCGGACTCGTGGATTTGTGTAAATTGACCTTTGGATTTCCCGTCGGACTTGTGGATTTGTGGATATTGACCCTTCGATTTACCGGAGGACTCGTGGATTTGTGGATATTTGACCTTCGATTTCCTGGCAGTCTCATGGATTTGTGGATATTTGTCCTTCTATTTCCACAGCGCACTCGTGGATTTGTGTAAATTGACCTTTGGATTTCCCGTCGGACTCGTGGATTTGTGGATATTGACCCTTCGATTTCCCCGGCGGAATCATGGATTTGTGGATATTGACCCTTCGATTTCCCCGGCGGACTCGTGGATTTGTGGATATTGACCCTTCTATTTCCGGGCGGACTCATGGATTTGTGGATATTGACCCTTCTATTTCCGGGCGGACTCATGGATTTGTGGATATTTGTCCTTCGATTTCCCTGCTGGACTCGTGGATTTGTGTGTATTGACCCTTCGAATTCCCAGTGGACTCGTGGATTTGTGGGTATTGACTCTTCCAATTCCCAGCACACTTTGGATTTCTGGATATTGACTCTTCAATTTCTCCGGCCGACTCGTGGATGTGTGGGTATTGACTCTTCGATTTCCCAGCCGATTCGTGGATTTGTGGATATTTGACCTTTGATTTCCCGGCAGACTCGTGGATTTGTGGATATTGACCCTTCGATTTTCTTGGCGGACACGTGGATTTGTGGGTATTGATCCTTCGATTTTCCTGGGAGACCCGTGGCTATGAGGGTATTGACCCTTCGATTTCCCCGGCGGTCCCGTGGAATTATGGATATTGACTCTTTGATTTCCCTGGCGAACTCATGGATTTGTGGTTATGGACTCTTAAAATTTCCCTGGCGGACTCGTGGATTTGTGGATATTGACTCTTCGATTTCGAAGCGCACTCGTGGATTTGTGGATAATTGACTCTTCAATTTCTCCAGCCGACTCGTGGATTTGTGGATATTGACCCTTTGGTTTACCGGCGGCCTCGTGGATTTGTGGATATTGACGCTTCGATTTCCCGGCGGACACGTGGATTTGTGGATATTTGACCTTCGATTTCCCAGCGGACTCGTGGATTTGTGGATATTTGACCTTTGATTTCCCGGCGGACTCGTGGATTTGTGGATATTTGTCCTTCTATTTCCACAGCGGACTCGTGGATTTGTGTAAATTGACCTTTGGATTTCCCGTCGGACTTGTGGATTTGTGGATATTGACCCTTCGATTTACCGGAGGACTCGTGGATTTGTGGATATTCGACCTTCGATTTCCTGGCAGTCTCATAGATTTGTGGATATTTGTCCTTCTATTTCCACAGCGGACTCGTGGATTTGTGTAAATTGACCTTTGGATTTCCCGGCGGACTCGTGGATTTGTGGATATTGACCCTTCGATTTTCTTGGCGGACACGTGGATTTGTGGGTATTGATCCTTCGATTTTCCTGGGAGACCCGTGGCTATGAGGGTATTGACCCTTCGATTTCCCCGGCAGACCCTTGGAATTATGGATATTGACTCTTCGATTTCCCCGGCGAACTCATGGATTTGTGGTTATGGACTCTTCGATTTCCCTGGCGGACTCGTGGATTTGTGGATATTGACTCTTCGATTTCGAAGCGCACTCGTGGATTTGTGGATAATTGACTCTTCAATTTCTCCAGCCGACTCGTGGATGTGTGGGTATTGACTCTTCGATTTTACGTCGGTCTCGTGGATTTGTGGATATTGACGCTTCGATTTCCCGGCGGACACGTGGATTTGTGGATATTTGACCTTTGATTTCCCGGCGGACTCGTGGATTTGTGGATATTTGTCCTTCTATTTCCACAGCGGACTCGTGGATTTGTGTAAATTGACCTTTGGATTTCCCGTCGGACTCGTGGATTTGTGGATATTGACCCTTCGATTTACCGGACGACTCGTGGATTTGTGGATATTGACCCTTCGATTTCCATTGCATACTCATTGATTTGTGGATGGTGACCCTTCGATTTCCCCGGCGGACTCGTGGATTTGTGGATATTGACCCTTCTATTTCCGTGCGGACTCATGGATTTGTGGATATTTGTCCTTCGATTTCCCTGCTGGACTCGTGGATTTGTGTGTATTGACCCTTCGAATTCCCAGTGGACTCGTGGATTTGTGGGTATTGACTCTTCCAATTCCCAGCACACTTTGGATTTCTGGATATTGACTCCTCAATTTCTCCGGCCGACTCGTGGATGTGTGGATATTGACCCTTCGATTTTCTTGGCGGACCCGTGGATATGTTGATGTTTGTCCTTCGAGTTCCCGGCGGGCTCATGGATTTCTGGATATTGACCCTTCGATTTCCCAGCGGGGTCGTGGATTTGTGGGTATTGACCCTTCGATCTCCCTGGCGGACTAGTGGATTTGTGTATATTGACCCTTCGATTTCCCGTCGGTCACATGGATTTGTGGATATTGACCCTTCGATTTACCGGCAGACTCGTGAATTTGTGGATATTGACCCTTCGATTTTCCTGGGAGACCCGTGGCTATGAGGGTATTGACCCTTCGATTTCCCCGGCGGACCCGTGGAATTATGGATATTGACTCTTCGATTTCCCCGGCGAACTCATGGATTTGTGGTTATGGACTCTTCGATTTCCCTGGCGGACTCGTGGATTTGTGGATATTGACCCTTCGATTTACCGGAGGACTCGTGGATTTGTGGATATTGACCCTTCGATTTCCATTGCATACTCATTGATTTGTGGATATTGACCCTTCGATTTCCCCGGCGGACTCATGGATTTGTGGATATTGACCCTTCGATTTCCCCGGCGGACTCGTGGATTTGTGGATATTTGTCCTTCGATTTCCCTGCTGGACTCGTGGATTTGTGTGTATTGACCCTTCGAATTCCCAGTGGACTCGTGGATTTGTGGGTATTGACTCTTCCAATTCCCAGCACACTTTGGATTTCTGGATATTGACTCTTCAATTTCTCCGGCCGACTCGTGGATGTGTGGATATTGACCCTTCGATTTTCTTGGCGGACTCGTGGATATGTTGATGTTTGTCCTTCGAGTTCCCGGCGGGCTCATGGATTTCTGGATATTGACCCTTCGATTTCCCAGCGGGGGTCGTGGATTTGTGGGTATTGACCCTTCGATCTCCCTGGCGGACTAGTGGATTTGTGTATATTGACCCTTCGATTTCCCGTCGGTCACATGGATTTGTGGATATTGACCCTTCGATTTACCGGCAGACTCGTGAATTTGTGGATATTGACCCTTCGATTTTCCTGGGAGACCCGTGGCTATGAGGGTATTGACCCTTCGATTTCCCCGGCGGACCCGTGGAATTATGGATATTGACTCTTCGATTTCCCCGGCGAACTCATGGATTTGTGGTTATGGACTCTTCGATTTCCCTGGCGGACTCGTGGATTTGTGGATATTGACCCTTCGATTTACCGGAGGACTCGTGGATTTGTGGATATTGACCCTTCGATTTCCATTGCATACTCATTGATTTGTGGATATTGACCCTTCGATTTCCCCGGCGGACTCATGGATTTGTGGATATTGACCCTTCGATTTCCCCGGCGGACTCGTGGATTTGTGGATATTTGTCCTTCGATTTCCCTGCTGGACTCGTGGATTTGTGTGTATTGACCCTTCGAATTCCCAGTGGACTCGTGGATTTGTGGGTATTGACTCTTCCAATTCCCAGCACACTTTGGATTTCTGGATATTGACTCTTCAATTTCTCCGGCCGACTCGTGGATGTGTGGATATTGACCCTTCGATTTTCTTGGCGGACTCGTGGATATGTTGATGTTTGTCCTTCGAGTTCCCGGCGGGCTCATGGATTTCTGGATATTGACCCTTCGATTTCCCAGCGGGGTCGTGGATTTGTGGGTATTGACCCTTCGATCTCCCTGGCGGACTCGTGGATTTGTGTATATTGACCCTTCGATTTCCCGTCGGTCACATGGATTTGTGGATATTGACCCTTCGATTTACCGGCAGACTCGTGAATTTGTGGATATTGACCCTTCGATTTTCCTGGGAGACCCGTGGCTATGAGGGTATTGACCCTTCGATTTCCCCGGCGGACCCGTGGAATTATGGATATTGACTCTTCGATTTCCCCGGCGAACTCATGGATTTCTGGTTATGGACTCTTCGATTTCCCTGGCGGACTCGTGGATTTGTGGATATTGACTCTTCGATTTCGAAGCGCACTCGTGGATTTGTGGATAATTGACTCTTCAATTTCTCCAGCCGACTCGTGGATGTGTGGGTATTGACTCTTCGATTTTACGTCGGTCTCGTGGATTTGTGGATATTGACGCTTCGATTTCCCGGCGGACACGTGGATTTGTGGATATTTGACCTTTGATTTCCCGGCGGACTCGTGGATTTGTGGATATTTGTCCTTCTATTTCCACAGCGGACTCGTGGATTTGTGTAAATTGACCTTTGGATTTCCCGTCGGACTCGTGGATTTGTGGATATTGACCCTTCGATTTCCCGGCGGACTCGTGGATTTGTGGATATTGACCCTTCGATTTACCGGAGGACTCGTGGATTTGTGGATATTGACCCTTCGATTTCCATTGCATACTCATTGATTTGTGGATATTGACCCTTCGATTTCCCCGGCGGACTCATGGATTTGTGGATATTGACCCTTCGATTTCCCCGGCGGATTCGTGGATTTGTGGATATTTGTCCTTCGATTTCCCTGCTGGACTCGTGGATTTGTGTGTATTGACCCTTCGAATTCCCAGTGGACTCGTGGATTTGTGGGTATTGACTCTTCCAATTCCCAGCACACTTTGGATTTCTGGATATTGACTCTTCAATTTCTCCGGCCGACTCGTGGATGTGTGGATATTGACCCTTCGATTTTCTTGGCGGACTCGTGGATATGTTGATGTTTGTCCTTCGAGTTCCCGGCGGGCTCATGGATTTCTGGATATTGACCCTTCGATTTCCCAGCGGGGTCGTGGATTTGTGGGTATTGACCCTTCGATCTCCCTGGCGGACTCGTGGATTTGTGTATATTGACCCTTCGATTTCCCGTCGGTCACATGGATTTGTGGATATTGACCCTTCGATTTACCGGCAGACTCGTGAATTTGTGGATATTGACCCTTCGATTTTCCTGGGAGACCCGTGGCTATGAGGGTATTGACCCTTCGATTTCCCCGGCGGACCCGTGGAATTATGGATATTGACTCTTCGATTTCCCCGGCGAACTCATGGATTTCTGGTTATGGACTCTTCGATTTCCCTGGCGGACTCGTGGATTTGTGGATATTGACTCTTCGATTTCGAAGCGCACTCGTGGATTTGTGGATAATTGACTCTTCAATTTCTCCAGCCGACTCGTGGATGTGTGGGTATTGACTCTTCGATTTTACGTCGGTCTCGTGGATTTGTGGATATTGACGCTTCGATTTCCCGGCGGACACGTGGATTTGTGGATATTTGACCTTTGATTTCCCGGCGGACTCGTGGATTTGTGGATATTTGTCCTTCTATTTCCACAGCGGACTCGTGGATTTGTGTAAATTGACCTTTGGATTTCCCGTCGGACTCGTGGATTTGTGGATATTGACCCTTCGATTTCCCGGCGGACTCGTGGATTTGTGGATATTGACCCTTCGATTTCCATTGCATACTCATTGATTTGTGGATATTGACCCTTCGATTTCCCCAGCGGACTCATAGATTTGTGGATATTGACCCTTCTATTTCCGGGCGGACTCATGGATTTGTGGATATTTGTCCTTCGATTTCCCTGCTGGACTCGTGGATTTGTGTGTATTGACCTTTCGAATTCCCAGTGGACTCGTGGATTTGTGGGTATTGACTCTTCCAATTCCCAGCACACTTTGGATTTCTGGATATTGACTCTTCAATTTCTCCGGCCGACTCGTGGATGTGTGGGTATTGATCCTTCGATTTTCCTGGCGGACCCGTGGAATTATGGATATTGACTCTTCGATTTCCCTGGCGAACTCATGGATTTGTGGTTATGGACTCTTCGATTTCCCTGGCGGACTCGTGGATTTGTGGATATTGACTCTTCGATTTCGAAGCGCACTCGTGGATTTGTGGATAATTGACTCTTCAATTTCTCCAGCCGACTCGTGGATGTGTGGGTATTGACTTTTCGATTTTCCGTCGGTCTCGTGGATTTGTGGATATTGACCCTTCGATTTCCCGTCGGACTCGTGGATTTGTGGATATTGACCCTTCGATTTACCGGAGGACTCGTGGATTTGTGGATATTGACCCTTCGATTTCCATTGCATACTCATTGATTTGTGGATATTGACCCTTCGATTTCCCCGGCGGACTCATGGATTTGTGGATATTGACCCTTCGATTTCCCCGGCGGACTCGTGGATTTGTGGATATTTGTCCTTCGATTTCCCTGCTGGACTCGTGGATTTGTGTGTATTGACCCTTCGAATTCCCAGTGGACTCGTGGATTTGTGGGTATTGACTCTTCCAATTCCCAGCACACTTTGGATTTCTGGATATTGACTCTTCAATTTCTCCGGCCGACTCGTGGATGTGTGGATATTGACCCTTCGATTTTCTTGGCGGACTCGTGGATATGTTGATGTTTGTCCTTCGAGTTCCCGGCGGGCTCATGGATTTCTGGATATTGACCCTTCGATTTCCCAGCGGGGTCGTGGATTTGTGGGTATTGACCCTTCGATCTCCCTGGCGGACTCGTGGATTTGTGTATATTGACCCTTCGATTTCCCGTCGGTCACATGGATTTGTGGATATTGACCCTTCGATTTACCGGCAGACTCGTGAATTTGTGGATATTGACCCTTCGATTTTCCTGGGAGACCCGTGGCTATGAGGGTATTGACCCTTCGATTTCCCCGGCGGACCCGTGGAATTATGGATATTGACTCTTCGATTTCCCCGGCGAACTCATGGATTTCTGGTTATGGACTCTTCGATTTCCCTGGCGGACTCGTGGATTTGTGGATATTGACTCTTCGATTTCGAAGCGCACTCGTGGATTTGTGGATAATTGACTCTTCAATTTCTCCAGCCGACTCGTGGATGTGTGGGTATTGACTCTTCGATTTTACGTCGGTCTCGTGGATTTGTGGATATTGACGCTTCGATTTCCCGGCGGACACGTGGATTTGTGGATATTTGACCTTTGATTTCCCGGCGGACTCGTGGATTTGTGGATATTTGTCCTTCTATTTCCACAGCGGACTCGTGGATTTGTGTAAATTGACCTTTGGATTTCCCGTCGGACTCGTGGATTTGTGGATATTGACCCTTCGATTTCCCGGCGGACTCGTGGATTTGTGGATATTGACCCTTCGATTTCCATTGCATACTCATTGATTTGTGGATATTGACCCTTCGATTTCCCCAGCGGACTCATAGATTTGTGGATATTGACCCTTCTATTTCCGGGCGGACTCATGGATTTGTGGATATTTGTCCTTCGATTTCCCTGCTGGACTCGTGGATTTGTGTGTATTGACCTTTCGAATTCCCAGTGGACTCGTGGATTTGTGGGTATTGACTCTTCCAATTCCCAGCACACTTTGGATTTCTGGATATTGACTCTTCAATTTCTCCGGCCGACTCGTGGATGTGTGGGTATTGATCCTTCGATTTTCCTGGCGGACCCGTGGAATTATGGATATTGACTCTTCGATTTCCCTGGCGAACTCATGGATTTGTGGTTATGGACTCTTCGATTTCCCTGGCGGACTCGTGGATTTGTGGATATTGACTCTTCGATTTCGAAGCGCACTCGTGGATTTGTGGATAATTGACTCTTCAATTTCTCCAGCCGACTCGTGGATGTGTGGGTATTGACTTTTCGATTTTCCGTCGGTCTCGTGGATTTGTGGATATTGACCCTTCGATTTTCCGTCGGTCTCGTGGATTTGTGGATATTGACCCTTTGATTTACCGGCGGACTCGTGGATTTGTGGATATTGACGCTTCTATTTCCCGGCGGACACGTGGATTTGTGGATATTTGACCTTCGATTTCCCAGCGGACTCGTGGATTTGTGGATATTTGACATTTGATTTCCCGGCGGACTCGTGGATTTGTGGATATTTGTCCTTCTACTACCACTGCGGACTCTTGGATTTGTGTAAATTGACCTTTGGATTACCCGTCGGACTCGTGGATTTGTGGATATTGACCCTTCGATTTACCGGAGGACTCGTGGATTTGTGGATATTTGTCCTTCGATTTCCTGGCAGTCTCATGGATTTGTGGATATTTGTCCTTCGATTTCCACAGCGGACTCGTGGATTTGTGTAAATTGACCTTTGGATTTCCCGTCGGACTCGTGGATTTGTGGATATTGACCCGTCGATTTCCCGTCGGTCACATGGATTTGTGGGTATTGACCCTTCGATTTACCGGCAGACTCGTGAATTTGTGGATATTGACCCTTCTATTTCCTGGCGGACTCGTGGATTTGTGGATATTGACCCTTCGATTTTCTTGGCAGACTCGTGGATATGTTGATGTTTGTCCTTCGAGTTCCCGGCGGGCTCATGGATTTCTGGATATTGACTCTTAGATTTCCCAGCGGATTCGTGGATTTGTGTAAATTGACCTTTGGATTTCCCGTCGGACTCGTGGATTTGTGGATATTGACCCTTCGATTTCCCGGCGGACTCGTGGATTTGTGGATATTGACCCTTCGATTTCCATTGCATACTCATTGATTTGTGGATATTGACCCTTCGATTTCCCCAGCGGACTCATAGATTTGTGGATATTGACCCTTCTATTTCCGGGCGGACTCATGGATTTGTGGATATTTGTCCTTTGATTTCCCTGCTGGACTCGTGGATTTGTGTGTATTGACCTTTCGAATTCCCAGTGGACTCGTGGATTTGTGGGTATTGACTCTTCCAATTCCCAGCACACTTTGGATTTCTGGATATTGACTCTTCAATTTCTCCGGCCGACTCGTGGATGTGTGGGTATTGATCCTTCGATTTTCCTGGCGGACCCGTGGAATTATGGATATTGACTCTTCGATTTCCCTGGCGAACTCATGGATTTGTGGTTATGGACTCTTCGATTTCCCTGGCGGACTCGTGGATTTGTGGATATTGACTCTTCGATTTCGAAGCGCACTCGTGGATTTGTGGATAATTGACTCTTCAATTTCTCCAGCCGACTCGTGGATGTGTGGGTATTGACTCTTCGATTTTCCGTCGGTCTCGTGGATTTGTGGATATTGACCCTTCGATTTTCCGTCGGTCTCGTGGATTTGTGGATATTGACCCTTTGATTTACCGGCGGACTCGTGGATTTGTGGATATTGACGCTTCTATTTCCCGGCGGACACGTGGATTTGTGGATATTTGACCTTCGATTTCCCAGCGGACTCGTGGATTTGTGGATATTTGACCTTTGATTTCCCGGCGGACTTGTGGATTTGTGGATATTTGTCCTTCTACTACCACTGCGGACTCTTGGATTTGTGTAAATTGACCTTTGGATTACCCGTCGGACTCGTGGATTTGTGGATATTGACCCTTCGATTTACCGGAGGACTCGTGGATTTGTGGATATTTGTCCTTCGATTTCCTGGCAGTCTCATGGATTTGTGGATATTTGTCCTTCGATTTCCACAGCGGACTCGTGGATTTGTGTAAATTGACCTTTGGATTTCCCGTCGGACTCGTGGATTTGTGGATATTGACCCGTCGATTTCCCGTCGGTCACATGGATTTGTGGGTATTGACCCTTCGATTTACCGGCAGACTCGTGAATTTGTGGATATTGACCCTTCTATTTCCTGGCGGACTCGTGGATTTGTGGATATTTGTCCTTCGATATCTCCGGCGGACTCGTGGATTTGTGGATATTGACCCTTCGATTTTCTTGGCAGACTCGTGGATATGTTGATGTTTGTCCTTCGAGTTCCCGGCGGGCTCATGGATTTCTGGATATTGACTCTTCGATTTCCCAGCGGATTCGTGGATTTGTGGATATTGACCCTTCGATTTCCCTGGCGGACTCGTGGATTTGTTTATGTTGACCCTTCGATTTCCCGTCGGTCACATGGAGTTGTGGATATTGACCCTTCGATTTACCGGCAGACTCGTGAATTTGTGGATATTGACCCTTCGTTTTCCCGGCGGACTCGTGGATTTGTGGATATTTGTCCTTCGATATCCCCGGCGGACTCGTGGATTTGTATATAGTTGTCCTTCGATTTCCCCGGCAGACTCGTGGATTTGTGCATATTGACCCTTCGATTTTCCGGCAGACACGTGGATTTGTGGGTATTGACCCTTCGAATCCCTGGCGGACTCGTGGATTTGTATATATTTGTCCTTCGATATCCCGGTCGGTCTCGTGGATTTCTCTATATTGACACTTGGATTTCCCTGGCAGTCTCATGGATTTGTGGATATTGACCATTCAAATTCCTGGCGGACTCGTTGATTTGTGGAGATTGACCTTTTGATCTTCTGGCAGCCTCGTGGATTTGTGTGTTTTGACCCTTCGAATTCCGGCCGGATTCGTGGATTTGTGGATATTGACCCTTCGATTTTCTTGGCGGAGTCGTGGATATGTTGATGTTTGTCCTTGGATTTCCCGGCGGGCTCATGGATTTCTGGATATTGACCCTTCTATTTCCCAGCGGATTCGTGGATTTGTGTGTATTGACCGTACAAATTCCTGGCGGACTCGTGGATTTGTATATATTTGTCCTTCGATATCCCGGTCGGTCTCGTGGATTTCTCTATATTGACACTTGGATTTCCCTGGCGGTCTCATGGATTTGTGGATATTGACCCTTCGAATTCCTGGCGGACTCGTGGATTTGTGGAGATTGACCTTTTGATCTTCCGGCAGACTCGTGGATTTGTGTGTATTGACCCTTCGATTTCCCGGCAGACTCGTGAATTTGTGGATATTGACCCTTCGATTTCCCAGAGGACTCATGGATTTGTGGATAATTGACCTTCGATTTCCCGGCGGACTCGTGGATTTGTGGATATTTGACCTTTGATTTCCCGGAGGACTCGTGGATTTGTGGATATTGACCCTTCGATTTTCTTGGCGGACTCGTGGATATGTTGATGTTTGTCCTTCGAGTTCCCGGCGGGCTCATGGATTTCTGGATATTGACCCTTCGATTTCCCAGCGGATTCGTGGATTTGTGGGTATTGACCCTTCGATCTCCCTGGCGGACTCGTGGATTTGTGTATATTGACCCTTTGATTTCCCGTCGGTCACATGGATTTGTGGATATTGACCCTTCGATTTACCGGCAGACTCGTGAATTTCTGGATATTGACCCTTCGATTTCCCGGCGGACTCGTGGATTTGTGGATATTTGACCTTCGATTTCCCGGCGGACTCGTGGATTTGTGGATATTTGACCTTTGATTTCCCGGTGGACTCGTGGATTTGTGGATATTGACCCTTCGATTTTCTTGGCGTACACGTGGAATTATGGATATTGACTCTTCGATTTCCCCGGCGAACTCATGGATTTGTGGTTATGGACTCTTTGATTTCCCTGGCAGACTCGTGGATTTGTGGATATTGACTCTTCGATTTCGACGCGCACTCGTGGATTTGTGGATAATTGACTCTTCAATTTCTCCAGCCGACTCGTGGATGTGTGGGTATTGACTCTTCGATTTTCCGTCGGTCTCGTGGATTTGTGGATATTGACGCTTCGATTTCCCGGCGGACTGTGGATTTGTGGATATTTGACCTTCGATTTCCCAGCGGACTCGTGGATTTGTGGATATTTGACCTTTGATTTCCCGGCGGACTCGTGGATTTGTGGATATTTGTCCTTCTATTTCCACAGCGGACTCGTGGATTTGTGTAAATTGACCCTTCGATTTCCATTGCATACTCATTGATTTGTGGATATTGACCCTTCGATTTCCCCGGCGGACTCGTGGATTTGTGGATATTGACCCTTCGATTTCCCCTGCGGACTCGTGGATTTGTGGATATTGACCCTTCTATTTCCGGGCGGACTCATGGATTTGTGGATAATTGTCCTTCGATTTCCCTGCCGGACTCGTGGATTTGTGTGTATTGACCCTTCAAATTCCCAGTGGACTCTTGGATTTGAGGGTATTGACTCTTCCAATTCCCAGCACACTTTGGATTTCTGGATATTGACTCTTCAATTTCTCCGGTCGACTCGTGGATGTGTGGGTATTGACTCTTCGATTTCCCAGCCGATTCGTGGATTTGTGGATATTGACCCTTCGATTTTCTTGGGGGACTCATGGATATGTTGATGTTTGTCCTTCGAGTTCCTGGCGGGCTCATGGATTTCTGGATATTGACCCTTCGATTTCCCAGCGGAGTCGTGGATTTGTGGGTATTGACCCTTCGATCTCCCTGGCGGACTCGTGGATTTGTGTATATTGACCCTTCGATTTCCCATCGGTCACATGGATTTGTGGATATTGACCCTTCGATTTACCGGCAGACTCGTGAATTTGTGGATATTGACCCTTCGATTTCCCGGCGGACTCGTGGATTTGTGGATATTTGACCTTCGATTTCCCGGCGGACTCGTGGATTTGTGGATATTGACCCTTCGATTTCCCCGGCGGACTCGTGGATTTGTGGATATTGACCCTTCTATTTCCGGGCGGACTCATGGATTTGTGGATATTGACCCTTCGATTTCCCCGGCGGACTCATGGATTTGTGGATATTTGTCCTTCGATTTCCCTGCCGGACTCGTGGATTTGTGTGTATTGACCCTTCGAATTCCCAGTGGACTCGTGGATTTGTGGGTATTGACTCTTCCAATTCCCAGCACACTTTGGATTTCTGGATATTGACTCTTCAATTTCTCCGGCCGACTCGTGAATGTGTGGGTATTGACCCTTCGATTTTCTTGGCGGACACGTGGATTTGTGGGTATTGATCCTTCGATTTTCCTGGGAGACCCGTGGCTATGAGGGCATTAACACTTTGATTTCCCCGGCGGACCCGTGGAATTATGGATATTGACTCTTCGATTTCCCCGGCGAACTCATGGATTTGTGGTTATGGACTCTTCGATTTCCCTGGCGGACTCGTGGATTTGTGGATATTGACCCTTCGATTTTCCGTCGGTCTCGTGGATTTGTGGATATTGACCCTTTGATTTACCGGCGGACTCGTGGATTTGTGGATATTGACGCTTCTATTTCCCGGTGGACACGTGGATTTGTGGATATTTGACCTTCGATTTCCCAGCGGACTCGTGGATTTGTGGATATTTGACCTTTGATTTCCCGGCGGACTCGTGGATTTGTGGATATTTGTCCTTCTACATCCACAGCGGACTCGTGGATTTGTGTAAATTGACCTTTGGATTTCCCGTCGGACTCGTGGATTTGTGGATATTGACCCTTCAATTTACCGGAGGACTCGTGGATTTGTGGATACTTGACCTTCGATTTCCTGGCAGTCTCATGGATTTGTGGATATTTGTCCTTCGATTTCCACAGCGGACTCGTGGATTTGTGTAAATTGACCTTTGGATTTCCCGTCGGACTCGTGGATTTGTGGATATTGACCCTTCGATTTACCGGAGGACTCGTGGATTTGTGGATATTGACCCGTCGATTTCCCGTCGGTCACATGGATTTGTGTATATTTACCCTTCGATTTACCGGCAGACTCGTGAATTTGTGGATATTGACCCTTCTATTTCCTGGCTGACTCGTGGATTTGTGGATATTTGTCCTTCGATATCCCCGGCGGACTGGCGGATTTGTGTATATTTGTCCTTCTATTTCCCCGGCGGACTCGTGGATTTGTATATAGTTTTCCTTCGATTTCCCCGGCTGACTCGTGGATTTGTGCATATTGACCCTTCGATTTTCCGGCAGACACGTGGATTTGTGGGTATTGACCCTTCGAATCCCTGGCGGACTCGTGGATTTGTATATATTTGTCCTTCGATATCCCGGTCGGTCTCGTGGATTTCTCTATATTGACACTTGGATTTCCCTGGCGGTCTCATGGATTTGTGGATATTGACCCTTCGAATTCCTGGCGGACTCGTGGATTTGTGGAGATTGACCTTTTGATCTTCTGGCAGACTCGTGGATTTGTGTGTATTGACCCTGCGAATTCCTGCCGGACTCGTGGATTTGTGGATATTGACCCTTCGATTTACCGGCAGACTCGTGAATTTGTGGATATTGACCCTTCGATTTCCCGGCGGACTCGTGGATTTGTGGATAATTGACCTTCGATTTCCCGGCGGACTCGTGGATTTGTGCATTTTTGACCTTTGATTTCCCGGCGGACTCGTGGATTTGTGGATATTGACCCTTCGATTTTCTTGGCGGACTCATGGATATGTTGATGTTTGTCCTTCGAGTTCCCGGCGGGCTCATGGATTTCTGGATATTGACCCTTCGATTTCCCTGCGGATTCGTGGATTTGTGGGTATTGACCCTTTGATCTCCCTGGCGGACTCGTGGATTTGTGTATATTGACCCTTCGATTTCCCGTCGGTCACATGGATTTGTGGATATTGACCCTTCGATTTACCGGCAGACTCGTGAATTTGTGGATATTGACCCTTCGATTTCCCGGCAGACTCGTGGATTTGTGGATATTTGTCCTTCGATATCCCCGGCTGACTGGCGGATTTGTGTATATTTGTCCTTCTATTTCACCGGCGGACTCGTGGATTTGTATATAGTTGTCCTTCGATTTCCCCGTCAGACTCGTGGATTTGTGCAAATCGACCCTTCGATTTTCCGGCAGACACATGGATTTGTGGGTATTGACCCTTCGAATCCCTGGCGGACTCGTGGATTTGTATATATTTGTCCTTCGATATCCCGGTCGGTCTCGTGGATTTCTCTATATTGACACTTGGATTTCCCTGGCGGACTCGTTGATTTGTGGAGATTGACCTTTTGATCTTCCGGCAGCCTCGTGGATTTGTGGATATTGACCCTTCGATCTCCCTGGCGGACTCGTGGATTTGTGTATATTGACCCTTCGATTTCCCGTCGGTCACATGGATTTGTGGATATTGACCCTTCGATTTACCGGCAGACTCGTGAATTTCTGGATATTGACCCTTCGATTTCCCGGCGGACTCGTGGATTTGTGGATATTTGACCTTCGATTTCCCGGCGGACTCATGGATTTGTGGTTATGGACTCTTCGATTTCCCTGGCGGACTCGTGGATTTGTGGATATTGACTCTTCGATTTCGAAGCGCACTCGTGGATTTGTGGATAATTGACTCTTCAATTTCTCCAGCCGACTCGTGGATGTGTGGGTATTGACTCTTCGATTTTCCGTCGGTCTCGTGGATTTGTGGATATTGACGCTTCGATTTCCCGGCGGACACGTGGATTTGTGGATATTTGACCTTCGATTTCCCAGCGGACTCGTGGATTTATGGATATTTGACCTTTGATTTCCCGGCGGACTCGTGGATTTGTGGATATTGACCCTTCGATTTACCGGAGGACTCGTGGATTTGTCGATATTGACGCTTCGATTTCCCGGCGGACACGTGGATTTGTGGATATTTGACCTTCGATTTCCCAGCGGACTCGTGGATTTGTGGATATTTGTCCTTCTACTTCCACAGCGGACTCGTGGATTTGTGTAAATTGACCTTTGGATTTCCCGTCGGACTCGTGGATTTGTGGATATTGACCCTTCGATTTACCGGAGGACTCGTGGAGTTGTGGGTATTGACCCTTCGATCTCCCTGGCGGACTCGTGGATTTGTGTATATTGACCCTTCGATTTCCCGTCGGTCACATGGAGTTGTGGATATTGACCCTTCGATTTACCGGCAGACTCGTGAATTTGTGGATATTGACCCTTCGATTTCCCGGCGGACTCGTGGATTTGTGGATATTTGTCCTTCGATATCCCCGGCGGACTGGCGGATTTGTGTATATTTGTCCTTCTATTTCCCCGGCGGACTCGTGGATTTGTATATAGTTGTCCTTCGATTTCCCCGGCAGACTCTTGGATTTGTGCATATTGACCCTTCGATTTTCCGGCAGACACATGGATTTGTGGATATTGACCCTTCGATTTACCGGCGGACTCATGGATTTGTGGATATTGACCCTTCGATTTTCTTGGCGGACTCGTGGATATGTTGATGTTTGTCCTTCGATTTCCTAGCGGGCTCATGGATTTCTGGATATTGACCCTTCGATTTCCCAGCGGATTCGTGGATTTGTGGGTATTGACCGTACAAATTCCTGGCGGACTCATGGATTTGTATATATTTGTCCTTCGATATCCCGGTCGGTCTCGTGGATTTCTCTATATTGAAACTTGGATTTCCCTGGCGGTCTCATGGATTTGTGGATATTGACCCTTCGAATTCCTGGCGGACTCGTGGATTTGTGGAGATTGACCTTTTGATCTTCCGGGAGACTCATGGATTTGTGTGTATTGACCCTTCGAATTCCTGCCGGACTCGTGGATTTGTGGATATTGACCCTTTGATTTCCCGGCGGTCACATGGATTTGTGGATATTGACCCTTCGATTTACCGGCGGACTCGTGGATTTGTGGATATTGACCCTTCGATTTTCTTGGCGGTCTCGTGGATATGTTGATGTTTGTCCTTCGAGTTCCCGGCGGGCTCATGGATTTCTGGATATTGACCCTTCGATTTCCCAGCGGATTCGTGGATTTGTGGGTATTGACCCTTCGATCTCCCTGGCGGACTCGTGGATTTGTGTATATTGACCCTTCGATTTCCCGTCGGTCACATTGATTTGTGGATATTGACCCTTCGATTTACCGGCAGACTCGTGAATTTGTGGATATTGACCCTTCGATTTCCCAGCAGACTCGTGGATTTGTGGATATTTGACCTTCGATTTCCCGGCGGACTCGTGGATTTGTGGATATTTGACCTTTGATTTCCCGGCGGACTCGTGGATTTGTGGATATTGACCCTTCGATTTTCTTGGCGGACACGTGGATTTGTGGGTATTGATCCTTCGATTTTCCTGGGAGACCCGTGGCTATGAGGGTATTGACCCTTCGATTTCCCCGGCGGACCCGTGGAATTATGGATATTGACTCTTCGATTTCCCCGGCGAACTCATGGATTTGTGGTTATGGACTCTTCGATTTCCCTGGCGGACTCGTGGATTTGTGGATATTGACTCTTCGATTTCAAAGCGCACTCGTGGATTTGTGGATAATTGACTCTTCAATTTCTCCAGCCGACTCGTGGATGTGTGGGTATTGACTCTTCGATTTTCCGTCGGTCTCGTGGATTTGTGGATATTGACCCTTCGATTTTCCGTCGGTCTCATGGATTTGTGGATATTGACCCTTTGATTTACCGGCGGACTCGTGGATTTGTGGATATTGACGCTTCGATTTCCCGGCGGACACGTGGATTTGTGGATATTTGACCTTCGATTTCCCAGCGGACTCGTGGATTTGTGGATATTTGACCTTTGATTTCCCGGCGGACTCGTGGATTTGTGGATATTTGTCCTTCTATTTCCACAGCGGACTCGTGGATTTGTGTAAATTGACCTTTGGATTTCCCGTCGGGCTCGTGGATTTGTGGATATTGACCCTTTGATTTACCGGAGGACTCGTGGATTTGTGGATATTTGACTTTCGATTTCCTGGCAGACTCATGGATTTGTGGATATTTGTCCTTCGATTTCCACAGCGGACTCGTGGATTTGTGGATATTGACCCTTCGATTTACCGGAGGACTCGTGGATTTGTGGATATTGACCCTTCGATTTCCTGGCAGACTCATGGATTTGTGGATATTTGTCCTTCGATTTCCACAGCGGACTCGTGGATTTGTGTAAATTGACCTTTGGATTTCCCGTCGGACTCGTGCATTTGTGGATATTGACCCTTCGATTTCCATTGCGGACTCATTGATTTGTGGATATTGACCCTTCGATTTCCCCGGCGGACTCATGGATTTGTGTGTATTGACTCTTCCAATTCCCAGCACACTTTGGATTTCTGGATATTGACTCTTCAATTTCTCCGGCCGACTCGTGGATGTGTGGGTATTGACTCTTCGATTTCCCAGCCGATTCGTGGATTTGTGGATATTGACCCTTCGATTTTCTTGGCGGACTCGTGGATATGTTGATGTTTGTCCTTCGAGTTCCCGGGGGGCTCATGGATTTCTGGATATTGACCCTTCGATTTCCCAGCGGATTCGTGGATTTGTGGGTATTGACCCTTCGATCTCCCTGGCGGACTCGTGGATTTGTGTATATTGACCCTTCGATTTCCCGTCGGTCACATGGATTTGTGGATATTGACCCTTCGATTTACCGGCAGACTCATGAATTTGTGGATATTGACCCTTCGATTTCCCGGCGGACTCGCGTATTTGTGTATATTTGTCCTTCGATTTCCCCGGCGGACTCGTAGATTTGTGCATATTGACCCTTCGATTTTCCGGCAGACACGTGGATTTGTGGGTATTGACCCTTCGAATCCCTGGCGGACTCGTGGATTTGTATATATTTGTCCTTCGATATCCTGGTCGGTCTCGTGGATTTCTCTATATTGACACTTGGGTTTCCCTGGCGGTCTCATGGATTTGTGGATATTGACCCTTCGAATTCCTGGCGGACTCGTGGATTTGTGGAGATTGACCTTTTGATCTTCCGGCAGCCTCGTGGATTTGTGTGTATTGACCCTTCGAATTCCGGCCGGACTCGTGGATTTGTGGATATTGACCCTTCGATTTTCTTGGCGGACTCGTGGATATGTTGATGTTTGTCCTTCGATTTCCCGGCGATCTCATGGATTTCTGGATATTGATCCTTCGATTTCCCAGCGGATTCGTGGATTTGTGAGTATTGACCGTACAAATTCCTGGCGGACTCGTGGATTTGTATATATTTGTCCTTCGATATCCCGGTCGGTCTCGTGGATTTCTTTATATTGACACTTGGACTTCCCTGGCGGTCTCATGGATTTGTGGATATTGACCCTTCGAATTCCTGGCGGACTCGTGGATTTGTGGAGATTGACCTTTTGATCTTCCGGCAGACTCGTGGATTTGTGTGTATTGACCCTTCGAATTCCTGACGGACTCGTGGATTTGTGTATATTGACCCTTCGATCTCCCTGGCGGACTCGTGGATTTGTGTATATTGACCCTTCGATTTCCCGTCGGTCACATGGATTTGTGGATATTGACCCTTCGATTTACCGGCAGACTCATGAATTTGTGGATATTGACCCTTCGATTTCCCGGCGGAATCATGGATTTGTGGATATTTGTCCTTCGATTTCCCCGGCGGACTCGTAGATTTGTGCATATTGACCCTTCGATTTTCCGGCAGACACGTGGATTTGTGGGTATTGACCCTTCGAATCCCTGGCGGACTCGTGGATTTGTATATATTTGTCCTTCGATATCCTGGTCGGTCTCGTGGATTTCTCTATATTGACACTTGGGTTTCCCTGGAGGTCTCATGGATTTGTGGATATCGACCCTTCGAATTCCTGGCGGACTCGTGGATTTGTGGAGATTGACCTTTTGATCTTCCGGCAGCCTCGTGGATTTGTGTGTATTGACCCTTCGAATTCCGGCCGGACTCGTAGATTTGTGCATATTGATCCTTCGATTTCCCAGCGGATTCGTGGATTTGTGGGTATTGACCGTACAAATTCCTGGCGGACTCGTGGATTTGTATATATTTGTCCTTCGATATCCCGGTCGGTCTCGTGGATTTCTCTATATTGAAACTTGGACTTCCCTGGCGGTCTCATGGATTTGTGGATATTGACCCTTCGAATTCCTGGCGGACTCGTGGATTTGTGGAGATTGACCTTTTGATCTTCCGGCAGACTCGTGGATTTGTGTGTATTGACCCTTCGAATTCCTGACGGACTCGTAGATTTGTGGATATTGACCCTTCGATTTCCCGGCGGTCACATGGATTTGTGGATATTGACCCTTCGATTTCCCGGCGGACTCGTGGATTTGTGGATAATTGATCTTCGATTTCCCGGCGGACTCGTGGATTTGTGGATTTTTGACCTTTGATTTCCCGGCGGACTCGTGGATTTGTGGATATTGACCCTTCGATTTTCTTCGCGGACTCGTGGATATGTTGATGTTTGTCCTTCGAGTTCCCGGCGGGCTCATGGATTTCTGGATATTGACCCTTCGATTTCCCAGCGGATTCGTGGATTTGTGGGTATTGACCCTTCGATCTCCCTGGCGGACTCGTGGATTTGTGTATATTGACCCTTCGATTTCCCGTCGGTCACATGGAGTTGTGGATATTGACCCTTCGATTTACCGGCAGACTCGTGAATTTGTGGATATTGACCCTTCGATTTCCCGGCGGACTCGTGGATTTGTGGATATTTGTCCTTCGATATCCCCGGCGGACTCGTGGATTTGTATATAGTTGTCCTTCGATTTCCCCGGCAGACTCGTGGATTTGTGCATATTGACCCTTCGATTTTCCGGCAGACACATGGATTTGTGGGTATTGACCCTTCGAATCCCTGGCGGACTCGTGGATTTGTATATATTTGTCCTTCGAAATCCCGGTCGGTCTCGTGGATTTCTCTATATTGACACTTGGATTTCCCTGGCGGTCTCATGGATTTGTGGATATTGACCCTTCGAATTCCTGGTGGACTCGTTGATTTGTGGAGATTGACCTTTTGATCTTCCGGCAGCCTCGTGGATTTGTGTGTTTTGACCCTTCGAATTCCGGCCGTACTCGTGGATTTGTGGATATTGACCCTTCGATTTTCTTGGCGGACTCGTGGATATGTTGATGTTTGTCCTTCGATTTCCCGGCGGGCTCATGGATTTCTGGATATTGACCCTTCGATTTCCCAGCGGATTTGTGGATTTGTGGGTATTGACCGTACAAATTCCTGGCGGACTCGTGGATTTGTATATATTTGTCCTTCGATATCCCGGTCGGTCTCGTGGATTTCTCTATATTGAAACTTGGATTTCCCTGGCGGTCTAATGGATTTGTGTGTATTGACCCTTCGAATTCCTGCCGGACTCGTGGATTTGTGGATATTGACCCTTTGATTTACCGGCGGACTCGTGGATTTGTGGATATTGACGCTTCGATTTCCCGGCGGACACGTGGATTTGTGGATATTTGACCTTCGATTTCCCAGCGGACTCGTGGATTTGTGGATATTTGACCTTTGATTTCCCGGCGGACCTGTGGATTTGTGGATATTTGTCCTTCTATTTCCACAGCGGACTCGTGGATTTGTGTAAATTGACCTTTGGATTTCCCGTCGGACTCGTGGATTTGTGGATATTGACCCTTCGATTTACCGGAGGTCTCGTGGATTTGTGGATATTTGACCTTCGATTTCCTGGCAGACTCATGGATTTGTGGATATTTGTCCTTCGATTTCCACAGCGGACTCGTGGATTTGTGTAAATTGATCTTTGGATTTCCCGTCGGACTCATGGATTTGTGGATATTGACCCTTCGATTTCCATTGCGGACTCATTGATTTGTGGATATTGACCCTTCGATTTCCCCGGCGGACTCATGGATTTGTGGATATTTGTCCTTCGATTTCCCTGCCGGACTCGTGGATTTGTGTGTATTGACTCTTCGAATTCCCAGTGGACTCGTGGATTTGTGGGTATTGACTCTTCCAATTCCCTGCACACTTTGGATTTCTGGATATTGACTCTTCAATTTCTCCGGCCAACTCGTGGATGTGTGGGTATTGACTCTTCGATTTCCCAGCCGATTCGTGGATTTGTGCATATTGACCCTTCGATTTTCTTGGCGGACTCGTGGATATGTTGATGTTTGTCCTTCGAGTTCCCGGCGGGCTCATGGATTTCTGGATATTGACCCTTCGATTTCCCATCGGACTGGTGGATTTGTGCATATTGACCCTTCGATTTTCCGGCAGACACGTGGATTTGTGGGTATTGACCCTTCGAATCCCTGGCGGACTCGTGGATTTGTATATATTTGTCCTTCGATATCCCGGTCGGTCTCATGGATTTCTCTATATTGAAACTTGGATTTCCCTGGCGGTCTCATGGATTTGTGGATATTGACCCTTCTATTTTCTTGGCGGACTCGTGGATATGTTGATGTTTGTCCTTCGATTTCCCGGCGGGCTCATGGATTTCTGGATATTGACCCTTCGATTTCCCAGCGGATTTGTGGATTTGTGGGTATTGACCGTACAAATTCCTGGCGGACTCGTGGATTTGTATATATTTGTCCTTCGATATCCCGGTCGGTCTCGTGGATTTCTCTATATTGAAACTTGGATTTCCCTGGCGGTCTAATGGATTTGTGTGTATTGACCCTTCGAATTCCTGCCGGACTCGTGGATTTGTGGATATTGACCCTTTGATTTACCGGCGGACTCGTGGATTTGTGGATATTGACGCTTCGATTTCCCGGCGGACACGTGGATTTGTGGATATTTGACCTTCGATTTCCCAGCGGACTCGTGGATTTGTGGATATTTGACCTTTGATTTCCCGGCGGACCTGTGGATTTGTGGATATTTGTCCTTCTATTTCCACAGCGGACTCGTGGATTTGTGTAAATTGACCTTTGGATTTCCCGTCGGACTCGTGGATTTGTGGATATTGACCCTTCGATTTACCGGAGGTCTCGTGGATTTGTGGATATTTGACCTTCGATTTCCTGGCAGACTCATGGATTTGTGGATATTTGTCCTTCGATTTCCACAGCGGACTCGTGGATTTGTGTAAATTGATCTTTGGATTTCCCGTCGGACTCATGGATTTGTGGATATTGACCCTTCGATTTCCATTGCGGACTCATTGATTTGTGGATATTGACCCTTCGATTTCCCCGGCGGACTCATGGATTTGTGGATATTTGTCCTTCGATTTCCCTGCCGGACTCGTGGATTTGTGTGTATTGACTCTTCGAATTCCCAGTGGACTCGTGGATTTGTGGGTATTGACTCTTCCAATTCCCTGCACACTTTGGATTTCTGGATATTGACTCTTCAATTTCTCCGGCCAACTCGTGGATGTGTGGGTATTGACTCTTCGATTTCCCAGCCGATTCGTGGATTTGTGCATATTGACCCTTCGATTTTCTTGGCGGACTCGTGGATATGTTGATGTTTGTCCTTCGAGTTCCCGGCGGGCTCATGGATTTCTGGATATTGACCCTTCGATTTCCCATCGGACTGGTGGATTTGTGCATATTGACCCTTCGATTTTCCGGCAGACACGTGGATTTGTGGGTATTGACCCTTCGAATCCCTGGCGGACTCGTGGATTTGTATATATTTGTCCTTCGATATCCCGGTCGGTCTCATGGATTTCTCTATATTGAAACTTGGATTTCCCTGGCGGTCTCATGGATTTGTGGATATTGACCCTTCTATTTTCTTGGCGGACTCGTGGATATGTTGATGTTTGTCCTTCGATTTCCCGGCGGGCTCATGGATTTCTGGATATTGACCCTTCGATTTCCCAGCGGATTTGTGGATTTGTGGGTATTGACCGTACAAATTCCTGGCGGACTCGTGGATTTGTATATATTTGTCCTTCGATATCCCGGTCGGTCTCGTGGATTTCTCTATATTGAAACTTGGATTTCCCTGGAGGTCTAATGGATTTGTGGATATTGACCCTTCGAATTCCTGGCGGACTCGTGGATTTGTGGAGATTGACCTTTTGATCTTCCGGCAGACTCGTGGATTTGTGTGTATTGACCCTTCGAATTCCTGCCGGACTCGTGGATTTGTGGATATTGACCCTTTGATTTCCCGGCGGTCACATGGATTTGTGGATATTGACCCTTCGATTTACCGGCGGACTCGTGGATTTGTGGATATTGACCCTTCGATTTTCTTGGCGGACTCGTGGATATGTTGATGTTTGTCCTTCGAGTTCCCGGCGGGCTCATGGATTTCTGGATATTGACCCTTCGATTTCCCAGCGGATTCGTGGATTTGTGGGTATTGACCCTTCGATCTCCCTGGCGGACTCGTGGATTTGTGTATATTGACCCTTCGATTTCCCGTCGGTCACATAGATTTGTGGATATTGACCTTTCGATTTACCGGCAGACTCGTGAATTTGTGGATATTGACCCTTCGATTTCCCAGCAGACTCGTGGATTTGTGGATATTTGACCTTCGATTTCCCGGCGGACTCGTGGATTTGTGGATATTTGACCTTTGATTTCCCGGCGGACTCGTGGATTTGTGGATATTGACCCTTCGATTTTCTTGGCGGACACGTGGATTTGTGGGTATTGATCCTTCGATTTTCCTGGGAGACCCGTGGCTATGAGGGTATTGACCCTTCGATTTCCCCGGCGGACCCGTGGAATTATGGATATTGACTCTTCGATTTCCCCGGCGAACTCATGGATTTGTGGTTATGGACTCTTCGATTTCCCTGGCGGACTCGTGGATTTGTGGATATTGACTCTTCGATTTCGAAGCGCACTCGTGGATTTGTGGATAATTGACTCTTCAATTTCTCCAGCCGACTCGTGGATGTGTGGGTATTGACTCTTCGATTTTCCGTCGGTCTCGTGGATTTGTGGATATTGACCCTTCGATTTTCCGTCGGTCTCATGGATTTGTGGATATTGACCCTTTGATTTACCGGCGGACTCGTGGATTTGTGGATATTGACGCTTCGATTTCCCGGCGGACACGTGGATTTGTGGATATTTGACCTTCGATTTCCCAGCGGACTCGTGGATTTGTGGATATTTGACCTTTGATTTCCCGGCTGACTCGTGGATTTGTGGATATTTGTCCTTCTATTTCCACAGCGGACTCGTGGATTTGTGTAAATTAACCTTTGGATTTCCCGTCGGACTCGTGGATTTGTGGATATTGACCCTTTGATTTACCGGAGGACTCGTGGATTTGTGGATATTTGACTTTCGATTTCCTGGCAGACTCATGGATTTGTGGATATTTGTCCTTCGATTTCCACAGCGGACTCGTGGATTTGTGTAAATTGACCTTTGGATTTCCCGTCGGACTCGTGCATTTGTGGATATTGACCCTTCGATTTCCATTGCGGACTCATTGATTTGTGGATATTGACCCTTCGATTTCCCCGGCGGACTCATGGATTTGTGTGTATTGACTCTTTCAATTCCCAGCACACTTTGGATTTCTGGATATTGACTCTTCAATTTCTCCAGCCGACTCGTGGATGTGTGGGTATTGACTCTTCGATTTCCCAGCCGATTCGTGGATTTGTGGATATTGACCCTTCGATTTTCTTGGCGGACTCGTGGATATGTTGATGTTTGTCCTTCGAGTTCCCGGGGGGCTCATGGATTTCTGGATATTGACCCTTCGATTTCCCAGCGGATTCGTGGATTTGTGGGTATTGACCCTTCGATCTCCCTGGCGGACTCGTGGATTTGTGTATATTGACCCTTCGATTTCCCGTCGGTCACATGGATTTGTGGATATTGACCCTTCGATTTACCGGCAGACTCATGAATTTTTGGATATTGACCCTTCGATTTACCGGCGGAATCGTGGATTTGTGGATATTGACCCTTCGATTTCCCGGCGGACTCGCGGATTTGTATATATTTGTCCTTCGATTTCCCCGGCGGACTCGTAGATTTGTGCATATTGACCCTTCGATTTTCCGGCAGACACGTGGATTTGTGGGTATTGACCCTTCGAATCCCTGGTGGACTCGTGGATTTGTATATATTTGTCCTTCGATATCCTGGTCGGTCTCGTGGATTTCTCTATATTGACACTTGGGTTTCCCTGGCGGTCTCATGGATTTGTGGATATTGACCCTTCGAATTCCTGGCGGACTCGTGGATTTGTGGAGATTGACCTTTTGATCTTCCGGCAGCCTCGTGGATTTGTGTGTATTGACCCTTCGAATTCCGGCCGGACTCGTGGATTTGTGGATATTGACCCTTCGATTTTCTTGGCGGACTCGTGGATATGTTGATGTTTGTCCTTCGATTTCCCGGCGATCTCATGGATTTCTGGATATTGATCCTTCGATTTCCCAGCGGATTCGTGGATTTGTGGGTATTGACCGTACAAATTCCTGGCGGACTCGTGGATTTGTATATATTTGTCCTTCGATATTCCGGTCGGTCTCGTGGATTTCTCTATATTGAAACTTGGACTTCCCTGGCGGTCTCATGGATTTGTGGATATTGACCCTTCGAATTCCTGGCGGACTCGTGGATTTGTGGAGATTGACCTTTTGATCTTCCGGCAAACTCGTGGATTTGTGTGTATTGACCCTTCGAATTCCTGACGGACTCGTGGATATTGACCCTTCGATTTCCCGGCGGTCACATGGATTTGTGGATATTGACCCTTCGATTTCCCGGCGGACTCGTGGATTTGTGGATAATTGACCTTCGATTTCCCGGCGGACTCGTGGATTTGTGGATATTTGACCTTTGATTTCCCGGCAGACTCGTGGATTTGTGGATATTGACCCTTCGATTTTCTTGGCGGACTCGTGGATATGTTGATGTTTGTCCTTCGAGTTCCCGGCGGGCTCATGGATTTCTGGATATTGACCCTTCGATTTCCCAGCGGATTCGTGGATTTGTGGGTATTGACCCTTCGATCTCCCTGGCGGACTCGTGGATTTGTGTATATTGACCCTTCGATTTCCCGTCGGTCACATAGATTTGTGGATATTGACCTTTCGATTTACCGGCAGACTCGTGAATTTGTGGATATTGACCCTTCGATTTCCCAGCAGACTCGTGGATTTGTGGATATTTGACCTTCGATTTCCCGGCGGACTCGTGGATTTGTGGATATTTGACCTTTGATTTCCCGGCGGACTCGTGGATTTGTGGATATTGACCCTTCGATTTTCTTGGCGGACACGTGGATTTGTGGGTATTGATCCTTCGATTTTCCTGGGAGACCCGTGGCTATGAGGGTATTGACCCTTCGATTTCCCCGGCGGACCCGTGGAATTATGGATATTGACTCTTCGATTTCCCCGGCGAACTCATGGATTTGTGGTTATGGACTCTTCGATTTCCCTGGCGGACTCGTGGATTTGTGGATATTGACTCTTCGATTTCGAAGCGCACTCGTGGATTTGTGGATAATTGACTCTTCAATTTCTCCAGCCGACTCGTGGATGTGTGGGTATTGACTCTTCGATTTTCCGTCGGTCTCGTGGATTTGTGGATATTGACCCTTCGATTTTCCGTCGGTCTCATGGATTTGTGGATATTGACCCTTTGATTTACCGGCGGACTCGTGGATTTGTGGATATTGACGCTTCGATTTCCCGGCGGACACGTGGATTTGTGGATATTTGACCTTCGATTTCCCAGCGGACTCGTGGATTTGTGGATATTTGACCTTTGATTTCCCGGCTGACTCGTGGATTTGTGGATATTTGTCCTTCTATTTCCACAGCGGACTCGTGGATTTGTGTAAATTAACCTTTGGATTTCCCGTCGGACTCGTGGATTTGTGGATATTGACCCTTTGATTTACCGGAGGACTCGTGGATTTGTGGATATTTGACTTTCGATTTCCTGGCAGACTCATGGATTTGTGGATATTTGTCCTTCGATTTCCACAGCGGACTCGTGGATTTGTGTAAATTGACCTTTGGATTTCCCGTCGGACTCGTGCATTTGTGGATATTGACCCTTCGATTTCCCCGGCGGACTCATGGATTTGTGTGTATTGACTCTTTCAATTCCCAGCACACTTTGGATTTCTGGATATTGACTCTTCAATTTCTCCGGCCGACTCGTGGATGTGTGGGTATTGACTCTTCGATTTCCCAGCCGATTCGTGGATTTGTGGATATTGACCCTTCGATTTTCTTGGCGGACTCGTGGATATGTTGATGTTTGTCCTTCGAGTTCCCGGGGGGCTCATGGATTTCTGGATATTGACCCTTCGATTTCCCAGCGGATTCGTGGATTTGTGGGTATTGACCCTTCGATCTCCCTGGCGGACTCGTGGATTTGTGTATATTGACCCTTCGATTTCCCGTCGGTCACATGGATTTGTGGATATTGACCCTTCGATTTACCGGCAGACTCATGAATTTTTGGATATTGACCCTTCGATTTACCGGCGGAATCGTGGATTTGTGGATATTGACCCTTCGATTTCCCGGCGGACTCGCGGATTTGTATATATTTGTCCTTCGATTTCCCCGGCGGACTCGTAGATTTGTGCATATTGACCCTTCGATTTTCCGGCAGACACGTGGATTTGTGGGTATTGACCCTTCGAATCCCTGGTGGACTCGTGGATTTGTATATATTTGTCCTTCGATATCCTGGTCGGTCTCGTGGATTTCTCTATATTGACACTTGGGTTTCCCTGGCGGTCTCATGGATTTGTGGATATTGACCCTTCGAATTCCTGGCGGACTCGTGGATTTGTGGAGATTGACCTTTTGATCTTCCGGCAGCCTCGTGGATTTGTGTGTATTGACCCTTCGAATTCCGGCCGGACTCGTGGATTTGTGTGTATTGACCCTTCGAATTCCTGACGGACTCGTGGATATTGACCCTTCGATTTCCCGGCGGTCACATGGATTTGTGGATATTGACCCTTCGATTTCCCGGCGGACTCGTGGATTTGTGGATAATTGACCTTCGATTTCCCGGCGGACTCGTGGATTTGTGGATATTTGACCTTTGATTTCCCGGCAGACTCGTGGATTTGTGGATATTGACCCTTCGATTTTCTTGGCGGACTCGTGGATATGTTGATGTTTGTCCTTCGAGTTCCCGGCGGGCTCATGGATTTCTGGATATTGACCCTTCGATTTCCCAGCGGATTCGTGGATTTGTGGGTATTGACCCTTCGATCTCCCTGGCGGACTCGTGGATTTGTGTATATTGACCCTTCGATTTCCCGTCAGTCACATGGATTTGTGGATATTGACCCTTCGATTTCCCGGCGGACTCGTAGATTTGTGGATATTTGACCTTCGATTTCCCGGCGGACTCGTGGATTTGTGGATATTTGACCTTTGATTTCCCGGCGGACTCGTGGATTTGTGGATATTGACCCTTCGATTTTCTTGGCGGACACGTGGATTTGTGGGTATTGATCCTTCGATTTTCCTGGGAGACCCGTGGCTATGAGGGTATTGACCCTTCGATTTCCCCGGCGGACCCGTGGAATTATGGATATTGACTCTTCGATTTCCCCGGCGAACTCATGGATTTGTGGTTATGGACTCTTCGATTTCCCTGGCGGACTCGTGGATTTGTGGATATTGACTCTTCGATTTCGAAGCGCACTCGTGGATTTGTGGATAATTGACTCTTCAATTTCTCCAGCCGACTCGTGGATGTGTGGGTATTGACTCTTCGATTTTCCGTCGGTCTCGTGGATTTGTGGATATTGACCCTTCGATTTTCCGTCGGTCTCATGGATTTGTGGATATTGACCCTTTGATTTACCGGCGGACTCGTGGATTTGTGGATATTGACGCTTCGATTTCCCGGCGGACACGTGGATTTGTGGATATTTGACCTTCGATTTCCCAGCGGACTCGTGGATTTGTGGATATTTGACCTTTGATTTCCCGGCTGACTCGTGGATTTGTGGATATTTGTCCTTCTATTTCCACAGCGGACTCGTGGATTTGTGTAAATTAACCTTTGGATTTCCCGTCGGACTCGTGGATTTGTGGATATTGACCCTTTGATTTACCGGAGGACTCGTGGATTTGTGGATATTTGACTTTCGATTTCCTGGCAGACTCATGGATTTGTGGATATTTGTCCTTCGATTTCCACAGCGGACTCGTGGATTTGTGTAAATTGACCTTTGGATTTCCCGTCGGACTCGTGCATTTGTGGATATTGACCCTTCGATTTCCATTGCGGACTCATTGATTTGTGGATATTGACCCTTCGATTTCCCCGGCGGACTCATGGATTTGTGTGTATTGACTCTTTCAATTCCCAGCACACTTTGGATTTCTGGATATTGACTCTTCAATTTCTCCGGCCGACTCGTGGATGTGTGGGTATTGACTCTTCGATTTCCCAGCCGATTCGTGGATTTGTGGATATTGACCCTTCGATTTTCTTGGCGGACTCGTGGATATGTTGATGTTTGTCCTTCGAGTTCCCGGGGGGCTCATGGATTTCTGGATATTGACCCTTCGATTTCCCAGCGGATTCGTGGATTTGTGGGTATTGACCCTTCGATCTCCCTGGCGGACTCGTGGATTTGTGTATATTGACCCTTCGATTTCCCGTCGGTCACATGGATTTGTGGATATTGACCCTTCGATTTACCGGCAGACTCATGAATTTTTGGATATTGACCCTTCGATTTACCGGCGGAATCGTGGATTTGTGGATATTGACCCTTCGATTTCCCGGCGGACTCGCGGATTTGTATATATTTGTCCTTCGATTTCCCCGGCGGACTCGTAGATTTGTGCATATTGACCCTTCGATTTTCCGGCAGACACGTGGATTTGTGGGTATTGACCCTTCGAATCCCTGGTGGACTCGTGGATTTGTATATATTTGTCCTTCGATATCCTGGTCGGTCTCGTGGATTTCTCTATATTGACACTTGGGTTTCCCTGGCGGTCTCATGGATTTGTGGATATTGACCCTTCGAATTCCTGGCGGACTCGTGGATTTGTGGAGATTGACCTTTTGATCTTCCGGCAGCCTCGTGGATTTGTGTGTATTGACCCTTCGAATTCCGGCCGGACTCGTGGATTTGTGGATATTGACCCTTCGATTTTCTTGGCGGACTCGTGGATATGTTGATGTTTGTCCTTCGATTTCCCGGCGATCTCATGGATTTCTGGATATTGATCCTTCGATTTCCCAGCGGATTCGTGGATTTGTGGGTATTGACCGTACAAATTCCTGGCGGACTCGTGGATTTGTATATATTTGTCCTTCGATATTCCGGTCGGTCTCGTGGATTTCTCTATATTGAAACTTGGACTTCCCTGGCGGTCTCATGGATTTGTGGATATTGACCCTTCGAATTCCTGGCGGACTCGTGGATTTGTGGAGATTGACCTTTTGATCTTCCGGCAAACTCGTGGATTTGTGTGTATTGACCCTTCGAATTCCTGACGGACTCGTGGATATTGACCCTTCGATTTCCCGGCGGTCACATGGATTTGTGGATATTGACCCTTCGATTTCCCGGCGGACTCGTGGATTTGTGGATAATTGACCTTCGATTTCCCGGCGGACTCGTGGATTTGTGGATATTTGACCTTTGATTTCCCGGCAGACTCGTGGATTTGTGGATATTGACCCTTCGATTTTCTTGGCGGACTCGTGGATATGTTGATGTTTGTCCTTCGAGTTCCCGGCGGGCTCATGGATTTCTGGATATTGACCCTTCGATTTCCCAGCGGATTCGTGGATTTGTGGGTATTGACCCTTCGATCTCCCTGGCGGACTCGTGGATTTGTGTATATTGACCCTTCGATTTCCCGTCAGTCACATGGATTTGTGGATATTGACCCTTCGATTTCCCGGCGGACTCGTGGATTTGTGGATATTTGACCTTCGATTTCCCGGCGGACTCGTGGATTTGTGGATATTTGACCTTTGATTTCCCGGCGGACTCGTGGATTTGTGGATATTGACCCTTCGATTTTCTTGGCGGACACGTGGATTTGTGGGTATTGATCCTTCGATTTTCCTGGGAGACCCGTGGCTATGAGGGTATTGACCCTTCGATTTCCCCGGCGGACCCGTGGAATTATGGATATTGACTCTTCGATTTCCCCGGCGAACTCATGGATTTGTGGTTATGGACTCTTCGATTTCCCTGGCGGACTCGTGGATTTTTGGATAATTGACTCTTCAATTTCTCCAGCCGACTCGTGGATGTGTGGGTATTGACTCTTCGATTTTCCGTCGGTCTCGTGGATTTGTGGATATTTGTCCTTCTATTTCCACAGCGGACTCGTGGATTTGTGTAAATTGACCTTTGGATTTCCCGTCGGACTCGTGGATTTGTGGATATTGTCCCTTCGATTTCAATTGCATACTCATTGATTTGTGGATATTGACCCTTCGATTTCCCCGGCGGACTCATGGATTTGTGGATATTTGTCCTTCGATTCCCTGCCGGACTCGTGGATTTGTGTGTATTGACTCTTCGAGTTCCCAGTGGACTCATGGATTTGTGGGTATTGACTCTTCCAATTCCCAGCACACTTTGGATTTCTGGATATTGACTCTTCAATTTCTCCGGCCGACTCGTGGATGTGTGGGTATTGACTCTTCGATTTCCCAGCCGATTCGTGGATTTGTGGATATTGACCCTTCGATTTTCTTGGCGGACTCGTGGATATGTTAATGTTTGTCCTTCGAGTTCCCGGCGGGCTCATGGATTTCTGGATATTGACCCTTCGATTTCCCAGCGGATTCGTGGATTTGTGGGTATTGACCCTTCGATCTCCCTGGCGGACTCGTGGATTTGTGTATATTGACCCTTCGATTTCCCGTCGGTCACATGGATTTGTGGATATTGACCCTTCTATTTACCGGCAGACTCGTGAATTTGTGGATATTGACCCTTCGATTTCCCGGCGGACTCGTGGATTTGTGGATATTTGTCCTTCGATATCCCCGGCGGACTCGCGGATTTGTGTATATTTGTCCTTCGATTTCCCCGGCAGACTCGTGGATTTGTGCATATTGACCCTTCGATTTTCCGGCAGACACGTGGATTTGTGGGTATTGACCCTTCGAATCCCTGGCGGACTCGTGGATATGTATATATTTGTCCTTCGATATCCCGGTCGGTCTCGTGGATTTCTCTATATTGACACTTTGACTTCCCTGGTGGTCTCATGGAATTGTGGATATTGACCCTTCGAATTCCTGGCGGACTCGTGGATTTGTGGAGATTGACCTTTTGATCTTCCAGCAGCCTCGTGGATTTGTGTGTTTTGACCCTTCGAATTCCGGCCGGACTCGTGGATTTGTGGATATTGACCCTTCGATTTTCTTGGCGGACTCGTGGATATGTTGATGTTTGTCCTTCGATTTCCCGGCGGGCTCATGGATTTCTGGATATTGACCCTTCGATTTCCCAGCGGATTCGTGGATTTGTGGGTATTGACCGTACAAATTCCTGGCGGACTCGTGGATTTGTATATATTTGTCCTTCGATATCCCGGTTGGTCTCGTGGATTTCTCTATATTGAAACTTGGATTTCCCTGGCGGTCTCATGGATTTGTGGATATTGACCCTTCGAATTCCTGCCGGACTCGTGGATTTGTGGATATTGACCCTTTGATTTCCCGGCGGTCACATGGATTTGTGGATATTGACCCTTCGATTTACCGGCAGACTCGTGAATTTGTGGATATTGACCCTTCGATTTCCCAGCGGACTCGTGGATTTGTGGATATTTGACCTTCGATTTCCCGGCGGACTCGTGGATTTGTGGATATTTGACCTTTGATTTCCCGGCGGACTCGTGGATTTGTGGATATTGACCCTTCGATTTTCTTGGCGGACTCGTGGATATGTTGATGTTTGTCCTTCAAGTTCCCGGCGGGCTCATGGATTTCTGGATATTGACCCTTCGATTTCCCAGCGGATTCGTGGATTTGTGGGTATTGACCCTTCGATCTCCCTGGCGGACTCGTGGATTTGTGTATATTGACCCTTCGATTTCCCGTCAGTCACATGGATTTGTGGATATTGACCCTTCGATTTCCCGGCGGACTCGTGGATTTGTGGATATTTGACCTTCGATTTCCCGGCGGACTCGTGGATTTGTGGATATTTGACCTTCGATTTCCCGGCGGACTCGTGGATTTGTGGATATTTGACCTTTGATTTCCCGGCGGACTCGTGGATTTGTGGATATTGACCCTTCGATTTTCTTGGCGGACACGTGGATTTGTGGGTATTGATCCTTCAATTTTCCTGGGAGACCCGTGGCTATGATGGTATTGACCCTTCGATTTCCCCGGCGGACCCGTGGAATTATGGATATTGACTCTTCGATTTCCCCGGCGAACTCATGGATTTGTGGTTATGGACTCTTCGATTTCCCTGGCGGACTCGTGGATTTTTGGATAATTGACTCTTCAATTTCTCCAGCCGACTCGTGGATGTGTGGGTATTGACTCTTCGATTTTCCGTCGGTCTCGTGGATTTGTGGATATTTGTCCTTCTATTTCCACAGCGGACTCGTGGATTTGTGTAAATTGACCTTTGGATTTCCCGTCGGACTCGTGGATTTGTGGATATTGTCCCTTCGATTTCAATTGCATACTCATTGATTTGTTGATATTGACCCTTCGATTTCCCCGGCGGACTCATGGATTTGTGGATATTTGTCCTTCGATTCCCTGCCGGACTCGTGGATTTGTGTGTATTGACTCTTCGAGTTCCCAGTGGACTCATGGATTTGTGGGTAGTGACTCTTCCAATTCCCAGCACACTTTGGATTTCTGGATATTGACTCTTCAATTTCTCCGGCCGACTCGTGGATGTGTGGGGATTGACTCTTCGATTTCCCAGCCGATTAGTGGATTTGTGGATATTGACCCTTCGATTTTTTTGGCGGACTCGTGGATATGTTAATGTTTGTCCTTCGAGTTCCCGGCGGGCTCATGGATTTCTGGATATTGACCCTTCGATTTCCCAGCGGATTCGTGGATTTGTGGGTATTGACCCTTCGATCTCCCTGGCGGACTCGTGGATTTCTGTAGATTGACCCTTCGATTTCCCGTCGGTCACATGGATTTGTGGATATTGACCCTTCGATTTACCGGCAGACTCGTGGATTTGTGGATATTTGACCTTCGATTTCCCGGCGGACTCGTGGATTTGTGGATATTTGACCTTTGATTTCCCGGCGGACTCGTGGATTTGTGGATATTGACCCTTCGATTTTCTTGGCGGACACGTGGATTTGTTTGTATTGATCCTTTGATTTTCCTGGGAGACCCGTGGCTATGAGGGTATTGACCCTTCGATTTCCCCGGCGGACCCGTGGAATTATGGATATTGACTCTTCGATTTCCCCGGCGAACTCATGGATTTGTTGTTTTGGACTCTTTGATTTCCCTGGCGGACTCGTGGATTTTTGGATAATTGACTCTTCAATTTCTCCAGCTGACTCGTGGATGTGTGTGTATTGACTCTTCGATTTTCCGTCGGTCTCGTGGATTTGTGGATATTGACTCTTCGATTTCCATTGCGGACTCATTGATTTGTGGATATTGACCCTTCGATTTCCCCGGCCTACTCATGGGTTTGTGGATATTTGTCCTTCGATTTCCCTGCCGGACTCATGAATTTGTGTCTATTGACCCTTCGAATTCCCAGTGGACTCGTGGATTTGTGGATATTGACCCTTCGATTTTCTTGGCGGACACGTGGATTTGTGGGTATTGACTCTTCGATTTCCCCGGTGAACTCATGGATTTGTGGTTATGGACTCTTCGATTTCCCTGGCGGACTTGTGGATTTGTGGATATTGACTCTTCGATTTCGAAGCGCACTCGTGGATTTGTGGATAATTGACTCTTCAATTTCTCCGGCCGACTCGTGGATGTGTGGGTACTGACTCTTCGATTTTCCGTCGGTCTCGTGGATTTGTGGATATTGACCCTTCGATTTCCCGGCAGACACGTGGATTTGTGGATATTTGACCTTCGATTTCCCAGCGGACTCGTGGATTTGTGGATATTTGACCTTTGATTTCCCAGCGGTCTCGTGGATTTGTGGATATTTGTCCTTCTATTTCCACAGCAGACTCGTGGATTTGTGTAAATTGACCTTTGGATTTCCCATCGGACTTGTGGATTTGTGGATATTGACCCTACGATTTACCAGAGGACTCGTGGATTTGTGGATATTTGACCTGCGATTTCCCGGCAGACTCATGGATTTGTGGATATTTGTAAATCGATTTTCTTGGCGGACTCGTGGATTTGTGGATATTGACCCTTCGATTTTCTTGGCGGACACGTGGATTTGTGGGTATTGATCCTTCGATTTTCCTGGGAGACCTGTGGCTATGAGGGTATTGACCCTTCGATTTCCCCGGCGGACCCGTGGAATTATGGATATTGACTCTTCGATTTCCCCGGCGAACTCATGGATTTGTGGTTATGGACTCTTTGATTTCCCTGGCGGACTCGTGGATTTGTGGATATTGACTCTTCGATTTCGAAGTGCACTCGTGGATTTGTGGGTATTGACTCTTCGATTTCCCAGCCGATTCGTGGATTTGTGGATATTGACCCTTCGATTTTCTTGGCGGACTCGTGGATATGTTGATGTTTGTCCTTCGAGTTCCCGGCGGGCTCATGGATTTCTGGATATTGACCCTTCGATTTCCCAGCGGATTCGCGGATTTGTGGGTATTGACCCTTCGATCTCCCTGGCGGACTCGTGGATTTGTGTAGATTGACCCTTCGATTTCCCGTCGGTCACATGGATTTGTGGATATTGACCCTTTGATTTACCGGCAGACTCGTGAATTTGTGGATATTGACCTTTCGATTTCCTGGCAGACTCGTGGATTTGTGGATATTTGACCTTCGATTTCCAGGCGGACTCGTGGATTTGTGGATATTTGACCTTTGATTTCCCGGCGGACTCGTGGATTTGTGGATATGGACCCTTCGAATTCCCAGTGGACTCGTGGATTTGTGGATATTGACCCTTCGATTTTCTTGGCGGACTCGTGGATTTGTGGGTATTGATCCTTCGATTTTCCTGGGAGACCCGTGGCTATGAGGGTATTGACCCTTCGATTTCCCCGGCGGACCCGTGGAATTACGGATATTGACTCTTCGATTTCCCAGGCGAACTCATGGATTTGTGGTTATGAACTCTTCGATTTCCCTGGCGGACTCGTGGATTTGTGGATATTCACTCTTCGATTTCGAAGCGCACTCGTGGATTTGTGGATAATTGACTCTTCAATTTCTCCGGCCGACTCGTGGATGTGTGGGTATTGACTCTTCAATTTTCCGTCGGTCTTGTGGATTTGTGGATATTGATCCTTCGATTTCCCGGCAGACACGTGGATTTGTGGATATTTGACCTTCGATTTCACAGCGGACTCGTAGATTTGTGGATATTTGACCTTTGATTTCCCGGCGGACTCGTGGATTTGTGGATATTTGTCCTTCTATTTCCACAGCGGACTCGTGGATTTGTGTAAATTGACCTTTGGATTTCCCGTCGGACTTGTGGATTTGTGGATATTGACCCTACGATTTACCGGAGGACGCGTGGATTTGTGGATATTTTACCTGCGATTTCCCGGCAGACTCATGGATTTGTGGATATTTGTCCTTCGATTTCCCGGCGGACTCGTGGATTTGTGGATATTGACCCTTCGATTTTCTTGGCGGACTCGTGGATATGTTGATGTTTGTCCTTCGAGTTCCCGGCGGGCTCATGGATTTCTGGATATTGACCCTTCGATTTCCCAGCGGATTCGCGGATTTGTGGGTATTGACCCTTCGATCTCCCTGGCGGACTCGTGGATTTCTGTAGATTGACCCTTCGATTTCCCGTCGGTCACATGGATTTGTGGATATTGACCCTTCGATTTACCGGCAGACTCGTGGATTTGTGGATATTTGACCTTCGATTTCCCGGCGGACTCGTGGATTTGTGGATATTTGACCTTTGATTTCCCGGCGGACTCGTGGATTTGTGGATATTGACCCTTCGATTTTCTTGGCGGACACGTGGATTTGTTTGTATTGATCCTTTGATTTTCCTGGGAGACCCGTGGCTATGAGGGTATTGACCCTTCGATTTCCCCGGCGGACCCGTGGAATTATGGATATTGACTCTTCGATTTCCCCGGCGAACTCATGGATTTGTGGTTATGGACTCTTCGATTTCCCTGGCGGACTCGTGGATTTTTGGATAATTGACTCTTCAATTTCTCCAGCTGACTCGTGGATGTGTGGGTATTGACTCTTCGATTTTCCGTCGGTCTCGTGGATTTGTGGATATTGACTCTTCGATTTCCATTGCGGACTCATTGATTTGTGGATATTGACCCTTCGATTTCCCCGGCCTACTCATGGGTTTGTGGATATTTGTCCTTTGATTTCCCTGCCGGACTCATGAATTTGTGTCTATTGACCCTTCGAATTCCCAGTGGACTCGTGGATTTGTGCATATTGACCCTTCGATTTTCTTGGCGGACACGTGGATTTGTGGGTATTGATCCTTCGATTTTCCTGGGAGACCCGTGGCTATGAGGGTATTGACCCTTCGATTTCCCCGGCGGACCCGTGGAATTATGGATATTGACTCTTCGATTTCCCCGGTGAACTCATGGATTTGTGGTTATGGACTCTTCGATTTCCCTGGCTGACTCGTGGATTTGTGGATATTGACTCTTCGATTTCGAAGCGCACTCGTGGATTTGTGGATAATTGACTCTTCAATTTCTCCGGCCGACTCGTGGATGTGTGGGTACTGACTCTTCGATTTTCCGTCGGTCTCGTGGATTTGTGGATATTGACCCTTCGATTTCCCGGCAGACACGTGGATTTGTGGATATTTGACCTTCGATTTCCCAGCGGACTCGTGGATTTGTGGATATTTGACCTTTGATTTCCCAGCGGTCTCGTGGATTTGTGGATATTTGTCCTTCTATTTCCACAGCAGACTCGTGGATTTGTGTAAATTGACCTTTGGATTTCCCGTCGGACATGTGGATTTGTGGATATTGACCCTACGATTTACTGGAGGACTCGTGGATTTGTGGATATTTGACCTGCGATTTCCCGGCAGACTCATGGATTTGTGGATATTTGTCCTTCGATTTCCCCGGTGAACTCATGGATTTGTGGTTATGGACTCTTCGATTTCCCTGGCGGACTCGTGGATTTGTGGATATTGACTCTTCAATTTCGAAGCGCACTCGTGGATTTGTGGATAATTGACTCTTCAATTTCTCCGGCCGACTCGTGGATGTGTGGGTACTGACTCTTCGATTTTCCGTCGGTCTCGTGGATTAATGGATATTGACCCTTCGATTTCCCGGCAGACACGTGGATTTGTGGATATTTGACCTTCGATTTCCCAGCGGACTCGTGGATTTGTGGATATTTGACCTTTGATTTCCCAGCGGTCTCGTGGATTTGTGGATATTTGTCCTTCTATTTCCACAGCAGACTCGTGGATTTGTGTAAATTGACCTTTGGATTTCCCGTCGGACTTGTGGATTTGTGGATATTGACCCTACGATTTACTGGAGGACTCGTGGATTTGTGGATATTTGACCTGCGATTTCCCGGCAGACTCATGGATTTGTGGATATTTGTCCTTCGATTTCCCGGCGGACTCGTGGATTTGTGGATATTGACCCTTCGATTTTCTTGGCGGACACGTGGATTTGTGGGTATTGATCCTTCGATTTTCCTGGGAGACCTGTGGCTATGAGGGTATTGACCCTTCGATTTCCCCGGCGGACCCGTGGAATTATGGATATTGACTCTTCGATTTCCCCGGCGAACTCATGGATTTGTGGTTATGGACTCTTCGATTTCCCTGGCGGACTCGTGGATTTGTGGATATTGACTCTTCGATTTCGAAGTGCACTCATGGATTTGTGGATAATTGACTCTTCAATTTCTCCGGCCGACTCGTGGATGTGTGGGGATTGACTCTTCCATTTCCCAGCCGATTCATGGATTTGTGGATATTGACCCTTCGATTTCCCCGCAGACTCGTGGATTTGTGGATATTGACCCTTTGATTTCCCGGCGGTCACATGGATTTGTGGATATTGACCCTTCGATTTACCGGCGGACTCGTGGATTTGTGGATATTGACCCTTCGATTTTCTTAGCGGACTCGTGGATATGTTGATGTTTGTCCTTCGAGTTCCCAGCGGGCTCATGGATTTCTGGATATTGACCCTTCGATTTCCCAGCGGATTCGTGGATTTGTGGTTACTGACCCTCCGATCTCCCTGGCGGACTCGTGGATTTGTGTATGTTGACCCTTCGATTTCCCGTCGGTCACATGTATTTGTGGATATTGACCCTTCGATTTCCCGGCGGACTCGTGGATTTGTGGATATTGACTCTTCGATTTTCTTGGCGGACACGTGGATTTGTTTGTATTGATCCTTTGATTTTCCTGGGAGACCCGTGGCTATGAGGGTATTGACCCTTCGATTTCCCCGGCGGACCCGTGGAATTATGGATATTGACTCTTCGATTTCCCCGGCGAACTCATGGATTTGTGGTTATGGACTCTTCGATTTCCCTGGCGGACTCGTGGATTTTTGGATAATTGACTCTTCAATTTCTCCAGCTGACTCGTGGATGTGTGGGTATTGACTCTTCGATTTTCCGTCGGTCTCGTGGATTTGTGGATATTGACTCTTCGATTTCCATTGCGGACTCATTGATTTGTGGATATTGACCCTTCGATTTCCCCGGCCTACTCATGGGTTTGTGGATATTTGTCCTTTGATTTCCCTGCCGGACTCATGAATTTGTGTCTATTGACCCTTCGAATTCCCAGTGGACTCGTGGATTTGTGCATATTGACCCTTCGATTTTCTTGGCGGACACGTGGATTTGTGGGTATTGATCCTTCGATTTTCCTGGGAGACCCGTGGCTATGAGGGTATTGACCCTTCGATTTCCCCGGCGGACCCGTGGAATTATGGATATTGACTCTTCGATTTCCCCGGTGAACTCATGGATTTGTGGTTATGGACTCTTCGATTTCCCTGGCTGACTCGTGGATTTGTGGATATTGACTCTTCGATTTCGAAGCGCACTCGTGGATTTGTGGATAATTGACTCTTCAATTTCTCCGGCCGACTCGTGGATGTGTGGGTACTGACTCTTCGATTTTCCGTCGGTCTCGTGGATTTGTGGATATTGACCCTTCGATTTCCCGGCAGACACGTGGATTTGTGGATATTTGACCTTCGATTTCCCAGCGGACTCGTGGATTTGTGGATATTTGACCTTTGATTTCCCAGCGGTCTCGTGGATTTGTGGATATTTGTCCTTCTATTTCCACAGCAGACTCGTGGATTTGTGTAAATTGACCTTTGGATTTCCCGTCGGACATGTGGATTTGTGGATATTGACCCTACGATTTACTGGAGGACTCGTGGATTTGTGGATATTTGACCTGCGATTTCCCGGCAGACTCATGGATTTGTGGATATTTGTCCTTCGATTTCCCCGGTGAACTCATGGATTTGTGGTTATGGACTCTTCGATTTCCCTGGCGGACTCGTGGATTTGTGGATATTGACTCTTCGATTTCGAAGCGCACTCGTGGATTTGTGGATAATTGACTCTTCAATTTCTCCGGCCGACTCGTGGATGTGTGGGTACTGACTCTTCGATTTTCCGTCGGTCTCGTGGATTAATGGATATTGACCCTTCGATTTCCCGGCAGACACGTGGATTTGTGGATATTTGACCTTCGATTTCCCAGCGGACTCGTGGATTTGTGGATATTTGACCTTTGATTTCCCAGCGGTCTCGTGGATTTGTGGATATTTGTCCTTCTATTTCCACAGCAGACTCGTGGATTTGTGTAAATTGACCTTTGGATTTCCCGTCGGACTTGTGGATTTGTGGATATTGACCCTACGATTTACTGGAGGACTCGTGGATTTGTGGATATTTGACCTGCGATTTCCCGGCAGACTCATGGATTTGTGGATATTTGTCCTTCGATTTCCCGGCGGACTCGTGGATTTGTGGATATTGACCCTTCGATTTTCTTGGCGGACACGTGGATTTGTGGGTATTGATCCTTCGATTTTCCTGGGAGACCTGTGGCTATGAGGGTATTGACCCTTCGATTTCCCCGGCGGACCCGTGGAATTATGGATATTGACTCTTCGATTTCCCCGGCGAACTCATGGATTTGTGGTTATGGACTCTTCGATTTCCCTGGCGGACTCGTGGATTTGTGGATATTGACTCTTCGATTTCGAAGTGCACTCATGGATTTGTGGATAATTGACTCTTCAATTTCTCCGGCCGACTCGTGGATGTGTGGGGATTGACTCTTCCATTTCCCAGCCGATTCATGGATTTGTGGATATTGACCCTTCGATTTCCCCGCAGACTCGTGGATTTGTGGATATTGACCCTTTGATTTCCCGGCGGTCACATGGATTTGTGGATATTGACCCTTCGATTTACCGGCGGACTCGTGGATTTGTGGATATTGACCCTTCGATTTTCTTAGCGGACTCGTGGATATGTTGATGTTTGTCCTTCGAGTTCCCAGCGGGCTCATGGATTTCTGGATATTGACCCTTCGATTTCCCGGCGGACTCGTGGATTTGTGGATATTGACTCTTCGATTTTCTTGGCGGACTCGGTGATTTGTGGGTATTGATCCTTCGATTTTCCTGGGAGACCCGTGGCTATGAGGGTATTGACCCTTCAATTTCCCCGGCGGACCCGTGGAATTATGGATATTGACTCTTCGATTTCCCCGGCGAACTCATGGATTTGTGGTTATGGACTCTTCGATTTCCCTGGCGGACTCGTGGATTTGTGGATATTCACTCTTCGATTTCGAAGTCCACTCGTGGATTTGTGGATAATTGACTCTTCATTTTCTCCGGCCGACTCGTGGATGTGTGGGTATTGACTCGTCGATTTCCCAGCGCACTCGTGGATTTGTGGATATTGACTCTTCGATTTTCCGTCGGTCTTGTGGATTTGTGGATATTGACCCTTCGATTTCCACAGCGGACTCGTGGAAATGTGTAAATTGACCTTTGGATTTCCCGTCGGACTCATTGATTTGTGGATATTGACCCTTCGATTTCCCCGGCCGACTCATGGATTTGTGGATATTTGTCCTTCGATTTCCCTGCCGGACTTGTGGATTTGTGGATATTGACCCTTCGAATTCCCAGTGGACTCGTGGATTTGTGGATATTGACCCTTCGATTTTCTTGGCGGACAAGTGGATTTGTGGGTATTGACCCTTCGATTTCCCCGGCGGACCTGTGGAATTATGAATATTGACTCTTCGATTTCCCCGGTGAACTCATGGATTTGTGGATATTGACTCTTCGATTTCGAAGCGCACTCGTGGATTTGTGGATAATTGACTCTTCAATTTCTCCGGCCGACTCGTGGATGTGTGGGTACTGACTCTTCGATTTTCCGTCGGTCTCGTGGATTTGTGGATATTGACCCTTCGATTTCCCGGCAGACACGTGGATTTGTGGATATTTGACCTTCGATTTCCCAGCGGACTCGTGGATTTGTGGATATTTGACCTTTGATTTCCCAGCGGTCTCGTGGATTTGTGGATATTTGTCCTTCTATTTCCACAGCAGACTCGTGGATTTGTGTAAATTGACCTTTGGATTTCCCGTCGGACTTGTGGATTTGTGGATATTGACCCTACGATTTACCAGAGGACTCGTGGATTTGTGGATATTTGACCTGCGATTTCCCGGCAGACTCATGGATTTGTGGATATTTGTAAATCGATTTCCCGGCGGACTCGTGGATTTGTGGATATTGACCCTTCGATTTTCTTGGCGGACACGTGGATTTGTGGGTATTGATCCTTCGATTTTCCTGGGAGACCTGTGGCTATGAGGGTATTGACCCTTCGATTTCCCCGGCGGACCCGTGGAATTATGGATATTGACTCTTCGATTTCCCCGGCGAACTCATGGATTTGTGGTTATGGACTCTTTGATTTCCCTGGCGGACTCGTGGATTTGTGGATATTGACTCTTCGATTTCGAAGTGCACTCGTGGATTTGTGGGTATTGACTCTTCGATTTCCCAGCCGATTCGTGGATTTGTGGATATTGACCCTTCGATTTTCTTGGCGGACTCGTGGATATGTTGATGTTTGTCCTTCGAGTTCCCGGCGGGCTCATGGATTTCTGGATATTGGCCCTTCGATTTCCCAGCGGTTTCGTGGATTTGTGGGTATTGACTCTTCGATCTCCCTGGCGGACTCGTGGATTTGTGTATATTGACCCTTCGATTTCCCGTCGGTCACATGGATTTGTGGATATTGACCCTTCGATTTACTGGCGGTCTCGTGGATTTGTGGATATTGACCCTTCGATTTTCTTGGCGGACACATGGATTTGTGGGTATTGATCCTTCGATTTTCCTGGGAGTCCCGTGGCTATGAGGGTATTGACGCTTCGATTTCCCCGGAGAACTCATGGATTTGTGGTTATGGATTCATCGATTTCCCTGGTGGACTCGTGGATTTGTGGATATTGACTCTTCGATTTCGAAGCGCACTCGTGGGTTTGTGGATAATTGACTCTTCAATTTCTCCGGCCGACTCGTGGATGTGTGGGTACTGACTCTTCGATTTTCCGTCGGTCTCGTGGATTTGTGGATATTGACCCTTCGATTTCCTGGCAGACACGTGGATTTGTGGATATTTGACCTTCGATTTCCCAGCGGACTCGTGGATTTGTGGATATTTGACCTTCGATTTCCCAGCGGACTCGTGGATTTGTGGATATTTGACCTTTGATTTCTCGGCGGACTCGTGGATTTGTGGATATTTCTCCTTCTATTTCCACAGCGGACTCGTGGATTTGTGTAAATTGACCTTTGGATTTCCCGTCGGACTTGTGGATTTGTGGATATTGACCCTACGATTTACCGGAGGACTCGTGGATTTGTGGATATTTGACCTGCGATTTCCCGGCAGACTCATGGATTTGTGGATATTTGTCCTTCGATTTCCTGGCGGACTCGTGGATTTGTGGATATTGACCCTTCGATTTTCTTGGCGGACACGTGGATTTGTGGGTATTGATCCTTCGATTTTCCTGGGAGACCTGTGGCTATGAGGGTATTGACCCTTCGATTTCCACGGCGGACCCGTGGAATTATGGATATTGACTCTTCGATTTCCCCGGCGAACTCATGGATTTGTGGTTATGGACTCTTCGATTTCCCTGGCGAACTCGTGGATTTGTGGATATTGACTCTTCGATTTCGAAGTGCACTCGTGGATTTGTGGATAATTGTCTCTTCAATTTCTCCGGCCGACTCGTGGATGTGTGGGTATTGACTCTTCGATTTCCCAGCCGATTCGTGGATTTGTGGATATTGACCCTTCGATTTTCTTGGCGGACTCGTGGATATGTTGATGTTTGTCCTTCGAGTTCCCGGCGGTCTCATGGATTTCTGGATATTGAGCCTTCGATTTCCCAGCGGATTCGTGGATTTGTGGGTATTGACCCTTCGATCTCCCTGGCGGTCTCATGGATTTGTGTATATTGACCCTTCGATTTTCCGTCGGTCTCGTGGATTTGTGGATATTGACCCTTCGATTTTCCGTCGGTCTCGAGGATTTGTGGATATTGACCCATCGATTTCCATTGCGGACTCATTGATTTGTGGATATTGACCCTTCAATTTCCCCGGCCGACTCATGGATTTGTGGATATTTGTCCTTCGATTTCCCTGCCGGACTCGTGGATTTGTGGATATTGACCCTTCGAATTCCCAGTGGACTCGTGGATTTGTGGATATTGCCCTTCGATTTTCTTGGCGGACACGTGGATTTGTGGGTATTGACCCTTCGATTTCCCCGGCGGACCCGTGGAATTATGGATATTGACTCTTCGATTTCCCCGGCGAACTCATGGATTTGTGGTTATGGACTCTTCGATTTCCCTGGCGGACTCGTGGATTTGTGGATTTTGACTCTTCGATTTCGAAGTCCACTCGTGGATTTGTGGATAATTGACTCTTCATTTTCTCCGGCCGACTCGTGGATGTGTGGGTATTGACTCGTCGATTTCCCAGCGCACTCGTGGTTTTGTGGATATTGACTCTTCGATTTTCCGTCGCTCTCGTGGATTTGTGGATATTGACCCTTCGATTTCCACAGCGGACTCGTGGAAATGTGTAAATTGACCTTTGGATTTCCCGTCGGACTCGTGGATTTGTGGATATTGACCCTTCGATTTTCCGTCGGTCTCGAGGATTTGTGGATATTGACCCTTCGATTTCCATTGCGGACTCATTGATTTGTGGATATTGACCCTTCGATTTCCCTGGCCGACTCATGGATTTGTGGATATTTGTCCTTCGATTTCCCTGCCGGAATCGTGGATTTGTGTGTATTGACCCTTCGAATTCCCAGTGGACTCGTTGATTTGTGGATATTGACCCTTCGAATTCCCAGTGGACTCGTGGATTTGTGGATATTGACCCTTCGATTTTCTTGGCGGACACGTGGATTTGTGGGTATTGATCCTTCGATTTTCCTGGGAGACCTGTGGCTATGAGTGTATTGACCCTTCGATTTCCCCGGCGGATCCGTGGAATTATGTATATTGACTCTTCGATTTGCCCGGTGAACTCATGGATTTGTGGTTATGGACTCTTCGATTTCCCTGGCGGACTCGTGGATTTGTGGATATTGACTCTTCGATTTCGAAGCGCACTCGTGGATTTGTGGATAATTGACTCTTCAATTTCTCCGGTCGACTCATGGATGTGTGGGTACTGACTTTTCGATTTTCCGTCGGTCTCGTGGATTTGTGGATACTGACCCTTCGATTTCCCGGCAGACACGTGGATTTGTGGATATTTGACCTTTGATTTCCCGGCGGACTCGTGGATTTGTGGATATTTGTCCTTCTATTTACACAGCGGACTCGTGGATTTGTGTAAATTGACCTTTGGATTTCCCGTCGGACTCGTGGATTTGTGGATATTGACCCTTCGATTTACCGGAGGACTCGTGGATTTGTGGATATTTGACTTTCGATTTCCTGGCAGACTCATGGATTTGTGGATACTTGTCCTTCGATTTCCACAGCGGACTCGTGGATTTGTGTAAATTGACCTTTGGATTTCCCGTCGGACTCGTGGATTTGTGGATATTGACCCTTCGATTTACCGTTGGACTCGTGGATTTGTGGATATTTGACCTTCTATTTCCTGGCAGACTCTTGGATTTGTGGATATTTGTCCTTCGATTTCCACAGCGGACTCGTGGATTTGTGGATATTGACTCTTCGATTTCGAAGTGCACTCGTGGATTTGTGGATAATTGACTCTTCAATTTATCCGGCCGACTCGTGGATGTGTGGGTATTGACTCTTCGATTTCCCAGCCGATTCGTGGATTTGTGGATATTGACCCTTCGATTTCCTGGCAGACTCATGGAATTGTGGATACTTGTCCTTCGATTTCCACAGCGGACTTGTGGATTTGTGTAAATTGACCTTTGGATTTCCCGTCGGACTCGTGGATTTGTGGATATTGACCCTTCGATTTCCCCGGCGGACTCATGGATTTGTGGATATTGACCCTACGATTTACCGGAGGACTCGTGGATTTGTGGATATTGACCCTTCAATTTCCATTGCGGACTCATTCATTTGTGGATATTGACCCTTTGATTTCCCCGGCGGACTCATGGATTTGTGGATATTTGTCCTTCGATTTCCCTGCCGGACTCGTGGATTTGTGTGTATTGACCCTTCGAATTCCCTGTGGACTCGTGGATTTGTGGGTATTGACTCTTCCAATTCCCAGCACACTTTGGATTTCTGGATATTGACTCTTCAATTTCTCCGGCCGACTCGTGGATGTGTGGGTATTGACTCTTCGATTTCCCAGCTGATTCGTGGATTTGTGGATATTGACCCTTCGATTTCCTGGCAGACTCATGGATTTGTGGATACTTGTCCTTCGATTTCCACAGCGGACTTGTGGATTTGTGTAAATTGACCTTTGGATTTCCCGTCGGACTCGTGGATTTGTGGATATTGACCCTTCGATTTCCCCGGCGGACTCATGGATTTGTGGATATTTGTCCTTCGATTTCCCGTCGGACTCGTGGATTTGTGGATATTGACCCTACGATTTACCGGAGGACTCGTGGATTTGTGGATATTGACCCTTCAATTTCCATTGCGGACTCATTCATTTGTGGATATTGACCCTTTGATTTCCCCGGCGGACTCATGGATTTGTGGATATTTGTCCTTCGATTTCCCTGCCGGACTTGTGGATTTGTGTGTATTGACCCTTCGAATTCCCAGTGGACTCGTGGATTTGTGGGTATTGACTCTTCCAATTCCCAGCACACTTTGGATTTCTGGATATTGACTCTTCAATTTCTCCGGCCGACTCGTGGATGTGTGGGTATTGACTCTTCGATTTCCCAGCCGATTCGTGGATTTGTGGATATTGACCCTTCGATTTCCTGGCAGACTCATGGATTTGTGGATACTTGTCCTTCGATTTCCACAGAGGACTTGTGGATTTGTGTAAATTGACCTTTGGATTTCCCGTCGGACTCGTGGATTTGTGGATATTGACCCTTCGATTTCCCTGCCGGAATCGTGGATTTGTGTGTATTGACCCTTCGAATTCCCAGTGGACTCGTTGATTTGTGTGTATTGACCCTTCGAATTCCCAGTGGATTCGTTGATTTGTGGATATTGACCCTTCGAATTCCCAGTGGACCCGTGGATTTGTGGATATTGACCCTTCGATTTTCTTGGCGGATACGTGGATTTGTGGGTATTGATCCTTCGATTTTCCTGGGAGACCTGTGGCTATGAGTGTATTGACCCTTCGATTTCCCCGGCGGACCCGTGGAATTATCTATATTGACTCTTCGATTTGCCCGGTGAACTCATGGATTTGTGGTTATGGACTCTTCGATTTCCCTGGCGGATTCGTGGATTTGTGGATATTGACTCTTCGATTTCGAAGCGCACTCGTGGATTTGTGGATAATTGACTCTTCAATTTCTCCGGTCGACTCGTGGATGTGTGGGTACTGACTCTTCGATTTTCCGTCGGTCTCGTGGATTTGTGGATACTGACCCTTCGATTTACCGGCAGACACGTGGATTTGTGGATATTTGACCTTTGATTTCCCGGCGGACTCGTGGATTTGTGGATATTTGTCCTTCTATTTCCACAGCGGACTCGTGGATTTGTGTAAATTGACCTTTGGATTTCCCGTCGGACTCGTGGATTTGTGGATATTGACCCTTCGATTTACCGGAGGACTCGTGGATTTGTGGATATTTGACTTTCGATTTCCTGGCAGACTCATGGATTTGTGGATACTTGTCCTTCGATTTCCACAGCGGACTCGTGGATTTGTGTAAATTGACCTTTGGATTTCCCGTCGGACTCGTGGATTTGTGGATATTGACCCTTCGATTTACCGGAGGACTCGTGGATTTGTGGATATTTGACCTTCTATTTCCTGGCAGACTCTTGGATTTGTGGATATTTGTCCTTCGATTTCCACAGCGGACTCGTGGATTTGTGGATATTGACTCTTCGATTTCGAAGTGCACTCGTGGATTTGTGGATAATTGACTCTTCAATTTCTCCGGCCGACTCGTGGATTTGTGTGTATTGACCCTTCGAATTCCCAGCACACTTTGGATTTCTGGATATTGACTCTTCAATTTCTCCGGCCGACTCGTGGATGTGTGGGTATTGACTCTTCGATTTCCCAGCCGATTCGTGGATTTGTGGATATTGACCCTTCGATTTCCTGGCAGACTCATGGATTTGTGGATACTTGTCCTTCGATTTCCACAGCGGACTTGTGGATTTGTGTAAATTGACCTTTGGATTTCCCGTCGGACTCGTGGATTTGTGGATATTGACCCTTCGATTTCCCCGGCGGACTCATGGATTTGTGGATATTTGTCCTTTGATTTCTCGTCGGTCTCATGGATTTGTGGATATTGACCCTACGATTTACCGGAGGACTTGTGGATTTGTGGATATTGACCCTTCAATTTCCATTGCGGACTCATGGATTTGTGGATATTGACCCTACGATTTACCGGAGGACTCGTGGATTTGTGGATATTGACCCTTCAATTTCCATTGCGGACTCATTCATTTGTGGATATTGACCCTTTGATTTCCCCGGCGGACTCATGGATTTGTGGATATTTGTCCTTCGATTTCCCTGCCGGACTTGTGGATTTGTGTGTATTGACCCTTCGAATTCCCAGTGGACTCGTGGATTTGTGGGTATTGACTCTTCCAATTCCCAGCACACTTTGGATTTCTGGATATTGACTCTTCAATTTCTCCGGCCGACTCGTGGATGTGTGGGTATTGACTCTTCGATTTCCCAGCCGATTCGTGGATTTGTGGATATTGACCCTTCGATTTCCTGGCAGACTCATGGATTTGTGGATACTTGTCCTTCGATTTCCACAGAGGACTTGTGGATTTGTGTAAATTGACCTTTGGATTTCCCGTCGGACTCGTGGATTTGTGGATATTGACCCTTCGATTTCCCTGCCGGAATCGTGGATTTGTGTGTATTGACCCTTCGAATTCCCAGTGGACTCGTTGATTTGTGTGTATTGACCCTTCGAATTCCCAGTGGATTCGTTGATTTGTGGATATTGACCCTTCGAATTCCCAGTGGACCCGTGGATTTGTGGATATTGACCCTTCGATTTTCTTGGCGGATACGTGGATTTGTGGGTATTGATCCTTCGATTTTCCTGGGAGACCTGTGGCTATGAGTGTATTGACCCTTCGATTTCCCCGGCGGACCCGTGGAATTATCTATATTGACTCTTCGATTTGCCCGGTGAACTCATGGATTTGTGGTTATGGACTCTTCGATTTCCCTGGCGGATTCGTGGATTTGTGGATATTGACTCTTCGATTTCGAAGCGCACTCGTGGATTTGTGGATAATTGACTCTTCAATTTCTCCGGTCGACTCGTGGATGTGTGGGTACTGACTCTTCGATTTTCCGTCGGTCTCGTGGATTTGTGGATACTGACCCTTCGATTTCCCGGCAGACACGTGGATTTGTGGATATTTGACCTTTGATTTCCCGGCGGACTCGTGGATTTGTGGATATTTGTCCTTCTATTTCCACAGCGGACTCGTGGATTTGTGTAAATTGACCTTTGGATTTCCCGTCGGACTCGTGGATTTGTGGATATTGACCCTTCGATTTACCGGAGGACTCGTGGATTTGTGGATAATTGACTCTTCAATTTCTCCGGTCGACTCGTGGATGTGTGGGTACTGACTCTTCGATTTTCCGTCGGTCTCGTGGATTTGTGGATACTGACCCTTCGATTTCCCGGCAGACACGTGGATTTGTGGATATTTGACCTTTGATTTCCCGGCGGACTCGTGGATTTGTGGATATTTGTCCTTCTATTTCCACAGCGGACTCGTGGATTTGTGTAAATTGACCTTTGGATTTCCCGTCGGACTCGTGGATTTGTGGATATTGACCCTTCGATTTACCGGAGGACTCGTGGATTTGTGGATATTTGACTTTCGATTTCCTGGCAGACTCATGGATTTGTGGATACTTGTCCTTCGATTTCCACAGCGGACTCGTGGATTTGTGTAAATTGACCTTTGGATTTCCCGTCGGACTCGTGGATTTGTGGATATTGACCCTTCGATTTACCGGAGGACTCGTGGATTTGTGGATATTTGACCTTCTATTTCCTGGCAGACTCTTGGATTTGTGGATATTTGTCCTTCGATTTCCACAGCGGACTCGTGGATTTGTGGATATTGACTCTTCAATTTCTCCGGCCGACTCGTGGATTTGTGTGTATTGACCCTTCGAATTCCCAGCACACTTTGGATTTCTGGATATTGACTCTTCAATTTCTCCGGCCGACTCGTGGATGTGTGGGTATTGACTCTTCGATTTCCCAGCCGATTCGTGGATTTGTGGATATTGACCCTTCGATTTCCTGGCAGACTCATGGATTTGTGGATACTTGTCCTTCGATTTCCACAGCGGACTTCTGGATTTGTGTAAATTGACCTTTGGATTTCCCGTCGGACTCGTGGTTTTGTGGATATTGACCCTTCGATTTCCCCGGCGGACTCATGGATTTGTGGATATTTGTCCTTCGATTTCTCGTCGGTCTCATGGATTTGTGGATATTGACCCTACGATTTACCGGAGGACTCGTGGATTTGTGGATATTGACCCTTCAATTTCCATTGCGGACTCATTGATTTGTAGATATTGACCCTTTGATTTCCCCGGCGGACTCATGGATTTGTGGATATTTGTCCTTCGATTTCCCTGCCGGACTCGTGGATTTGTGGGTATTGACCCTTCGATTTCCCGGCGGACTCGTGGATTTGTGGATATTTGTCCTTCAATTTCCCGGCGGACTCGTGGATTTGTGGATATTGACCCTTCGATTTTCTTGGCGGACACATGGATTTGTGGGTATTGATCCTTCGATTTTCCTGGGAGACCTGTGGCTATGAGGGTATTGACCCTTCGATTTCCCCGGCGGACCCGTGGAATTATGGATATTGACTCTTCGATTTCCCCGGCGAACTCATGGATTTGTGGTTATGGACTCTTCGATTTCCCTGGCGGACTCGTGGATTTGTGGATTTTGACTCTTCGATTTCGAAGTCCACTCGTGGATTTGTGGATAATTGACTCTTCATTTTCTCCGGCCGACTCGTGGATGTGTGGGTATTGACTCGTCGATTTCCCAGCTCCCTCGTGGTTTTGTGGATATTGACTCTTCGATTTTCCGTCGGTCTCGTGGATTTTTGGATATTGACCCTTCGATTTCCACAGCGGACTCGTGGAAATGTGTAAATTGACCTTTGGATTTCCCGTCGGACTCGTGGATTTGTGGATATTGACCCTTCGATTTCCATTGCGGTCTCATTGATTTGTGGATATTGACCCTTCGATTTCCCCGGCCGACTCATGGATTTGTGGATATTTGTCCTTCGATTTCCCTGCCGGACTCGTGGATTTGTGTGTATTGACCCTTCGAATTCCCAGTGGACTCGTGGATTTGTGGATATTGACCCTTCGAATTCCCAGTGGACTCGTGGATTTGTGGATATTGACCCTTCGATTTTCTTGGCGGACACGTGGATTTGTGGGTATTGATCCTTCGATTTTCCTGGGAGACCTGTGGCTATGAGTGTATTGACCCTTCGATTTCCCCGGCGGACCTTTGGAATTATGGATATTGACTCTTCGATTTCCCCGGTGAACTCATGGATTTGTGGATATTGACTCTTCTATTTCGAAGCGCGCTCGTGGATTTGTGGATAATTGACTCTTCAATTTCTCCGGCCGGGTCGTGGATGTGTGGGTACTGACTCTTCGATTTTCCGTCGGTCTCATGGATTTGTGGATATTGACCCTTCGATTTCCTGGCAGACACGTGGATTTGTGGATATTTGACCTTCGATTTCCCAGCGGACTCGTGGATTTGTGGATATTTGACCTTTGATTTCCCGGCGGACTCGTGGATTTGTGGATATTTGTCCTTCTATTTCCACAGCGGACTCGTGGATTTGTGGATATTCACTCTTCGATTTCCCTGCGCACTCGTGGATTTGTGGATAATTGACTCTTCATTTTCTCCGGCCGACTCGTGGATGTGTGGGTATTGACTCGTCGATTTCCCTGCGCACTCGTGGATTTGTGGATATTGACTCTTCGATTTTCCGTCGGTCTTGTGGATTTGTGGATATTAACCCTTCGATTTCCACAGCGGACTCGTGGAAATGTGTAAATTGACCCTTGGATTTCCCGTCGGACTCCTGGATTTGTGGATATTGACCCTTCGATTTTCCGTCGGTCTCGAGGATTTGTGGATATTGACCCATCGATTTCCATTGCGGACTCATTGATTTGTGGATATTGACCCTTCGATTTCCCCGGCCGACTCATGGATTTGTGGATATTTGTCCTTCGATTTCCCTGCCGGACTCGTGGATTTGTGGATATTGACCCTTCGAATTCCCAGTGGACTCGTGGATTTGTGGATATTGACCCTTCGATTTTCTTGGCGGACACGTGGATTTGTGGGTATTGACCCTTCGATTTCCCGGCGGACCCGTGGAATTATGAATATTGACTCTTCGATTTCCCAGGTGAACTCATGGATTTGTGGATATTGACTCTTCGATTTCGAAGCGCACTCGTGGATTTGTGGATAATTGACTCTTCAATTTCTCCGGCCTACTCGTGGATGTGTGGGTACTGACTCTTCGATTTTCCGTCGGTCTTGTGGATTTGTGGATATTGACCCTTCGATTTCCCGGCAGACACGTGGATTTGTGGATATTTGACCTTCGATTTCCCGGCGGACTCGTGGATTTGTGGATATTGACCCTTCGAATTCCCAGTGGACTCGTGGATTTGTGGGTATTGACTCTTCCAATTCCCAGCACACTTTGGATTTCTGGATATTGACTCTTCAATTTCTCCGGCCGACTCGTGGATGTGTGGGTATTGACTCTTCGATTTCCCAGCCGATTCGTGGATTTGTGGATATTGACCCTTCGATTTTCTTGGCGGACTCGTGGATATGTTGATGTTTGTCCTTCGAGTTCCCGGCGGGCTCATGGATTTCTGGATATTGACCCTTCGATTTCCCAGCGGATTCGTGGATTTGTGGGTATTGACTCTTCGATCTCCCTGGCGGACTCGTGGATTTGTGTATATTGACCCTTCGATTTCCCGTCGGTCACATGGATTTGTGGATATTTACCCTTCGATTTCCCGGCGGACTCGTGGATTTGTGGATATTGACTCTTCGATTTTCTTGGCGGACTCGGTGATTTGTGGGTATTGATCCTTCGATTTTCCTGGGAGACCCGTGGCTATGAGGGTATTGACCCTTCGATTTCCCTGGCGGACCCGTGGAATTATGGATATTGACTCTTCGATTTCACTGGCGATCTCATGGATTTGTGGTTATGGATTCTTCGATTTCCCTGGCGGACTCGTGAATTTGTGGATATTGACTCTTCGATTTCGAAGTCCACTCGTGGATTTGTGGATAATTGACTCTTCATTTTCTCCGGCCGACTCGTGGATGTGTGCGTATTGACTCGTCGATTTCCCAGCGCACTCGTGGATTTGTGGATATTGACTCTTCGATTTTCCGTCGGTCTGGTGGATTTGTGGATATTGACCCTTCGATTTCCACAGCGGACTCGTGGAAATGTGTAAATTGACCTTTGGATTTCCCGTCGGACTCGTGGATTTGTGGATATTTGACCTGCGATTTCCCGGCAGACTCATGGATTTGTGGATATTTGTCCTTCGATTTCCCTGCCGGACTCGTGGATTTGTGTGTATTGACCCTTCGAATTCCCAGTGGACTCGTGGATTTATGGATATTGACCCTTCGAATTCCCAGTGGACTCGTGGATTTGTGGATATTGACCCTTCGATTTTCTTGGCGGACACGTGGATTTGTGGGTATTGATCCTTCGATTTTCCTGGGAGACCTGTGGCTATGAGTGTACTGACCCTTCGATTTCCCCGGCGGACCTGTGGAATTATGGATATTGACTCTTCGATTTCCCCGGTGAACTCATGGATTTGTGGATATTGACTCTTCGATTTCGAAGCACGCTCGTGGATTTGTGGATAATTGACTCTTCAATTTCTCCGGCCGGCTCGTGGATGTGTGGGTACTGACTCTTCGATTTTCCGTCGGTCTCGTGGATTTGTGGATATTGACCCTTCGATTTCCTGGCAGACACGTGGATTTGTGGATATTTGACCTTTGATTTCCCGGCGGACTCGTGGATTTGTGGATATTTTTCCTTCTATTTCCACAGCGGACTCGTGGATTTGTGTAAATTGACCTTTGGATTTCCCGTCGGACTTGTGAATTTGTGGATATTGACCCTACGATTTACCGGAGGACTCGTGGATTTATGGATATTTGACCTGCGATTTCCCGGCAGACTCGTGGATTTGTGGATATTGACCCTTCGATTTTCTTGGCGGACACGTGGATTTGTGGGTATTGATCCTTCGATTTTCCTGGGAGACCTGTGGCTATGAGGGTATTGACCCTTCGATTTCCCCGGCGGACCCGTGGAATTATGGATATTGACTCTTCGATTTCCCCGGCGAACTCATGGATTTGTGGTTATGGACTCTTTGATTTCCCTGGCGGACTCGTGGATTTGTGGATATTGACTCTTCGATTTCGAAGTGCACTCGTGGATTTGTGGGTATTGACTCTTCGATTTCCCAGCCGATTCGTGGATTTGTGGATATTGACCCTTCGATTTTCTTGGCGGACTCGTGGATATGTTGATGTTTGTCCTTCGAGTTCCCGGCGGGCTCATGGATTTCTGGATATTGGCCCTTCGATTTCCCAGCGGTTTCGTGGATTTGTGGGTATTGACTCTTCGATCTCCCTGGCGGACTCGTGGATTTGTGTATATTGACCCTTCGATTTCCCGTCGGTCACATGGATTTGTGGATATTGACCCTTCGATTTACTGGCGGTCTCGTGGATTTGTGGATATTGACCCTTCGATTTTCTTGGCGGACACATGGATTTGTGGGTATTGATCCTTCGATTTTCCTGGGAGTCCCGTGGCTATGAGGGTATTGACGCTTCGATTTCCCCGGAGAACTCATGGATTTGTGGTTATGGATTCATCGATTTCCCTGGTGGACTCGTGGATTTGTGGATATTGACTCTTCGATTTCGAAGCGCACTCGTGGGTTTGTGGATAATTGACTCTTCAATTTCTCCGGCCGACTCGTGGATGTGTGGGTACTGACTCTTCGATTTTCCGTCGGTCTCGTGGATTTGTGGATATTGACCCTTCGATTTCCTGGCAGACACGTGGATTTGTGGATATTTGACCTTCGATTTCCCAGCGGACTCGTGGATTTGTGGATATTTGACCTTCGATTTCCCAGCGGACTCGTGGATTTGTGGATATTTGACCTTTGATTTCTCGGCGGACTCGTGGATTTGTGGATATTTCTCCTTCTATTTCCACAGCGGACTCGTGGATTTGTGTAAATTGACCTTTGGATTTCCCGTCGGACTTGTGGATTTGTGGATATTGACCCTACGATTTACCGGAGGACTCGTGGATTTGTGGATATTTGACCTGCGATTTCCCGGCAGACTCATGGATTTGTGGATATTTGTCCTTCGATTTCCTGGCGGACTCGTGGATTTGTGGATATTGACCCTTCGATTTTCTTGGCGGACACGTGGATTTGTGGGTATTGATCCTTCGATTTTCCTGGGAGACCTGTGGCTATGAGGGTATTGACCCTTCGATTTCCACGGCGGACCCGTGGAATTATGGATATTGACTCTTCGATTTCCCCGGCGAACTCATGGATTTGTGGTTATGGACTCTTCGATTTCCCTGGCGAACTCGTGGATTTGTGGATATTGACTCTTCGATTTCGAAGTGCACTCGTGGATTTGTGGATAATTGTCTCTTCAATTTCTCCGGCCGACTCGTGGATGTGTGGGTATTGACTCTTCGATTTCCCAGCCGATTCGTGGATTTGTGGATATTGACCCTTCGATTTTCTTGGCGGACTCGTGGATATGTTGATGTTTGTCCTTCGAGTTCCCGGCGGTCTCATGGATTTCTGGATATTGAGCCTTCGATTTCCCAGCGGATTCGTGGATTTGTGGGTATTGACCCTTCGATCTCCCTGGCGGTCTCATGGATTTGTGTATATTGACCCTTCGATTTTCCGTCGGTCTCGTGGATTTGTGGATATTGACCCTTCGATTTTCCGTCGGTCTCGAGGATTTGTGGATATTGACCCATCGATTTCCATTGCGGACTCATTGATTTGTGGATATTGACCCTTCAATTTCCCCGGCCGACTCATGGATTTGTGGATATTTGTCCTTCGATTTCCCTGCCGGACTCGTGGATTTGTGGATATTGACCCTTCGAATTCCCAGTGGACTCGTGGATTTGTGGATATTGCCCTTCGATTTTCTTGGCGGACACGTGGATTTGTGGGTATTGACCCTTCGATTTCCCCGGCGGACCCGTGGAATTATGGATATTGACTCTTCGATTTCCCCGGCGAACTCATGGATTTGTGGTTATGGACTCTTCGATTTCCCTGGCGGACTCGTGGATTTGTGGATTTTGACTCTTCGATTTCGAAGTCCACTCGTGGATTTGTGGATAATTGACTCTTCATTTTCTCCGGCCGACTCGTGGATGTGTGGGTATTGACTCGTCGATTTCCCAGCGCACTCGTGGTTTTGTGGATATTGACTCTTCGATTTTCCGTCGGTCTCGTGGATTTGTGGATATTGACCCTTCGATTTCCACAGCGGACTCGTGGAAATGTGTAAATTGACCTTTGGATTTCCCGTCGGACTCGTGGATTTGTGGATATTGACCCTTCGATTTTCCGTCGGTCTCGAGGATTTGTGGATATTGACCCTTCGATTTCCATTGCGGACTCATTGATTTGTGGATATTGACCCTTCGATTTCCCTGGCCGACTCATGGATTTGTGGATATTTGTCCTTCGATTTCCCTGCCGGAATCGTGGATTTGTGTGTATTGACCCTTCGAATTCCCAGTGGACTCGTTGATTTGTGGATATTGACCCTTCGAATTCCCAGTGGACTCGTGGATTTGTGGATATTGACCCTTCGATTTTCTTGGCGGACACGTGGATTTGTGGGTATTGATCCTTCGATTTTCCTGGGAGACCTGTGGCTATGAGTGTATTGACCCTTCGATTTCCCCGGCGGATCCGTGGAATTATGTATATTGACTCTTCGATTTGCCCGGTGAACTCATGGATTTGTGGTTATGGACTCTTCGATTTCCCTGGCGGACTCGTGGATTTGTGGATATTGACTCTTCGATTTCGAAGCGCACTGGTGGATTTGTGGATAATTGACTCTTCAATTTCTCCGGTCGACTCATGGATGTGTGGGTACTGACTCTTCGATTTTCCGTCGGTCTCGTGGATTTGTGGATACTGACCCTTCGATTTCCCGGCAGACACGTGGATTTGTGGATATTTGACCTTTGATTTCCCGGCGGACTCGTGGATTTGTGGATATTTGTCCTTCTATTTACACAGCGGACTCGTGGATTTGTGTAAATTGACCTTTGGATTTCCCGTCGGACTCGTGGATTTGTGGATATTGACCCTTCGATTTACCGGAGGACTCGTGGATTTGTGGATATTTGACTTTCGATTTCCTGGCAGACTCATGGATTTGTGGATACTTGTCCTTCGATTTCCACAGCGGACTCGTGGATTTGTGTAAATTGACCTTTGGATTTCCCGTCGGACTCGTGGATTTGTGGATATTGACCCTTCGATTTACCGTTGGACTCGTGGATTTGTGGATATTTGACCTTCTATTTCCTGGCAGACTCTTGGATTTGTGGATATTTGTCCTTCGATTTCCACAGCGGACTCGTGGATTTGTGGATATTGACTCTTCGATTTCGAAGTGCACTCGTGGATTTGTGGATAATTGACTCTTCAATTTATCCGGCCGACTCGTGGATGTGTGGGTATTGACTCTTCGATTTCCCAGCCGATTCGTGGATTTGTGGATATTGACCCTTCGATTTCCTGGCAGACTCATGGAATTGTGGATACTTGTCCTTCGATTTCCACAGCGGACTTGTGGATTTGTGTAAATTGACCTTTGGATTTCCCGTCGGACTCGTGGATTTGTGGATATTGACCCTTCGATTTCCCCGGCGGACTCATGGATTTGTGGATATTGACCCTACGATTTACCGGAGGACTCGTGGATTTGTGGATATTGACCCTTCAATTTCCATTGCGGACTCATTCATTTGTGGATATTGACCCTTTGATTTCCCCGGCGGACTCATGGATTTGTGGATATTTGTCCTTCGATTTCCCTGCCGGACTCGTGGATTTGTGTGTATTGACCCTTCGAATTCCCTGTGGACTCGTGGATTTGTGGGTATTGACTCTTCCAATTCCCAGCACACTTTGGATTTCTGGATATTGACTCTTCAATTTCTCCGGCCGACTCGTGGATGTGTGGGTATTGACTCTTCGATTTCCCAGCTGATTCGTGGATTTGTGGATATTGACCCTTCGATTTCCTGGCAGACTCATGGATTTGTGGATACTTGTCCTTCGATTTCCACAGCGGACTTGTGGATTTGTGTAAATTGACCTTTGGATTTCCCGTCGGACTCGTGGATTTGTGGATATTGACCCTTCGATTTCCCCGGCGGACTCATGGATTTGTGGATATTTGTCCTTCGATTTCCCGTCGGACTCGTGGATTTGTGGATATTGACCCTACGATTTACCGGAGGACTCGTGGATTTGTGGATATTGACCCTTCAATTTCCATTGCGGACTCATTCATTTGTGGATATTGACCCTTCGAATTCCCAGTGGACTCGTGGATTTGTGGGTATTGACTCTTCCAATTCCCAGCACACTTTGGATTTCTGGATATTGACTCTTCAATTTCTCCGGCCGACTCGTGGATGTGTGGGTATTGACTCTTCGATTTCCCAGCCGATTCGTGGATTTGTGGATATTGACCCTTCGATTTCCTGGCAGACTCATGGATTTGTGGATACTTGTCCTTCGATTTCCACAGAGGACTTGTGGATTTGTGTAAATTGACCTTTGGATTTCCCGTCGGACTCGTGGATTTGTGGATATTGACCCTTCGATTTCCCTGCCGGAATCGTGGATTTGTGTGTATTGACCCTTCGAATTCCCAGTGGACTCGTTGATTTGTGTGTATTGACCCTTCGAATTCCCAGTGGATTCGTTGATTTGTGGATATTGACCCTTCGAATTCCCAGTGGACCCGTGGATTTGTGGATATTGACCCTTCGATTTTCTTGGCGGATACGTGGATTTGTGGGTATTGATCCTTCGATTTTCCTGGGAGACCTGTGGCTATGAGTGTATTGACCCTTCGATTTCCCCGGCGGACCCGTGGAATTATCTATATTGACTCTTCGATTTGCCCGGTGAACTCATGGATTTGTGGTTATGGACTCTTCGATTTCCCTGGCGGATTCGTGGATTTGTGGATATTGACTCTTCGATTTCGAAGCGCACTCGTGGATTTGTGGATAATTGACTCTTCAATTTCTCCGGTCGACTCGTGGATGTGTGGGTACTGACTCTTCGATTTTCCGTCGGTCTCGTGGATTTGTGGATACTGACCCTTCGATTTACCGGCAGACACGTGGATTTGTGGATATTTGATCTTTGATTTCCCGGCGGACTCGTGGATTTGTGGATATTTGTCCTTCTATTTCCACAGCGGACTCGTGGATTTGTGTAAATTGACCTTTGGATTTCCCGTCGGACTCGTGGATTTGTGGATATTGACCCTTCGATTTACCGGAGGACTCGTGGATTTGTGGATATTTGACTTTCGATTTCCTGGCAGACTCATGGATTTGTGGATACTTGTCCTTCGATTTCCACAGCGGACTCGTGGATTTGTGTAAATTGACCTTTGGATTTCCCGTCGGACTCGTGGATTTGTGGATATTGACCCTTCGATTTACCGGAGGACTCGTGGATTTGTGGATATTTGACCTTCTATTTCCTGGCAGACTCTTGGATTTGTGGATATTTGTCCTTCGATTTCCACAGCGGACTCGTGGATTTGTGGATATTGACTCTTCGATTTCGAAGTGCACTCGTGGATTTGTGGATAATTGACTCTTCAATTTCTCCGGCCGACTCGTGGATTTGTGTGTATTGACCCTTCGAATTCCCAGCACACTTTGGATTTCTGGATATTGACTCTTCAATTTCTCCGGCCGACTCGTGGATTTGTGGATATTGACCCTTCGATTTCCTGGCAGACTCATGGATTTGTGGATACTTGTCCTTCGATTTCCACAGCGGACTTGTGGATTTGTGTAAATTGACCTTTGGATTTCCCGTCGGACTCGTGGATTTGTGGATATTGACCCTTCGATTTCCCCGGCGGACTCATGGATTTGTGGATATTTGTCCTTCGATTTCTCGTCGGTCTCATGGATTTGTGGATATTGACCCTACGATTTACCGGAGGACTCGTGGATTTGTGGATATTGACCCTTCAATTTCCATTGCGGACTCATGGATTTGTGGATATTGACCCTACGATTTACCGGAGGACTCGTGGATTTGTGGATATTGACCCTTCAATTTCCATTGCGGACTCATTCATTTGTGGATATTGACCCTTTGATTTCCCCGGCGGACTCATGGATTTGTGGATATTTGTCCTTCGATTTCCCTGCCGGACTTGTGGATTTGTGTGTATTGACCCTTCGAATTCCCAGTGGACTCGTGGATTTGTGGGTATTGACTCTTCCAATTCCCAGCACACTTTGGATTTCTGGATATTGACTCTTCAATTTCTCCGGCCGACTCGTGGATGTGTGGGTATTGACTCTTCGATTTCCCAGCCGATTCGTGGATTTGTGGATATTGACCCTTCGATTTCCTGGCAGACTCATGGATTTGTGGATACTTGTCCTTCGATTTCCACAGAGGACTTGTGGATTTGTGTAAATTGACCTTTGGATTTCCCGTCGGACTCGTGGATTTGTGGATATTGACCCTTCGATTTCCCTGCCGGAATCGTGGATTTGTGTGTATTGACCCTTCGAATTCCCAGTGGACTCGTTGATTTGTGTGTATTGACCCTTCGAATTCCCAGTGGATTCGTTGATTTGTGGATATTGACCCTTCGAATTCCCAGTGGACCCGTGGATTTGTGGATATTGACCCTTCGATTTTCTTGGCGGATACGTGGATTTGTGGGTATTGATCCTTCGATTTTCCTGGGAGACCTGTGGCTATGAGTGTATTGACCCTTCGATTTCCCCGGCGGACCCGTGGAATTATGTATATTGACTCTTCGATTTGCCCGGTGAACTCATGGATTTGTGGTTATGGACTCTTCGATTTCCCTGGCGGATTTGTGGATTTGTGGATATTGACTCTTCGATTTCGAAGCGCACTCGTGGATTTGTGGATAATTGACTCTTCAATTTCTCCGGTCGACTCGTGGATGTGTGGGTACTGACTCTTCGATTTTCCGTCGGTCTCGTGGATTTGTGGATACTGACCCTTCGATTTCCCGGCAGACACGTGGATTTGTGGATATTTGACCTTTGATTTCCCGGCGGACTCGTGGATTTGTGGATATTTGTCCTTCTATTTCCACAGCGGACTCGTGGATTTGTGTAAATTGACCTTTGGATTTCCCGTCGGACTCGTGGATTTGTGGATATTGACCCTTCGATTTACCGGAGGACTCGTGGATTTGTGGATAATTGACTCTTCAATTTCTCCGGTCGACTCGTGGATGTGTGGGTACTGACTCTTCGATTTTCCGTCGGTCTCGTGGATTTGTGGATACTGACCCTTCGATTTCCCGGCAGACACGTGGATTTGTGGATATTTGACCTTTGATTTCCCGGCGGACTCGTGGATTTGTGGATATTTGTCCTTCTATTTCCACAGCGGACTCGTGGATTTGTGTAAATTGACCTTTGGATTTCCCGTCGGACTCGTGGATTTGTGGATATTGACCCTTCGATTTACCGGAGGACTCGTGGATTTGTGGATATTTGACTTTCGATTTCCTGGCAGACTCATGGATTTGTGGATACTTGTCCTTCGATTTCCACAGCGGACTCGTGGATTTGTGTAAATTGAGCTTTGGATTTCCCGTCGGACTCGTGGATTTGTGGATATTGACCCTTCGATTTACCGGAGGACTCGTGGATTTGTGGATATTTGACCTTCTATTTCCTGGCAGACTCTTGGATTTGTGGATATTTGTCCTTCGATTTCCACAGCGGACTCGTGGATTTGTGGATATTGACTCTTCGATTTCGAAGTGCACTCGTGGATTTGTGGATAATTGACTCTTCAATTTCTCCGGCCGACTCGTGGATTTGTGTGTATTGACCCTTCGAATTCCCAGCACACTTTGGATTTCTGGATATTGACTCTTCAATTTCTCCGGCCGACTCGTGGATTTGTGGATATTGACCCTTCGATTTCCTGGCAGACTCATGGATTTGTGGATACTTGTCCTTCGATTTCCACAGCGGACTTGTGGATTTGTGTAAATTGACCTTTGGATTTCCCGTCGGACTCGTGGATTTGTGGATATTGACCCTTCGATTTCCCCGGCGGACTCATGGATTTGTGGATATTTGTCCTTCGATTTCTCGTCGGTCTCATGGATTTGTGGATATTGACCCTACGATTTACCGGAGGACTCGTGGATTTGTGGATATTGACCCTTCAATTTCCATTGCGGACTCATGGATTTGTGGATATTGACCCTACGATTTACCGGAGGACTCGTGGATTTGTGGATATTGACCCTTCAATTTCCATTGCGGACTCATTCATTTGTGGATATTGACCCTTTGATTTCCCCGGCGGACTCATGGATTTGTGGATATTTGTCCTTCGATTTCCCTGCCGGACTTGTGGATTTGTGTGTATTGACCCTTCGAATTCCCAGTGGACTCGTGGATTTGTGGGTATTGACTCTTCCAATTCCCAGCACACTTTGGATTTCTGGATATTGACTCTTCAATTTCTCCGGCCGACTCGTGGATGTGTGGGTATTGACTCTTCGATTTCCCAGCCGATTCGTGGATTTGTGGATATTGACCCTTCGATTTCCTGGCAGACTCATGGATTTGTGGATACTTGTCCTTCGATTTCCACAGAGGACTTGTGGATTTGTGTAAATTGACCTTTGGATTTCCCGTCGGACTCGTGGATTTGTGGATATTGACCCTTCGATTTCCCTGCCGGAATCGTGGATTTGTGTGTATTGACCCTTCGAATTCCCAGTGGACTCGTTGATTTGTGTGTATTGACCCTTCGAATTCCCAGTGGATTCGTTGATTTGTGGATATTGACCCTTCGAATTCCCAGTGGACCCGTGGATTTGTGGATATTGACCCTTCGATTTTCTTGGCGGATACGTGGATTTGTGGGTATTGATCCTTCGATTTTCCTGGGAGACCTGTGGCTATGAGTGTATTGACCCTTCGATTTCCCCGGCGGACCCGTGGAATTATGTATATTGACTCTTCGATTTGCCCGGTGAACTCATGGATTTGTGGTTATGGACTCTTCGATTTCCCTGGCGGATTTGTGGATTTGTGGATATTGACTCTTCGATTTCGAAGCGCACTCGTGGATTTGTGGATAATTGACTCTTCAATTTCTCCGGTCGACTCGTGGATGTGTGGGTACTGACTCTTCGATTTTCCGTCGGTCTCGTGGATTTGTGGATACTGACCCTTCGATTTCCCGGCAGACACGTGGATTTGTGGATATTTGACCTTTGATTTCCCGGCGGACTCCTGGATTTGTGGATATTTGTCCTTCTATTTCCACAGCGGACTCGTGGATTTGTGTAAATTGACCTTTGGATTTCCCGTCGGACTCGTGGATTTGTGGATATTGACCCTTCGATTTACCGGAGGACTCGTGGATTTGTGGATAATTGACTCTTCAATTTCTCCGGTCGACTCGTGGATGTGTGGGTACTGACTCTTCGATTTTCCGTCGGTCTCGTGGATTTGTGGATACTGACCCTTCGATTTCCCGGCAGACACGTGGATTTGTGGATATTTGACCTTTGATTTCCCGGCGGACTCGTGGATTTGTGGATATTTGTCCTTCTATTTCCACAGCGGACTCGTGGATTTGTGTAAATTGACCTTTGGATTTCCCGTCGGACTCGTGGATTTGTGGATATTGACCCTTCGATTTACCGGAGGACTCGTGGATTTGTGGATATTTGACTTTCGATTTCCTGGCAGACTCATGGATTTGTGGATACTTGTCCTTCGATTTCCACAGCGGACTCGTGGATTTGTGTAAATTGAGCTTTGGATTTCCCGTCGGACTCGTGGATTTGTGGATATTGACCCTTCGATTTACCGGAGGACTCGTGGATTTGTGGATATTTGACCTTCTATTTCCTGGCAGACTCTTGGATTTGTGGATATTTGTCCTTCGATTTCCACAGCGGACTCGTGGATTTGTGGATATTGACTCTTCGATTTCGAAGTGCACTCGTGGATTTGTGGATAATTGACTCTTCAATTTCTCCGGCCGACTCGTGGATTTGTGTGTATTGACCCTTCGAATTCCCAGCACACTTTGGATTTCTGGATATTGACTCTTCAATTTCTCCGGCCGACTCGTGGATGTGTGGGTATTGACTCTTCGATTTCCCAGCCGATTCGTGGATTTGTGGATATTGACCCTTCGATTTCCTGGCAGACTCATGGATTTGTGGATACTTGTCCTTCGATTTCCACAGCGGACTTCTGGATTTGTGTAAATTGACCTTTGGATTTCCCGTCGGACTCGTGGTTTTGTGGATATTGACCCTTCGATTTCCCCGGCGGACTCATGGATTTGTGGATATTTGTCCTTCGATTTCTCGTCGGTCTCATGGATTTGTGGATATTGACCCTACGATTTACCGGAGGACTCGTGGATTTGTGGATATTGACCCTTCAATTTCCATTGCGGACTCATTGATTTGTAGATATTGACCCTTTGATTTCCCCGGCGGACTCATGGATTTGTGGATATTTGTCCTTCGATTTCCCTGCCGGACTCGTGGATTTGTGGGTATTGACCCTTCGATTTCCCGGCGGACTCGTGGATTTGTGGATATTTGTCCTTCAATTTCCCGGCGGACTCGTGGATTTGTGGATATTGACCCTTCGATTTTCTTGGCGGACACATGGATTTGTGGGTATTGATCCTTCGATTTTCCTGGGAGACCTGTGGCTATGAGGGTATTGACCCTTCGATTTCCCCGGCGGACCCGTGGAATTATGGATATTGACTCTTCGATTTCCCCGGCGAACTCATGGATTTGTGGTTATGGACTCTTCGATTTCCCTGGCGGACTCGTGGATTTGTGGATTTTGACTCTTCGATTTCGAAGTCCACTCGTGGATTTGTGGATAATTGACTCTTCATTTTCTCCGGCCGACTCGTGGATGTGTGGGTATTGACTCGTCGATTTCCCAGCTCCCTCGTGGTTTTGTGGATATTGACTCTTCGATTTTCCGTCGGTCTCGTGGATTTTTGGATATTGACCCTTCGATTTCCACAGCGGACTCGTGGAAATGTGTAAATTGACCTTTGGATTTCCCGTCGGACTCGTGGATTTGTGGATATTGACCCTTCGATTTCCATTGCGGTCTCATTGATTTGTGGATATTGACCCTTCGATTTCCCCGGCCGACTCATGGATTTGTGGATATTTGTCCTTCGATTTCCCTGCCGGACTCGTGGATTTGTGTGTATTGACCCTTCGAATTCCCAGTGGACTCGTGGATTTGTGGATATTGACCCTTCGAATTCCCAGTGGACTCGTGGATTTGTGGATATTGACCCTTCGATTTTCTTGGCGGACACGTGGATTTGTGGGTATTGATCCTTCGATTTTCCTGGGAGACCTGTGGCTATGAGTGTATTGACCCTTCGATTTCCCCGGCGGACCTTTGGAATTATGGATATTGACTCTTCGATTTCCCCGGTGAACTCATGGATTTGTGGATATTGACTCTTCTATTTCGAAGCGCGCTCGTGGATTTGTGGATAATTGACTCTTCAATTTCTCCGGCCGGGTCGTGGATGTGTGGGTACTGACTCTTCGATTTTCCGTCGGTCTCATGGATTTGTGGATATTGACCCTTCGATTTCCTGGCAGACACGTGGATTTGTGGATATTTGACCTTCGATTTCCCAGCGGACTCGTGGATTTGTGGATATTTGACCTTTGATTTCCCGGCGGACTCGTGGATTTGTGGATATTTGTCCTTCTATTTCCACAGCGGACTCGTGGATTTGTGGATATTCACTCTTCGATTTCCCTGCGCACTCGTGGATTTGTGGATAATTGACTCTTCATTTTCTCCGGCCGACTCGTGGATGTGTGGGTATTGACTCGTCGATTTCCCTGCGCACTCGTGGATTTGTGGATATTGACTCTTCGATTTTCCGTCGGTCTTGTGGATTTGTGGATATTAACCCTTCGATTTCCACAGCGGACTCGTGGAAATGTGTAAATTGACCCTTGGATTTCCCGTCGGACTCCTGGATTTGTGGATATTGACCCTTCGATTTTCCGTCGGTCTCGAGGATTTGTGGATATTGACCCATCGATTTCCATTGCGGACTCATTGATTTGTGGATATTGACCCTTCGATTTCCCCGGCCGACTCATGGATTTGTGGATATTTGTCCTTCGATTTCCCTGCCGGACTCGTGGATTTGTGGATATTGACCCTTCGAATTCCCAGTGGACTCGTGGATTTGTGGATATTGACCCTTCGATTTTCTTGGCGGACACGTGGATTTGTGGGTATTGACCCTTCGATTTCCCGGCGGACCCGTGGAATTATGAATATTGACCTCTTCGATTTCCCAGGTGAACTCATGGATTTGTGGATATTGACTCTTCGATTTCGAAGCGCACTCGTGGATTTGTGGATAATTGACTCTTCAATTTCTCCGGCCTACTCGTGGATGTGTGGGTACTGACTCTTCGATTTTCCGTCGGTCTTGTGGATTTGTGGATATTGACCCTTCGATTTCCCGGCAGACACGTGGATTTGTGGATATTTGACCTTCGATTTCCCGGCGGACTCGTGGATTTGTGGATATTGACCCTTCGAATTCCCAGTGGACTCGTGGATTTGTGGGTATTGACTCTTCCAATTCCCAGCACACTTTGGATTTCTGGATATTGACTCTTCAATTTCTCCGGCCGACTCGTGGATGTGTGGGTATTGACTCTTCGATTTCCCAGCCGATTCGTGGATTTGTGGATATTGACCCTTCGATTTTCTTGGCGGACTCGTGGATATGTTGATGTTTGTCCTTCGAGTTCCCGGCGGGCTCATGGATTTCTGGATATTGACCCTTCGATTTCCCAGCGGATTCGTGGATTTGTGGGTATTGACTCTTCGATCTCCCTGGCGGACTCGTGGATTTGTGTATATTGACCCTTCGATTTCCCGTCGGTCACATGGATTTGTGGATATTTACCCTTCGATTTCCCGGCGGACTCGTGGATTTGTGGATATTGACTCTTCGATTTTCTTGGCGGACTCGGTGATTTGTGGGTATTGATCCTTCGATTTTCCTGGGAGACCCGTGGCTATGAGGGTATTGACCCTTCGATTTCCCTGGCGGACCCGTGGAATTATGGATATTGACTCTTCGATTTCACTGGCGATCTCATGGATTTGTGGTTATGGATTCTTCGATTTCCCTGGCGGACTCGTGAATTTGTGGATATTGACTCTTCGATTTCGAAGTCCACTCGTGGATTTGTGGATAATTGACTCTTCATTTTCTCCGGCCGACTCGTGGATGTGTGCGTATTGACTCGTCGATTTCCCAGCGCACTCGTGGATTTGTGGATATTGACTCTTCGATTTTCCGTCGGTCTGGTGGATTTGTGGATATTGACCCTTCGATTTCCACAGCGGACTCGTGGAAATGTGTAAATTGACCTTTGGATTTCCCGTCGGACTCGTGGATTTGTGGATATTTGACCTGCAATTTCCCGGCAGACTCATGGATTTGTGGATATTTGTCCTTCGATTTCCCTGCCGGACTCGTGGATTTGTGTGTATTGACCCTTCGAATTCCCAGTGGACTCGTGGATTTGTGGATATTGACCCTTCGAATTCCCAGTGGACTCGTGGATTTGTGGATATTGACCCTTCGATTTTCTTGGCGGACACGTGGATTTGTGGGTATTGATCCTTCGATTTTCCTGGGAGACCTGTGGCTATGAGTGTACTGACCCTTCGATTTCCCCGGCGGACCTGTGGAATTATGGATATTGACTCTTCGATTTCCCCGGTGAACTCATGGATTTGTGGATATTGACTCTTCGATTTCGAAGCACGCTCGTGGATTTGTGGATAATTGACTCTTCAATTTCTCCGGCCGGCTCGTGGATGTGTGGGTACTGACTCTTCGATTTTCCGTCGGTCTCGTGGATTTGTGGATATTGACCCTTCGATTTCCTGGCAGACACGTGGATTTGTGGATATTTGACCTTTGATTTCCCGGCGGACTCGTGGATTTGTGGATATTTTTCCTTCTATTTCCACAGCGGACTCGTGGATTTGTGTAAATTGACCTTTGGATTTCCCGTCGGACTTGTGAATTTGTGGATATTGACCCTACGATTTACCGGAGGACTCGTGGATTTATGGATATTTGACCTGCGATTTCCCGGCAGACTCGTGGATTTGTGGATATTGACCCTTCGATTTTCTTGGCGGACACGTGGATTTGTGGGTATTGATCCTTCGATTTTCCTGGGAGACCTGTGGCTATGAGGGTATTGACCCTTCGATTTCCCCGGCGGACCCGTGGAATTATGGATATTGAATCTTCGATTTCCCCGGCGAACTCATGGATTTGTGGTTATGGACTCTTCGATTTCCCTGGCGGACTCGTGGATTTGTGGATATTGACTCTTCGATTTCGAAGTGCACTCATGGATTTGTGGATAATTGACTCTTCAATTTCTCCGGCCGACTCGTGGATGTGTGGGTATTGACTCTTCGATTTCCCAGCCGATTCATGGATTTATGGATATTGACCCTTCGATTTTCTTGGCGGACTCGTGGATATGTTGATGTTTGTCCTTCGAGTTCCCGGCGGGCTCATGGATTTCTGGATATTGACCCTTCGATTTCCCAGCGGATTCGTGGATTTGTGGGTATTGACCCTTTGATCTCCCTGGCGGACTCATGGATTTGTGTATATTGACCCTTCGATTTCCCGTCGGTCACATGGATTTGTGGATATTGACCCTTCGATTTACCGGAGGACTCGTGGATTTGTGGATATTTGACCTTTGATTTCCCGGCGAACTCGTGGATTTGTGGATATTGACCCTTCGATTTTCTTGGCGGACACGTGAATTTGTGGATATTGACCCTTCGATTTCCCCGCAGACTCGTGGATTTGTGGATATTTGACCTTTGATTTCCCGGCGAACTCGTGGATTTGTGGATATTGACCCTTCAATTTTCTTAGCGGACTCGTGGATATGTTGATGTTTGTCCTTCAAGTTCCCAGCGGGCTCATGGATTTCTGGATATTGACCCTTCGATTTCCCAGCGGATTCGTGGATTTGTGGGTACTGACCCTCCGATCTCCCTGGCGAACTCGTGGATTTGTGTATGTTGACCCTTCGATTTCCCGTCGGTCACATGGATTTGTGGATATTGACCCTTCGATTTCCCGGCGGACTCGTGGATTTGTGGATAATTGACTCTTCAATTTCTCCGGCCGACTCGTGGATGTGTGGGTATTGACTCTTCGATTTCCCAGCCGATTCGTGGATTTGTGGATATTGACCCTTCGATTTTCTTGGCGGACTCGTGGATATGTTGATGTTTGTCCTTCGAGTTCCCGGCGGGCTCATGGATTTTTGGATATTGACCCTTCGATTTCCCAGCGGATTCGTGGATTTGTGGGTATTGACTCTTCGATCTCCCTGGCGGACTCGTGGATTTGTGCATATTCACCCTTCGATTTTCCGTCGGTCTCGTGGATTTGTGGATATTGACCCTTTGATTTACCGGCGGACTCGTGGATTTGTGGATATTGACGCTTCGATTTCCCAGCGGACACGTGGATTTATGGATATTTGACCTTCGATTTCCCAGCAGACTCGTGGATTTGTGGATATTTGACCTTTGATTTCCCGGCGGACTCGTGGATTTGTGGATATTTGACCTTCTATTTCCACAGCGGACTCGTGGATTTGTGTAAATTGACCTTTGGATTTCCCGTCGGACTCGTGGATTTGTGGATATTGACCCTTCGATTTCCCGGAGGACTCGTGGATTTGTGGATATTTGACTTTCGATTTCCTGGCAGACTCATGGATTTGTGGATACTTGTCCTTCTATTTCCACAGCGGACTCGTGGATTTGTGTAAATTGACCTTTGGATTTCCCGTCGAACTCGTGGATTTGTGGATATTGACACTTCGATTTACCGTTGGACTCGTGGATTTGTGGATATTTGACCTTCGATTTCCTGGCAGACTCATGGATTTGTGGATATTTGTCCTTCGATTTCCACAGCGGACTCGTGGATTTGTGGATATTGACTCTTCGCTTTCGAAGTGCACTCGTGGATTTGTGGATAATTGACTCTTCAATTTCTCCAGCCGACTCGTGGATGTGTGGGTATTGACCCTTTTATTTACCGGCGGACTCATGGATTTGTGGATATTTGACCTTCGATTTCCCAGCGGACTCGTGGATTTGTGGATATTTGACCTTCGATTTCCTGGCAGACTCGTGGATTTGTGGATATTTGACCTTCGATTTCCTGGCAGACTCATGCATTTGTGGATACTTGTCCTTCGATTTCCACAGCGGACTCGTGGATTTGTGTAAATTGACCTTTGGATTTCCCGTCGGACTCGTGGATTTGTGGATATTGACCCTTCGATTTACCGGAGGACTCGTGGATTTGTGGATATTGACCCTTCGATTTACCGGAGGACTCGTGGATTTGTGGATATTGACCCTTCGATTTCCATTGCGGACTCATTGATTTGTGGATATTGACCCTTCGATTTCCCCGGCGGACTCATGGATTTGTGGATATTTGTCCTTCGATTTCCCTGCCGGACTCGTGGATTTGTGTGTATTGACCCTTCGAATTCCCAGTGGACTCGTGGATTTGTGGGTATTGACTCTTCCAATTCCCAGCACACTTTGGATTTCTGGATATTGACTCTTCAATTTCTCCGGCCGACTCGTGGATGTGTGGGTATTGACTCTTCGATTTCCCAGCCGATTCGTGGATTTGTGGATATTGACCCTTCGATTTTCTTGGCGGACTCGTGGATATGTTGATGTTTGTCCTTCGAGTTCCCGGCGGGCTCATGGATTTCTGGATATTGACCCTTCGATTTCCCAGCGGATTCGTGGATTTGTGGGTATTGACTCTTCGATCTCCCTGGCGGACTCGTGGATTTGTGTATATTGACCCTTCGATTTCCCGTCGGTCACATGGATTTGTGGATATTGACCCTTCGATTTCCCGGCGGACTCGTGGATTTGTGGATAATTGACTCTTCAATTTCTCCGGCCGACTCGTGGATGTGTGGGTATTGACTCTTCGATTTCCCAGCCGATTCGTGGATTTGTGGATATTGACCCTTCGATTTTCTTGGCGGACTCGTGGATATGTTGATGTTTGTCCTTCGAGTTCCCGGCGGGCTCATGGATTTTTGGATATTGACCCTTCGATTTCCCAGCGGATTCGTGGATTTGTGGGTATTGACTCTTCGATCTCCCTGGCGGACTCGTGGATTTGTGCATATTCACCCTTCGATTTTCCGTCGGTCTCGTGGATTTGTGGATATTGACCCTTTGATTTACCGGCGGACTCGTGGATTTGTGGATATTGACGCTTCGATTTCCCAGCGGACACGTGGATTTATGGATATTTGACCTTCGATTTCCCAGCGGACTCGTGGATTTGTGGATATTTGACCTTTGATTTCCCGGCGGACTCGTGGATTTGTGGATATTTGACCTTCTATTTCCACAGCGGACTCGTGGATTTGTGTAAATTGACCTTTGGATTTCCCGTCGGACTCGTGGATTTGTGGATATTGACCCTTCGATTTCCCGGAGGACTCGTGGATTTGTGGATATTTGACTTTCGATTTCCTGGCAGACTCATGGATTTGTGGATACTTGTCCTTCTATTTCCACAGCGGACTCGTGGATTTGTGTAAATTGACCTTTGGATTTCCCGTCGAACTCGTGGATTTGTGGATATTGACACTTCGATTTACCGTTGGACTCGTGGATTTGTGGATATTTGACCTTCGATTTCCTGGCAGACTCATGGATTTGTGGATATTTGTCCTTCGATTTCCACAGCGGACTCGTGGATTTGTGGATATTGACTCTTCGCTTTCGAAGTGCACTCGTGGATTTGTGGATAATTGACTCTTCAATTTCTCCAGCCGACTCGTGGATGTGTGGGTATTGACCCTTTTATTTACCGGCGGACTCGTGGATTTGTGGATATTGACGCTTCGATTTCCCGGCGGACACGTGGATTTGTGGATATTTGACCTTCGATTTCCCAGCGGACTCGTGGATTTGTGGATATTTGACCTTCGATTTCCTGGCAGACTCGTGGATTTGTGGATATTTGACCTTCGATTTCCTGGCAGACTCATGCATTTGTGGATACTTGTCCTTCGATTTCCACAGCGGACTCGTGGATTTGTGTAAATTGACCTTTGGATTTCCCGTCGGACTCGTGGATTTGTGGATATTGACCCTTCGATTTACCGGAGGACTCGTGGATTTGTGGATATTGACCCTTCGATTTCCATTGCGGACTCATTGATTTGTGGATACTGACCCTTCGATTTCCCCGGCGGACTCATGGATTTGTGGATATTTGTCCTTCGATTTCCCTGCCGGACTCGTGGATTTGTGGATATTGACTCTTCGATTTTCTTGGCGGACTCGGTGATTTGTGGGTATTGATCCTTCGATTTTCCTGGGAGACCCGTGGCTATGAGGGTATTGACCCTTCGATTTCCCTGGCGGACCCGTGGAATTATGGATATTGACTCTTCGATTTCACTGGCGATCTCATGGATTTGTTGTTATGGATTCTTCGATTTCCCTGGCGGACTCGTGAATTTGTGGATATTGACTCTTCGATTTCGAAGTCCACTCGTGGATTTGTGGATAATTGACTCTTCATTTTCTCCGGCCGACTCGTGGATGTGTGCGTATTGACTCGTCGATTTCCCAGCGCACTCGTGGATTTGTGGATATTGACTCTTCGATTTTCCGTCGTTCTGGTGGATTTGTGGATATTGACCCTTCGATTTCCACAGCGGACTCGTGGAAATGTGTAAATTGACCTTTGGATTTCCCGTCGGACTCGTGGATTTGTGGATATTTGACCTGCGATTTCCCGGCAGACTCATGGATTTGTGGATATTTGTCCTTCGATTTCCCTGCCGGACTCGTGGATTTGTGTGTATTGACCCTTCGAATTCCCAGTGGACTCGTGGAAATTTGGATATTGACCCTTCGAATTCCCAGTGGACTCGTGGATTTGTGGATATTGACCCTTCGATTTTCTTGGCGGACACGTGGATTTGTGGGTATTGATCCTTCGATTTTCCTGGGAGACCTGTGGCTATGAGTGTACTGACCCTTCGATTTCCCCGGCGGACCTGTGGAATTATGGATATTGACTCTTCGATTTCCCCGGTGAACTCATGGATTTGTGGATATTGACTCTTCGATTTCGAAGCACGCTCGTGGATTTGTGGATAATTGACTCTTCAATTTCTCCGGCCGGCTCGTGGATGTGTGGGTACTGACTCTTCGATTTTCCGTCGGTCTCGTGGATTTGTGGATATTGACCCTTCGATTTCCTGGCAGACACGTGGATTTGTGGATATTTGACCTTTGATTTCCCGGCGGACTCGTGGATTTGTGGATATTTTTCCTTCTATTTCCACAGCGGACTCGTGGATTTGTGTAAATTGACCTTTGGATTTCCCGTCGGACTTGTGAATTTGTGGATATTGACCCTACGATTTACCGGAGGACTCGTGGATTTATGGATATTTGACCTGCGATTTCCCGGCAGACTCGTGGATTTGTGGATATTGACCCTTCGATTTTCTTGGCGGACACGTGGATTTGTGGGTATTGATCCTTCGATTTTCCTGGGAGACCTGTGGCTATGAGGGTATTGACCCTTCGATTTCCCCGGCGGACCCGTGGAATTATGGATATTGAATCTTCGATTTCCCCGGCGAACTCATGGATTTGTGGTTATGGACTCTTCGATTTCCCTGGCGGACTCGTGGATTTGTGGATATTGACTCTTCGATTTCGAAGTGCACTCATGGATTTGTGGATAATTGACTCTTCAATTTCTCCGGCCGACTCGTGGATGTGTGGGTATTGACTCTTCGATTTCCCAGCCGATTCATGGATTTATGGATATTGACCCTTCGATTTTCTTGGCGGACTCGTGGATATGTTGATGTTTGTCCTTCGAGTTCCCGGCGGGCTCATGGATTTCTGGATATTGACCCTTCGATTTCCCAGCGGATTCGTGGATTTGTGGGTATTGACCCTTTGATCTCCCTGGCGGACTCATGGATTTGTGTATATTGACCCTTCGATTTCCCGTCGGTCACATGGATTTGTGGATATTGACCCTTCGATTTACCGGAGGACTCGAGGATTTGTGGATATTTGACCTTTGATTTCCCGGCGAACTCGTGGATTTGTGGATATTGACCCTTCGATTTTCTTGGCGGACACGTGAATTTGTGGATATTGACCCTTCGATTTCCCCGCAGACTCGTGGATTTGTGGATATTTGACCTTTGATTTCCCGGCGAACTCGTGGATTTGTGGATATTGACCCTTCAATTTTCTTAGCGGACTCGTGGATATGTTGATGTTTGTCCTTCAAGTTCCCAGCGGGCTCATGGATTTCTGGATATTGACCCTTCGATTTCCCAGCGGATTCGTGGATTTGTGGGTACTGACCCTCCGATCTCCCTGGCGGACTCGTGGATTTGTGTATGTTGACCCTTCGATTTCCCGTCGGTCACATGGATTTGTGGATATTGACCCTTCGATTTCCCGGCGGACTCGTGGATTTGTGGATAATTGACTCTTCAATTTCTCCGGCCGACTCGTGGATGTGTGGGTATTGACTCTTCGATTTCCCAGCCGATTCGTGGATTTGTGGATATTGACCCTTCGATTTTCTTGGCGGACTCGTGGATATGTTGATGTTTGTCCTTCGAGTTCCCGGCGGGCTCATGGATTTTTGGATATTGACCCTTCGATTTCCCAGCGGATTCGTGGATTTGTGGGTATTGACTCTTCGATCTCCCTGGCGGACTCGTGGATTTGTGCATATTCACCCTTCGATTTTCCGTCGGTCTCGTGGATTTGTGGATATTGACCCTTTGATTTACCGGCGGACTCGTGGATTTGTGGATATTGACGCTTCGATTTCCCAGCGGACACGTGGATTTATGGATATTTGACCTTCGATTTCCCAGCAGACTCGTGGATTTGTGGATATTTGACCTTTGATTTCCCGGCGGACTCGTGGATTTGTGGATATTTGACCTTCTATTTCCACAGCGGACTCGTGGATTTGTGTAAATTGACCTTTGGATTTCCCGTCGGACTCGTGGATTTGTGGATATTGACCCTTCGATTTCCCGGAGGACTCGTGGATTTGTGGATATTTGACTTTCGATTTCCTGGCAGACTCATGGATTTGTGGATACTTGTCCTTCTATTTCCACAGCGGACTCGTGGATTTGTGTAAATTGACCTTTGGATTTCCCGTCGAACTCGTGGATTTGTGGATATTGACACTTCGATTTACCGTTGGACTCGTGGATTTGTGGATATTTGACCTTCGATTTCCTGGCAGACTCATGGATTTGTGGATATTTGTCCTTCGATTTCCACAGCGGACTCGTGGATTTGTGGATATTGACTCTTCGCTTTCGAAGTGCACTCGTGGATTTGTGGATAATTGACTCTTCAATTTCTCCAGCCGACTCGTGGATGTGTGGGTATTGACCCTTTTATTTACCGGCGGACTCATGGATTTGTGGATATTTGACCTTCGATTTCCCAGCGGACTCGTGGATTTGTGGATATTTGACCTTCGATTTCCTGGCAGACTCGTGGATTTGTGGATATTTGACCTTCGATTTCCTGGCAGACTCATGCATTTGTGGATACTTGTCCTTCGATTTCCACAGCGGACTCGTGGATTTGTGTAAATTGACCTTTGGATTTCCCGTCGGACTCGTGGATTTGTGGATATTGACCCTTCGATTTACCGGAGGACTCGTGGATTTGTGGATATTGACCCTTCGATTTCCATTGCGGACTCATTGATTTGTGGATATTGACCCTTCGATTTCCCCGGCGGACTCATGGATTTGTGGATATTTGTCCTTCGATTTCCCTGCCGGACTCGTGGATTTGTGTGTATTGACGCTTCGAATTCCCAGTGGACTCGTGGATTTGTGGGTATTGACTCTTCCAATTCCCAGCACACTTTGGATTTCTGGATATTGACTCTTCAATTTCTCCGGCCGACTCGTGGATGTGTGGGTATTGACTCTTCGATTTCCCAGCCGATTCGTGGATTTGTGGATATTGACCCTTCGATTTTCTTGGCGGACTCGTGGATATGTTGATGTTTGTCCTTCGAGTTCCCGGCGGGCTCATGGATTTCTGGATATTGACCCTTCGATTTCCCAGCGGATTCGTGGATTTGTGGGTATTGACTCTTCGATCTCCCTGGCGGACTCGTGGATTTGTGTATATTGACCCTTCGATTTCCCGTCGGTCACATGGATTTGTGGATATTGACCCTTCGATTTCCCGGCGGACTCGTGGATTTGTGTATATTGACCCTTCGATTTCCCGTCGGTCTCGTGGATTTGTGCATATTCACCCTTCGATTTTCCGTCGGTCTCGTGGATTTGTGGATATTGACCCTTTGATTTACCGGCGGACTCGTGGATTTGTGGATATTGACGCTTCGATTTCCCGGCGGACACGTGGATTTATGGATATTTGACCTTCGATTTCCCAGCGGACTCGTGGATTTGTGGATATTTGACCTTTGATTTCCCGGCGGACTCGTGGATTTGTGGATATTTGTCCTTCTATTTCCACAGGTGACTCGTGGATTTGTGAAAATTGACCTTTGGATTTCCCGTCGGACTCGTGGATTTGTGGATATTGACCCTTCGATTTCCCGGAGGACTCGTGGATTTGTGGATATTTGACTTTCGATTTCCTGGCAGACTCATGGATTTGTGGATACTTGTCCTTCGATTTCCACAGCGGACTCGTGGATTTGTGTAAATTGACCTTTGGATTTCCCGTCGAACTCGTGGATTTGTGGATATTGACCCTTCGATTTACCGTTGGACTCGTGGATTTGTGGATATTTGACCTTCGATTTCCTGGCAGACTCATGGATTTGTGGATATTTGTCCTTCGATTTCCACAGCGGACTCGTGGATTTGTGGATATTGACTCTTCGCTTTCGAAGTGCACTCGTGGATTTGTGGATAATTGACTCTTCAATTTCTCCAGCCGACTCGTGGATGTGTGGGTATTGACCCTTTTATTTACCGGCGGACTCGTGGATTTGTGGATATTGACGCTTCGATTTCCCGGCGGACACGTGGATTTGTGGATATTTGACCTTCGATTTCCCAGCGGACTCGTGGATTTGTGGATATTTGACCTTCGATTTCCTGGCAGACTCGTGGATTTGTGGATATTTGACCTTCGATTTCCTGGCAGACTCGTGGATTTGTGGATATTGACCCTTCCATTTACCGGAGGACTCGTGGATTTGTGGATATTTGACTTTCGATTTCCTGGCAGACTCATGCATTTGTGGATACTTGTCCTTCGATTTCCACAGCGGACTCGTGGATTTGTGTAAATTGACCTTTGGATTTCCCGTCGGACTCGTGGATTTGTGGATATTGACCCTTCGATTTACCGGAGGACTCGTGGATTTGTGGATATTGACCCTTCGATTTCCGTTGCGGACTCATTGATTTGTGGATATTGACTCTTCGATTTTCTTGGCGGACTCGTGGATTTGTGGGTATTGATCCTTCGATTTTCCTGGGAGACCCGTGGCTATGAGGGTATTGACCCTTCGATTTCCCTGGCGGACCCGTGGAATTATGGATATTGACTCTTCGATTTCTCCAGCCGACTCGTGGATGTGTGGGTATTGACTCTTCGATTTCCCAGCCGATTCGTGGATTTGTGGATATTGACCCTTCGATTTTCTTGGCGGACTCGTGGATATGTTGATGTTTGTCCTTCGAGTTCCCGGCGGGCTCATGGATTTCTGGATATTGACCCTTCGATTTCCCAGCGGATTCGTGGATTTGTGGGTATTGACTCTTCGATCTCCCTGGCGGACTCGTGGATTTGTGTATATTGACCCTTCGATTTCCCGTCGGTCACATGGATTTGTGGATATTGACCCTTCGATTTCCCGGCGGACTCGTGGATTTGTGTATATTGACCCTTCGATTTCCCGTCGGTCTCGTGGATTTGTGCATATTCACCCTTCGATTTTCCGTCGGTCTCGTGGATTTGTGGATATTGACCCTTTGATTTACCGGCGGACTCGTGGATTTGTGGATATTGACGCTTCGATTTCCCGGCGGACACGTGGATTTATGGATATTTGACCTTCGATTTCCCAGCGGACTCGTGGATTTGTGGATATTTGACCTTTGATTTCCCGGCGGACTCGTGGATTTGTGGATATTTGTCCTTCTATTTCCACAGGTGACTCGTGGATTTGTGAAAATTGACCTTTGGATTTCCCGTCGGACTCGTGGATTTGTGGATATTGACCCTTCGATTTCCCGGAGGACTCGTGGATTTGTGGATATTTGACTTTCGATTTCCTGGCAGACTCATGGATTTGTGGATACTTGTCCTTCGATTTCCACAGCGGACTCGTGGATTTGTGTAAATTGACCTTTGGATTTCCCGTCGAACTCGTGGATTTGTGGATATTGACCCTTCGATTTACCGTTGGACTCGTGGATTTGTGGATATTTGACCTTCGATTTCCTGGCAGACTCATGGATTTGTGGATATTTGTCCTTCGATTTCCACAGCGGACTCGTGGATTTGTGGATATTGACTCTTCGCTTTCGAAGTGCACTCGTGGATTTGTGGATAATTGACTCTTCAATTTCTCCAGCCGACTCGTGGATGTGTGGGTATTGACCCTTTTATTTACCGGCGGACTCGTGGATTTGTGGATATTGACGCTTCGATTTCCCGGCGGACACGTGGATTTGTGGATATTTGACCTTCGATTTCCCAGCGGACTCGTGGATTTGTGGATATTTGACCTTCGATTTCCTGGCAGACTCGTGGATTTGTGGATATTTGACCTTCGATTTCCTGGCAGACTCGTGGATTTGTGGATATTGACCCTTCCATTTACCGGAGGACTCGTGGATTTGTGGATATTTGACTTTCGATTTCCTGGCAGACTCATGCATTTGTGGATACTTGTCCTTCGATTTCCACAGCGGACTCGTGGATTTGTGTAAATTGACCTTTGGATTTCCCGTCGGACTCGTGGATTTGTGGATATTGACCCTTCGATTTACCGGAGGACTCGTGGATTTGTGGATATTGACCCTTCGATTTCCGTTGCGGACTCATTGATTTGTGGATATTGACCCTTCGATTTCCCCGGCGGACTCATGGATTTGTGGATATTTGTCCTTCGATTTCCCTGCCGGACTCGTGGATTTGTGTGTATTGACCCTTCGAATTCCCAGTGGACTCGTGGATTTGTGGGTATTGACTCTTCCAATTCCCAGCACACTTTGGATTTCTGGATATTGACTCTTCAATTTCTCCGGCCGACTCGTGGATGTGTGGGTATTGACTCTTCGATTTCCCAACCGATTCGTGGATTTGTGGATATTGACCCTTCGATTTTCTTGGCGGACTCGTGGATATGTTGATGTTTGTCCTTCGAGTTCCCGGCGGGCTCATGGATTTCTGGATATTGACCCTTCGATTTCCCAGCGGATTCGTGGATTTGTGGGTATTGACTCTTCGATCTCCCTGGCGGACTCGTGGATTTGTGTATATTGACCCTTCGATTTCCCGTCGGTCACATGGATTTGTGGATATTGACCCTTCGATTTCCCGGCGGACTCGTGGATTTGTGGATATTGACTCTTCGATTTTCTTGGCGGACTCGGTGATTTGTGGGTATTGATCCTTCGATTTTCCTGGGAGACCCGTGGCTATGAGGGTATTGACCCTTCGATTTCCCTGGCGGACCCGTGGAATTATGGATATTGACTCTTCGATTTCACTGGCGATCTCATGGATTTGTGGTTATGGACACTTCGATTTCCCTGGCGGACTCGTGAATTTGTGGATATTGACTCTTCGATTTCGAAGTCCACTCGTGGATTTGTGGATAATTGACTCTTCATTTTCTCCGGCCGACTCGTGGATGTGTGCGTATTGACTCGTCGATTTCCCAGCGCACTCGTGGATTTGTGGATATTGACTCTTCGATTTTCCGTCGGTCTCGTGGATTTGTGGATATTGACCCTTCGATTTCCACAGTGGAATCATGGAAATGTGTAAATTGACCTTTGGATTTCCCGTCGGACTCGTGGATTTGTGGATATTGACCCTTCGATTTTCCGTCGGTCTCGAGGATTTGTGGATATTGACCCTTCGATTTCCATTGCGGACTCATTGATTTGTGGATATTGACCCTTCGATTTCCCGGCGGACTCGTGGATTTGTGTATATTGACCCTTCGATTTCCCGTCGGTCTCGTGGATTTGTGCATATTCACCCTTCGATTTTCCGTCGGTCTCGTGGATTTGTGGATATTGACCCTTTGATTTACCGGCGGACTCGTGGATTTGTGGATATTGACGCTTCGATTTCCCGGCGGACACGTGGATTTATGGATATTTGACCTTCGATTTCCCAGCGGACTCGTGGATTTGTGGATATTTGACCTTTGATTTCCCGGCGGACTCGTGGATTTGTGGATATTTGTCCTTCTATTTCCACAGCGGACTCGTGGATTTGTGAAAATTGACCTTTGGATTTCCCGTCGGACTCGTGGATTTGTGGATATTGACCCTTCGATTTCCCGGAGGACTCGTGGATTTGTGGATATTTGACTTTCGATTTCCTGGCAGACTCATGGATTTGTGGATACTTGTCCTTCGATTTCCACAGCGGACTCGTGGATTTGTGTAAATTGACCTTTGGATTTCCCGTCGAACTCGTGGATTTGTGGATATTGACCCTTCGATTTACCGTTGGACTCGTGGATTTGTGGATATTTGACCTTCGATTTCCTGGCAGACTCATGGATTTGTGGATATTTGTCCTTCGATTTCCCTGCCGGACTCGTGGATTTGTGGATATTTGACCTTCCATTTCCTGGCAGACTCGTGGATTTGTGGATATTGACCCTTCGATTTCCCGGAGGACTCGTGGATTTGTGGATATTTGACTTTCGATTTCCTGGCAGACTCATGGATTTGTGGATACTTGTCCTTCGATTTCCACAGCGGACTCGTGGATTTGTGTAAATTGACCTTTGGATTTCCCGTCGGACTCGTGGATTTGTGGATATTGACCCTTCGATTTACCGGAGGACTCGTGGATTTGTGGATATTGACCCTTCGATTTCCATTGCGGACTCATTGATTTGTGGATATTGACCCTTCGATTTCCCCGGCGGACTCATGGATTTGTGGATATTTGTCCTTCGATTTCCCTGCCGGACTCGTGGATTTGTGTGTATTGACCCTTCGAATTCCCAGTGGACTCGTGGATTTGTGGGTATTGACTCTTCCAATTCCCAGCACACTTTGGATTTCTGGATATTGACTCTTCAATTTCTCCGGCCGACTCGTGGATGTGTGGGTATTGACTCTTCGATTTCCCAGCTGATTCGAGGATTTGTGGATATTGACCCTTCGATTTTCTTGGCGGACTCGTGGATATGTTGATGTTTGTCCTTCGAGTTCCCGGCGGGCTCATGGATTTCTGGATATTGACCCTTCGATTTCCCAGCGGATTCGTGGATTTGTGGGTATTGACCCTCCGATCTCCCTGGCGGACTCGTGGATTTGTGTATGTTGACCCTTCGATTTCCCGTCGGTCACATGGATTTGTGGATATTGACCCTTCGATTTACCGGCAGACTCGTGAATTTGTGGATATTGACCCTTCGATTTCCCGGCGTACTCGTGGATTTGTGGATATTTGACCTTTGATTTCCCTGCGAACTCGTGGATTTGTGGATATTGACCCTTCGATTTTCTTGGCGGACACGTGGATTTGTGGGTATTGATCCTTCGATTTTCCTGGGAGACCCGTGGCTATGAGGGTATTGACCCTTCGATTTCCCCAGCGAACTCATGTATTTGTGGTTATGGACTCATCGATTTCCCTGGTGGACTCGTGGATTTGTGGATATTGACTCTTCGATTTCGAAGCGCACTCGTGGATTTGTGGATAATTGACTCTTCAATTTCTCCAGCCGACTCGTTGATTTGTGGATAATTGACTCTTCAATTTCTCCAGCCGACTCGTGGATGTGTGGGTATTGACACTTTGATTTACCGGCGGACTCGTGGATTTGTGGATATTGACGCTTCGATTTCCCGGCGGACACGTGGATTTGTGGATATTTGACCTTCGATTTCCCAGCGGACTCGTGGATTTGTGGATATTTGACCTTCGATTTCCTGGCAGACTCGTGGATTTGTGGATATTTGACCTTCGATTTCCGGGCAGACTCATGCATTTGTGGATACTTGTCCTTCGATTTCCACAGCGGACTCGTGGATTTGTGTAAATTGACCTTTGGATTTCCCGTCGGACTCGTGGATTTGTGGATATTGACACTTCGATTTACCGGAGGACTCGTGGATTTGTGGATATTGACCCTTCGATTTACCAGAGGACTCGTGGATTTGTGGATATTGACCCTTCGATTTCCATTGCGGACTCATTGATTTGTGGATATTGACCCTTCGATTTCCCCGGCGGACTCATGGATTTGTGGATATTTGTCCTTCGATTTCCCTGCCGGACTCGTGGATTTGTGTGTATTGACCCTTCGAATTCCCAGTGGACTCGTGGATTTGTGGGTATTGACTCTTCCAATTCCCAGCACACTTTGGATTTCTGGATATTGACTCTTCAATTTATCCGGCCGACTCGTGGATGTGTGGGTATTGACTCTTCGATTTCCCAGCTGATTCGAGGATTTGTGGATATTGACCCTTCGATTTTCTTGGCGGACTCGTGAATATGTTGATGTTTGTCCTTCGAGTTCCCGGCTGGCTCATGGATTTCTGGATATTGACCCTTCGATTTCCCAGCGGATTCGTGGATTTGTAGGTATTGACCCTCCGATCTCCCTGGCGGACTAGTGGATTTGTGTATGTTGACCCTTCGATTTCCCGTCGGTCACAAGGATTTGTGGATATTGACCCTTCGATTTCCCGGCGGACTCGTGGATTTGTGGATATTGACTCTTCGATTTTCTTGGCGGACTCGTGGATTTGTGGGTATTGATCCTTCGATTTTCCTGGGAGACCCGTGGCTATGAGGGTATTGACCCTTCGATTTCCCTGGCGGACCCGTGGAATTATGGATATTGACTCTTCGATTTCCCCGGCGAACTCATGGATTTGTGGTTATGGACTCTTTGATTTCCCTGGCGGACTCGTGGATTTGTGGATATTGACCCTTCGATTTCCCTGGCGGACTCATGGATTTGTGGATATTTGTCCTTCGATTTTCCGGCGGACTCGTGGATTTGTGGATATTTGACCTTCGATTTCCTGGCAGACTCGTGGATTTGTGGATATTGACCCTTCGATTTACCGGAGGACTCGTGGATTTGTGGATATTTGACTTTCTATTTCCTGGCAGACTCATGGATTTGTGGATACTTGTCCTTCGATTTCCACAGCGGACTCGTGGATTTGTGTAAATTGACCTTTGGATTTCCCGTCGGACTCGTGGATTTGTGGATATTGACCCTTCGATTTACCGGAGGACTCGTGGATTAGTGGATATTGACCCTTCGATTTACCGGAGGACTCGTGGATTTGTGGATATTGACCCTTCGATTTCCCCGGCGGACTCATGGATTTGTGGATATTTGTCCTTCGATTTCCATTGCGGACTCATTGATTTGTGGATATTGACCCTTCGATTTCCCTGGCAGACTCATGGTTTTGTGGATACTTGTCCTTCGATTTCCACAGCGGACTCGTGGATTTGTGTAAATTGACCTTTGGATTTCCCGTCGAACTCGTGGATTTGTGGATATTGACACTTCGATTTACCGTTGGACTCGTGGATTTGTGGATATTTGACCTTCGATTTCCTGGCAGACTCATGGATTTGTGGATATTTGTCCTTCGATTTCCACAGCGGACTCGTGGATTTGTGGATATTGACTCTTCGATTTCGAAGTGCACTCGTGGATTTGTGGATAATTGACTCTTCAATTTCTCCAGCCGACTCGTGGATGTGTGGGTATTGACCCTTTGATTTACCGGCGGACTCGTGGATTTGTGGATATTGACGCTTCAATTTCCCGGCGGACACGTGGATTTGTGGATATTTGACCTTCGATTTCGAAGTGCACTCGTGGATTTGTGGATAATTGACTCTTCAATTTCTCCAGCCGACTCGTGGATGTGTGGGTATTGACCCTTTGATTTACCGGCGGACTCGTGGATGTGTGGGTATTGACCCTTTGATTTACCGGCGGACTCGTGGATTTGTGGATATTGACGCTTCGATTTCCCGGCGGACACGTGGATTTGTGGATATTTGACTCTTCGATTTCGAAGTGCACTCGTGGATTTGTGGATAATTGACTCTTCAATTTCTCCAGCCGACTCGTGGATGTGTGGGTATTGACCCTTTGATTTACCGGCGGACTCGTGGATGTGTGGGTATTGACCCTTCGATTTCCCGGCGGACACGTGGATTTGTGGATATTTGACCTTCGATTTCCCAGCGGACTCGTGGATTTGTGGATATTGACCCTTCGATTTCCCGGCGGACTCGTGGATTTGTGGATATTTGACCTTCGATTTCCCCGCGGACTCGTGGATTTGTGAATATTTGACCTTCGATTTCCTGGCAGACTCGTGGATTTGTGGATATTGACCCTCCGATTTCCCGGAGGACTCGTGGATTTGTGGATATTTGACTTTCGATTTCCTGGCAGACTCATGGATTTGTGGATACTTGTCCTTCGATTTCCACAGCGGACTCGTGGATTTGTGTAAATTGACCTTTGGATTTCCCGTCGGACTCGTGGATTTGTGGATATTGACCCTTCGATTTACCGGAGGACTCGTGGATTTGTGGATATTGACCCTTCGATTTCCCCGGCGGACTCATGGATTTGTGGATATTTGTCCTTCGATTTCCCTGCCGGACTCGTGGATTTGTGTGTATTGACCCTTCGAATTCCCAGTGGACTCGTGGATTTGTGGGTATTGACTCTTCCAATTCCCAGCACACTTTGGATTTCTGGATATTGACTCTTCAATTTCTCCGGCCGACTCGTGGATGTGTGGGTATTGACTCTTCGATTTCCCAGCTGATTCGAGGATTTGTGGATATTGACCCTTCGATTTTCTTGGCGGACTCGTGGATATGTTGATGTTTGTCCTTCAAGTTCCCGGCGGGCTCATGGATTTGTGGATATTGACCCTTCGATTTACCGGCAGACTCGTGAATTTGTGGATATTGACCCTTCGATTTCCCGGCGGACACGTGGATTTGTGGATATTTGACCTTCGATTTCCCAGCGGACTCGTGGATTTGTGGATATTTGACTTTCGATTTCCTGGCAGACTCATGGATTTGTGGATACTTGTCCTTCGATTTCCACAGCGGACTCGTGGATTTGTGTAAATTGACCTTTGGATTTCCCGTCGGACTCGTGGATTTGTGGATATTGACCCTTCGATTTACCGGAGGACTCGTGGATTTGTGGATATTGACCCTTCGATTTACCGGAGGACTCGTGGATTTGTGGATATTGACCCTTCGATTTCCCCGGCGGACTCATGGATTTGTGGATATTTGTCCTTCGATTTCCATTGCGGACTCATTGATTTGTGGATATTGACCCTTCGATTTCCCTGGCAGACTCATGGATTTGTGGATACTTGTCCTTCGATTTCCACAGCGGACTCGTGGATTTGTGTAAATTGACCTTTGGATTTCCCGTCGAACTCGTGGATTTGTGGATATTGACACTTCGATTTACCGTTGGACTCGTGGATTTGTGGATATTTGACCTTCGATTTCCTGGCAGACTCATGGATTTGTGGATATTTGTCCTTCGATTTCCACAGCGGACTCGTGGATTTGTGGATATTGACTCTTCGATTTCGAAGTGCACTCGTGGATTTGTGGATAATTGACTCTTCAATTTCTCCAGCCGACTCGTGGATGTGTGGGTATTGACCCTTTGATTTACCGGCGGACTCGTGGATTTGTGGATATTGACGCTTCGATTTCCCGGCGGACACGTGGATTTGTGGATATTTGACCTTCGATTTCGAAGTGCACTCGTGGATTTGTGGATAATTGACTCTTCAATTTCTCCAGCCGACTCGTGGATGTGTGGGTATTGACCCTTTGATTTACCGGCGGACTCGTGGATGTGTGGGTATTGACCCTTTGATTTACCGGCGGACTCGTGGATTTGTGGATATTGACGCTTCGATTTCCCGGCGGACACGTGGATTTGTGGATATTTGACTCTTCGATTTCGAAGTGCACTCGTGGATTTGTGGATAATTGACTCTTCAATTTCTCCAGCCGACTCGTGGATGTGTGGGTATTGACCCTTTGATTTACCGGCGGACTCGTGGATGTGTGGGTATTGACCCTTTGATTTACCGGCGGACTCGTGGATTTGTGGATATTGACGCTTCGATTTCCCGGCGGACACGTGGATTTGTGGATATTTGACCTTCGATTTCCCAGCGGACTCGTGGATTTGTGGATATTGACCCTTCGATTTCCCGGCGGACTCGTGGATTTGTGGATATTTGACCTTCGATTTCCCGGCGGACTCGTGGATTTGTGGATATTTGACCTTCGATTTCCTGGCAGACTCGTGGATTTGTGGATATTGACCCTTCGATTTCCCGGAGGACTCGTGGATTTGTGGATATTTGACTTTCGATTTCCTGGCAGACTCATGGATTTGTGGATACTTGTCCTTCGATTTCCACAGCGGACTCGTGGATTTGTGTAAATTGACCTTTGGATTTCCCGTCGGACTCGTGGATTTGTGGATATTGACCCTTCGATTTACCGGAGGACTCGTGGATTTGTGGATATTGACCCTTCGATTTCCCCGGCGGACTCATGCATTTGTGGATATTTGTCCTTCGATTTCCCTGCCGGACTCGTGGATTTGTGTGTATTGACCCTTCGAATTCCCAGTGGACTCGTGGATTTGTGGGTATTGACTCTTCCAATTCCCAGCACACTTTGGATTTCTGGATATTGACTCTTCAATTTCTCCGGCCGACTCGTGGATGTGTGGGTATTGACTCTTCGATTTCCCAGCTGATTCGAGGATTTGTGGATATTGAACCTTCGATTTTCTTGGCGGACTCGTGGATATGTTGATGTTTGTCCTTCAAGTTCCCGGCGGGCTCATGGATTTGTGGATATTGACCCTTCGATTTACCGTCAGACTCGTGAATTTCTGGGTATTGACCCTTCGATTTCCCGGCGGACTCGTGGATTTGTGGATATTTGACCTTTGATTTCCCGGCGAACTCGTGGATTTGTGGATATTGACCCTTCGATTTTCTTGGCGGACACGTGGATTTGTGGGTATTGATCCTTCGATTTTCCTGGGAGACCCGTGGCTATGAGGGTATTGACCCTTCGATTTCCCCGGCGAACTCATGGATTTGTGGTTATGGACTCATCGATTTCCCTGGTGGACTCGTGGATTTGTGGATATTGACTCTTCGATTTCGAAGCGCACTCGTGGATTTGTGGATAATTGACTCTTCAATTTCTCCAGCCGACTCGTGGATTTGTGGATAATTGACTCTTCAATTTCTCCAGCCGTCTCGTGGATGTGTGGGTATTGACCCTTTGATTTACCGGCGGACTCGTGGATTTGTGGACATTGACCCTTCGATTTCCCGGCGGACACGTGGATTTGTGGATATTTGACCTTCGATTTCCCAGCGGACTCGTGGATTTGTGGATATTTGACCTTCGATTTCCTGGCAGACTCATGCATTTGTGGATACTTGTCCTTCGATTTCCACAGCGGACTCGTGGATTTGTGTAAATTGACCTTTGGATTTCCCGTCGGACTCGTGGATTTGTGGATATTGACACTTCGATTTACCGGAGGACTCGTGGATTTGTGGATATTGACCCTTCGATTTCCCAGCGGACTCGTGGATTTGTGGATATTTGACCTTCGATTTCCTGGCAGACTCATGCATTTGTGGATACTTGTCCTTCGATTTCCACAGCGGACTCGTGGATTTGTGTAAATTGACCTTTGGATTTCCCGTCGGACTCGTGGATTTGTGGATATTGACCCTTCGATTTACCGGAGGACTCGTGGATTTGTGGATATTGACCCTTCGATTTCCATTGCGGACTCATTAATTTGTGGATATTGACCCTTCGATTTCCCCGGCGGACTCATGGATTTGTGGATATTTGACCTTCGATTTCCTGGCAGACTCGTGGATTTGTGGATATTGACCCTTCGATTTCCCCGGCGGACTCATGGATTTGTGGATATTTGACCTTCGATTTCCTGGCAGACTCGTGGATTTGTGGATATTGACCCTTCGATTTACCGGAGGACTCGTGGATTTGTGGATATTTGACTTTCGATTTCCTGGCAGACTCATGGATTTGTGGATACTTGTCCTTCGATTTCCACAGCGGACTCGTGGATTTGTGTAAATTGACCTTTGGATTTCCCGTCGGACTCGTGGATTTGTGGATATTGACCCTTCGATTTACCGGAGGACTCGTGGATTTGTGGATATTGACCCTTCGATTTACCGGAGGACTCGTGGATTTGTGGATATTGACCCTTCGATTTCCCCGGCGGACTCATGGATTTGTGGATATTTGTCCTTCGATTTCCATTCCGGACTCATTGATTTGTGGATATTGACCCTTCGATTTCCCTGGCAGACTCATGGATTTGTGGATACTTTTCCTTCGATTTCCACAGCGGACTCGTGTATTTGTGTAAATTGACCTTTGGATTTCCCGTCGAACTCGTGGATTTGTGGATATTGACACTTCGATTTACCGTTGGACTCGTGGATTTGTGGATATTTGACCTTCGATTTCCTGGCAGACTCATGGATTTGTGGATATTTGTCCTTCGATTTCCACAGCGGACTCGTGGATTTGTGGATATTGACTCTTCGATTTCGAAGTGCACTCGTGGATTTGTGGATAATTGACTCTTCAATTTCTCCAACCGACTCGTGGATGTGTGGGTATTGACCCTTTGATTTACCGGCGGACTCGTGGATGTGTGGGTATTGACCCTTTGATTTACCGGCGGACTCGTGGATTTGTGGATATTGACGCTTCGATTTCCCGGCGGACACGTGGATTTGTGGATATTTGACCTTCGATTTCCCAGCGGACTCGTGGATTTGTGGATATTGACCCTTCGATTTCCCGGCGGACTCGTGGATTTGTGGATATTTGACCTTCGATTTCCCGGTGGACTCGTGGATTTGTGGATATTTGACCTTCGATTTCCTGGCAGACTCGTGGATTTGTGGATATTGACCCTTCGATTTCCCGGCGGACTCGTGGATTTGTGGATATTTGACCTTTGATTTCCCGGCGAACTCGTGGATTTGTGGATATTGACCCTTCGATTTTCTTGGCGGACACGTGGATTTGTGGGTATTGATCCTTCGATTTTCCTGGGAGACCCGTGGCTATGAGGGTATTGACCCTTCGATTTCCCCGGCGAACTCATGGATTTGTGGTTATGGACTCATCGATTTCCCTGGTGGACTCGTGGATTTGTGGATATTGACTCTTCGATTTCGAAGCGCACTCGTGGATTTGTGGATAATTGACTCTTCAATTTCTCCAGCCGACTCGTGGATTTGTGGATAATTGACTCTTCAATTTCTCCAGCCGTCTCGTGGATGTGTGGGTATTGACCCTTTGATTTACCGGCGGACTCGTGGATTTGTGGATATTGACGCTTCGATTTCCCGGCGGACACGTGGATTTGTGGATATTTGACCTTCGATTTCCCAGCGGACTCGTGGATTGTGGATATTTGACCTTCGATTTCCTGGCAGACTCATGCATTTGTGGATACTTGTCCTTCGATTTCCACAGCGGACTCGTGGACTTGTGTAAATTGACCTTTGGATTTCCCGTCGGACTCGTGGATTTGTGGATATTGACCCTTCGATTTACCGGAGGACTCGTGGATTTGTGGATATTGACCCTTCGATTTCCATTGCGGACTCATTAATTTGTGGATATTGACCCTTCGATTTCCCCGGCGGACTCATGGATTTGTGGATATTTGTCCTTCAATTTCCCTGCCGGACTCGTGGATTTGTGTGTATTGACCCTTCGAATTCCCAGTGGACTCGTGGATTTGTGGGTATTGACTCTTCCAATTCCCAGCACACTTTGGATTTCTGGATATTGACTCTTCAATTTACCCGGCCGACTCGTGGATGTGTGGGTATTGACTCTTCGATTTCCCAGCTGATTCGAGGATTTGTGGATATTGACCCTTCGATTTTCTTGGCGGACTCGTGGATATGTTGATGTTTGTCCTTCGAGTTCCCGGCGGGCTCATGGATTTCTGGATATTGACCCTTCGATTTCCCAGCGGATTCGTGGATTTGTGGGTATTGACCCTCCGATCTCCCTGGCGGACTCGTGGATTTGTGTATGTTGACCCTTCGATTTCCCGTCGGTCACATGGATTTGTGGATATTGACCCTTCGATTTCCCGGCGGACTCGTGGATTTGTGGATATTGACTCTTCGATTTTCTTGGCGGACTCGTGGATTTGTGGGTATTGATCCTTCGATTTTCCTGGGAGACCCGTGGCTATGAGGGTATTGACCCTTCGATTTCCCTGTCGGACCCGTGGAATTATGGATATTGACTCTTCGATTTCCCCGGCGAACTCATGGATTTGTGGCTATGGACTCTTCGATTTCCCTGGCGGACTCGTGGATTTGTGGATATTGACTCTTCGATTTCGAAGTCCACTCGTGGATTTGTGGATAATTGACTCTTCATTTTATCCGGCCGACTCGTGGATGTGTGGGTATTGACTTTTCGATTTCCCAGCCGATTCGTGGATGTGTGGGTATTGACTCTTCGATTTTCCGTCGGTCTCGTGGATTTGTGGATATTGACCCTTCGATTTTCCGTCGGTCTCGAGGATTTGTGGATATTGACCCTTCGATTTCCATTGCGGACTCATTGATTTGTGGATATTGACCCTTCGATTTCCCCGGCGGACTCATGGATTTGTGTGTATTGACCCTTCGAATTCCCAGTGGACTCGTGGATTTGTGTGTATTGACCCTTCGATTTCCCAGCGGACTCGTGGATTTGTGGATATTTGACCTTTGATTTCCCGGCGGACTCGTGGATTTGTGGATATTTGTCCTTCTATTTCCACTGCGGACTCGTGGATTTGTGTAAATTGACCTTTGGATTTCCCGTCGGACTCGTGGATTTGTGGATTTTGACCCTTCGATTTACCGGAGGACTCGTGGATTTGTGGTTATTTGACTTTCGATTTCCTGGAAGACTCATGGATTTGTGGATACTTGTCCTTCGATTTCCACAGCGGACTCGTGGATTTGTGTAAATTGACCTTTGGATTTCCCATCGGACTCGTGGATTTGTGGATATTGACCCTTCGATTTACCGGAGGACTCGTGGATTTGTGGATATTTGACTTTCGATTTCCTGGAAGACTCATGGATTTGTGGATATTTGTCCTTCGATTTCCACAGCGGACTCGTGGATTTGTGGATATTGACTCTTCGATTTCGAAGTGCACTCGTGGATTTGTGGATAATTGACTCTTCAATTTCTCCGGCCGACTCGTGGATGTGTGGGTATTGACTCCTCGATTTCCTAGCCGATTCGTGGATTTGTGGATATTGTCCCTTCGATTTTCTTGGCGGACTCGTGGATATGTTGATGTTTGTCCTTCGAGTTCCCGGCGGGCTCATGGATTTCTGGATATTGACCCATCGATTTCCCAGCTGATTCGTGTATTTGTGGGTATTGACTCTTCGATCTCCCTGGCGGACTCGTGGATTTGTGTATATTGACCCTTCGATTTCCCGTCGGTCACATGGATTTGTGGATATTGACCCTTCGATTTCCCGGCGGACTCGTGGATTTGTGGATATTTGACCTTTGATTTCCCGGCGAACTCGTGGATTTGTGGATATTGACCCTTCGATTTTCTTGGCGGTCACGTGGATTTGTGGGTATTGATCCTTCGATTTTCCTGGGAGACCCGTGGCTATGAGGGTATTGACCCTTCGATTTCCCTGGCGAACTCATGGATTTGTGGTTATGGACTCATCGATTTCCCTGGTGGCCTCGTGGATTTGTGGATATTTGTCCTTCTATTTCGACAGCGGACTCGTGGATTTGTGTAAATTGACCTTTGGATTTCCCGTCGGACTTGTGGATTTGTGGATATTGACCCTTCCATTTACCGGAGGACTCGTGGATTTGTGGATATTTGACTTTCGATTTCCTGGCAGACTCATGGATTTGTGGATACTTGTCCTTCGATTTCCACAGCGGACTCGTGGATTTGTGTAAATTGACCTTTGGATTTCCCGTCAAACTCATGGATTTGTGGATATTGACCCTTCGATTTACCGTTGGACTCGTGGATTTGTGGATATTTGACCTTCGATTTCCTGGCAGACTCATGGATTTGTGGATATTTGTCCTTCGATTTCCACAGCGGACTCGTGGATTTGTGGATATTGACTCTTCGATTTCGAAGTGCACTCGTGGATTTGTGGATAATTGACTCTTCAATTTCTCCAGCCGACTCGTGGATTTGTGGATAATTGACTCTTCAATTTCTCCAGCCGTCTCGTGGATGTGTGGGTATTGACCCTTTGATTTACCGGCGGACTCGTGGATTTGTGGATATTGACGCTTCGATTTCCCGGCGGACACGTGGATTTGTGGATATTTGACCTTCGATTTCCCAGCGGACTCGTGGATTGTGGATATTTGACCTTCGATTTCCTGGCAGACTCATGCATTTGTGGATACTTGTCCTTCGATTTCCACAGCGGACTCGTGGACTTGTGTAAATTGACCTTTGGATTTCCCGTCGGACTCGTGGATTTGTGGATATTGACCCTTCGATTTACCGGAGGACTCGTGGATTTGTGGATATTGACCCTTCGATTTCCATTGCGGACTCATTAATTTGTGGATATTGACCCTTCGATTTCCCCGGCGGACTCATGGATTTGTGGATATTTGTCCTTCAATTTCCCTGCCGGACTCGTGGATTTGTGTGTATTGACCCTTCGAATTCCCAGTGGACTCGTGGATTTGTGGGTATTGACTCTTCCAATTCCCAGCACACTTTGGATTTCTGGATATTGACTCTTCAATTTACCCGGCCGACTCGTGGATGTGTGGGTATTGACTCTTCGATTTCCCAGCTGATTCGAGGATTTGTGGATATTGACCCTTCGATTTTCTTGGCGGACTCGTGGATATGTTGATGTTTGTCCTTCGAGTTCCCGGCGGGCTCATGGATTTCTGGATATTGACCCTTCGATTTCCCAGCGGATTCGTGGATTTGTGGGTATTGACCCTCCGATCTCCCTGGCGGACTCGTGGATTTGTGTATGTTGACCCTTCGATTTCCCGTCGGTCACATGGATTTGTGGATATTGACCCTTCGATTTCCCGGCGGACTCGTGGATTTGTGGATATTGACTCTTCGATTTTCTTGGCGGACTCGTGGATTTGTGGGTATTGATCCTTCGATTTTCCTGGGAGACCCGTGGCTATGAGGGTATTGACCCTTCGATTTCCCTGTCGGACCCGTGGAATTATGGATATTGACTCTTCGATTTCCCCGGCGAACTCATGGATTTGTGGCTATGGACTCTTCGATTTCCCTGGCGGACTCGTGGATTTGTGGATATTGACTCTTCGATTTCGAAGTCCACTCGTGGATTTGTGGATAATTGACTCTTCATTTTATCCGGCCGACTCGTGGATGTGTGGGTATTGACTTTTCGATTTCCCAGCCGATTCGTGGATGTGTGGGTATTGACTCTTCGATTTTCCGTCGGTCTCGTGGATTTGTGGATATTGACCCTTCGATTTTCCGTCGGTCTCGAGGATTTGTGGATATTGACCCTTCGATTTCCATTGCGGACTCATTGATTTGTGGATATTGACCCTTCGATTTCCCCGGCGGACTCATGGATTTGTGTGTATTGACCCTTCGAATTCCCAGTGGACTCGTGGATTTGTGTGTATTGACCCTTCGATTTCCCAGCGGACTCGTGGATTTGTGGATATTTGACCTTTGATTTCCCGGCGGACTCGTGGATTTGTGGATATTTGTCCTTCTATTTCCACTGCGGACTCGTGGATTTGTGTAAATTGACCTTTGGATTTCCTGTCGGACTCGTGGATTTGTGGATTTTGACCCTTCGATTTACCGGAGGACTCGTGGATTTGTGGTTATTTGACTTTCGATTTCCTGGAAGACTCATGGATTTGTGGATACTTGTCCTTCGATTTCCACAGCGGACTCGTGGATTTGTGTAAATTGACCTTTGGATTTCCCATCGGACTCGTGGATTTGTGGATATTGACCCTTCGATTTACCGGAGGACTCGTGGATTTGTGGATATTTGACTTTCGATTTCCTGGAAGACTCATGGATTTGTGGATATTTGTCCTTCGATTTCCACAGCGGACTCGTGGATTTGTGGATATTGACTCTTCGATTTCGAAGTGCACTCGTGGATTTGTGGATAATTGACTCTTCAATTTCTCCGGCCGACTCGTGGATGTGTGGGTATTGACTCCTCGATTTCCTAGCCGATTCGTGGATTTGTGGATATTGTCCCTTCGATTTTCTTGGCGGACTCGTGGATATGTTGATGTTTGTCCTTCGAGTTCCCGGCGGGCTCATGGATTTCTGGATATTGACCCATCGATTTCCCAGCTGATTCGTGTATTTGTGGGTATTGACTCTTCGATCTCCCTGGCGGACTCGTGGATTTGTGTATATTGACCCTTCGATTTCCCGTCGGTCACATGGATTTGTGGATATTGACCCTTCGATTTCCCGGCGGACTCGTGGATTTGTGGATATTTGACCTTTGATTTCCCGGCGAACTCGTGGATTTGTGGATATTGACCCTTCGATTTTCTTGGCGGTCACGTGGATTTGTGGGTATTGATCCTTCGATTTTCCTGGGAGACCCGTGGCTATGAGGGTATTGACCCTTCGATTTCCCTGGCGAACTCATGGATTTGTGGTTATGGACTCATCGATTTCCCTGGTGGCCTCGTGGATTTGTGGATATTTGTCCTTCTATTTCGACAGCGGACTCGTGGATTTGTGTAAATTGACCTTTGGATTTCCCGTCGGACTTGTGGATTTGTGGATATTGACCCTTCGATTTACCGGAGGACTCGTGGATTTGTGGATATTTGACTTTCGATTTCCTGGCAGACTCATGGATTTGTGGATACTTGTCCTTCGATTTCCACAGCGGACTCGTGGATTTGTGTAAATTGACCTTTGGATTTCCCGTCAAACTCATGGATTTGTGGATATTGACCCTTCGATTTACCGTTGGACTCGTGGATTTGTGGATATTTGACCTTCGATTTCCTGGCAGACTCATGGATTTGTGGATATTTGTCCTTCGATTTCCACAGCGGACTCGTGGATTTGTGGATATTGACTCTTCGATTTCGAAGTGCACTCGTGGATTTGTGGATAATTGACTCTTCAATTTCTCCAGCCGACTCGTGGATGTGTGGGTATTGACCCTTTGATTTCCCGGCGGACACGTGGATTTGTGGATATTTGACCTTCGATTTCCCAGCGGACTCGTGGATTTGTGGATATTTGACCTTCGATTTCCTGGCAGACTCGTGGATTTGTGGATATTGACCCTTCGATTTACCGGAGGACTCGTGGATTTGTGGATATTTGACTTTCGATTTCCTGGCAGACTCATGGATTTGTGGATACTTGTCCTTCGATTTCCACAGCGGACTCGTGGATTTGTGTAAATTGACCTTTGGATTTCCCGTCGGACTCGTGGATTTGTGGATATTTGACCTTCAATTTCCTGGCAGACTCGTGGATTTGTGGATATTGACCCTTCGATTTACCGGAGGACTCGTGGATTTGTGGATATTGACCCTTCGATTTCCATTGCGGACTCATTGATTTGTGGATATTGACCCTTCAATTTCCCCGGCGGACTCATGGATTTGTGGATATTTGTCCTTCGATTTCCCTGCCGGACTCGTGGATTTGTGTGTATTGACCCTTCGAATTCCCGGTGGACTCGTGGATTTGTGGGTATTGACTCTTCCAATTCCCAGCACACTTTGGATTTCTGGATATTGACACTTCAATTTCTCCGGCCGACTCGTGGATGTGTGGGTATTGACTCTTCGATTTCCCAGCTGATTCGAGGATTTGTGGATATTGACCCTTCGATTTTCTTGGCGGACTCGTGGATATGTTGATGTTTGTCCTTCAAGTTCCCGGCGGGCTCATGGATTTGTGGATATTGACCCTTCGATTTACCGGCAGACTCGTGAATTTCTGGGTATTGACCCTTCGATTTCCCGGCGGACTCGTGGATTTGTGGATATTTGACCTTTGATTTCCCGGCGAACTCGTGGATTTGTGGATATTGACCCTTCGATTTTCTTGGCGGACACGTGGATTTGTGGGTATTGATCCTTCGATTTTCCTGGGAGACCCGTGGCTATGAGGGTATTGACCCTTCGATTTCCCTGGCGAACTCATGGATTTGTGGTTATGGACTCATCGATTTCCCTGGTGGACTCGTGGATTTGTGGATATTGACTCTTCGATTTCGAAGCGCACTCGTGGATTTGTGGATAATTGACTCTTCAATTTCTCCAGCCGACTCGTGGATTTGTGGATAATTGACTCTTCAATTTCTCCAGCCGTCTCGTGGATGTGTGGGTATTGACCCTTTGATTTACCGGCGGACTCGTGGATTTGTGGATATTGACGCTTCGATTTCCCGGCGGACACGTGGATTTGTGGATATTTGACCTTCGATTTCCCAGCGGACTCGTGGATTTGTGGATATTTGACCTTCGATTTCCTGGCAGACTCATGCATTTGTGGATACTTGTCCTTCGATTTCCACAGCGGACTCGTGGATTTGTGTAAATTGACCTTTGGATTTCCCGTCGGACTCGTGGATTTCTGGATATTGACCCTTCGATTTCCCTGCCGGACTCGTGGATTTGTGTGTATTGACCCTTCGAGTTCCCAGTGGACTCGTGGATTTGTGGGTATTGACTCTTCCAATTCCCAGCACACTTTGGATTTCTGGATATTGACTCTTCAATTTCTCCGGCCGACTCGTGGATGTGTGGGTATTGACTCTTCGATTTCCCAGCTGATTCGAGGATTTGTGGATATTGACCCTTCGATTTTCTTGGCGGACTCGTGGATATGTTGATGTTTGTCCTTCGAGTTCCCGGCGGGCTCATGGATTTCTGGATATTGACCCTTCGATTTCCCAGCGGATTCGTGGATTTGTGGGTATTGACCCTCCGATCTCCCTGGCGGACTCGTGGATTTGTGTATGTTGACCCTTCGATTTCCCGTCGGTCACATGGATTTGTGGATATTGACCCTTCGATTTCCCGGCGGACTCGTGGATTTGTGGATATTGACTCTTCGATTTTCTTGGCGGACTCGTGGATTTGTGGGTATTGATCCTTCGATTTTCCTGGGAGACCCGTGGCTATGAGGGTATTGACCCTTCGATTTCCCTGGCGGACCCGTGGAATTATGGATATTGACTCTTCGATTTCCCCGGCGAACTCATGGATTTGTGGCTATGGACTCTTCGATTTCCCTGGCGGACTCGTGGATTTGTGGATATTGACTCTTCGATTTCGAAGTCCACTCGTGGATTTGTGGATAATTGACTCTTCATTTTATCCGGCCGACTCGTGGATGTGTGGGTATTGACTTTTCGATTTCCCAGCCGATTCGTGGATGTGTGGGTATTGACTCTTCGATTTTCCGTCGGTCTCGTGGATTTGTGGATATTGACCCTTCGATTTTCCGTCGGTCTCGAGGATTTGTGGATATTGACCCTTCGATTTCCATTGCGGACTCGTGGATGTGTGGGTATTGACCCCTTGATTTACCGGCGGACTCGTGGATGTGTGGGTATTGACCCTTTGATTTACCGGCGGACTCGTGGATTTGTGGATATTGACGCTTCGATTTCCCGGCGGACACGTGGATTTGTGGATATTTGACTCTTCGATTTCGAAGTGCACTCGTGGATTTGTGGATAATTGACTCTTCAATTTCTCCAGCCGACTCGTGGATGTGTGGGTATTGACCCTTTGATTTACCGGCGGACTCGTGGATGTGTGGGTATTGACCCTTCGATTTCCCGGCGGACACGTGGATTTGTGGATATTTGACCTTCGATTTCCCAGCGGACTCGTGGATTTGTGGATATTGACCCTTCGATGTCCCGGCGGACTCGTGGATTTGTGGATATTTGACCTTCGATTTCCCCGCGGACTCGTGGATTTGTGGATATTTGACCTTCGATTTCCTGGCAGACTCGTGGATTTGTGGATATTGACCCTCCGATTTCCCGGAGGACTCGTGGATTTGTGGATATTTGACTTTCGATTTCCTGGCAGACTCATGGATTTGTGGATACTTGTCCTTCGATTTCCACAGCGGACTCGTGGATTTGTGTAAATTGACCTTTGGATTTCCCGTCGGACTCGTGGATTTGTGGATATTGACCCTTCGATTTACCGGAGGACTCGTGGATTTGTGGATATTGACCCTTCGATTTCCCCGGCGGACTCATGGATTTGTGGATATTTGTCCTTCGATTTCCCTGCCGGACTCGTGGATTTGTGTGTATTGACCCTTCGAATTCCCAGTGGACTCGTGGATTTGTGGGTATTGACTCTTCCAATTCCCAGCACACTTTGGATTTCTGGATATTGACTCTTCAATTTCTCCGGCCGACTCGTGGATGTGTGGGTATTGACTCTTCGATTTCCCAGCTGATTCGAGGATTTGTGGATATTGACCCTTCGATTTTCTTGGCGGACTCGTGGATATGTTGATGTTTGTCCTTCAAGTTCCCGGCGGGCTCATGGATTTGTGGATATTGACCCTTCGATTTACCGGCAGACTCGTGAATTTGTGGATATTGACCCTTCGATTTACCGGAGGACTCGTGGATTTGTGGATATTTGACTTTCGATTTCCTGGCAGACTCATGGATTTGTGGATACTTGTCCTTCGATTTCCACAGCGGACTCGTGGATTTGTGTAAATTGACCTTTGGATTTCCCGTCGGACTCGTGGATTTGTGGATATTGACCCTTCGATTTACCGGAGGACTCGTGGATTTGTGGATATTGACCCTTCGATTTACCGGAGGACTCGTGGATTTGTGGATATTGACCCTTCGATTTCCCCGGCGGACTCATGGATTTGTGGATATTTGTCCTTCGATTTCCATTGCGGACTCATTGATTTGTGGATATTGACCCTTCGATTTCCCTGGCAGACTCATGGATTTGTGGATACTTGTCCTTCGATTTCCACAGCGGACTCGTGGATTTGTGTAAATTGACCTTTGGATTTCCCGTCGAACTCGTGGATTTGTGGATATTGACACTTCGATTTACCGTTGGACTCGTGGATTTGTGGATATTTGACCTTCGATTTCCTGGCAGACTCATGGATTTGTGGATATTTGTCCTTCGATTTCCACAGCGGACTCGTGGATTTGTGGATATTGACTCTTCGATTTCGAAGTGCACTCGTGGATTTGTGGATAATTGACTCTTCAATTTCTCCAGCCGACTCGTGGATGTGTGGGTATTGACCCTTTGATTTACCGGCGGACTCGTGGATTTGTGGATATTGACGCTTCGATTTCCCGGCGGACACGTGGATTTGTGGATATTTGACCTTCGATTTCGAAGTGCACTCGTGGATTTGTGGATAATTGACTCTTCAATTTCTCCAGCCGACTCGTGGATGTGTGGGTATTGACCCTTTGATTTACCGGCGGACTCGATGATGTGTGGGTATTGACCCTTTGATTTACCGGCGGACTCGTGGATTTGTGGATATTGACGCTTCGATTTTCCGGCGGACACGTGGATTTGTGGATATTTGACTCTTCGATTTCGAAGTGCACTCGTGGATTTGTGGATAATTGACTCTTCAATTTCTCCAGCCGACTCGTGGATGTGTGGGTATTGACCCTTTGATTTACCGGCGGACTCGTGGATGTGTGGGTATTGACCCTTTGATTTACCGGCGGACTCGTGGATTTGTGGATATTGACGCTTCGATTTCCCGGCGGACACGTGGATTTGTGGATATTTGACCTTCGATTTCCCAGCGGACTCGTGGATTTGTGGATATTGACCCTTCGATTTCCCGGCGGACTCGTGGATTTGTGGATATTTGACCTTCGATTTCCCGGCGGACTCGTGGATTTGTGGATATTTGACCTTCGATTTCCTGGCAGACTCGTGGATTTGTGGATATTGACCCTTCGATTTCCCGGAGGACACGTGGATTTGTGGATATTTGACTTTCGATTTCCTGGCAGACTCATGGATTTGTGGATACTTGTCCTTCGATTTCCACAGCGGACTCGTGGATTTGTGTAAATTGACCTTTGGATTTCCCGTCGGACTCGTGGATTTGTGGATATTGACCCTTCGATTTACCGGAGGACTTGTGGATTTGTGGATATTGACCCTTCGATTTCCCCGGCGGACTCATGCATTTGTGGATATTTGTCCTTCGATTTCCCTGCCGGACTCGTGGATTTGTGTGTATTGACCCTTCGAATTCCCAGTGGACTCGTGGATTTGTGGGTATTGACTCTTCCAATTCCCAGCACACTTTGGATTTCTGGATATTGACTCTTCAATTTCTCCGGCCGACTCGTGGATGTGTGGGTATTGACTCTTCGATTTCCCAGCTGATTCGAGGATTTGTGGATATTGAACCTTCGATTTTCTTGGCGGACTCGTGGATATGTTGATGTTTGTCCTTCAAGTTCCCGGCGGGCTCATGGATTTGTGGATATTGACCCTTCGATTTACCGGCAGACTCGTGAATTTCTGGGTATTGACCCTTCGATTTCCCGGCGGACTCGTGGATTTGTGGATATTTGACCTTTGATTTCCCGGCGAACTCGTGGATTTGTGGATATTGACCCTTCGATTTTCTTGGCGGACACGTGGATTTGTGGGTATTGATCCTTCGATTTTCCTGGGAGACCCGTGGCTATGAGGGTATTGACCCTTCGATTTCCCCGGCGAACTCATGGATTTGTGGTTATGGACTCATCAATTTCCCTGGTGGACTCGTGGATTTGTGGATATTGACTCTTCGATTTCGAAGCGCACTCGTGGATTTGTGGATAATTGACTCTTCAATTTCTCCAGCCGACTCGTGGATTTGTGGATAATTGACTCTTCAATTTCTCCAGCCGTCTCGTGGATGTGTGGGTATTGACCCTTTGATTTACCGGCGGACTCGTGGATTTGTGGATATTGACCCTTCGATTTCCCGGCGGACACGTGGATTTGTGGATATTTGACCTTCGATTTCCCAGCGGACTCGTGGATTTGTGGATATTTGACCTTCGATTTCCTGGCAGACTCATGCATTTGTGGATACTTGTCCTTCAATTTCCACAGCGGACTCGTGGATTTGTGTAAATTGACCTTTGGATTTCCCGTCGGACTCGTGGATTTGTGGATATTGACACTTCGATTTACCGGAGGACTCGTGGATTTGTGGATATTGACCCTTCGATTTCCCAGCGGACTCGTGGATTTGTGGATATTTGACCTTCGATTTCCTGGCAGACTCATGCATTTGTGGATACTTGTCCTTCGATTTCCACAGCGGACTCGTGGATTTGTGTAAATTGACCTTTGGATTTCCCGTCGGACTCGTGGATTTGTGGATATTGACCCTTCGATTTACCGGAGGACTCGTGGATTTGTGGATATTGACCCTTCGATTTCCATTGCGGACTCATTAATTTGTGGATATTGACCCTTCGATTTCCCCGGCGGACTCATGGATTTGTGGATATTTGACCTTCGATTTCCTGGCAGACTCGTGGATTTGTGGATATTGACCCTTCGATTTCCCCGGCGGACTCATGGATTTGTGGATATTTGACCTTCGATTTCCTGGCAGACTCGTGGATTTGTGGATATTGACCCTTCGATTTACCGGAGGACTCGTGGATTTGTGGATATTTGACTTTCGATTTCCTGGCAGACTCATGGATTTGTGGATACTTGTCCTTCGATTTCCACAGCGGACTCGTGGATTTGTGTAAATTGACCTTTGGATTTCCCGTCGGACTCGTGGATTTGTGGATATTGACCCTTCGATTTACCGGAGGACTCGTGGATTTGTGGATATTGACCCTTCGATTTACCGGAGGACTCGTGGATTTGTGGATATTGACCCTTCGATTTCCCCGGCGGACTCATGGATTTGTGGATATTTGTCCTTCGATTTCCATTCCGGACTCATTGATTTGTGGATATTGACCCTTCGATTTCCCTGGCAGACTCATGGATTTGTGGATACTTTTCCTTCGATTTCCACAGCGGACTCGTGTATTTGTGTAAATTGACCTTTGGATTTCCCGTCGAACTCGTGGATTTGTGGATATTGACACTTCGATTTACCGTTGGACTCGTGGATTTGTGGATATTTGACCTTCGATTTCCTGGCAGACTCATGGATTTGTGGATATTTGTCCTTCGATTTCCACAGCGGACTCGTGGATTTGTGGATATTGACTCTTCGATTTCGAAGTGCACTCGTGGATTTGTGGATAATTGACTCTTCAATTTCTCCAGCCGACTCGTGGATGTGTGGGTATTGACCCTTTGATTTACCGGCGGACTCGTGGATGTGTGGGTATTGACCCTTTGATTTACCGGCGGACTCGTGGATTTGTGGATATTGACGCTTCGATTTCCCGGCGGACACGTGGATTTGTGGATATTTGACTCTTCGATTTCGAAGTGCACTCGTGGATTTGTGGATAATTGACTCTTCAATTTCTCCAGCCGACTCGTGGATGTGTGGGTATTGACCCTTTGATTTACCGGCGGACTCGTGGATGTGTGGGTATTGACCCTTTGATTTACCGGCGGACTCCTGGATTTGTGTATATTGACGCTTCGATTTCCCGGCGGACACGTGGATTTGTGGATATTTGACCTTCGATTTCCCAGCGGACTCGTGGATTTGTGGATATTGACCCTTCGATTTCCCGGCGGACTCGTGGATTTGTGGATATTTGACCTTCGATTTCCCGGTGGACTCGTGGATTTGTGGATATTTGACCTTCGATTTCCTGGCAGACTCGTGGATTTGTGGATATTGACCCTTCGATTTCCCGGAGGACTCGTGGATTTGTGGATATTTGACTTTCGATTTCCTGGCAGACTCATGGATTTGTGGATACTTGTCCTTCGATTTCCACAGCGGACTCGTGGATTTGTGTAAATTGACCTTTGGATTTCCCGTCGGACTCGTGGATTTGTGGATATTGACCCTTCGATTTACCGGAGGACTCGTGGATTTGTGGATATTGACCCTTCGATTTCCATTGCGGACTCATTGATTTGTGGATATTGACCCTTCGATTTCCCCGGCGGACTCATGGATTTGTGGATATTTGTCCTTCGATTTCCCTGCCGGACTCGTGGATTTGTGTGTATTGACCCTTCGAATTCCCAGTGGACTCGTGGATTTGTGGGTATTGACTCTTCCAATTCCCAGCACACTTTGGATTTCTGGATATTGACTCTTCAATTTCTCCGGCCGACTCGTGGATGTGTGGGTATTGACTCTTCGATTTCCCAGCTGATTCGAGGATTTGTGGATATTGACCCTTCGATTTTCTTGGCGGACTCGTGGATATGTTGATGTTTGTCCTTCAAGTTCCCGGCGGGCTCATGGATTTGTGGATATTGACCCTTCGATTTACCGGCAGACTCGTGAATTTCTGGGTATTGACCCTTCGATTTCCCGGCGGACTCGTGGATTTGTGGATATTTGACCTTTGATTTCCCGGCGAACTCGTGGATTTGTGGATATTGACCCTTCGATTTTCTTGGCGGACACGTGGATTTGTGGGTATTGATCCTTCGATTTTCCTGGGAGACCCGTGGCTATGAGGGTATTGACCCTTCGATTTCCCCGGCGAACTCATGGATTTGTGGTTATGGACTCATCGATTTCCCTGGTGGACTCGTGGATTTGTGGATATTGACTCTTCGATTTCGAAGCGCACTCGTGGATTTGTGGATAATTGACTCTTCAATTTCTCCAGCCGACTCGTGGATTTGTGGATAATTGACTCTTCAATTTCTCCAGCCGTCTCGTGGATGTGTGGGTATTGACCCTTTGATTTACCGGCGGACTCGTGGATTTGTGGATATTGACGCTTCGATTTCCCGGCGGACACGTGGATTTGTGGATATTTGACCTTCGATTTCCCAGCGGACTCGTGGATTTGTGGATATTTGACCTTCGATTTCCTGGCAGACTCATGCATTTGTGGATACTTGTCCTTCGATTTCCACAGCGGACTCGTGGATTTGTGTAAATTGACCTTTGGATTTCCCGTCGGACTCGTGGATTTGTGGATATTGACCCTTCGATTTACCGGAGGACTCGTGGATTTGTGGATATTGACCCTTCGATTTCCATTGCGGACTCATTAATTTGTGGATATTGACCCTTCGATTTCCCCTGCGGACTCATGGATTTGTGGATATTTGTCCTTCAATTTCCCTGCCGGACTCGTGGATTTGTGTGTATTGACCCTTCGAATTCCCAGTGGACTCGTGGATTTGTGGGTATTGACTCTTCCAATTCCCAGCACACTTTGGATTTCTGGATATTGACTCTTCAATTTACCCGGCCGACTCGTGGATGTGTGGGTATTGACTCTTCGATTTCCCAGCTGATTCGAGGATTTGTGGATATTGACCCTTCGATTTTCTTGGCGGACTCGTGGATATGTTGATGTTTGTCCTTCGAGTTCCCGGCGGGCTCATGGATTTCTGGATATTGACCCTTCGATTTCCCAGCGGATTCGTGGATTTGTGGGTATTGACCCTCCGATCTCCCTGGCGGACTCGTGGATTTGTGTATGTTGACCCTTCGATTTCCCGTCGGTCACATGGATTTGTGGATATTGACCCTTCGATTTCCCGGCGGACTCGTGGATTTGTGGATATTGACTCTTCGATTTTCTTGGCGGACTCGTGGATTTGTGGGTATTGATCCTTCGATTTTCCTGGGAGACCCGTGGCTATGAGGGTATTGACCCTTCGATTTCCCTGTCGGACCCATGGAATTATGGATATTGACTCTTCGATTTCCCCGGCGAACTCATGGATTTGTGGCTATGGACTCTTCGATTTCCCTGGCAGACTCGTGGATTTGTGGATATTGACTCTTCGATTTCGAAGTCCACTCGTGGATTTGTGGATAATTGACTCTTCATTTTATCCGGCCGACTCGTGGATGTGTGGCTATTGACTTTTCGATTTCCCAGCCGATTAGTGGATGTGTGGGTATTGACTCTTCGATTTTCCGTCGGTCTCGTGGATTTGTGGATATTGACCCTTCGATTTTCCGACGGTCTCGAGGATTTGTGGATATTGACCCTTCGATTTCCATTGCGGACTCATTGATTTGTGGATATTGACCCTTCGATTTCCCCGGCGGACTCATGGATTTGTGTGTATTGACCCTTCGAATTCCCAGTGGACTCGTGGATTTGTGTGTATTGACCCTTCGATTTCCCAGCGGACTCGTGGATTTGTGGATATTTGACCTTTGATTTCCCGGCGGACTCGTGGATTTGTGGATATTTGTCCTTCTATTTCCACTGCGGACTCGTGGATTTGTGTAAATTGACCTTTGGATTTCCCGTCGGACTCGTGGATTTGTGGATTTTGACCCTTCGATTTACCGGAGGACTCGTGGATTTGTGGTTATTTGACTTTCGATTTCCTGGAAGACTCATGGATTTGTGGATACTTGTCCTTCGATTTCCACAGCGGACTCGTGGATTTGTGTAAATTGACCTTTGGATTTCCCATCGGACTCGTGGATTTGTGGATATTGACCCTTCGATTTACCGGAGGACTCGTGGATTGTGGATATTTGACTTTCGATTTCCTGGAAGTCTCATGGATTTGTGGATATTTGTCCTTCGATTTCCACAGCGGACTCGTGGATTTGTGGATATTGACTCTTCGATTTCGAAGTGCACTCGTGGATTTGTGGATAATTGACTCTTCAATTTCTCCGGCCGACTCGTGGATGTGTGGGTATTGACTCCTCGATTTCCTAGCCGATTCGTGGATTTGTGGATATTGACCCTTCGATTTTCTTGGCGGACTCGTGGATATGTTGATGTTTGTCCTTCGAGTTCCCGGCGGGCTCATGGATTTCTGGATATTGACCCATCGATTTCCCAGCTGATTCGTGTATTTGTGGGTATTGACTCTTCGATCTCCCTGGCGGACTCGTGGATTTGTGTATATTGACCCTTCGATTTCCCGTCGGTCACATGGATTTGTGGATATTGACCCTTCGATTTCCCGGCGGACTCGTGGATTTGTGGATATTTGACCTTTGATTTCCCGGCGAACTCGTGGATTTGTGGATATTGACCCTTCGATTTTCTTGGCGGTCACGTGGATTTGTGGGTATTGATCCTTCGATTTTCCTGGGAGACCCGTGGCTATGAGGGTATTGACCCTTCGATTTCCCTGGCGAACTCATGGATTTGTGGTTATGGACTCATCGATTTCCCTGGTGGCCTCGTGGATTTGTGGATATTTGTCCTTCTATTTCGACAGCGGACTCGTGGATTTGTGTAAATTGACCTTTGGATTTCCCGTCGGACTTGTGGATTTGTGGATATTGACCCTTCGATTTACCGGAGGACTCGTGGATTTGTGGATATTTGACTTTCGATTTCCTGGCAGACTCATGGATTTGTGGATACTTGTCCTTCGATTTCCACAGCGGACTCGTGGATTTGTGTAAATTGACCTTTGGATTTCCCGTCAAACTCATGGATTTGTGGATATTGACCCTTCGATTTACCGTTGGACTCGTGGATTTGTGGATATTTGACCTTCGATTTCCTGGCAGACTCATGGATTTGTGGATATTTGTCCTTCGATTTCCACAGCGGACTCGTGGATTTGTGGATATTGACTCTTCGATTTCGAAGTGCACTCGTGGATTTGTGGATAATTGACTCTTCAATTTCTCCAGCCGACTCGTGGATGTGTGGGTATTGACCCTTTGATTTCCCGGCGGACACGTGGATTTGTGGATATTTGACCTTCGATTTCCTGGCAGACTCGTGGATTTGTGGATATTGACCCTTCGATTTACCGGAGGACTCGTGGATTTGTGGATATTTGACTTTCGATTTCCTGGCAGACTCATGGATTTGTGGATACTTGTCCTTCGATTTCCACAGCGGACTCGTGGATTTGTGTAAATTGACCTTTGGATTTCCCGTCGGACTCGTGGATTTGTGGATATTTGACCTTCGATTTCCTGGCAGACTCGTGGATTTGTGGATATTGACCCTTCGATTTACCGGAGGACTCGTGGATTTGTGGATATTGACCCTTCGATTTCCATTGCGGACTCATTGATTTGTGGATATTGACCCTTCGATTTCCCCGGCGGACTCATGGATTTGTGGATATTTGTCCTTCGATTTCCCTGCCGGACTCGTGGATTTGTGTGTATTGACCCTTCGAATTCCCGGTGGACTCGTGGATTTGTGGGTATTGACTCTTCCAATTCCCAGCACACTTTGGATTTCTGGATATTGACTCTTCAATTTCTCCGGCCGACTCGTGGATGTGTGGGTATTGACTCTTCGATTTCCCAGCTGATTCGAGGATTTGTGGATATTGACCCTTCGATTTTCTTGGCGGACTCGTGGATATGTTGATGTTTGTCCTTCAAGTTCCCGGCGGGCTCATGGATTTGTGGATATTGACCCTTCGATTTACCGGCAGACTCGTGAATTTCTGGGTATTGACCCTTCGATTTCCCGGCGGACTCGTGGATTTGTGGATATTTGACCTTTGATTTCCCGGCGAACTCGTGGATTTGTGGATATTGACCCTTCGATTTTCTTGGCGGACACGTGGATTTGTGGGTATTGATCCTTCGATTTTCCTGGGAGACCCGTGGCTATGAGGGTATTGACCCTTCGATTTCCCTGGCGAACTCATGGATTTGTGGTTATGGACTCATCGATTTCCCTGGTGGACTCGTGGATTTGTGGATATTGACTCTTCGATTTCGAAGCGCACTCGTGGATTTGTGGATAATTGACTCTTCAATTTCTCCAGCCGACTCGTGGATTTGTGGATAATTGACTCTTCAATTTCTCCAGCCGTCTCGTGGATGTGTGGGTATTGACCCTTTGATTTACCGGCGGACTCGTGGATTTGTGGATATTGACGCTTCGATTTCCCGGCGGACACGTGGATTTGTGGATATTTGACCTTCGATTTCCCAGCGGACTCGTGGATTTGTGGATATTTGACCTTCGATTTCCTGGCAGACTCATGCATTTGTGGATACTTGTCCTTTGATTTCCACAGCGGACTCGTGGATTTGTGTAAATTGACCTTTGGATTTCCCGTCGGACTCGTGGATTTCTGGATATTGACCCGTCGATTTCCCTGCCGGACTCGTGGATTTGTGTGTATTGACCCTTCGAGTTCCCAGTGGACTCGTGGATTTGTGGGTATTGACTCTTCCAATTCCCAGCACACTTTGGATTTCTGGATATTGACTCTTCAATTTCTCCGGCCGACTTGTGGATGTGTGGGTATTGACTCTTCGATTTCCCAGCTGATTCGAGGATTTGTGGATATTGACCCTTCGATTTTCTTGGCGGACTCGTGGATATGTTGATGTTTGTCCTTCGAGTTCCCGGCGGGCTCATGGATTTCTGGATATTGACCCTTCGATTTCCCAGCGGATTCGTGGATTTGTGGGTATTGACCCTCCGATCTCCCTGGCGGACTCGTGGATTTGTGTATGTTGACCCTTCGATTTCCCGTCGGTCACATGGATTTGTGGATATTGACCCTTCGATTTCCCGGCGGACTCGTGGATTTGTGGATATTGACTCTTCGATTTTCTTGGCGGACTCGTGGATTTGTGGGTATTGATCCTTCGATTTTCCTGGGAGACCCGTGGCTATGAGGGTATTGACCCTTCGATTTCCCTGGCGGACCCGTGGAATTATGGATATTGACTCTTCGATTTCCCCGGCGAACTCATGGATTTGTGGCTATGGACTCTTCGATTTCCCTGGCGGACTCGTGGATTTGTGGATATTGACTCTTCGATTTCGAAGTCCACTCGTGGATTTGTGGATAATTGACTCTTCATTTTATCCGGCCGACTCGTGGATGTGTGGGTATTGACTTTTCGATTTCCCAGCCGATTCGTGGATGTGTGGGTATTGACTCTTCGATTTTCCGTCAGTCTCGTGGATTTGTGGATATTGACCCTTCGATTTTCCGTCGGTCTCGAGGATTTGTGGATATTGACCCTTCGATTTCCATTGTGGACTCATTGATTTGTGGATATTGACCCTTCGATTTCCCCGGCGGACTCATGGATTTGTGTGTATTGACCCTTCGAATTCCCAGTGGACTCGTGGATTTGTGTGTATTGACCCTTCGATTTCCCAGCGGACTCGTGGATTTGTGGATATTTGACCTTTGATTTCCCGGCGGACTCGTGGATTTGTGGATATTTGTCCTTCTATTTCCACTGCGGACTCGTGGATTTGTGTAAATTGACCTTTGGATTTCCCGCCGGACTCGTGGATTTGTGGATATTGACCCTTCGATTTACCGGAGGACTCGTGGATTTGTGGATATTTGACTTTCGATTTCCTGGAAGACTCATGGATTTGTGGATACTTGTCCTTCGATTTCCACAGCGGACTCGTGGATTTGTGTAAATTGACCTTTGGATTTCCCATCGGACTCGTGGATTTGTGGATATTGACCCTTCGATTTACCGGAGGACTCGTGGATTTGTGGATATTTGACTTTCGATTTCCTGGCAGACTCATGGATTTGTGGATACTTGTCCTTCGATTTCCACAGCGGACTCGTGGATTTGTGTAAATTGACCTTTGGATTTCCCGTCGGACTCGTGGATTTGTGGATATTGACCCTTCGATTTACCGTTGGACTCGTGGATTTGTGGATATTTGACCTTCGATTTCCTGGCAGACTCATGGATTTGTGGATATTTGTCCTTCGATTTCCACAGCGGACTCGTGGATTTGTGGTTATGGACTCTTCGATTTCCACAGCGGACTCGTGGATTTGTGGATATTAACTCTTCGATTTAGAAGTGCACTCGTGGATTTGTGGATAATTGACTCTTCAATTTCTCCGACCGACTCGTGGATGTGTGGGTATTGACTCCTCGATTTCCCAGCCGATTCGTGGATTTGTGGATATTGACCCTTCGATTTTCTTGGCGGACTCGTGGATATGTTGATGTTTGTCCTTCGAGTTCCCGGCGGGCTCATGGATTTCTGGATATTGACCCTTCGATTTCCCAGCGGATTCGTGGATTTGTGGGTATTGACTCTTCGATCTCCCTGGCGGACTCGTGGATTTGTGTATATTGACCCTTCGATTTCCCGTCGGTCACATGGATTTGTGGATATTGACCCTTCGATTTCACGGCGGACTCGTGGATTTGTGGATATTGACCCTTCGATTTTCTTGGCGGACACGTGGATTTGTGTGTATTGACCCTTCGAATTCCCAGTGGACTCGTGGATTTGTGGGTATTGACTCTTCCAATTCCCAGCACACTTTGGATTTCTGGATATTGACTCTTCAATTTCTCCGGCCGACTCGTGGATGTGTGGCTATTGACTCTTCGATTTCCCAGCTGATTCGAGGATTTGTGGATATTGACCCTTCGATTTTCTTGGCGGACTCTTGGATATGTTGATGTTTGTCCTTCGAGTTCCCGGCGGGCTCATGGATTTCTGGATATTGACCCTTCGATTTCCCAGCGGATTCGTGGATTTGTGGGTATTGACCCTCCGATCTCCCTGGCGGACTCGTGGATTTGTGTATGTTGACCCTTCGATTTTCCGTCGGTCACATGGATTTGTGGATATTGACTCTTCGATTTCCCGGCGGACTCGTGGATTTGTGGATATTGACCCTTCGATTTACCGTTGGACTCGTGGATTTGTGGATATTTGACCTTCGATTTCCTGGCAGACTCATGGATTTGTGGATATTTGTCCTTCGATTTCCACAGCGGACTCGTGGATTTGTGGATATTGACTCTTCGATTTCGAAGTGCACTCGTGGATTTGTGGATAATTGACTCTTCAATTTCTCCAGCCGACTCGTGGATGTGTGGGTATTGACCCTTTGATTTCACGGCGGACTCGTGGATTTGTGGATATTGACGCTTCGATTTCCCGGCGGACTCGTGGATTTGTGGATATTGACTCTTCGATTTCGAAGTCCACTCGTGGATTTGTGGATAATTGACTCTTCATTTTCTCCGGCCGACTCGTGGATGTGTGGGTATTGACTCTTCGATTTCCCAGCCGATTCGTGGATGTGTGGGTATTGACTCTTCGATTTTCCGTCGGTCTCGTGGATTTGTGGATATTGACCCTTCGATTTTCCGTCGGTCTCGAGGATTTGTGGATATTGACCCTTCGATTTCCATTGCAGACTCATTGATTTGTGGATATTGACCCTTCGATTTCCCCGGCGGACTCATGGATTTGTGTGTATTGACCCTTCGAATTCCCAGTGGACTCGTGGATTTGTGTGTATTGACCCTTCGATTTCCCAGCGGACTCGTGGATTTGTGGATATTTGACCTTTGATTTCCCGGCGGACTCGTGGATTTGTGGATATTTGTCCTTCTATTTCCACTGCGGACTCGTGGATTTGTGTAAATTGACCTTTGGATTTCCCGACGGACTCGTGGATTTGTGGATATTGACCCTTCGATTTACCGGAGGACTCGTGGATTTGTGGATATTTGACTTTCGATTTCCTGGCAGACTCATGGATTTGTGGATACTTGTCCTTCGATTTCCACAGCGGACTCGTGGATTTGTGTAAATTGACCTTTGGATTTCCCGTCGGACTCGTGGATTTGTGGATATTGACCCTTCGATTTACCGGAGGACTCGTGGATTTGTGGATATTTGACTTTCGATTTCCTGGCAGACTCATGGATTTGTGGATACTTGTCCTTCGATTTCCACAGCGGACTCGTGGATTTGTGGATATTGACTCTTCGATTTCGAAGTGCACTCGTGGATTTGTGGATAATTGACTCTTCAATTTCTCCGGCCGACTCGTGGATGTGTGGGTATTGACTCTTCGATTTCCCAGCCGATTCGTGGATTTGTGGATATTGACCCTTCGATTTTCTTGGCGGACTCGTGGATATGTTGATGTTTGTCCTTCGAGTTCCCGGCGGGCTCATGGATTTCTGGATATTGACCCTTCGATTTCCCAGCGGATTCGTGGATTTGTGGGTATTGACTCTTCGATCTCCCTGGCGGACTCGTGGATTTGTGTATATTGACCCTTCGATTTCCCGGCAGACTTGTGAATTTGTGGATATTGACCCTTCGATTTCCCGGCGGACTCGTGGATTTGTGGATATTTGACCTTTGATTTCCCGGCGAACTCGTGGATTTGTGGATATTGACCCTTCGATTTTCTTGGCGGACACGTGGATTTGTGGGTATTGATCCTTTGATTTTCCTGGGAGACCCGTGGCTATGAGGGTATTGACCCTTCGATTTCCCTGGCGAACTCATGGATTTGTGGTTATGGACTCATCGATTTCCCTGGTGGCCTCGTGGATTTGTGGATATTTGTCCTTCTATTTCGACAGCGGACTCGTGGATTTGTGTAAATTGACCTTTAGATTTCCCGTCGGACTTGTGGATTTGTGGATATTGACCCTTCGATTTACCGGAGGACTCGTGGATTTGTGGATATTTGACTTTCGATTTCCTGGCAGACTCATGGATTTGTGGATACTTGTCCTTCGATTTCCACAGCGGACTCGTGGATTTGTGTAAATTGACCTTTGGATTTCCCGTCAAACTCATGTATTTGTGGATATTGACCCTTCGATTTACCGTTGGACTCGTGGATTTGTGGATATTTGACCTTCGATTTCCTGGCAGACTCATGGATTTGTGGATATTTGTCCTTCGATTTCCACAGCGGACTCGTGGATTTGTGGATATTGACTCTTCGATTTCGAAGTGCACTCGTGGATTTGTGGACAATGGACTCTTCAATTTCTCCAGCCGACTCGTGGATGTGTGGGTATTGACCCTTTGATTTCACGGCGGACTCGTGGATTTGTGGATATTGACGCATCGATTTCCCGGCGGACTCGTGGATTTGTGGATATTGACTCTTCGATTTCGAAGTCCACTCGTCCATTTGTGGATAATTGACTCTTCATTTTCTCCGGCCGACTCGTGGATGTGTGGGTATTGACTCTTCGATTTCCCAGCCGATTCGTGGATGTGTGGGTATTGACTCTTCGATTTTCCGTCGGTCTCGTGGATTTGTGGATATTGACCCTTCGATTTTCCGTCGGTCTCGAGGATTTGTGGATATTGACCCTTCGATTTCCATTGCGGACTCATTGATTTGTGGATATTGACCCTTCGATTTCCCCGGCGGACTCATGGATTTGTGTGTATTGACCCTTCGAATTCCCAGTGGACTCGTGGATTTGTGTGTATTGACCCTTCGATTTCCCAGCGGACTCGTGGATTTGTGGATATTTGACCTTTGATTTCCCGGCGGACTCGTGGATTTGTGGATATTTGTCCTTCTATTTCCACTGCGGACTCGTGGATTTGTGTAAATTGACCTTTGGATTTCCCGTCGGACTCGTGGATTTGTGGATATTGACCCTTCGATTTACCGGAGGACTCGTGGATTTGTGGATATTTGACTTTCGATTTCCTGGCAGACTCATGGATTTGTGGATACTTGTCCTTCGATTTCCACAGCGGACTCGTGGATTTGTGGATATTGACTCTTCGATTTCGAAGTGCACTCGTGGATTTGTGGATAATTGACTCTTCAATTTCTCCGGCCGACTCGTGGATGTGTGGGTATTGACTCTTCGATTTCCCAGCCGATTCGTGGATTTGTGGATATTGACCCTTCGATTTTCTTGGCGGACTCGTGGATATGTTGATGTTTGTCCTTCGAGTTCCCGGCGGGCTCATGGATTTCTGGATATTGACCCTTCGATTTCCCAGCGGATTCGTGGATTTTTGGGTATTGACTCTTCGATCTCCCTGGCGGACTCGTGGATTTGTGTATATTGACCCTTCGATTTCCCGGCAGACTCGTGAATTTGTGGATATTGACCCTTCGATTTCCCGGCGGACTCGTGGATTTGTGGATATTTGACCTTTGATTTCCCGGCGAACTCGTGGATTTGTGGATATTGACCCTTCGATTTTCTTGGCGGACACGTGGATTTGTGGGTATTGATCCTTCGATTTTCCTGGGAGACCCGTGGCTATGAGGGTATTGACCCTTCGATTTCCCCGGCGAACTCATGGATTTGTCGTTATGGACTCATCGATTTCCCTGGTGGACTCGTGGATTTGTGGATATTGACTCTTCGATTTCGAAGCGCACTCGTGGATTTCTGGATAATTGACTCTTCAATTTCTCCAGCCGACTCGTGGATTTGTGGATAATTGTCTCTTCAATTTCTCCAGCCGACTCGTGGATGTGTGGGTATTGACCCTTTGATTTACCGGCGGACTCGTGGATTTGTGGATATTGACGCTTCGATTTCCCGGCGGACACGTGGATTTGTGGATATTTGACGTTCGATTTCCCAGCGGACTCGTGGATTTGTGGATATTTGACCTTCGATTTCCTGGCAGACTCGTGGATTTGTGGATATTTGACCTTCGATTTCCTGGCAGACTCATGCATTTGTGGATACTTGTCCTTCGATTTCCACAGCGGACTCGTGGATTTGTGTAAATTGCCCTTTGGATTTCCCGTCGGACTCGTGGATTTGTGGATATTGACCCTTCGATTTACCGGAGGACTCGTGGATTTGTGGATATTGACCCTTCGATTTCCATTGCGGACTCATTGATTTGTGGATATTGACCCTTCGATTTCCCGGCGGACTCATGGATTTGTGGATATTTGTCCTTCGATTTCCCTGCCGGACTCGTGGATTTGTGTGTATTGACCCTTCGAATTCCCAGTGGACTCGTGGATTTGTGGGTATTGACTCTTCCAATTCCCAGCACACTTTGGATTTCTGGATATTGACTCTTCAATTTCTCCGGCCGACTCGTGGATGTGTGGGTATTGACTCTTCGATTTCCCAGCTGATTCGAGGATTTGTGGATATTGACCCTTCGATTTTCTTGGCGGACACGTGGATTTGTGGGTATTGATCCTTCGATATTCCTGGGAGACCCGTGGCTATGAGGGTATTGACCCTTCGATTTCCCCGGCGGACCCGTGGAATTATGGATATTGACTCTTCGATTTCCCCGTCGAACTCATGGATTTGTGGTTATGGACTCATCGATTTCCCTGGTGGACTCGTGGATTTGTGGATATTAACTCTTCGATTTCGAAGCGCACTCGTGGATGTGTGGGTATTGACTCTTCGATCTTCCGTCGGTCTCGTGGATTTGTGGATATTGACCCTTCGATTTTCCGTCTGTCTCGTGGATTTGTGGATATTGACCCTTTGATTTACCGGCGGACTCGTGGATTTGTGGATATTGACGCTTCGATTTCCCGGCGGACACATGGATTTGTGGATATTTGACCTTCGATTTCCCAGCGGACTCGTGGATTTGTGGATATTTGACCTTTGATTTCCTGGCGGACTCGTGGATTTGTGGATATTTGTCCTTCTATTTCCACAGCGGACTCGTGGATTTGTGTAAATTGACCTTTGGATTTCCCGTCGGACTCGTGGATTTGTGGATATTGACCCTTCGATTTACCGGAGGACTCGTGGATATGTTGATGTTTGTCCTTCGAGTTCCCGGCGGGCTCATGGATTTCTGGATATTGACCCTTCGATTTCCCAGCGGATTCGTGGATTTGTGGGTATTGACCCTCCGATCTCCCTGGCGGACTCGTGGATTTGTGTATGTTGACCCTTCGATTTCCCGTCGGTCACATGGATTTGTGGATATTGACCCTTCGATTTCCCCGGCGGATTCGTGGAATTATGGATATTGACTCTTCGATTTCCCCGGTGAACTCATGGATTTGTGATTATGGACTCTTCGATTTCCCTGGCGGACTCGTGGATTTGTGGATATTGACTCTTCGATTTCGAAGCGCACTCGTGGATTTGTGGATAATTGACTCTTCAATTTCTCCGGACGACTCGTGGATGTGTGGGTACTGACTCTTCGATTTTCCGTCGGTCTCGTGGATTTGTGGATATTGACCCTTCGATTTTCCGTCTGTCTCGTGGATTTGTGGATATTGACCCTTTGATTTACCGGCGGACTCGTGGATTTGTGGATATTGACGCTTCGATTTCCGGCGGACACATGGATTTGTGGATATTTGACCTTCAATTTCCAGCGGACTCGTGGATTTGTGGATATTTGACCTTAGATTTCCCGGCGGACTCGTGGATTTGTGGATATTTGTCCTTCTATTTCCACAGCGGACTCGTGGATTTGTGTAAATTGACCTTTGGATTTCCCGTCGGACTCGTGGATTTGTGGATATTGACCCTTCGATTTACCGGAGGACTCGTGGATTTGTGGATATTTGACCTTCGATTTCCTGGCAGACTCATGGATTTGTGGATACTTGTCCTTCGATATCCACAGCGGACTCGTGGATTTGTGTAAATTGACCTTTGGATTTCCCGTTGGACTCGTGGATTTGTGGATATTGACCCTTCGATTTTCTTGGAGACACGTAGATTTGTGGATATTGACCCCTTCGATTTCCATTGCTGACTCATTGATTTGTGGATATTGACCCTTCGATTTTCTTGGCGGACACGTGGATTTGTGGGTATTGATCCTTCGATTTTCCTGGGAGACCCGTGGCTATGAGGGTATTGACGCTTCGATTTCCCCAGCGGACCCGTGGAATTATGGATATTGACTCTTCGATTTCCCGGCGAACTCATGGATTTGTGGTTATGGACTCATCGATTTCCCTGGCGGACTCGTGGATTTGTGGATATTGACCCTTCGATTTCCCGTCGGACTCGTGGATTTGTGGATATTGACCCTTCGATTTCCATTGCGGACTCATTGATTTGTGGATATTGACCCTTCGATTTCCCCGGCGGACTCATGGATTTGTGGATATTTGTCCTTCGATTTCCCTGCCGGACTCGTGGATTTGTGGGTATTGACTCTTCCAATTCCCAGCACACTTTGGATTTCTGGATATTGACTCTTCAATTTCTCCGGCCGACTCGTGGATTTGTGGGTATTGATTCTTCGATTTCCCCAGCGGAGTCGTGGATTTGTGGATATTGACCCTTCGATTTTATTGGCGGACTTGTGGATATGTTGATGTTTGTCCTTCGAGTTCCCGGCGGGCTCATGGATTTCTGGATATTGACCCTTCGATTTCCCATCGGATTCGTGGATTTGTGGGTATTGACCCTTCGATCTCCCTGGCGGACTCGTGGATTTGTGTATATTGACCCTTCGATTTCCCGTCGGTCACATGGATTTGTGGATATTAACCCTTCGATTTCCCGGCGGGCTCGTAGATTTGTGGATATTGACTCTTCGATTGTCTTGGCGGACTCGTGGATTTGTGGGTATTGATCCTTCGATTTTCCTGGGTGACCCGTGGCTATGAGGTATTGACCCTTCGATTTCCCGGCGGATTCGTGGATTGTGGATATTGACCCTTCAATTTCCCAGCGGATTCGTGGATTTGGACATTTGTCCATCGATTTCCCTGGTCGACTCATGTATTTCTGGATATCGACCCTTCTATTTCCCAGCAGGACTCGTGGATTTGTGGATATTTGACCTTAGATTTCCCGTCGGACTCGTGGATTTGTGGATATTGACCCTTCGATTTACCGGAGGACTCGTGGATTTGTGGATATTTGACCTTCGATTTCCTGGCAGACTCATGGATTTGTGGATACTTGTCCTTCGATATCCACAGCGGACTCGTGGATTTGTGTAAATTGACCTTTGGATTTCCCGTTGGACTCGTGGATTTGTGGATATTGACCCTTCGATTTTCTTGGAGACACGTAGATTTGTGGATATTGACCCTTCGATTTCCATTGCTGACTCATTGATTTGTGGATATTGACCCTTCGATTTTCTTGGCGGACACGTGGATTTGTGGGTATTGATCCTTCGATTTTCCTGGGAGACCCGTGGCTATGAGGGTATTGACGCTTCGATTTCCCCAGCGGACCCGTGGAATTATGGATATTGACTCTTCGATTTCCCCGGCGAACTCATGGATTTGTGGTTATGGACTCATCGATTTCCCTGGCGGACTCGTGGATTTGTGGATATTGACCCTTCGATTTCCCGTCGGACTCGTGGATTTGTGGATATTGACCCTTCGATTTCCATTGCGGACTCATTGATTTGTGGATATTGACCCTTCGATTTCCCCGGCGGACTCATGGATTTGTGGATATTTGTCCTTCGATTTCCCTGCCGGACTCGTGGATTTGTGGGTATTGACTCTTCCAATTCCCAGCACACTTTGGATTTCTGGATATTGACTCTTCAATTTCTCCGGCCGACTCGTGGATTTGTGGGTATTGATTCTTCGATTTTCCCCAGCGGAGTCGTGGATTTGTGGATATTGACCCTTCGATTTTATTGGCGGACTTGTGGATATGTTGATGTTTGTCCTTCGAGTTCCCGGCGGGCTCATGGATTTCTGGATATTGACCCTTCGATTTCCCATCGGATTCGTGGATTTGTGGGTATTGACCCTTCGATCTCCCTGGCGGACTCGTGGATTTGTGTATATTGACCCTTCGATTTCCCGTCGGTCACATGGATTTGTGGATATTAACCCTTCGATTTCCCGGCGGGCTCGTAGATTTGTGGATATTGACTCTTCGATTGTCTTGGCGGACTCGTGGATTTGTGGGTATTGATCCTTCGATTTTCCTGGGTGACCCGTGGCTATGAGGGTATTGACCCTTCGATTTCCCGGCGGATTCGTGGATTTGTGGATATTGACCCTTCAATTTCCCAGCGGATTCGTGGATTTGGACATTTGTCCATCGATTTCCCTGGTCGACTCATGTATTTCTGGATATCGACCCTTCTATTTCCCAGCAGACTCGTGGATTTGTGGATATTGACTCTTCGATTTTCTTGGAGACACGTAGATTTGTGGATATTGACCCTTCGATTTCCATTGCTGACTCATTGATTTGTGGATATTGACCCTTCCGAATTCCCGGTGGGACTCATGGATTTGTGTGTATTGACCCTTCGAGTTCCCGGCGGGCTCATGGATTTCTGGATATTACCCTTCGATTTCCCAGCGGATTCGTGGATTTGTGGGTATTGACCCTTCGATTTTCCTGGCGGACTCGTAGATTTGTGTATATTGACCCTTCGATTTCCCGTCGGTCTCATAGATTTGTGGATATTGACCCTTCGATTTACCGGCGGACTCGTGGATTTGTGGATATTGACCCCTTCGATTTCCGGCGGACTCGTGGATTTGTGGATATTTGACCTTCGATTTCCCGGCGGACTCGTGGATTTGTGGATATTGACCCTTCGATTTCCGGCGGACTCGTGGATTTGTGGATATTTGACCTTCGATTTCCCGGCGGATTCGTGGATTTGTGGATATTGACCCTTCAATTTCCCAGGCAGACTCGTGGATTTGTGGGTATTGACCCTTCGATTTCCCTGGCGGACTCGTAGATTTGTGTATATTGACCCTTCGATTTCCCGTCGGTCTCATAGATTTGTGGATATTGACCCTTCAATTTACCGGCGGACTCGTGGATTTGTGGATATTGACCCTTCGATTTCCCGGCGGACTCGTGGATTTGTTGATATTTGACCTTCGATTTCCCGGCGGATTCGTGGATTTGTGGATATTGACCCATCTATTTCACTGAAGGACTCGTGGATTTCTGGATATTGACCCTTCTATTTCTCAGCAGACTCGTGGATTTGTGGATATTGACTCTTCGATTTCGAAGCACACTGGTGGATTAGTGGATAATTGACTCTTCAATTTCTCCAGCCGACTCGTGGATGTGTTGGTATTGACTCTTCGATTTTCCGTCGGTCTCGTGGATTTGTGGATATTGACCCTTCGATTTTCCGTCGGTCTCGTGGATTTGTGGATATTTGACCTTCGATTTCCCAGCGGACTCGTGGATTTGTGGATATTTGACCTTTGATTTCCCGGCGGACTCGTGGATTTGTGGATATTTGTCCTTCTATTTCCACAGCGGACTCGTGGATTTGTGTAAATTGACCTTTGGATTTCCCGTCGGACTCGTGGATTTGTGGATATTGACCCTTCGATTTACCGGAGGACTCGTGGATTTGTGGATATTTGACCTTCGATTTCCTGGCAGACTCATGGATTTGTGGATACTTGTCCTTCGATATCCACAGCGGACTCGTGGATTTGTGTAAATTGACCTTTGGATTTCCCGTCGAACTCGTGGATTTGTGGATATTGACCCTTCGATTTCCCGTCGGACTCGTGGATTTGTGGATATTGACCCTTCGATTTCCATTGCGGACTCATTGATTTGTGGATATTGACCCTTCGATTTCCCCGGCGGACTCATGGATTTGTGGATATTTGTCCTTCGATTTTCCTGCCGGACTCATGGATTTGTGTGTATTGACCCTCCGATCTCCCTGGCGGACTCGTGGATTTGTGTATGTTGACCCTTCGATTTCCCGTCGGTCACATGGATTTGTGGATATTGACCCTTCGATTTCCCCGGCGGATTCGTGGAATTATGGATATTGACTCTTCGATTTCCCCGGTGAACTCATGGATTTGTGATTATGGACTCTTCGATTTCCCTGGCGGACTCGTGGATTTGTGGATATTGACTCTTCGATTTCGAAGCGCACTCGTGGATTTGTGGATAATTGACTCTTCAATTTCTCCGGACGACTCGTGGATGTGTGGGTACTGACTCTTCGATTTTCCGTCGGTCTCGTGGATTTGTGGATATTGACCCTTCGATTTTCCGTCTGTCTCGTGGATTTGTGGATATTGACCCTTTGATTTACCGGCGGACTCGTGGATTTGTGGATATTGACGCTTCGATTTCCCGGCGGACACATGGATTTGTGGATATTTGACCTTCAATTTCCCAGCGGACTCGTGGATTTGTGGATATTTGACCTTTGATTTCCCGGCGGACTCGTGGATTTGTGGATATTTGTCCTTCTATTTCCACAGCGGACTCGTGGATTTGTGTAAATTGACCTTTGGATTTCCCGTCGGACTCGTGGATTTGTGGATATTGACCCTTCGATTTACCGGAGGACTCGTGGATTTGTGGATATTTGACCTTCGATTTCCTGGCAGACTCATGGATTTGTGGATACTTGTCCTTCGATATCCACAGCGGACTCGTGGATTTGTGTAAATTGACCTTTGGATTTCCCGTTGGACTCGTGGATTTGTGGATATTGACCCTTCGATTTTCTTGGAGACACGTAGATTTGTGGATATTGACCCTTCGATTTCCATTGCTGACTCATTGATTTGTGGATATTGACCCTTCGATTTTCTTGGCGGACACGTGGATTTGTGGGTATTGATCCTTCGATTTTCCTGGGAGACCCGTGGCTATGAGGGTATTGACGCTTCGATTTCCCCAGCGGACCCGTGGAATTATGGATATTGACTCTTCGATTTCCCCGGCGAACTCATGGATTTGTGGTTATGGACTCATCGATTTCCCTGGCGGACTCGTGGATTTGTGGATATTGACCCTTCGATTTCCCGTCGGACTCGTGGATTTGTGGATATTGACCCTTCGATTTCCATTGCGGACTCATTGATTTGTGGATATTGACCCTTCGATTTCCCCGGCGGACTCATGGATTTGTGGATATTTGTCCTTCGATTTCCCTGCCGGACTCGTGGATTTGTGGGTATTGACTCTTCCAATTCCCAGCACACTTTGGATTTCTGGATATTGACTCTTCAATTTCTCCGGCCGACTCGTGGATTTGTGGGTATTGATTCTTCGATTTCCCCAGCGGAGTCGTGGATTTGTGGATATTGACCCTTCGATTTTATTGGCGGACTTGTGGATATGTTGATGTTTGTCCTTCGAGTTCCCGGCGGGCTCATGGATTTCTGGATATTGACCCTTCGATTTCCCATCGGATTCGTGGATTTGTGGGTATTGACCCTTCGATCTCCCTGGCGGACTCGTGGATTTGTGTATATTGACCCTTCGATTTCCCGTCGGTCACATGGATTTGTGGATATTAACCCTTCGATTTCCTGGCGGGCTCGTAGATTTGTGGATATTGACTCTTCGATTGTCTTGGCGGACTCGTGGATTTGTGGGTATTGATCCTTCGATTTTCCTGGGTGACCCGTGGCTATGAGGGTATTGACCCTTCGATTTCCCGGCGGATTCGTGGATTTGTGGATATTGACCCTTCAATTTCCCAGCGGATTCGTGGATTTGGACATTTGTCCATCGATTTCCCTGGTCGACTCATGTATTTCTGGATATCGACCCTTCTATTTCCCAGCAGACTCGTGGATTTGTGGATATTGACTCTTCGATTTTCTTGGAGACACGTAGATTTGTGGATATTGACCCTTCGATTTCCATTGCTGACTCATTGATTTGTGGATATTGACCCTTCGAATTCCCGGTGGACTCATGGATTTGTGTGTATTGACCCTTCGAGTTCCCGGCGGGCTCATGGATTTCTGGATATTACCCTTCGATTTCCCAGCGGATTCGTGGATTTGTGGGTATTGACCCTTCGATTTTCCTGGCGGACTCGTAGATTTGTGTATATTGACCCTTCGATTTCCCGTCGGTCTCATAGATTTGTGGATATTGACCCTTCGATTTACCGGCGGACTCGTGGATTTGTGGATATTGACCCTTCGATTTCCCGGCGGACTCGTGGATTTGTGGATATTTGACCTTCGATTTCCCGGCGGACTCGTGGATTTGTGGATATTGACCCTTCGATTTCCCGGCGGACTCGTGGATTTGTGGATATTTGACCTTCGATTTCCCGGCGGATTCGTGGATTTGTGGATATTGACCCTTCAATTTCCCAGGCAGACTCGTGGATTTGTGGGTATTGACCCTTCGATTTCCCTGGCGGACTCGTAGATTTGTGTATATTGACCCTTCGATTTCCCGTCGGTCTCATAGATTTGTGGATATTGACCCTTCAATTTACCGGCGGACTCGTGGATTTGTGGATATTGACCCTTCGATTTCCCGGCGGACTCGTGGATTTGTTGATATTTGACCTTCGATTTCCCGGCGGATTCGTGGATTTGTGGATATTGACCCATCTATTTCACTGAAGGACTCGTGGATTTCTGGATATTGACCCTTCTATTTCTCAGCAGACTCGTGGATTTGTGGATATTGACTCTTCGATTTCGAAGCGCACTGGTGGATTAGTGGATAATTGACTCTTCAATTTCTCCAGCCGACTCGTGGATGTGTTGGTATTGACTCTTCGATTTTCCGTCGGTCTCGTGGATTTGTGGATATTGACCCTTCGATTTTCCGTCGGTCTCGTGGATTTGTGGATATTTGACCTTCGATTTCCCAGCGGACTCGTGGATTTGTGGATATTTGACCTTTGATTTCCCGGCGGACTCGTGGATTTGTGGATATTTGTCCTTCTATTTCCACAGCGGACTCGTGGATTTGTGTAAATTGACCTTTGGATTTCCCGTCGGACTCGTGGATTTGTGGATATTGACCCTTCGATTTACCGGAGGACTCGTGGATTTGTGGATATTTGACCTTCGATTTCCTGGCAGACTCATGGATTTGTGGATACTTGTCCTTCGATATCCACAGCGGACTCGTGGATTTGTGTAAATTGACCTTTGGATTTCCCGTCGAACTCGTGGATTTGTGGATATTGACCCTTCGATTTCCCGTCGGACTCGTGGATTTGTGGATATTGACCCTTCGATTTCCATTGCGGACTCATTGATTTGTGGATATTGACCCTTCGATTTCCCCGGCGGACTCATGGATTTGTGGATATTTGTCCTTCGATTTTCCTGCCGGACTCATGGATTTGTGTGTATTGACCCTCCGATCTCCCTGGCGGACTCGTGGATTTGTGTATGTTGACCCTTCGATTTCCCGTCGGTCACATGGATTTGTGGATATTGACCCTTCGATTTCCCGGCGGATTCGTGGAATTATGGATATTGACTCTTCGATTTCCCCGGTGAACTCATGGATTTGTGATTATGGACTCTTCGATTTCCCTGGCGGACTCGTGGATTTGTGGATATTGACTCTTCGATTTCGAAGCGCACTCGTGGATTTGTGGATAATTGACTCTTCAATTTCTCCGGACGACTCGTGGATGTGTGGGTACTGACTCTTCGATTTTCCGTCGGTCTCGTGGATTTGTGGATATTGACCCTTCGATTTTCCGTCTGTCTCGTGGATTTGTGGATATTGACCCTTTGATTTACCGGCGGACTCGTGGATTTGTGGATATTGACGCTTCGATTTCCCGGCGGACACATGGATTTGTGGATATTTGACCTTCAATTTCCCAGCGGACTCGTGGATTTGTGGATATTTGACCTTTGATTTCCCGGCGGACTCGTGGATTTGTGGATATTTGTCCTTCTATTTCCACAGCGGACTCGTGGATTTGTGTAAATTGACCTTTGGATTTCCCGTCGGACTCGTGGATTTGTGGATATTGACCCTTCGATTTACCGGAGGACTCGTGGATTTGTGGATATTTGACCTTCGATTTCCTGGCAGACTCATGGATTTGTGGATACTTGTCCTTCGATATCCACAGCGGACTCGTGGATTTGTGTAAATTGACCTTTGGATTTCCCGTTGGACTCGTGGATTTGTGGATATTGACCCTTCGATTTTCTTGGAGACACGTAGATTTGTGGATATTGACCCTTCGATTTCCATTGCTGACTCATTGATTTGTGGATATTGACCCTTCGATTTTCTTGGCGGACACGTGGATTTGTGGGTATTGATCCTTCGATTTTCCTGGGAGACCCGTGGCTATGAGGGTATTGACGCTTCGATTTCCCCAGCGGACCCGTGGAATTATGGATATTGACTCTTCGATTTCCCCGGCGAACTCATGGATTTGTGGTTATGGACTCATCGATTTCCCTGGCGGACTCGTGGATTTGTGGATATTGACCCTTCGATTTCCCGTCGGACTCGTGGATTTGTGGATATTGACCCTTCGATTTCCCCGGCGGACTCATGGATTTGTGGATATTTGTCCTTCGATTTCCCTGCCGGACTCGTGGATTTGTGGGTATTGACTCTTCCAATTCCCAGCACACTTTGGATTTCTGGATATTGACTCTTCAATTTCTCCGGCCGACTCGTGGATTTGTGGGTATTGATTCTTCGATTTCCCCAGCGGAGTCGTGGATTTGTGGATATTGACCCTTCGATTTTATTGGCGGACTTGTGGATATGTTGATGTTTGTCCTTCGAGTTCCCGGCGGGCTCATGGATTTCTGGATATTGACCCTTCGATTTCCCATCGGATTCGTGGATTTGTGGGTATTGACCCTTCGATCTCCCTGGCGGACTCGTGGATTTGTGTATATTGACCCTTTGATTTCCCGTCGGTCACATGGATTTGTGGATATTAACCCTTCGATTTCCCGGCGGGCTCGTAGATTTGTGGATATTGACTCTTCGATTGTCTTGGCGGACTCGTGGATTTGTGGGTATTGATCCTTCGATTTTCCTGGGTGACCCGTGGCTATGAGGGTATTGACCCTTCGATTTCCCGGCGGATTCGTGGATTTGTGGATATTGACCCTTCAATTTCCCAGCGGATTCGTGGATTTGGACATTTGTCCATCGATTTCCCTGGTCGACTCATGTATTTCTGGATATCGACCCTTCTATTTCCCAGCAGACTCGTGGATTTGTGGATATTGACTCTTCGATTTTCTTGGAGACACGTAGATTTGTGGATATTGACCCTTCGATTTCCATTGCTGACTCATTGATTTGTGGATATTGACCCATCGAATTCCCGGTGGACTCATGGATTTGTGTGTATTGACCCTTCGAGTTCCCGGCGGGCTCATGGATTTCTGGATATTACCCTTCGATTTCCCAGCGGATTCGTGGATTTGTGGGTATTGACCCTTCGATTTTCCTGGCGGACTCGTAGATTTGTGTATATTGACCCTTCGATTTCCCGTCGGTCTCATAGATTTGTGGATATTGACCCTTCGATTTACCGGCGGACTCGTGGATTTGTGGATATTGACCCTTCAATTTCCCGGCGGACTCGTGGATTTGTGGATATTTGACCTTCGATTTCCCGGCGGACTCGTGGATTTGTGGATATTGACCCTTCGATTTCCCGGCGGACTCGTGGATTTGTGGATATTTGACCTTCGATTTCCCGGCGGATTCGTGGATTTGTGGATATTGACCCTTCAATTTCCCGTCGGTCTCATAGATTTGTGGATATTGACCCTTCAATTTACCGGCGGACTCGTGGATTTGTGGATATTGACCCTTCGATTTCCCGGCGGACTCGTGGATTTGTTGATATTTGACCTTCGATTTCCCGGCGGATTCGTGGATTTGTGGATATTGACCCATCTATTTCACTGAAGGACTCGTGGATTTCTGGATATTGACCCTTCTATTTCTCAGCAGACTCGTGGATTTGTGGATATTGACTCTTCGATTTCGAAGCGCACTGGTGGATTAGTGGATAATTGACTCTTCAATTTCTCCAGCCGACTCGTGGATGTGTGGGTATTGACTCTTCGATTTTCCGTCGGTCTCGTGGATTTGTGGATATTGACCCTTCGATTTTCCGTCGGTCTCGTGGATTTGTGGATATTTGACCTTCGATTTCCCAGCGGACTCGTGGATTTGTGGATATTTGACCTTTGATTTCCCGGCGGACTCGTGGATTTGTGGATATTTGTCCTTCTATTTCCACAGCGGACTCGTGGATTTGTGTAAATTGACCTTTGGATTTCCCGTCGGACTCGTGGATTTGTGGATATTGACCCTTCGATTTACCGGAGGACTCGTGGATTTGTGGATATTTGACCTTCGATTTCCTGGCAGACTCATGGATTTGTGGATACTTGTCCTTCGATATCCACAGCGGACTCGTGGATTTGTGTAAATTGACCTTTGGATTTCCCGTCGAACTCGTGGATTTGTGGATATTGACCCTTCGATTTCCCGTCGGACTCGTGGATTTGTGGATATTGACCCTTCGATTTCCATTGCGGACTCATTGATTTGTGGATATTGACCCTTCGATTTCCCCGGCGGACTCATGGATTTGTGGATATTTGTCCTTCGATTTTCCTGCCGGACTCATGGATTTGTGTGTATTGACCCTTCGAATTCCCAGTGGAGTCGTGGATTTGTGGGTATTGACTCTTCCAATTCCCAGCACACTTTGGATTTCTGGATATTGACTCTTCAATTTCTCCGGCCGACTCGTGGATTTGTGGGTATTGATTCTTCGATTTCCCCAGCGGAGTCGTGGATTTGTGGATATTGACCCTTCGATTTTCTTGGCGGACTCGTGGATATGTTGATGTTTGTCCTTCGAGTTCCCGGCGGGCTCATGGATTTCTGGATATTGACCCTTCGATTTCCCAGCGGATTCGTGGATTTGTGGGTATTGACCCTTCGATCTCCCTGGCGGACTCGTGGATTTGTGTATATTGACCCTTCGATTTCCATTGCTGACTCATTGATTTGTGGATATTGACCCTTCGAATTCCCGGTGGACTCATGGATTTGTGTGTATTGACCCTTAGAATTCCCGGTGGACTCGTGGATTTGTGGGTATTGACCGTACAAATTCCTGGCGGACTCGTGGATTTGTCGGTATTGACCCTTTAATTTCCCAGTGGATTCGTGGGTTTGGACATTTGTCCTTCTATTTCCCTGGTCGACTCATGTATTTGTGGATATTGACCCGTCTATTTCCCAGCAGACTCGTTGATTTGTGGATATTGACCCTTCGATTTCCATTGCGGACTCATTGATTTGTGGATATTGACCCTTCGATTTCCCAGCAGACTCGTGGATTTGTGGATATTGACTCTTCGATTTTCTTGAGGACACATGGATTTGTGGATATTGACCCTTCGATTTCCCCGGCGGACTCATGGATTTGTGGATACTTGTCCTTCGATTTCCCTTCCGGACTCGTGGATTTGTGTGTATTGACCCTTCGAATTCCCGGTGGACTCGTGGATTTGTGGGTATTGACTCTTCCAATTCCCAGCACACTTTGGATTTCTGGATATTGACTCTTCAATTTCTCCGGCCAACTCGTGGATTTGTGGGTATTGACCCTTCGAATCCCTGGTGGACTCGTGGATTTGTGGGTATTGACCCTCCGATTTCCCGGCGGACTCGTGGATGTGTGGATATTGACTCTTCGATTTCCCCGGCCGACTCGTGGATTTGTTGATATTTGTTCTTCGATTTGTCCGGCTGACTCGTGGATTTGTGGGTATTGACCCTTTGATTTCCCTGGCGGACTCGTGGATTTGTGGGTATTGACCCTTCAATTTCCCAGTGGATTCGTGGGTTTGGACATTTGTCCTTCGATTTCTCTGGTCGACTCGTGGATTTCTGGATATTGACCCTTCTATTTCACAGCAGACTCGTGGATTTGTGGATATTGACTCTTCGATTTTCTTGAGGACACGTGGATTTGTGGATATTTGACCTTTGATTTCCCGGCGGACTCGTGGATTTGTGGATATTTGTCCTTACGATTTCCCTGGCGGGCTCGTGGATTTGTGGATATTTGACCATTGATTTCCCAGCAGACTAGTGGATTTGTGGATATTGACTCTTCGATTTTCTTGAGGACACATGGATTTGTGGATATTGACCCTTCGATTTCCCCGGCGGACTCATGGATTTGTGGATACTTGTCCTTCGATTTCCCTTCCGGACTCGTGGATTTGTGTGTATTGACCCTTCGAATTCCCGGTGGACTCGTGGATTTGTGGGTATTGACTCTTCCAATTCCCAGCACACTTTGGATTTCTGGATATTGACTCTTCAATTTCTCCGGCCAACTCGTGGATTTGTGGGTATTGACCCTTCGAATCCCTGGTGGACTCGTGGATGTGTGGATATTGACTCTTCGATTTCCCCGGCCGACTCGTGGATTTGTTGATATTTGTTCTTCGATTTGTCCGGCTGACTCGTGGATTTGTGGGTATTGACCCTTTGATTTCCCTGGCGGACTCGTGGATTTGTGGGTATTGACCCTTCAATTTCCCAGTGGATTCGTGGGTTTGGACATTTGTCCTTCGATTTCTCTGGTCGACTCGTGGATTTCTGGATATTGACCCTTCTATTTCACAGCAGACTCGTGGATTTGTGGATATTGACTCTTCGATTTTCTTGAGGACACGTGGATTTGTGGATATTTGACCTTTGATTTCCCGGCGGACTCGTGGATTTGTGGATATTTGTCCTTACGATTTCCCTGGCGGCTTCGTGGATTTGTGGATATTTGACCATTGATTTCCCGGCGGACTCGTGGATTTGTGGATATTTGTCCTTCTATTTCCACAGCAGACTTGTGGATTTGTGTAAATTGACCTTTGGATTTCCCGTCGGACTCGTGGATTTGTGGATATTGACCCTTCGATTTACCGGAGGACTCGTGGATTTGTGCATATTGACCCTTCGATTTCCATTGCTGTCTCATTGATTTGTGAATATTGACCCTTCGATTTTACCCGGCGGACTCATGGATTTGTGGATATTTGTCCTTCGATTTCCCTGCCAGACTCGTGGATTTGTGTGTATTGACCCTTCGATTTCCCAGCACACTTTGGATTTCTGGATATTGACTCTTCAATTTCTCCAGCCAACTCATGGATTTGTTGGTATTGACTCTTCGATTTCCCCGGCGGAGTCGTGGATTTGTGCATATCGACCCTTCGATTTTCCGGCAGACTCGTGGATTTGTGAGTATTGACCCTTTGAATCCCTGGCGGTCTCATGGATTTGTGGGTATTGACCCTCCGAATTCCCGGCGGACTCGTGGAATTGTGGATATTGACTCTTCGATTTCCCCGGCCGACTCGTGGATTTGTGGGTATTGATCCTTCGATTTTCCTGGGAGACTCGTGGCTATGAGGGTATTGACCCTTCGATTTCCCCGGCGGACCCGTGGATTTGTGGATATTGACTCTGCGATTTCCCCTGCGAACTCATGGATATGTGGTTATGGACTCATCGATTTCCCTGGCGGACTCATGGATTTGTGGATATTGAATCCCTGGGGGACTCGTGGATTTGTGGATATTGACCCTTCGATTTTCTTGGCGGACTCGTTGATTTGTTGATGTTTGTCCTTCGAGTTCCCGGCGGGCTCATGGATTTCTGGATATTACCCTTCGATTTCCCAGCGGATTCATGGATTTGTGGGTATCGACCCTTCGATTTCCCTGGCGGACTCGTAGATTTGTGTATATTGACCCTTCGATTTCCCGTCGGTCTCATAGATTTGTGGATATTGACCCTTCGATTTACCGGCGGACTCGTGGATTTGTGGATATTGACCCTTCGATTTCCCGGCGGACTTGTGGATTTGTGGATATTTGACCTTCGATTTCCCGGCGGACTCGTGGATTTGTGGATATTGACCCTTCGATTTCCCGGCGGACTCGTGGATTTGTGGATATTTGACCTTCGATTTCCCGGCGGATTCGTGGATTTGTGGATATTGACCCTTCGATTTCCCGTCGGTCTCATAGATTTGTGGATATTGACCCTTCGATTTACCGGCGGACTCGTGGATTTGTGGATATTGACCCTTCGATTTCCCGGTGGACTCGTGGATTTGTTGATATTTGACCTTCGATTTCCCGGCGGATTCGTGGATTTGTGGATATTGACCCTTCTATTTCTCAGCAGACTCGTGGATTTGTGGATATTGACTCTTCGATTTTCTTGAAGACACGTAGATTTGTGGATATTGACCCTTCGATATCCATTGCTGACTCATTGATTTGTGGATATTGACCCTTCATTTTCCCCGGCGGACTCATGGATTTCTGGATATTTGTCCTTCGATTTTCCTGCCGGACTCATGGATTTGTGTGTATTGACCCTTCGAATTCCCAGTGGAATCGTGGATTTGTGGGTATTGACTCTTCCAATTCCCAGCACACTTTGGATTTCTGGATATTGACTCTTCAATTTCTCCGGCCGACTCGTGGATTTGTGGGTATTGATTCTTCGATTTCCCCAGCGGAGTCGTGGATTTGTGGATATTGACCCTTCGATTTTCTTGGCGGACTCGTGGATATGTTGATGTTTGTCCTTCGAGTTCCCGGCGGGCTCATGGATTTCTGGATATTGACCCTTCGATTTCCCAGCGGATTCGTGGATTTGTGGGTATTGACCCTTCGATCTCCCTGGCGGACTCGTGGATTTGTGTATATTGACCCTTCGATTTCCATTGCTGACTCATTGATTTGTGGATATTGACCCTTCGAATTCCCGGTGGACTCATGGATTTGTGTGTATTGACCCTTAGAATTCCCGGTGGACTCGTGGATTTGTGGGTATTGACCGTACAAATTCCTGGCGGACTCGTGGATTTGTCGGTATTGACCCTTTAATTTCCCAGTGGATTCGTGGGTTTGGACATTTGTCCTTCGATTTCCCTGGTCGACTCATGTATTTGTGGATATTGACCCGTCTATTTCCCAGCAGACTCGTTGATTTGTGGATATTGACCCTTCGATTTCCATTGCGGACTCATTGATTTGTGGATATTGACCCTTCGATTTCCCAGCAGACTCGTGGATTTGTGGATATTGACTCTTCGATTTTCTTGAGGACACATGGATTTGTGGATATTGACCCTTCGATTTCCCCGGCGGACTCATGGATTTGTGGATACTTGTCCTTCGATTTCCCTTCCGGACTCGTGGATTTGTGTGTATTGACCCTTCGAATTCCCGGTGGACTCGTGGATTTGTGGGTATTGACTCTTCCAATTCCCAGCACACTTTGGATTTCTGGATATTGACTCTTCAATTTCTCCGGCCAACTCGTGGATTTGTGGGTATTGACCCTTCGAATCCCTGGTGGACTCGTGGATTTGTGGGTATTGACCCTCCGATTTCCCGGCGGACTCGTGGATGTGTGGATATTGACTCTTCGATTTCCCCGGCCGACTCGTGGATTTGTTGATATTTGTTCTTCGATTTGTCCGGCTGACTCGTGGATTTGTGGGTATTGACCCTTTGATTTCCCTGGCGGACTCGTGGATTTGTGGGTATTGACCCTTCAATTTCCCAGTGGATTCGTGGGTTTGGACATTTGTCCTTCGATTTCTCTGGTCGACTCGTGGATTTCTGGATATTGACCCTTCTATTTCACAGCAGACTCGTGGATTTGTGGATATTGACTCTTCGATTTTCTTGAGGACACGTGGATTTGTGGATATTTGACCTTTGATTTCCCGGCGGACTCGTGGATTTGTGGATATTTGTCCTTACGATTTCCCTGGCGGGCTCGTGGATTTGTGGATATTTGACCATTGATTTCCCAGCAGACTCGTGGATTTGTGGATATTGACTCTTCGATTTTCTTGAGGACACATGGATTTGTGGATATTGACCCTTCGATTTCCCCGGCGGACTCATGGATTTGTGGATACTTGTCCTTCGATTTCCCTTCCGGACTCGTGGATTTGTGTGTATTGACCCTTCAAATTCCCGGTGGACTCGTGGATTTGTGGGTATTGACTCTTCCAATTCCCAGCACACTTTGGATTTCTGGATATTGACTCTTCAATTTCTCCGGCCAACTCGTGGATTTGTGGGTATTGACCCTTCGAATCCCTGGTGGACTCGTGGATGTGTGGATATTGACTCTTCGATTTCCCCGGCCGACTCGTGGATTTGTTGATATTTGTTCTTCGATTTGTCCGGCTGACTCGTGGATTTGTGGGTATTGACCCTTTGATTTCCCTGGCGGACTCGTGGATTTGTGGGTATTGACCCTTCAATTTCCCAGTGGATTCGTGGGTTTGGACATTTGTCCTTCGATTTCTCTGGTCGACTCGTGGATTTCTGGATATTGACCCTTCTATTTCACAGCAGACTCGTGGATTTGTGGATATTGACTCTTCGATTTTCTTGAGGACACGTGGATTTGTGGATATTTGACCTTTGATTTCCCGGCGGACTCGTGGATTTGTGGATATTTGTCCTTACGATTTCCCTGGCGGCTTCGTGGATTTGTGGATATTTGACCATTGATTTCCCGGCGGACTCGTGGATTTGTGGATATTTGTCCTTCTATTTCCACAGCAGACTTGTGGATTTGTGTAAATTGACCTTTGGATTTCCCGTCGGACTCGTGGATTTGTGGATATTGACCCTTCGATTTACCGGAGGACTCGTGGATTTGTGCATATTGACCCTTCGATTTCCATTGCTGTCTCATTGATTTGTGAATATTGACCCTTCGATTTTACCCGGCGGACTCATGGATTTGTGGATATTTGTCCTTCGATTTCCCTGCCAGACTCGTGGATTTGTGTGTATTGACCCTTCGATTTCCCAGCACACTTTGGATTTCTGGATATTGACTCTTCAATTTCTCCAGCCAACTCATGGATTTGTTGGTATTGACTCTTCGATTTCCCCGGCGGAGTCGTGGATTTGTGCATATCGACCCTTCGATTTTCCGGCAGACTCGTGGATTTGTGAGTATTGACCCTTTGAATCCCTGGCGGTCTCATGGATTTGTGGGTATTGACCCTCCGAATTCCCGGCGGACTCGTGGAATTGTGGATATTGACTCTTCGATTTCCCCGGCCGACTCGTGGATTTGTGGGTATTGATCCTTCGATTTTCCTGGGAGACTCGTGGCTATGAGGGTATTGACCCTTCGATTTCCCCGGCGGACCCGTGGATTTGTGGATATTGACTCTGCGATTTCCCCTGCGAACTCATGGATATGTGGTTATGGACTCATCGATTTCCCTGGCGGACTCATGGATTTGTGGATATTGAATCCCTGGGGGACTCGTGGATTTGTGGATATTGACCCTTCGATTTTCTTGGCGGACTCGTTGATTTGTTGATGTTTGTCCTTCGAGTTCCCGGCGGGCTCATGGATTTCTGGATATTACCCTTCGATTTCCCAGCGGATTCATGGATTTGTGGGTATCGACCCTTCGATTTCCCTGGCGGACTCGTAGATTTGTGTATATTGACCCTTCGATTTCCCGTCGGTCTCATAGATTTGTGGATATTGACCCTTCGATTTACCGGCGGACTCGTGGATTTGTGGATATTGACCCTTCGATTTCCCGGCGGACTTGTGGATTTGTGGATATTTGACCTTCGATTTCCCGGCGGACTCGTGGATTTGTGGATATTGACCCTTCGATTTCCCGGCGGACTCGTGGATTTGTGGATATTTGACCTTCGATTTCCCGGCGGATTCGTGGATTTGTGGATATTGACCCTTCAATTTCCCAGGCAGACTCGTGGATTTGTGGGTATTGACCCTTCGATTTCCCTGGCGGACTCGTAGATTTGTGTATATTGACCCTTCGATTTCCCGTCGGTCTCATAGATTTGTGGATATTGACCCTTCGATTTCCCGGTGGACTCGTGGATTTGTTGATATTTGACCTTCGATTTCCCGGCGGATTCGTGGATTTGTGGATATTGACCCTTCTATTTCTCAGCAGACTCGTGGATTTGTGGATATTGACTCTTCGATTTTCTTGAAGACACGTAGATTTGTGGATATTGACCCTTCGATATCCATTGCTGACTCATTGATTTGTGGATATTGACCCTTCATTTTCCCCGGCGGACTCATGGATTTCTGGATATTTGACCTTCGATTTCCCAGGCGGACTCGTGGATTTGTGTGTATTGACCCTTCGAATTCCCGGTGGACTCGTGGATTTGTCGGTATTGACCCTTTAATTTCCCAGTGGATTCGTGGGTATGGACATTTGTCCTTCGATTTCCCTGGTCGACTCATGTATTTGTGGATATTGACTCTTCGATTTACCGGCGGACTCGTGGATTTCTGGATATTGACCCTTCTATTTCCCATCAGACTCGTGGATTTGTGGATATTGACTCTTCGATTTTCTTGAGGACACGTGAATTTCTGGATATTGACCCTTCGATTTCCATTGCGGACTCATTGATTTGTGGATATTGACCCTTCGATTTCCCCGGTGGACTCATGGATTTGTGGATACTTGTCCTTCGATTTCCCTTCCGGACTCGTGGATTTGTGTGTATTGACCCTTCGAATTCCCGGTGGACTCGTGGATTTGTGGGTATTGATTCTTCCAATTCCCAGCACACTTTGGATTTCTGGATATTGACTCTTCAATTTCTCCGGCCAACTCGTGGATTTGTGGGTATTGACCCTTCGAATCCCTGGTGGACTCGTGGATTTGTGTATATTGACCCTTCGATTTCCCGTCGGTCTCATAGATTTGTGGATATTGACCCTTCAATTTACCGGCGGACTCGTGGATTTGTGGATATTGACCCTTCGATTTCCCGGCGGACTCGTGGATTTGTTGATATTTGACCTTCGATTTCCCGGCGGATTCGTGGATTTGTGGATATTGACCCATCTATTTCACTGAAGGACTCGTGGATTTCTGGATATTGACCCTTCTATTTCTCAGCAGACTCGTGGATTTGTGGATATTGACTCTTCGATTTCCTGGCAGACTCGTGGATTTGTGGATATTTGACCTTCGATTTCCTGGCAGACTCATGCATTTGTGGATACTTGTCCTTCGATTTCCACAGCGGACTCGTGGATTTGTGTAAATTGCCCTTTGGATTTCCCGTCGGACTCGTGGATTTGTGGATATTGACCCTTCGATTTACCGGAGGACTCGTGGATTTGTGGATATTGACCCTTCGATTTCCATTGCGGACTCATTGATTTGTGGATATTGACCCTTCGATTTCCCTGGCGGACTCATGGATTTGTGGATATTTGTCCTTCGATTTCCCAGCCGGACTCGTGGATTTGTGTGTATTGACCCTTCGAATTCCCAGTGGACTCGTGGATTTGTGGGTATTGACTCTTCCAATTCCCAGCACACTTTGGATTTCTGGATATTGACTCTTCAATTTCTCCGGCCGACTCGTGGATGTGTGGGTATTGACTCTTCGATTTCCCAGCTGATTCGAGGATTTGTGGATATTGACCCTTCGATTTTCTTGGCGGACACGTGGATTTGTGGGTATTGATCCTTCGATATTCCTGGGAGACCCGTGGCTATGAGGGTATTGACCCTTCGATTTCCCCGGCGGACCCGTGGAATTATGGATATTGACTCTTCGATTTCCCCGTCGAACTCATGGATTTGTGGTTATGGACTCATCGATTTCCCTGGTGGACTCATGGATTTGTGGATATTAACTCTTCGATTTCGAAGCGCACTCGTGGATGTGTGGGTATTGACTCTTCGATCTTCCGTCGGTCTCGTGGATTTGTGGATATTGACCCTTCGATTTTCCGTCTGTCTCGTGGATTTGTGGATATTGACCCTTTGATTTACCGGCGGACTCGTGGATTTGTGGATATTGACGCTTCGATTTCCCGGCGGACACATGGATTTGTGGATATTTGACCTTCGATTTCCCAGCGGACTCGTGGATTTGTGGATATTTGACCTTTCATTTCCTGGCGGACTCGTGGATTTGTGGATATTTGTCCTTCTATTTCCACAGCGGACTCGTGGATTTGTGTAAATTGACCTTTGGATTTCCCGTCGGACTCGTGGATTTGTGGATATTGACCCTTCGATTTACCGGAGGACTCGTGGATATGTTGATGTTTGTCCTTCGAGTTCCCGGCGGGCTCATGGATTTCTGGATATTGACCCTTCGATTTCCCAGCGGATTCGTGGATTTGTGGGTATTGACCCTCCGATCTCCCTGGCGGACTCGTGGATTTGTGTATGTTGACCCTTCGATTTCCCGTCGGTCACATGGATTTGTGGATATTGACCCTTCGATTTCCCGGCGGATTCGTGGATTTGTGGATATTGACTCTTCGATTTTATTGGCGGACCCGTGGAATTATGGATATTGACTCTTCGATTTCCCCGGTGAACTCATGGATTTGTGATTATGGACTCTTCGATTTCCCTGGCGGACTCGTGGATTTGTGGATATTGACTCTTCGATTTCGAAGCGCACTCGTGGATTTGTGGATAATTGACTCTTCAATTTCTCCGGACGACTCGTGGATGTGTGGGTACTGACTCTTCGATTTTCCGTCGGTCTCGTGGATTTGTGGATATTGACCCTTCGATTTCCCGGCAGACACGTGGATTTGTGGATATTTGACCTTTGGATTTCCCGTCGGACTCGTGGATTTGTGGATATTGACCCTTCGATTTACCGGAGGACTCGTGGATTTGTGGATATTTGACCTTCGATTTCCTGGCAGACTCATGGATTTGTGGATACTTGTCCTTCGATATCCACAGCGGACTCGTGGATTTGTGTAAATTGACCTTTGGATTTCCCGTTGGACTCGTGGATTTGTGGATATTGACCCTTCGATTTTCTTGGAGACACGTAGATTTGTGGATATTGACCCTTCGATTTCCATTGCTGACTCATTGATTTGTGGATATTGACCCTTCGATTTTCTTGGCGGACACGTGGATTTGTGGGTATTGATCCTTCGATTTTCCTGGGAGACCCGTGGCTATGAGGGTATTGACGCTTCGATTTCCCCAGCGGACCCGTGGAATTATGGATATTGACTCTTCGATTTCCCCGGCGAACTCATGGATTTGTGGTTATGGACTCATCGATTTCCCTGGCGGACTCGTGGATTTGTGGATATTGACCCTTCGATTTCCCGTCGGACTCGTGGATTTGTGGATATTGACCCTTCGATTTCCATTGCGGACTCATTGATTTGTGGATATTGACCCTTCGATTTCCCCGGCGGACTCATGGATTTGTGGATATTTGTCCTTCGATTTCCCTGCCGGACTCGTGGATTTGTGGGTATTGACTCTTCCAATTCCCAGCACACTTTGGATTTCTGGATATTGACTCTTCAATTTCTCCGGCCGACTCGTGGATTTGTGGGTATTGATTCTTCGATTTCCCCAGCGGAGTCGTGGATTTGTGGATATTGACCCTTCGATTTTATTGGCGGACTTGTGGATATGTTGATGTTTGTCCTTCGAGTTCCCGGCGGGCTCATGGATTTCTGGATATTGACCCTTCGATTTCCCATCGGATTCGTGGATTTGTGGGTATTGACCCTTCGATCTCCCTGGCGGACTCGTGGATTTGTGTATATTGACCCTTCGATTTCCCGTCGGTCACATGGATTTGTGGATATTAACCCTTCGATTTCCAGGCGGGCTCGTAGATTTGTGGATATTGACTCTTCGATTGTCTTGGCGGACTCGTGGATTTGTGGGTATTGATCCTTCGATTTTCCTGGGAGACCCGTGGCTATGAGGGTATTGACCCTTCGATTTCCCGGCGGATTCGTGGATTTGTGGATATTGACCCTTCAATTTCCCAGCGGATTCGTGGATTTGGACATTTGTCCATCGATTTCCCTGGTCGACTCATGTATTTCTGGATATCGACCCTTCTATTTCCCAGCAGACTCGTGGATTTGTGGATATTGACACTTCGATTTTCTTGGAGACACGTAGATTTGTGGATATTGACCCTTCGATTTCCATTGCTGACTCATTGATTTGTGGATATTGACCCTTCGAATTCCCGGTGGACTCATGGATTTGTGTGTATTGACCCTTCGAGTTCCCGGCGGGCTCATGGATTTCTGGATATTACCCTTCGATTTCCCAGCGGATTCGTGGATTTGTGGGTATTGACCCTTCGATTTTCCTGGCGGACTCGTAGATTTGTGTATATTGACCCTTCGATTTCCCGTCGGTCTCATAGATTTGTGGATATTGACCCTTCGATTTACCGGCGGACTCGTGGATTTGTGGATATTGACCCTTCGATTTCCCGGCGGACTCGTGGATTTGTGGATATTTGACCTTCGATTTCCCGGCGGACTCGTGGATTTGTGGATATTGACCCTTCGATTTCCCGGCGGACTCGTGGATTTGTGGATATTTGACCTTCGATTTCCCGGCGGATTCGTGGATTTGTGGATATTGACCCTTCAATTTCCCAGGCAGACTCGTGGATTTGTGGGTATTGACCCTTCGATTTCCCTGGCGGACTCGTAGATTTGTGTATATTGACCCTTCGATTTCCCGTCGGTCTCATAGATTTGTGGATATTGACCCTTCAATTTACCGGCGGACTCGTGGATTTGTGGATATTGACCCTTCGATTTCCCGGCGGACTCGTGGATTTGTTGATATTTGACCTTCGATTTCCCGGCGGATTCGTGGATTTGTGGATATTGACCCATCTATTTCACTGAAGGACTCGTGGATTTCTGGATATTGACCCTTCTATTTCTCAGCAGACTCGTGGATTTGTGGATATTGACTCTTCGATTTCGAAGCGCACTGGTGGATTAGTGGATAATTGACTCTTCAATTTCTCCGGCCGACTCGTGGATTTGTGGATATTGACTCTTCGATTTTCTTGGCGGACTCGTGGATATGTTGATGTTTGTCCTTCGAGTTCCCGGCGGGCTCATGGATTTCTGGATATTGACCCTTCGATTTCCCAGCGGATTCGTGGATTTGTGGGTATTGACCCTCCGATCTCCCTGGCGGACTCGTGGATTTGTGTATGTTGACCCTTCGATTTCCCGTCGGTCACATGGATTTGTGGATATTGACTCTTCGATTTTCTTGGCGGACTCGTGGATTTGTGGATATTGACTCTTCGATTTTCTTGGCGGACTCGTGGATTTGTGGATATTGACCCTTCAATTTCCCAGGCAGACTCGTGGATTTGTGGGTATTGACCCTTCGATTTCCCCGGCGGACTCGTGGATTTGTGTATATTGACCCTTCGATTTCCCGTCGGTCTCATAGATTTGTGGATATTGACCCTTCGATTTCCGGCGGACTCGTGGATTTGTGGATATTTGACCTTCGATTTCCCAGGCGGACTCGTGGATTTGTGTGTATTGACCCTTCGAATTCCCGGTGGACTCGTGGATTTGTGGGTATTGACTCTTCCAATTCCCAGCACACTTTGGATTTCTGGATATTGACTCTTCAATTTCTCCGGCCAACTCGTGGATTTGTGGGTATTGACCCTTCGAATCCCTGGTGGACTCGTGGATTTGTGGGTATTTACCCTCCGATTTCCCGGCGGACTCGTGGATGTGTGGATATTGACTCTTCGATTTCCCCGGCCGACTCGTGGATTTGTTGATATTTGTTCTTCGATTTGTCCGGCTGACTCGTGGATTTGTGGGTATTGACCCTTTGATTTTCCTGGCGGACTCGTGGATTTGTGGGTATTGACCCTTCAATTTCCCAGTGGATTCGTGGGTTTGGACATTTGTCCTTCGATTTCCCTGGTCGACTCATGTATTTGTGGATATTGACCCTTCGATTTCCATTGCGGACTCAGTGATTTGTGGATATTGACCCTTCGATTTCCCCGGCGGACTCATGGATTTGTGGATATTTGTCCTTCGATTTTCCTGCCGGACTCGTGGATTTGTGTGTATTGACCCTTCGATTTCCCTGCCGGACTCGTGGATTTGTGTGTATTGACCCTTCGAATTCCCAGTGGACTCGTGGATTTGTGGGTATTGACTCTTCCAATTCCCAGCGCACTTTGGATTTCTGGATATTGACTCTTCAATTTCTCCGGCCGACTCGTGGATGTGTGGGTATTGACTCTTCGATTTCCCAGCCGATTCGTGGATTTGTGGATATTGACCCTTCGATTTTCTTGGCGGACTCGTGGATATGTTGATGTTTGTCCTTCGAGTTCCCGGCGGGCTCATGGATTTCTGGATATTGACCCTTCGATTTCCCAGCGGATTCGTGGATTTGTGGGTATTGACCCTCCGATCTCCCTGGCGGACTCGTGGATTTGTGTATGTTGACCCTTCGATTTCCCGTCGGTCACATGGATTTGTGGATATTGACTCTTCGATTTTCTTGGCGGACTCGTGGATTTGTGGATATTGACTCTTCGATTTTCTGGGCGGACTCGTGGATTTGTGGGTATTGATCCTTCGATTTTCCTGGGAGACCCGTGGCTATGAGGGTATTGACCCTTCGATTTCCCTGGCGGACCCGTGGAATTATGGATATTGACTCTTCGTTTTCCCCGGCGAACTCATGGATTTGTGGTTATGGACTCTTCGATTTCCCTGGCGGACTCGTGGATTTGTGGATATTGACTCTTCGATTTCGAAGTCCACTCGTGGATTTGTGGATAATTGACTCTTCATTTTCTCCGGCCGACTTGTGGATGTGTGGGTATTGACTCTTCGATTTTCCGTCGGTCTCGTGGATTTGTGGATATTGACCCATCGATTTTCCGTCAGTCTCGTGGATTTGTGGATATTGACCCTTCGATTTCCATTGATGACTCATTGATTTCTGGATATTGACCCTTCGATTTCCCCGGCGGACTCATGGATTTGTGGATATTTGTCCTTCGATTTCTCTGCCGGACTCGTGGATTTGTGTGTATTGACCCTTCGAATTCCCAGTGGACTCGTGGATTTGTGGATATTGACCCTTCGATTTCCCGGCGGACTCGTGGATTTGTGGATATTTGTCCTTCTATTTCCACAGCGGACTCGTGGATTTGTGTAAATTGACCTTTGGATTTCCCGTCGGACTTGTGGATTTGTGGATATTGACCCTACGATTTACCGGAGGACTCGTGGATTTGTGGATATTTGACCTGCGATTTCCCGGCAGACTCATGGATTTCTGGATATTGACCCTTCGATTTTCTTGGCGGACACGTGGATTTGTGGGTATTGATCCTTCGATTTTCCTGGGAGACCTGTGGCTATGAGGGTATTGACCCTTCGATTTCCCCGGCGGACCCGTGGAATTATGGATATTGACTCTTCGATTTCCCCTGCGAACTCATGGATTTGTGGTTATGGACTCTTTGATTTCCCTGGCGGACTCGTGAATTTGTGGATATTGACTCTTCGATTTCGAAGTGCACTCGTGGATTTGTGGATAATTGACTCTTCAATTTCTCCGGCCGACTCGTGGATGTGTGGGTATTGACTCTTCGATTTCCCAGCCGATTCGTGGATTTGTGGATATTGACCCTTCAATTTTCTTGGCGGACTCGTGGATATGTTGATGTTTGTCCTTCGAGTTCCCAGCGGGCTCATGGATTTCTGGATATTGACCCTTCGATTTCCCAGCGGATTCGTGGATTTGTGGGTATTGACCCTTCGATCTCCCTGGCGGACTCGTGGATTGGTGTATATTGACCCTTCGATTTCCTGTCGGTCACATGGATTTGTGGATATTGACCCTTCGATTTCCCGTCGGTCACATGGATTTGTGGATATTGACCCTTCGATTTCCCGGCGGACTCGTGGATTTGTGGATATTTGATCTTTGATTTCCCGGCAGACTCGTGGATTTGTGGATATTGACCATTCGATTTTCCTGGGAGACCCGTGGCTATGAGGGTATTGACACTTCGATTTCCCTGGCGGACCCGTGGAATTATGGATATTGACTCTTCGATTTCCCCGGCGAACTCATGGATTTGTGGCTATGGACTCTTCGATTTCCCTGGCGGACTCGTGGATTTGTGGATATTGACTCTTCGATTTCGAAGTCCACTCGTGGATTTGTGGATAATTGACTCTTCATTTTCTCCGGCCGACTCGCGGATGTGTGGGTATTGACTCTTCGATTTTCCGTCGGTCTCGTGGATTTGTGGATATTGACCCTTCGATTTTCCGTCGGTCTCGTGGATTTGTGGATATTGACCCTTCGATTTCCATTGCGGACTCATTGATTTGTGGATATTGACCCTTCGATTTCCCCGGCGGACTCATGGATTTGTGGATATTTGTCCTTCGATTTCCCTGCCGGACTCGTGGATTTGTGTGTATTGACCCTTCGAATTCCCAGTGGACTCGTGGATTTGTGGATATTGACCCTTCGATTTTCTTGGCGGACACGTGGATTTGTGGGTATTGATCCTTCGATTTTCCTGCTAGACCTGTGGCTCTGAGGGTATTGACCCTTCGATTTCCCCGGCGGACCCGTGGAATTATGGATATTGACTCTTCGATTTGCCCGGTGAACTCATGGATTTGTGGTTATGGACTCTTCGATTTCCCTGGCGGACTCGTGGATTTGTGGATATTGACTCTTCGATTTCGAAGCGCACTCGTGGATTTGTGGATAATTGACTCTTCAATTACTCCAGCCGACTCGTGGATGTGTGGGTACTGACTCTTCGATTTTCCGTCGGTCTCGCGGATTTGTGGATATTGACCCTTCGATTTCCCGGCAGACACGTGGATTTGTGGATATTTGATCTTCGATTTCCCAGCAGACTCGTGGATTTGTGGATATTTGACCTTTGATTTCCCGGCGGACTCGTGGATTTGTGGATATTTGTCCTTCTATTTCCACAGCGGACTCGTGGATTTGTGTAAATTGACCTTTGGATTTCCCGTTGGACTTGTGGATTTGTGGGTATTGACCCTCCGATTTCCCGGCGGACTCGTGGATGTGTGGATATTGACTCTTCGATTTCCCGGCAGACTCATGGATTTGTTGATATTTGTTCTTCGATTTGTCCGGCTGACTCGTGGATTTGTGGGTATTGACCCTTTGATTTTCCTGGCGGACTCGTGGATTTGTGGGTATTGACCCTTCAATTTCCCAGTGGATTCTTGGGTTTGGACATTTGTCCTTCGATTTCCCTGGTCGACTCATGTATTTGTGGATATTGACCCTTCGATTTCCATTGCGGACTCAGTGATTTGTGGATATTGACCCTTCGATTTCCCCGGCGGACTCAGTGATTTGTGGATATTGACCCTTCGATTTCCCCGGCGGACTCATGGATTTGTGGATATTTGTCCTTCGATTTTCCTGCCGGACTCGTGGACTTGTGTGTATTGACCCTTCGATTTCCCTGCCGGACTCGTGGATTTGTGTGTATTGACCCTTCGAATTCCCAGTGGACTCGTGGATTTGTGGGTATTGACTCTTCCAATTCCCAGCGCACTTTGGATTTCTGGATATTGACTCTTCAATTTCTCCGGCCGACTCGTGGATGTGTGGGTATTGACTCTTCGATTTCCCAGCCGATTCGTGGATTTGTGGATATTGACCCTTCGATTTTCTTGGCGGACTCGTGGATATGTTGATGTTTGTCCTTCGAGTTCCCGGCGGGCTCATGGATTTCTGGATATTGACCCTTCGATTTCCCAGCGGATTCGTGGATTTGTGGGTATTGACCCTCCGATCTCCCTGGCGGACTCGTGGATTTGTGTATGTTGACCCTTCGATTTCCCGTCGGTCACATGGATTTGTGGATATTGACTCTTCGATTTTCTTGGCGGACTCGTGGATTTGTGGATATTGACTCTTCGATTTTCTGGGCGGACTCGTGGATTTGTGGGTATTGATCCTTCGATTTTCCTGGGAGACCCGTGGCTATGAGGGTATTGACCCTTCGATTTCCCTGGCGGACCCGTGGAATTATGGATATTGACTCTTCGTTTTCCCCGGCGAACTCATGGATTTGTGGTTATGGACTCTTCGATTTCCCTGGCGGACTCGTGGATTTGTGGATATTGACTCTTCGATTTCGAAGTCCACTCGTGGGTTTGTGGATAATTGACTCTTCATTTTCTCCGGCCGACTCGTGGATGTGTGGGTATTGACTCTTCGATTTTCCGTCGGTCTCGTGGATTTGTGGATATTGACCCATCGATTTTCCGTCAGTCTCGTGGATTTGTGGATATTGACCCTTCGATTTCCATTGCGGACTCATTGATTTCTGGATATTGACCCTTCGATTTCCCCGGCGGACTCATGGATTTGTGGATATTTGTCCTTCGATTTCCCTGCCGGACTCGTGGATTTGTGTGTATTGACCCTTCGAATTCCCAGTGGACTCGTGGATTTGTGGATATTGACCCTTCGATTTCCCGGCGGACTCGTGGATTTGTGGATATTTGTCCTTCTATTTCCACAGCGGACTCGTGGATTTGTGTAAATTGACCTTTGGATTTCCCGTCGGACTTGTGGATTTGTGGATATTGACCCTACGATTTACCGGAGGACTCGTGGATTTGTGGATATTTGACCTGCGATTTCCCGGCAGACTCATGGATTTCTGGATATTGACCCTTCGATTTTCTTGGCGGACACGTGGATTTGTGGGTATTGATCCTTCGATTTTCCTGGGAGACCTGTGGCTATGAGGGTATTGACCCTTCGATTTCCCCGGCGGACCCGTGGAATTATGGATATTGACTCTTCGATTTCCCCTGCGAACTCATGGATTTGTGGTTATGGACTCTTTGATTTCCCTGGCGGACTCGTGAATTTGTGGATATTGACTCTTCGATTTCGAAGTGCACTCGTGGATTTGTGGATAATTGACTCTTCAATTTCTCCGGCCGACTCGTGGATGTGTGGGTATTGACTCTTCGATTTCCCAGCCGATTCGTGGATTTGTGGATATTGACCCTTCAATTTTCTTGGCGGACTCGTGGATATGTTGATGTTTGTCCTTCGAGTTCCCAGCGGGCTCATGGATTTCTGGATATTGACCCTTCGATTTCCCAGCGGATTCGTGGATTTGTGGGTATTGACCCTTCGATCTCCCTGGCGGACTCGTGGATTTGTGTATATTGACCCTTCAATTTCCTGTCGGTCACATGGATTTGTGGATATTGACCCTTCGATTTCCCGTCGGTCACATGGATTTGTGGATATTGACCCTTCGATTTCCCGGCGGACTCGTGGATTTGTGGATATTTGATCTTTGATTTCCCGGCGGACTCGTGGATTTGTGGATATTGACCATTCGATTTTCCTGGGAGACCCGTGGCTATGAGGGTATTGACACTTCGATTTCCCTGGCGGACCCGTGGAATTGTGGATATTGACTCTTCGATTTCGAAGTCCACTCGTGGATTTGTGGATAATTGACTCTTCATTTTCTCCGGCCGACTCGCGGATGTGTGGGTATTGACTCTTCGATTTTCCTTCTGTCTCGTGGATTTGTGGATATTGACCCTTCGATTTTCCGTCGGTCTCGTGGATTTGTGGATATTGACCCTTCGATTTCCATTGCGGACTCATTGATTTGTGGATATTGACCCTTCGATTTCCCCGGCGGACTCATGGATTTGTGGATATTTGTCCTTCGATTTCCCTGCCGGACTCGTGGATTTGTGTGTATTGACCCTTCGAATTCCCAGTGGACTCGTGGATTTGTGGATATTGACCCTTCGATTTTCTTGGCGGACACGTGGATTTGTGGGTATTGATCCTTCGATTTTCCTGGGAGACCTGTGGCTCTGAGGGTATTGACCCTTCGATTTCCCCGGCGGACCCGTGGAATTATGGATATTGACTCTTCGATTTGCCCGGTGAACTCATGGATTTGTGGTTATGGACTCATCGATTTCCCTTGCGGACTCGTGGATTTGTGGATATTGACTCTTCGATTTCGAAGCGCACTCGTGGATTTGTGGATAATTGACTCTTCAATTACTCCAGCCGACTCGTGGATGTGTGGGTACTGACTCTTCGATTTTCCGTCGGTCTCGCGGATTTGTGGATATTGACCCTTCGATTTCCCGGCAGACACGTGGATTTGTGGATATTTGATCTTCGATTTCCCAGCAGACTCGTGGATTTGTGGATATTTGACCTTTGATTTCCCGGCGGACTCGTGGATTTGTGGATATTTGTCCTTCTATTTCCACAGCGGACTCGTGGATTTGTGTAAATTGACCTTTGGATTTCCCGTTGGACTTGTGGATTTGTGGATATTGACCCTACGATTTACCGGAGGACTCGTGGATTTGTGGATATTTGACCTGCGATTTCCCGGCAGACTCATGGATTTGTGGATATTTGTCCTTCGATTTCCCGGCGGACTCGTGGATTTGTGGATATTGACCCTTCGATTTTCTTGGCGGACACGTGGATTTGTGGGTATTGATCCTTCGATTTTCCTGGGAGACCTGTGGCTATGAGGGTATTGACCCTTCGATTTCCCCGGCGGACCCGTGGAATTATGGATATTGACTCTTCGATTTCCCCGGCGAACTCATGGATTTGTGGTTATGGACTCTTTGATTTCCCTGGCGGACTCGTGGATTTGTGGATATTGACTCTTCGATTTCGAAGTGCACTCGTGGATTTGTGGATAATTGACTCTTCAATTTCTCCGGCCGACTCGTGGATGTGTGTGTATTGACTCTTCGATTTCCCAGCCGATTCGTGGATTTGTGGATATTAACCCTTCGATTTTCTTGGCGGACTCGTGGATATGTTGATGTTTGTCCTTCGAGTTCCCGGCGGGCTCATGGATTTCTGGATATTGACCCTTCGATTTCCCAGCGGATTCGTGGATTTGTGGGTATTGACCCTTCGATCTCCCTGGCGGACTCGTGGATTTGTGTATATTTACACTTCGATTTCCCTTCGGTCACATGGATTTGTGGATATTGACCCTTCGATTTCCCGTCGGTCACATGGATTTGTGGATATTGACCCTTCGATTTCCCGGCGGACTCGTGGATTTGTGGATATTTGACCTTTGATTTCCCGGCGGACTCGTGGATTTGTTGATATTGACCCTTCGATTTTCTTGGCGGACACGTGGATTTGTGGGTATTGATCCTTCGATTTTCCTGGGAGACCCGTGGCTATGAGGGTATTGACCCTTCGATTTCCCCGGCGGACCCGTGGAATTATGGATATTGACTCTTCAATTTCCCCGGCGAACTCATGGATTTGTGGTTATGGACTCATCGATTTCCCTGGCGGACTCGTGGATTTGTGGATATTGACGCTTCGATTTCGAAGCGCACTCGTGGATTAGTGGATAATTGACTCTTCAATTTCTCCAGCCGACTCGTGGATGTGTGGGTATTGACTGTTCGATTTTCCGTCGGTCTCGTGGATTTGTGGATATTGACCCTTTGATTTACCGGCGGACTCGTGGATTTGTGGATATTGACGCTTCGATTTCCCGGCGGACACGTGGATTTGTGGATATTTGACCTTCGATTTCCCAGCGGACTCGTGGATTTGTGGATATTTGACCTTTGATTTCCCGGCGGACTCGTGGATTTGTGGATATTTGTCCTTCTATTTCCACAGCGGACTCGTGGATTTGTGTAAATTGTCCTTTGGATTTCCCGTCGGACTCGTGGACTTGTGGATATTGACCCTTCGATTTACCGGAGGACTCATGGATTTGTGGATATTGACCCTTCGATTTCCATTGCGGACTCATTGATTTGTGGATATTGACCCTTCGATTTCCCCGGCGGACTCATGGATTTGTGGATATTTGTCCTTCGATTTCCCTGCCGGACTCGTGGATTTGTGTGTATTGACCCTTTGAATTCCCAGTGGACTCGTGGATTTGTGGGTATTGACTCTTCCAGTTCCCAGCACACTTTGGATTTCTGGATATTGACTCTTCAATTTCTCCGGCCGACTCGTGGATGTGTGGGTATTGACTCTTCGATTTCCCAGCCGATTCGTGGATTTGTGGATATTGACCCTTCGATTTTCTTGGCGGACTCGTGGATATGTTGATGTTTGTCCTTCGAGTTCCCGGTGGGCTCATGGATTTCTGGATATTGACCCTTCGATTTCCCAGCAGATTCGTGGATTTGTGGGTATTGACCCTTCGATCTCCCTGGCGGACTCGTGGATTTTTGTATATTGTCCCTTCGATTTCCCGTCGGTCACATGGATTTGTGGATATTGACCCTTCAATTGTCTTGGCGGACTTGTGGATTTGTGGGTATTGATCCTTCGATTTTCCTGGGAGACCCGTGGCTATGAGGGTATTGACCCTTCGATTTCCCGGCGGATTCGTGGATTTGTGGATATTGACCCTTCAATTTCCCAGCGGATTCGTGGATTTGTGGGTATTGACCCTTCGATTCCCCGGCCGACTCGTGGATTTGTTGTTATTTGTTCTTTGATTTGTCCAGCTGACTCGTGGATTTGTGGGTATTGACCCTTTGATTTCCCTGGCAGACTCGTGGATTTGTGGGTATTGACCCTTCAATTTCCCAGTGGATTCGTGGGTTTGGACATTTGTCGATCGATTTCCCTGGTCGACTCATGTATTTGTGGATATTGACCCTTCGATTACCCGGCGGGCTCGTGGATTTCTGGATATTGACTCTTCGATTTTCTTGGAGACACGTAGATTTGTGGATATTGACCCTTCGATTTCCATTGCTGACTCATTGATTTGTGGATATTGACCCTTCGTTTTCCCCGGTGGACTCATGGATTTGTGGGTATTGACTCTTCCAATTCCCAGCACACTTTGGATTTCTGGATATTGACTCTTCAATTTCTCCGGCCAACTCGTGGATGTGTGGGTATTGACTCTTCGATTTCCCAGCCGATTCGTGGATTTGTGGATATTGACCCTTCGATTTTCTTGGCGGACTCGTGGATATGTTGATGTTTGTCCTTCGAGTTCCCGGTGGGCTCATGGATTTCTGGATATTGACCCTTCGATTTCCCAGCAGATTCGTGGATTTGTGTGTATTGACCCTTCGATCTCCCTGGCGGACTCGTGGATTTTTGTATATTGACCCTTCGATTTCCCGGCGGACTCGTGGATTTGTGGATATTGACCCTTCGATTTTCTTGGCGGACACGTGGATTTGTGGGTATTGATCCTTCGATTTTCCTGGGAGACCTGTGGCTATGAGGGTATTGACCCTTCGATTTCCCCGGCGGACCCGTGGAATTATGGATATTGACTCTTCGATTTCCCCGGCGAACTCATGGATTTGTGGTTATGGACTCTTTGATTTCCCTGGCGGACTCGTGGATTTGTGGATATTGACTCTTCGATTTCGAAGTGCACTCGTGGATTTGTGGATAATTGACTCTTCAATTTCTCCGGCCGACTCGTGGATGTGTGGGTATTGACTCTTCGATTTCCCAGCCGATTCGTGGATTTGTGGATATTGACCCTTCGATTTTCTTGGCGGACTCATGGATTTGTGGGTATTGATCCTTCGATTTTCCTGGGAGACCCGTGGCTATGAGGGTATTGACCCTTCGATTTCCCTGGCGGACCCGTGGAATTATGGATATTGACTCTTCGATTTCCCCGGCGAACTCATGGATTTGTGGTTATGGACTCTTCGATTTCCCTGGCGGACTCGTGGATTTGTGGATATTGACTCTTCGATTTCGAAGTCCACTCGTGGATTTGTGGATAATTGACTCTTCATTTTCTCCGGCCGACACGTGGATGTGTGGGTATTGACTCTTCGATTTTCCGTCGGTCTCGTGGATTTGTGGATATTGACCCATCGATTTTCCGTCAGTCTCGTGGATTTGTGGATATTGACCCTTCGATTTCCAATGCGGACTCATTGATTTGTGGATATTGACCCTTCGATTTCCCCGGCGGACTCATGGATTTGTGGATATTTGTCCTTCGATTTCCCTGCCGGACTCGTGGATTTGTGTGTATTGACCCTTTGAATTCCCAGTGGACTCGTGGATTTGTGGGTATTGACTCTTCCAATTCCCAGCACACTTTGGATTTCTGGATATTGACTCTTCAATTTCTCCGGCCAACTCGTGGATGTGTGGGTATTGACTCTTCGATTTCCCAGCCGATTCGTGGATTTGTGGATATTGACCCTTCGATTTTCTTGGCGGACTCGTGGATATGTTGATGTTTGTCCTTCGAGTTCCCGGTGGGCTCATGGATTTCTGGATATTGACCCTTCGATTTCCCAGCATATTCGTGGATTTGTGTGTATTGACCCTTCGATCTCCCTGGCGGACTCGTGGATTTTTGTATATTGAGCCTTCGATTTCCCGTCGGTCACATGGATTTGTGGATATTGACCCTTCGATTGTCTTGGCGGACTTGTGGATTTGTGGATATTGATCCTTCGATTTTCCTGGGAGACCCGTGGCTATGAGGGTATTGACCCTTCGATTTCCCGGCGGATTCGTGGATTTGTGGATATTGACCCTTCAATTTCCCAGCGGATTCATGGATTTGTGGGTATTGACCCTTCGATTCCCCGGCCGACTCGTGGATTTGTTGTTATTTGTTCTTTGATTTGTCCAGCTGACTCGTGGATTTGTGGGTATTGACCCTTTGATTTCCCTGGCAGACTCGTGGATTTGTGGGTATTGACCCTTCAATTTCCCAGTGGATTCGTGGGTTTGGACATTTGTCGATCGATTTCCCTGGTCGACTCATGTATTTGTGGATATTGACCCTTCGATTACCCGGCGGGCTCGTGGATTTCTGGATATTGACTCTTCGATTTTCTTGGAGACACGTAGATTTGTGGATATTGACCCTTCGATTTCCATTGCTGACTCATTGATTTGTGGATATTGACCCTTCGTTTTCCCGGTGGACTCATGGATTTGTGGATATTTGTCCTTCGATTTCCCGGCGGACTCGTGGATTTGTGGATATTGACCCTTCGATTTTCTTGGCGGACACGTGGATTTGTGGGTATTGATCCTTCGATTTTCCTGGGAGACCTGTGGCTATGAGGGTATTGACCCTTCGATTTCCCCGACGGACCCGTGGAATTATGGATATTGACTCTTCGATTTCCCCGGCGAACTCATGGATTTGTGGTTATGGACTCTTCGATTTCCCTGGCGGACTCGTGGATTTGTGGATATTGACTCTTCGATTTCGAAGTGCACTCGTGGATTTGTGGATAATTGACTCTTCAATTTCTCCGGCCGACTCGTGGATGTGTGGGTATTGACTCTTCGATTTCCCAGCCGATTCGTGGATTTGTGGATATTGACCCTTCGATTTTCTTGGCGGACTCGTGGATATGTTGATGTTTGTCCTTCGAGTTCCCGGCGGGCTCATGGATTTCTGGATATTGACCCTTCGATTTCCCAGCGGATTCGTGGATTTGTGGGTATTGACCCTCCGATCTCCCTGGCGGACTCGTGGATTTGTGTATGTTGACCCTTCGATTTCCCATCGGTCACATGGATTTGTGGATATTGACTCTTCGATTTTCTTGGCGGACTCGTGGATTTGTGGATATTGACTCTTCGATTTTCTTGGCGGACTCGTGGATTTGTGGGTATTGATCCTTCGATTTTCCTGGGAGACCCGTGGCTATGAGGGTATTGACCCTTCGATTTCCCTGGCGGACCCGTGGAATTATGGATATTGACTCTTCGATTTCCCCGGCGAACTCATGGATTTGTGGTTATGGACTCTTCGATTTCCCTGGCGGACTCGTGGATTTGTGGATATTGACTCTTCGATTTCGAAGTCCACTCGTGGATTTGTGGATAATTGACTCTTCATTTTCTCCGGCCGACTCGTGGATGTGTGGGTATTGACTCTTCGATTTTCCGTCGGTCTCGTGGATTTGTGGATATTGACCCATCGATTTCCATTGCGGACTCATTGATTTGTGGATATTGACCCTTCGATTTCCCCGGCGGACTCATGGATTTGTGGATATTTGTCCTTCGATTTCCCTGCCGGACTCGTGGATTTGTGTGTATTGACTCTTCGAATTCCCAGTGGACTCGTGGATTTGTGGGTATCGACTCTTCCAATTCCCAGCACACTTTGGATTTCTGGATATTGACTCTTCAATTTCTCCGGCCAACTCGTGGATGTGTGGGTATTGACTCTTCGATTTCCCAGCCGATTCGTGGATTTGTGGATATTGACCCTTCGATTTTCTTGGCGGACTCGTGGATATGTTGATGTTTGTCCTTCGAGTTCCCGGTGGGCTCATGGATTTCTGGATATTGACCCTTCGATTTCCCAGCAGATTCGTGGATTTGTGTGTATTGACCCTTCGATCTCCCTGGCGGACTCGTGGATTTTTGTATATTGACCCTTCGATTTCCCGTCGGTCACATGGATTTGTGGATATTGACCCTTCGATTGTCTTGGCGGACTTGTGGATTTGTGGATATTGATCCTTCGATTTTCCTGGGAGACCCGTGGCTATGAGGGTATTGACCCTTCGATTTCCCGGCGGATTCGTGGATTTGTGGATATTGACCCTTCAATTTCCCAGCGGATTCATGGATTTGTGGGTATTGACCCTTCGATTCCCCGGCCGACTCGTGGATTTGTTGTTATTTGTTCTTTGATTTGTCCAGCTGACTCGTGGATTTGTGGGTATTGACCCTTTGATTTCCCTGGCAGACTCGTGGATTTGTGGGTATTGACCCTTCAATTTCCCAGTGGATTCGTGGGTTTGGACATTTGTCGATCGATTTCCCTGGTCGACTCATGTATTTGTGGATATTGACCCTTCGATTACCCGGCGGGCTCGTGGATTTCTGGATATTGACTCTTCGATTTTCTTGGAGACACGTAGATTTGTGGATATTGACCCTTCGATTTCCATTGCTGACTCATTGATTTGTGGATATTGACCCTTCGTTTTCCCGGTGGACTCATGGATTTGTGGATATTTGTCCTTCGATTTCCCAGACGGACTCGTGGATTTGTGGGTATTGACCGTACAAATTCCTGGCGGACTCGTGGATTTGTCGGTATTGACCCTTTAATTTCCCAGTGGATTCGTGGGTTTGGACATTTGTCCTTCGATTTCCCTGGTCGACTCATGTATTTGTGGATATTGACCCTTCGATTTCCTGGTCGACTCATGTATTTGTGGATATTGACCCTTCTATTTCCCAGCAGACTCGTGGATTTGTGGATATTTACCCTTCGATTTCCATTGCGGACTCATGGATTTGTGGATACTTGTCCTTCGATTTCCCTTCCGGACTCGTGGATTTGTGTGTATTGACCCTTCGATTTCCCAGCACACTTTGGATTTCTGGATATTGACTCTTCAATTTCTCCAGCCAACTCATGGATTTGTTGGTATTGACTCTTCGATTTCCCCGGCGGAGTCGTGGATTTGTGCATATCGACCCTTCGATTTTCCGGCAGACTCGTGGATTTGTGAGTATTGACCCTTTGAATCCCTGGTGGACTCGTGGATTTGTGGGTATTGACCCTCCGATTTCCCGGCGGACTCATGGATGTGTGGATATTGACCCTTCGATTTCCCCGGCCGACTCGTGGATTTGTTGATATTTGTTCTTCGATTTCCCTTCCGGACTCGTGGATTTGTGGGTATTGACCCTTTAATTTCCCTGGCGGACTCGTGGATTTGTGGGTATTGACCCTTCAATTTCCCAGTGGATTCGTGGGTTTGGACATTTGTCCTTCGATTTCTCTGGTCGACTCGTGGATTTCTGGATATTGACCCTTCTATTTCACAGCAGACTCGTGGATTTGTGGATATTGACTCTTCGATTTTCTTGAGGACACGTGGATTTGTGGATATTGACCCTTCTATTTCCCAGCGGACTCGTGGATTTGTGGATATTTGACCTTTGATTTCCCGGCGGACTCGTGGATTTGTGGATATTTGTCCTTCGATTTCCCTGGCGGGCTCATGGATTTGTGGATATTTGACCTTTGATTTCCCGGCGGACTCGTGGATTTGTGGATATTTGTCCTACGTGTTCCAGTTACAGGCTTCGTGTTTCAGTTACTGGCTCCACGTTCCAGTTCCAGGCTCCATGTTCCAGTTCCAGGCTTCGTGTTCCAGTTACAGGCTACGTGTTCCAGTTACAGGCTTCGTCGTGTTCCAGTTCCAGGCTTCGTGTTTCAGTTACAGGCTCCCTGTTCCAGTTCCAGGCTCCCTGTTCCAGTTCCAGGCTTCGTGTTTCAGTTACAGGCTTCGTGTTCCAGTTCCAGGCTACATGTTCCAGTTCCAGGCTACATGTTCCAGTTCCAGGCTTGGTGTTCCAGTTACAGGCTCCGTGTTCCAGTTCCAGGCTTCGTGTTCCAGTTACAGGCTTCGTGTTCCAGTTCCAGGCTACATGTTCCAGTTACAGGCTTCATGTTCCAGTTACAGGCTTCGTGTTCCAGTTCCAGGCTTCGTGTTCCAGTTCCAGGCTTCGTGTTCCAGTTACAGGCTTCGTGTTCCAGTTACAGGCTACGTGTTCCAGTTACAGGCTTCGTGTTTCAGTTACTGGCTCCATGTTCCAGTTCCAGGCTCCATGTTCCAGTTCCAGGCTTCGTATTCCAGTTCCAGGCTATGTGTTCCAGTTCCAGGCTTCGTGTTCCAGTTACAGGCTTCGTGTTCCAGTTCCAGGCTACATGTTCCAGTTCCAGGCTCCAGGTTCCAGTTCCATGCTTCGTATTCCAGTTCCAGGCTATGTGTTCCAGTTCCAGGCTTTGTGTTCCAGTTCCTGGCTTCGTGTTCCAGTTCCAGGCTTCGTATTCCAGTTCCAGGCTATGTGTTCCAGTTCCAGGCTTCGTGTTCCAGTTACAGGCTTCGTGTTTCAGTTACAGGCTCCATGTTCCAGTTCCAGGCTCCATGTTCCAGTTCCAGGCTTCGTATTCCAGTTCCAGGCTTCGTGTTCCAGTTCCAGGCTTCGTGTTCCAGTTACAGGCTACGTGTTCCAGTTACAGGCTACGTGTTCCAGTTACAGGCTTCGTGTTTCAGTTCCAGGCTCCATTTTCCAGTTCCAGGCTTCATGTTCCAGTTCCAGGCTTCATGTTCCAGCTACAGGCTTCGTATTCCAGTTCCAGGCTCCATGTTCCAGTTCCAGGCTATGTGTTCCAGTTCCAGGCTTCATGTTCCAGTTACAGGCTTCGTGTTCCAGTTCCAGGCTCCATGTTCAAGTTCCAGGCTTCGTGTTCCAGTTACAGGCTTCGTGTTCCAGTTCCAGGCTACATGTTCCAGTTCCAGGCTTCATGTTCCAGTTCCAGGCTTCGTGTTCCAGTTCCAGGCTTCATGTTCCAGTTACAGGCTTCATGTTCCAGTTCCAGGCTCCATGTTCCAGTTACACGCTCCGTGTTCCAGTTCCAGGCTTCGTGTTCCAGTTCCAGGCTTCGTGTTCCAGTTACAGTCTTCGTGTTCCAGTTCCAGGCTACATGTTCCAGTTACAGGCTTTGTGTTCCAGTTCCAGGCTTTGTGTTCCAGTTACAGGATTCGTGTTCCAGTTACAGGCTTCGTGTTCCAGTTGCAGGCTTCGTGTTTCAGTTACAGGCTTTGTGTTCCAGTTACAGGCTTCGTGTATCAGTTACAGTCTACGTGTTCCAGTTCCAGGCTCCATTTTCCAGTTCCAGGCTCTATGTTCCAGCTACAGGCTTCGTGTTCCAGTTCCAGGCTTCGTGCTCCAGTTACAGGCTTTGTGTTCCAGTTACAGGCTTCGTGTATCAGTTACAGTCTACGTGTTCCAGTTACAGGCTCCATGTTCCAGTTACAGGCTTCGTGTTCCAGTTACATGCTTCGTGTTCCAGTTACAGGCTTCGTGTTCCAGTTCCAGGCTGATGCGCCATCAATAACTCACGCTGAGACTTAGGAAGTGAGATATCGGCTTTTATTGACTGAAGAACAACACTACATCCTGGGAAAGTGAGGGAGAGCAGCAGACCACAGTCGCCTTTATACAGGGGTCTGTGGGAGGAGCCACAGGAGCAGTCAGCATGGGTCTGTGGGAGGAGCCACAGGGGCAGTCAGCAGGGTCTGTGGGAGGAGCCACAGGAGCAGTCAGACAGGTATATCTAGTTCACCACATTCACCCCCCCTTTGTTTAAAAAAAATCCCCAAGTATATTTACAGGTTAAGTCTATCAGGTGGTCGAATCGTTCGCTGCGATCTACGTAGCTCCGGCTGCAATTGCACAGGTGCCGGAGGTGGTGTTTGCTCCGGAGGCGGAGAGTGGGTTGGTTCTGTCCCAACAGGAGGTGTCAGGGATCCCTCGCGTGTGAGCGAGGTCCCTGGAATAGACGCGTACGGGATGCCCGGTACATGAGCGTCGTGAGGAGTCTGTGTGGGGCACGGTGCGTGCGGTGTCACCTCGGGTACAGGGTGCATAGTTACCGTGGAATGCTCGGGGTAGTGGTCTGCTGCTCCTGCGTGCGCCAGGTCGCGGACGGAGACCGTGTCCTCCCGCCCATCAGGCAAGACCACGTAGGCATACTGGGGATTAGCATGCAGGAGGTGAACCTTCTCGACCAGTGGTGAGTACTTATTACTCCTCGCATGTTTACGCAGCAGCACTGGCCCCGGGGACGTCAGCCAAACTGGCAGGGTGGTCCCAGTGACAGACTTCCTGGGAAAAGAGAATAAGCGTTCGTGAGGGGTGGCATTAGTGGACGTACACAACAGGGAGCGGATAGAGTGGAGTGCCTCAGGGAGGACCTCCTGCCATCGGGAGACCGGCAACCCTTTTGACTTAAGGGCTAAAAGTATGGCCTTCCACACTGTGGCATTCTCCCTCTCCACCTGGCCATTCCCCCGGGGATTATAACTCGTGGTGCGACTAGTAGCAATGCCCCTAGCTAGCAGGAACCGGCGCAACTCGTCACTCATAAAGGAGGACCCTCTATCACTGTGGATATAGCAGGGATATCCGAACAGTGTGAAGAGCTGGCGCAGGGCTTTTATGACCGACGTGGTAGTAGTGTCGGGGCAGGGAACGGCAAAAGGGAATCGCGAGTACTCGTCAATAATACTGAGAAAGTAGACATTGCGGTCGGTGGAGGGAAGGGGGCCCTTAAAGTCAACACTCAGTCGCTCAAAAGGGCGGGTGGCCTTGACAAGCTGCGCAGTGTCAGGACGGTAGAAGTGCGGTTTGCACTCAGCGCAGATCTGGCAGTCCCTGGTCATCGTCCTAATGTCCTCCAGGGAGTACGGCAGGTTCCGGGCTTTAATGAAATGGTAAAATCGGGTGACCCCCGGGTGGCAAAGTTGGGCATGAAGGGCATACAGCTGGTCGAGCTGGGCACTAGCACACGGTCCCCGGGATAGGGCATCAGAGGGTTCATTGAGCCTGCCAGGCCGGTACAGGATATCGTAATTGTAGGTGGAGAGTTCTATTCTCCATCGCAAAATTTTATCATTTTTGATTTTGCCCCGCTGTTGGTTGCTGAACATGAACGCAACCGAGCGCTGGTCGGTCAGCAAGGTGAACCTTTTGCCGGCGAGATAGTGCCTCCAGTGCCTAATAGCTTCCACTATGGCTTGGGCTTCTTTCTCCACCGCGGAGTGCCGAAGTTCAGAGCCTTGAAGGGTACGAGAAAAAAACGCCACGGGTCTGCCTTCCTGATTGAGCGTCAGAGGCATCACTCTCTACTTGGAAGGGAATGGTCTCGTCTACCGCATGCATCGTTGCTTTGGCAATGTCCCCTTTAATGCAGCTGAAGGCCGCGCGGGCCTCGGCAGAGAGGGGAAAAGTGGTAGACTTGACCAGGGGGCGGGCCTTGTCTGCGTAATGGGGGACCCATTGGGCGTAATAGGAAAAAAAACCCAGGCACCGCCGGAGGGCCTTGAGAGTAGTGGGAAGAGGGAGTTCTAACAGGGGGCGCATACGGTCGGGGTCAGGGCCAATGACCCCGTTCTCCACGACATACCCAAGGATAGCGAGTCGTGTGGTTCTGAACACACACTTGTCCTTGTTATAAGTGAGGTTCAAAGCATCGGCCACTTGGAAAAATCGTTGGAGGTTGGCGTCATGATCGGACCAGTCGCGACCACAGATGGTGATGTTATCTAGATAGGGAAATGTGGCCTTCAGTTTGTACTGGTCCACCATCCGGTCCATCTCCCTCTGGAAGACTGAGACCCCATTTGTGACACCAAATGGGACGCGCAGAAAGTGATAGAGCCTGCCACCCGCCTCGAAGGCGGTGTAGGGGCAGTCCTCTGGGCGGATGGGGAGCTGGTGATAAGCGGATTTCAGATCAATTGTCGAGTACACCTTGTACTGAGCTATCTGGTTGACCATATCCGCGATGCGGGGTAGGGGGTACGCGTCAAGCTGCGTGAATCTATTGATGGTCTGGCTGTAGTCCACAACCATCCTATTTTTCTGCCCAGTCCGAACAACGACCACCTGGGACCGCCATGGGCTTGTGCTTAGCTCAATGATCCCCTCCCTGAGCAGCCGCTGCACCTCTGACCGAATGAAGGCCCTGTCCCCCGCGCTGTACCTCCTACTTTTAGTTGCCACAGGTTTACAGTCGGGGGTCAGGTTGGTGAACAGCGATGGGGGAGGGATCTTGAGGGTGGAGAGGTTGCAAGTAGTGTCAGCAGCACAGCTATCGACATGGTGCTGGGCGGGATGTGTGGTTCGGTGTGTATGTGCGTGTGGTAACGGAGTAGATGGCGAAGTCCCACCAAACTGAGGATTCCTGACCGTGAGTGGTGGGAGGGGCCCGTCATATGCCATAGTCACACTTTTGAGATGGCTCTGGAAGTCCAGGCCCAATAGCACAGGTGCGCACAGTCGAGGCATGACCAGTAGTGCAAAGTTCCGATATTCTGTGCCCTGCACCACCAATGTTGCTACACAACCCACCCGGATGTCCGTGGAATGTGACCCAGAAGCCAAGGTGATCCTGTGACGTGCCGGCCGTGTCACGAGTCCACAGCGTTTCACTGTGGCCGGGTCAATAAAACTCTCAGTGCTGCCCGTGTCAAACAGGCAGCTAGTCCTGTGCCCCTCCACCAGGATGTCCATCATCGACCTTGCGAGCTGGTGTGGAGCGCTTTGGTCGAGGGTCACGGAAGCCAGCGTTGAACGGGGCGAGTCGGGGGCGGGGCCTGGTGACGCCGGCAAAGATGGCCGCTCACATCCGGGCATGCAAGATGGCGAGTCGGGGGCGGGGCCTGGTGACGCCGGCGAAGATGGTTGTCCACATCCGGGCATGCAAAATGGCGGCCCCCAGGTCTCAGACGCAGCGCTGCTCGACCCCGGGCGCGGTTTAGACTTACATACCTTGGCGAAATGGCCCTTCTTCCCACAGCTGGAACAAGTCGCTCCGACGGCCGGGCAGCTGTTTCTGGGATGTTTCGGAAGCCCACAAAAGTAACAGAGTTTTATACCTGGCGAATTCGAGGGGTTCGAGATACCGCGACTGGCAGCGGCGTTGGCGAATTCGCTCGGAACCGGGGAATCGCGCGGCTGGACCGCTTCGGCGTACAGCTGCGCAGCCTCTATCGTATCGGCCGTCTCTATCGCGGAGCGTAAGGTAAGATCAGCTTTTTCCAGCAGCCGCTGGCGTATACACACTGACCGGACCCCAGTCACAAAAGCGTCTCGGACCAAGAGTTCCGTATGCTGTTCCGCTGTGAGCGCTTGGCAGTCACAAGTCCGCACGAGTGCCTGTAGAGCTCGGAGAAATTCAGCAGTCGACTCCGTAGGCCGCTGTTTTCGTGTTGCCAAGCGCTGCCTGGCATAAACTGGATTTACTGGCCGCAGGTACTGTCTTTTGAGGGCGGCAAGCGCCTCCTCGTAGGTGGATAGGTCCCTGATGAACGAATAAACTTTTGGGGCGACCCACGAGAGGAGAAGTCTGAGCCGAACAGCCGAGTCGGTGGCACGAACCTCCTCTAAGTACGATTGGAAGCACACCAGCCAGTGTTCAAAGGCAAAAGCTGCTTCAGGGTCTTGGGGGTCCAAGTCCAGGCGTTCTGGGCGTAAAACGGTTTCCATGTTGTAATTTCAGTCAATAAAATTGATGCGCCATCAATAACTCACGCTGAGACTTAGGAAGTGAGATATCGGCTTTTATTGACTGAAGAACAACACTACATCCTGGGAAAGTGAGGGAGAGCAGCAGACCACAGTCGTCTTTATACAGGGGTCTGTGGGAGGAGCCACAGGGGCAGTCAGCAGAGTCTGTGGGAGGAGCCACAGGAGCAGTCAGACAGGTATATCTAGTTCACCACACAGGCTTCGTGTTCCAGTTCCAGGATTCGTGTTCCAGTTACAGGCTTCGTGTTCCAGTTCCAGGCTCCATGTTCCAGTTACAGTCTTCGTGTTCCAGTTACAGGCTACGTGTTTCAGTTACAGGCTCCATGTTCCAGTTACAGGCTTCGTGTTTCAGTTACAGGCTTCGTGTTCCAGTTCCAGGCTCCATGTTCCAGTTATAGGCTTCGTCTTCCAGTTCCAGGCTTCGTGTTCCAGTTCCAGGCTTCGTGTTCCAGTTACAGGCTTCGTCTTCCAGTTACAGGCTTCGTGTATCAGTTACAGGCTACGTGTTCCAGTTACAGGCTCCATGTTCCAGTTACAGGCTTCGTGTTCCAGTTCCAGGCTTCGTGTTCCAGTTACAGGCTTCGTGTTCCAGTTCCAGGCTTCATGTTCCAGTTACAGGCTTCGTGTTCCAGTTCCAGGCTATGTGATCCAGTTCCAGGCTACGTGTTCCAGTTCCAGGCTACATGTTCCAGTTCCAGGCTTCGTGTTCCAGTTACAGGCGTCGTTTTCCAGTTCCAGGCTCCGTGTTCCAGTTCCAGGCTTCGTGTACCAGTTACAGGCTACGTGTTCCAGTTACAGGCTTCGTGTTTCAGATCCAGGCTCCATGTTCCAGTTCCAGGCTCCGTGTTCCAGTTCCAGTCTTCGTGTTCCAGTTCCAGTCTTCGTGTTCCAGTTACAGGCTTCGTGTTCCAGTTACAGGCAATGTGTTCCAGTTACTGGCTCCATGTTCCAGTTCCAGGCTTCGTTTTCGAGTTCCAGGCTTCGTGTTCCAGTTACAGGCTGCGTGTTTCAGTTACAGGCTCCGTGTTCCAGTTACAGGCTTCGTGTTCCAGTTACTGGCTTCGTGTTCCAGTTACAGGCTACGTGTTCCAGTTACAAGCTTCGTGTTTCAGTTACAGGCTCCATTTTCCAGTTCCAGGCTCTATGTTCCAGCTACAAGCTTCGTGTTCCAGTTCCAGGCTTCGTGTTCCAGTTCCAGGCTCCGTGTTCCAGTTCCAGGCTCCATGTTCCAGTTCCAGGCTCCATGTTCCAGTTACAGGCAACGTGTTCCAGTTACATGCTCCATGTTCCAGTTCCAGGCTTCGTGTACCAGTTACAGTCTTCGTGTTCCAGTTACAGTCTTCGTGTTCCAGTTCCAGGCTTCGTGTTCCAGTTATAGCCTTCGTGTTTCAGTTATAGTCTTCGTGTTTCAGTTCCAGGCTCCATGTTCCAGTTCCAGGCTTCGTGTTCCAGTTCCAGGCTCTGTATTTCAGTTACAGGCTCCATGTTCCAGTTACAGTATTCGTGTTCCAGTTACAGTCTTCGTGCTTCGTGTTCCAGATCCAAGCTTCGTGTTCCAGTTCCAAGCTTCGTGTTCCAGTTACAGTCTTCGTGTTTCAGTTCCAGGCTTCGTGTTTCAGTTCCAGGCTTCGTGTTCCAGTTACAGTCTTAGTGTTTCAGTTACAGTCTTCGTGTTTCGGTTCCAGGCTCCCTGTTCCAGTTCCAGGCTACATGTTCCAGTTACAGGCTCCGTTTTTCAGTTACAGGCTCCCTGTTCCAGTTCCAGGCTCCATGTTCCAGTTCCAGGCTTCGTGTTCCAGTTACAGTCTTCGTGTTCCAGTTACAGTCTTCCTGTTCCAGTTCCAGGCTCCGTGTTCCAGTTCCAGGCTCCGTGTTCCAGTTCCAGTCTCCGTGTTCCAGTTCCAGGCTCCGTGTTCCAGTTCCAGGCTTCGTGTTCCAGTTCCAGGCTTGGCGTTCCAATTCCAGGCTCCGTGTTCCAGTTCCAGGCTTCGTGTTCCAGTTCCAGGCTGCGTGTTCCAGTTCCAGGCTACGTGTTCCAGTTCCAGGCTACATGTTCCAGTTCCAGGCTTCGTGTTCCAGTTCCAGGCTTCGTGTTCCAGTTCCAGGCTACGTGTTCCAGTTCCAGGCTTCATGTTCCAGTTCCAGGCTTCGTGTTCCAGTTCCAGGCTACATGTTCCAGTTCCAGGCTTCGTGTTCCAGTTCCAGGCTTCGTGTTCCAGTTCCAGGCTACGTGTTCCAGTTCCAGGCTTCGTGTTCCAGTTCCACGCTCCATCTTCCAGTTACTGGCTTCATGTTCCAGTTACAGGCTACGTGTTCCAGTTACAAGCTTCGTGTTTCAGTTACAGGCTCCATTTTCCAGTTCCAGGCTCTATGTTCCAGCTACAAGCTTCGTGTTCCAGTTCCAGGCTTCGTGTTCCAGTTCCAGGCTCCGTGTTCCAGTTCCAGGCTCCATGTTCCAGTTCCAGGCTCCATGTTCCAGTTACAGGCAACGTGTTCCAGTTACATGCTCCATGTTCCAGTTCCAGGCTTCGTGTACCAGTTACAGTCTTCGTGTTCCAGTTACAGTCTTCGTGTTCCAGTTCCAGGCTTCGTGTTCCAGTTATAGCCTTCGTGTTTCAGTTATAGTCTTCGTGTTTCAGTTCCAGGCTCCATGTTCCAGTTCCAGGCTTCGTGTTCCAGTTCCAGGCTCTGTATTTCAGTTACAGGCTCCATGTTCCAGTTACAGTATTCGTGTTCCAGTTACAGTCTTCGTGCTTCGTGTTCCAGATCCAAGCTTCGTGTTCCAGTTCCAAGCTTCGTGTTCCAGTTACAGTCTTCGTGTTTCAGTTCCAGGCTTCGTGTTTCAGTTCCAGGCTTCGTGTTCCAGTTACAGTCTTCGTGTTTCAGTTACAGTCTTCGTGTTTCGGTTCCAGGCTCCCTGTTCCAGTTCCAGGCTACATGTTCCAGTTACAGGCTCCGTTTTTCAGTTACAGGCTCCCTGTTCCAGTTCCAGGCTCCATGTTCCAGTTCCAGGCTTCGTGTTCCAGTTACAGTCTTCGTGTTCCAGTTACAGTCTTCCTGTTCCAGTTCCAGGCTCCGTGTTCCAGTTCCAGGCTCCGTGTTCCAGTTCCAGGCTCCGTGTTCCAGTTCCAGGCTCCGCGTTCCAGTTCCAGGCTCCGTGTTCCAGTTCCAGTCTCCGTGTTCCAGTTCCAGGCTCCGTGTTCCAGTTCCAGGCTTCGTGTTCCAGTTCCAGGCTTGGCGTTCCAGTTCCAGGCTCCGTGTTCCAGTTCCAGGCTTCGTGTTCCAGTTCCAGGCTGCGTGTTCCAGTTCCAGGCTACGTGTTCCAGTTCCAGGCTACATGTTCCAGTTCCAGGCTTCGTGTTCCAGTTCCAGGCTTCGTGTTCCAGTTCCAGGCTACGTGTTCCAGTTCCAGGCTTCATGTTCCAGTTCCAGGCTTCGTGTTCCAGTTCCAGGCTACATGTTCCAGTTCCAGGCTTCGTGTTCCAGTTCCAGGCTTCGTGTTCCAGTTCCAGGCTACGTGTTCCAGTTCCAGGCTTCGTGTTCCAGTTCCACGCTCCATCTTCCAGTTATAGGCTTCGTGTTCCAGTTCCAGGCTCCATGTTCCAGTTACAGGCTCTGTATTTCAGTTCCAGGCTCCATGTTCCAGTTCCAGGCTCCATGTTCCAGTTCCAGGCTCCATGTTCCAATTACAGGTTTCGTATTCCAGTTCCAGGCTACGTGTTCCAGTTCCAGGCTTCGTGTTCCCGTTACAGGCTTCGTGTTCCAGTTACAGGCTTCGTGTTTCAGTTACAGGCTCCATTTTTCATTTCCAGGCTCTATGTTCCAGCTACAGGCTTCGTGTTCCAGTTACAGGCTTCGTGTTGCAGTTACAGGCTTCGTGTTTCAGTTACTGGCTCCCTGTTCCAGTTGCAGGCTCCATGTTCCAGTTACAGGCTCCGTGTTCCAGTTACAGGCTCCGTGTTCCAGTTACAGGCTCCATGTTCCAGTTACAGGCTCCATGTTTCAGTTCCAGGCTCCATGTTCCAGTTACAGGCTCCATGTTCCAGTTCCAGGCTCCATGTTCCAGTTCCAGGCTTCGTGTTCCAGTTCCAGGCTTCGTGTTCCAGTTCCAGGCTCCATGTTCCAGTTACAGTCTTCGTGTTCCAGTTACAGGCTACGTGTTTCAGTTACAGGCAACGTGTTCCAGTTACATGCTCCATGTTCCAGTTCCAGGCTTCGTGTTCCAGTTACAGTCTTCGTGTTCCAGTTACAGTCTTCGTGTTCCAGTTCCAGGCTTCGTGTTCCAGTAATAGTCTTCGTGTTTCAGTTATAGTCTTCGTGTTTCAGTTCCAGGCTCTGTATTTCAGTTACAGGCTCCATGTTCCAGTTACAGGCTCCATGTTCCAGTTACAGGCTTCGTGTTCCAGTTACAGTCTTCGTGTTTCGGTTCCAGGCTCCGTGTTCCAGTTCCAGGCTACGTTTTTCAGTTCCAGGCTCCGTGTTCCAGTTCCAGGCTCCATGTTCCAGTTCCAGGCTTCGTGTTCCAGTTCCAGGCTTCGTGTTCCAGTTCCAGTCTTCGTGTTCCAGTTCCAGGCTCCGTGTTCCAGTTCCAGGCTCCGTGTTCCAGTTCCAGGCTCCGTGTTCCAGTTCCAGGCTTCGTTTTCCAGTTCCAGGCTTCGTTTTCCAGTTCCAGGCTTCGCGTTCCAGTTCCAGGCTACGTGTTCCAGTTCCAGGCTTCGTGTTCCAGTTCCAGGCTTCATGTTCCAGTTCCAGGCTCCATGTTCCAGTTCCAGGCTCCGTGTTCCAGTTCCAGTCTCCGTGTTCCAGTTCCAGGCTACATGTTCCAGTTCCAGGCTTCGTCTTCCAGTTCCAGGCTTCGTGTTCCAGTTCCAGGCTTCGTGTTCCAGTTACAGGCTTTGTGTTCCAGTTACAGACTTCATGTATCAGTTACAGGCTACGTGTTCCAGTTACAGGCTCCATGTTCCAGTTCCAGTCTTCGTGTTCCAGTTCCAGGCTTCGTGTTACAGTTCCAGGCGTCGTGTTCCAGTTACAGGCTCCGTGTTTCAGTTACAGGCTCCCTGTTCCAGTTACAGGCTCCATGTTCCAGTTCCAGGCTTCGTGTTCCAGTTCCAGGCTCCATGTTCCAGTTACAGGCTACGTGTTTCAGTTACAGGCTACGTGTTTCAGTTACAGGATACGTGTTTCAGTTACAGGCTCCATGTTCCAGTTCCAGGCTCCATGTTCCAGTTCCAGGCTTCGTGTTCCAGTTCCAGGCTACGTGTTTCAGTTCCAGGCTCCATGTTCCAGTTCCAGGCTTCGTGTTCCAGTTACAGGCTTCGTGTTCCAGTTACAGGCTTCGTGTTCCAGTTACAGGCTACGTGTTTCAGTTACAGGCTCCATGTTCCAATTCCAGGCTTCGTGTTCCAGTTCCAGGCTTCGTGTTCCAGTTACAGGCTACGTGTTTCAGTTACAGGCTTCGAGTTCCAGTTCCAGGCTTCGTGTTTCAGTTACAGGCTCCATGTTCCAGTTCCAGGCTCCATGTTCCAGTTCCAGGCTTCGTGTTCCAGTTACAGTCTTCGTGTTTCAGTTACAGTCTTCGTGTTTCAGTTACAGTCTTCGTGTTTCGGTTCCAGGCTCCCTGTTCCAGTTCCAGGCTACATGTTCCAGTTACAGGCTCCGTTTTTCAGTTACAGGCTCCCTGTTCCAGTTCCAGGCTCCATGTTCCAGTTCCAGGCTTCGTGTTCCAGTTACAGTCTTCGTGTTCCAGTTACAGGCTCCCTGTTCCAGTTCCAGGCTCCATGTTCCAGTTCCAGGCTTCGTGTTCCAGTTCCAGGCTTCGCGTTCCAGTTCCAGGCTCCGTGTTCCAGTTCCAGTCTCCGTGTTCCAGTTCCAGGCTCCGTGTTCCAGTTCCAGGCTTCGTGTTCCAGTTCCAGGCTTCGCGTTCCAGTTCCAGGCTCCGTGTTCCAGTTCCAGGCTTCGTGTTCCAGTTCCAGGCTGCGTGTTCCAGTTCCAGGCTACGTGTTCCAGTTCCAGGCTACATGTTCCAGTTCCAGGCTTCGTGTTCCAGTTCCAGGCTTCGTGTTCCAGTTCCAGGCTACGTGTTCCAGTTCCAGGCTTCATGTTCCAGTTCCAGGCTTCGTGTTCCAGTTCCAGGCTACATGTTCCAGTTCCAGGCTTCGTGTTCCAGTTCCAGGCTTCGTGTTCCAGTTCCAGGCTACGTGTTCCAGTTCCAGGCTTCATGTTCCAGTTCCACGCTCCATCTTCCAGTTATAGGCTTCGTGTTCCAGTTCCAGGCTTCGTGTTCCAGTAATAGTCTTCGTGTTTCAGTTATAGTCTTCGTGTTTCAGTTCCAGGCTCCATGTTCCAGTTCCAGGCTCTGTATTTCAGTTACAGGCTCCATGTTCCAGTTACAGGCTCCATGTTCCAGTTACAGGCTTCGTGTTCCAGTTACAGTCTTCGTGTTTCGGTTCCAGGCTCCGTGTTCCAGTTCCAGGCTACGTTTTTCAGTTCCAGGCTCCGTGTTCCAGTTCCAGGCTCCATGTTCCAGTTCCAGGCTTCGTGTTCCAGTTCCAGGCTTCGTGTTCCAGTTCCAGTCTTCGTGTTCCAGTTCCAGGCTCCGTGTTCCAGTTCCAGGCTCCGTGTTCCAGTTCCAGGCTTCGTTTTCCAGTTCCAGGCTTCGCGTTCCAGTTCCAGGCTACGTGTTCCAGTTCCAGGCTTCGTGTTCCAGTTCCAGGCTTCATGTTCCAGTTCCAGGCTCCATGTTCCAGTTCCAGGCTCCATGTTCCAGTTCCAGGCTTCATGTTCCAGTTCCAGGCTTCGTGTTCCAGTTCCAGGCTCCATGTTCCAGTTCCAGGCTCCATGTTCCAGTTCCAGGCTTCGTGTTCCAGTTACAGTCTTCGTGTTTCAGTTCCAGGCTCCATGTTCCAGTTCCAGGCTCCATGTTCCAGTTCCAGGCTCCGTGTTCCAGTTCCAGGCTCCGTGTTCCAGTTCCAGGCTACATGTTCCAGTTCCAGGCTTCGTCTTCCAGTTCCAGGCTTCGTGTTCCAGTTCCAGGCTTCGTGTTCCAGTTACAGGCTTTGTGTTCCAGTTACAGACTTCATGTATCAGTTACAGGCTACGTGTTCCAGTTACAGGCTCCATGTTCCAGTTCCAGTCTTCGTGTTCCAGTTCCAGGCTTCGTGTTACAGTTCCAGGCTTCGTGTTCCAGTTACAGGCTCCGTGTTTCAGTTACAGGCTCCCTGTTCCAGTTACAGGCTCCATGTTCCAGTTTCAGGCTTCGTGTTCCAGTTCCAGGCTCCATGTTCCAGTTACAGGCTACGTGTTTCAGTTACAGGCTACGTGTTTCAGTTACAGGCTCCATGTTCCAGTTCCAGGCTCCATGTTCCAGTTCCAGGCTTCGTGTTCCAGTTCCAGGCTACGTGTTTCAGTTCCAGGCTCCATGTTCCAGTTCCAGGCTTCGTGTTCCAGTTCCAGGCTTCGTGTTCCAGTTACAGGCTTCGTGTTCCAGTTACAGGCTTCGTGTTCCAGTTACAGGCTACGTGTTTCAGTTACAGGCTCCATGTTCCAATTCCAGGCTTCGTGTTCCAGTTCCAGGCTTCGTGTTCCAGTTACAGGCTACGTGTTTCAGTTACAGGCTTCGAGTTCCAGTTCCAGGCTTCGTGTTTCAGTTACAGGCTCCATGTTCCAGTTCCAGGCTCCATGTTCCAGTTCCAGGCTTCGTGTTCCAGTTCCAGTCTTCATGTTCCAGTTACAGGCTTCGTGTTCCAGTTACAGGCAACGTGTTCCAGTTACAGGCTCCATGTTCCAGTTCCAGGCTTCGTTTTCCAGTTCCAGGCTTCGTGTTCCAGTTACAGGCTACGTGTTCCAGTTACAGGCTTCGTGTTTCAGTTACAGGCTCCATGTTCCAGTTACAGGCTTCGTGTTCCAGTTACAGGCTACGTGTTCCAGTTACAGGCTTCGTCTTTCAGTTACAGGCTCCATTTTCCAGTGACGGGCTCCATGTTCCAGTTCCAGGCTTCGTGTTCCAGTTACAGGCTACGTGTTCCAGTTACAAGCTTCGTGTTTCAGTTACAGGCTCCATTTTCCAGTTCCAGGCTCTATGTACCAGCTACAAGCTTCGTGTTCCAGTTCCAGGCTTCGTGTTTCAGTTCCAGGCTCCATGTTCCAGTTCCAGGCTCCATGTTCCAGTTACAGGCTTCGTATTCCAGTTCCAGGCTACGTGTTCCAGTTCCAGGCTTCGTGTTTCAGTTACAGGCTCCATTTTTCATTTCCAGGCTCTATGTTCCAGCTACAGGCTTCGTGTTCCAGTTACAGGCTTCGTGTTTCAGTTACTGGCTCCCTGTTCCAGTTGCAGGCTCCATGTTCCAGTTACAGGCTCCGTGTTCCAGTTACAGGCTCCGTGTTCCAGTTACAGGCTCCATGTTCCAGTTACAGGCTCCATGTTTCAGTTCCAGGCTCCATGTTCCAGTTACAGGCTCCATGTTCCAGTTCCAGGCTCCATGTTCCAGTTCCAGGCTTCGTGTTCCAGTTCCAGGCTTCGTGTTCCAGTTCCAGGCTCCATGTTCCAGTTACAGTCTTCGTGTTCCAGTTACAGGCTACGTGTTTCAGTTACAGGCAACGTGTTCCAGTTACATGCTCCATGTTCCAGTTCCAGGCTTTGTGTTCCAGTTACAGTCTTCGTGTTCCAGTTACAGTCTTCGTGTTCCAGTTCCAGGCTTCGTGTTCCAGTAATAGTCTTCGTGTTTCAGTTATAGTCTTCGTGTTTCAGTTCCAGGCTCCATGTTCCAGTTCCAGGCTCTGTATTTCAGTTACAGGCTCCATGTTCCAGTTACAGGCTCCATGTTCCAGTTACAGGCTTCGTGTTCCAGTTACAGTCTTCGTGTTTCGGTTCCAGGCTCCGTGTTCCAGTTCCAGGCTACGTTTTTCAGTTCCAGGCTCCGTGTTCCAGTTCCAGGCTCCATGTTCCAGTTCCAGGCTTCGTGTTCCAGTTCCAGGCTTCGTGTTCCAGTTCCAGTCTTCGTGTTCCAGTTCCAGGCTTCGTTTTCCAGTTCCAGGCTTCGTTTTCCAGTTCCAGGCTTCGCGTTCCAGTTACACGCTCCGTGTTCCAGTTCCAGGCTACATGTTCCAGTTCCAGGCTATGTGTTTCAGTTCCAGGCTCCATGTTCCAGTTCCAGGCTTCGTGTTCCAGTTCCAGGCTACGTGTTCCAGTTCCAGGCTACGTGTTCCAGTTCCAGGCTTCATGTTCCAGTTACATGCTCCGTGTTCCAGTTCCAGGCTGCGTGTTCCAGTTCCAGGCTACGTGTTCCAGTTCCAGGCTACATGTTCCAGTTCCAGGCTTCGTGTTCCAGTTCCAGGCTTCGTGTTCCAGTTCCAGGCTACGTGTTCCAGTTCCAGGCTTCATGTTCCAGTTCCAGGCTTCGTGTTCCAGTTCCAGGCTACATGTTCCAGTTCCACGCTCCATCTTCCAGTTATAGGCTTCGTGTTCCAGTTCCAGGCTCCATGTTCCAGTTACAGGCTCTGTATTTCAGTTCCAGGCTCCATGTTCCAGTTCCAGGCTCCATGTTCCAGTTCCAGGCTCCATGTTCCAATTACAGGCTTCGTATTCCAGTTCCAGGCTACGTGTTCCAGTTCCAGGCTTCGTGTTCCCGTTACAGGCTTCGTGTTCCAGTTACAGGCTACGTGTTCCAGTTACTGGCTTCGTGTTTCAGTTACAGGCTCCATTTTTCATTTCCAGGCTCTATGTTCCAGCTACAGGCTTCGTGTTCCAGTTACAGGCTTCGTGTTTCAGTTACAGGCTTCGTGTTCCAGTTCCAGGCTCCCTGTTCCAGTTACAGGCTCCATGTTCCAGATACAGTCTTCGTGTTGCAGTTACAGGCTTCGTGTTTCAGTTACTGGCTCCCTGTTCCAGTTGCAGGCTCCATGTTCCAGTTACAGGCTCCGTGTTCCAGTTACAGGCTCCGTGTTCCAGTTACAGGCTCCATGTTTCAGTTCCAGGCTCCATGTTCCAGTTACAGGCTCCATGTTCCAGTTCCAGGCTCCATGTTCCAGTTCCAGGCTTCGTGTTCCAGTTCCAGGCTTCGTGTTCCAGTTCCAGGCTCCATGTTCCAGTTACAGTCTTCGTGTTCCAGTTACAGGCTACGTGTTTCAGTTACAGGCAACGTGTTCCAGTTACATGCTCCATGTTCCAGTTCCAGGCTTCGTGTTCCAGTTACAGTCTTCGTGTTCTAGTTACAGTCTTCGTGTTCCAGTTCCAGGCTTCGTGTTCCAGTAATAGTCTTCGTGTTTCAGTTATAGTCTTCGTGTTTCAGTTCCAGGCTCCATGTTCCAGTTCCAGGCTCTGTATTTCAGTTACAGGCTCCATGTTCCAGTTACAGGCTCCATGTTCCAGTTACAGGCTTCGTGTTCCAGTTACAGTCTTCGTGTTTCGGTTCCAGGCTCCGTGTTCCAGTTCCAGGCTACGTTTTTCAGTTCCAGGCTCCGTGTTCCAGTTCCAGGCTCCATGTTCCAGTTCCAGGCTTCGTGTTCCAGTTCCAGGCTTCGTGTTCCAGTTCCAGTCTTCGTGTTCCAGTTCCAGGCTCCGTGTTCCAGTTCCAGGCTCCGTGTTCCAGTTCCAGGCTCCGTGTTCCAGTTCCATGCTTCGTTTTCCAGTTCCAGGCTTCGTTTTCCAGTTCCAGGCTTCGCGTTCCAGTTCCAGGCTACGTGTTCCAGTTCCAGGCTTCGTGTTCCAGTTCCAGGCTTCATGTTCCAGTTCCAGGCTCCATGTTCCAGTTCCAGGCTTCATGTTCCAGTTCCAGGCTTCGTGTTCCAGTTCCAGGCTCCATGTTCCAGTTCCAGGCTCCATGTTCCAGTTCCAGGCTTCGTGTTCCAGTTACAGTCTTCGTGTTTCAGTTCCAGGCTCCATGTTCCAGTTCCAGGCTCCATGTTCCAGTTCCAGGCTCCGTGTTCCAGTTCCAGGCTCCGTGTTCCAGTTCCAGGCTACATGTTCCAGTTCCAGGCTTCGTCTTCCAGTTCCAGGCTTCGTGTTCCAGTTCCAGGCTTCTTGTTCCAGTTACAGGCTTCGTGTTCCAGTTACAGACTTCATGTATCAGTTACAGGCTACGTGTTCCAGTTACAGGCTCCATGTTCCAGTTCCAGTCTTCGTGTTCCAGTTCCAGGCTTCGTGTTACAGTTCCAGGCTTCGTGTTCCAGTTACAGGCTCCGTGTTTCAGTTACAGGCTCCCTGTTCCAGTTACAGGCTCCATGTTCCAGTTCCAGGCTTCGTGTTCCAGTTCCAAGCTCCATGTTCCAGTTACAGGCTACGTGTTTCAGTTACAGGCTACGTGTTTCAGTTACAGGCTACGTGTTTCAGTTACAGGCTCCAGGTTCCAGTTCCAGGCTCCATGTTCCAGTTCCAGGCTTCGTGTTCCAGTTCCAGGCTACGTGTTTCAGTTCCAGGCTCCATGTTCCAGTTCCAGGCTTCGTGTTCCAGTTCCAGGCTTCGTGTTCCAGTTACAGGCTTCATGTTCCAGTTACAGGCTTCGTGTTCCAGTTACAGGCTACGTGTTTCAGTTACAGGCTCCATGTTCCAATTCCAGGCTTCGTGTTCCAGTTCCAGGCTTCGTGTTCCAGTTACAGGCTACGTGTTTCAGTTACAGGCTTCGAGTTCCAGTTCCAGGCTTCGTGTTTCAGTTACAGGCTCCACGTTCCAGTTCCAGGCTCCATGTTCCAGTTCCAGGCTTCGTGTTCCAGTTCCAGTCTTCATGTTCCAGTTACAGGCTTCGTGTTCCAGTTACAGGCAACGTGTTCCAGTTACAGGCTCCATGTTCCAGTTCCAGGCTTCGTTTTCCAGTTCCAGGCTTCGTGTTCCAGTTACAGGCTACGTGTTCCAGTTACAGGCTTCGTGTTTCAGTTACAGGCTCCATGTTCCAGTTACAGGCTTCGTGTTCCAGTTACAGGCTACGTGTTCCAGTTCCAGGCTTCGTCTTTCAGTTACAGGCTCCATTTTCCAGTGACGGGCTCCATGTTCCAGTTCCAGGCTTCGTGTTCCAGTTACAGGCTACGTGTTCCAGTTACAAGCTTCGTGTTTCAGTTACAGGCTCCATTTTCCAGTTCCAGGCTCTATGTACCAGCTACAAGCTTCGTGTTCCAGTTCCAGGCTTCGTGTTTCAGTTCCAGGCTCCATGTTCCAGTTCCAGGCTCCATGTTCCAGTTACAGGCTTCGTATTCCAGTTCCAGGCTACGTGTTCCAGTTCCAGGCTTCGTGTTTCAGTTACAGGCTCCATTTTTCATTTCCAGGCTCTATGTTCCAGCTACAGGCTTCGTGTTCCAGTTACAGGCTTCGTGTTTCAGTTACTGGCTCCCTGTTCCAGTTGCAGGCTCCATGTTCCAGTTACAGGCTCCGTGTTCCAGTTACAGGCTCCGTGTTCCAGTTACAGGCTCCATGTTCCAGTTACAGGCTCCATGTTTCAGTTCCAGGCTCCATGTTCCAGTTCCAGGCTCCATGTTCCAGTTCCAGGCTTCGTGTTCCAGTTCCAGGCTACATGTTCCAGTTCCAGGCTTCGTGTTCCAGTTCCAGGCTTCGTGTTCCAGTTCCAGGCTACGTGTTCCAGTTCCAGGCTTCATGTTCCAGTTCCACGCTCCATCTTCCAGTTATAGGCTTCGTGTTCCAGTTCCAGGCTCCATGTTCCAGTTACAGGCTCTGTATTTCAGTTCCAGGCTCCATGTTCCAGTTCCAGGCTCCATGTTCCAGTTCCAGGCTCCATGTTCCAATTACAGGCTTCGTATTCCAGTTCCAGGCTACGTGTTCCAGTTCCAGGCTTCGTGTTCCCGTTACAGGCTTCGTGTTCCAGTTACAGGCTACGTGTTCCAGTTACAGGCTTCGTGTTTCAGTTACAGGCTCCATTTTTCATTTCCAGGCTCTATGTTCCAGCTACAGGCTTCGTGTTCCAGTTACAGGCTTCGTGTTTCAGTTACTGGCTCCCTGTTCCAGTTGCAGGCTCCATGTTCCAGTTACAGGCTCCGTGTTCCAGTTACAGGCTCCGTGTTCCAGTTACAGGCTCCATGTTCCAGTTACAGGCTCCATGTTTCAGTTCCAGGCTCCATGTTCCAGTTACAGGCTCCATGTTCCAGTTCCAGGCTCCATGTTCCAGTTCCAGGCTTCGTGTTCCAGTTCCAGGCTTCGTGTTCCAGTTCCAGGCTTCGTGTTCCAGTTCCAGGCTCCATGTTCCAGTTACAGTCTTCGTGTTCCAGTTACAGGCTACGTGTTTCAGTTACAGGCAACGTGTTCCAGTTACATGCTCCATGTTCCAGTTCCAGGCTTCGTGTTCCAGTTACAGTCTTCGTGTTCCAGTTACAGTCTTCGTGTTCCAGTTCCAGGCTTCGTGTTCCAGTAATAGTCTTCGTGTTTCAGTTATAGTCTTCGTGTTTCAGTTCCAGGCTCCATGTTCCAGTTCCAGGCTCTGTATTTCAGTTACAGGCTCCATGTTCCAGTTACAGGCTCCATGTTCCAGTTACAGGCTTCGTGTTCCAGTTACAGTCTTCGTGTTTCGGTTCCAGGCTCCGTGTTCCAGTTCCAGGCTACGTTTTTCAGTTCCAGGCTCCGTGTTCCAGTTCCAGGCTCCATGTTCCAGTTCCAGGCTTCGTGTTCCAGTTCCAGGCTTCGTGTTCCAGTTCCAGTCTTCGTGTTCCAGTTCCAGGCTCCGTGTTCCAGTTCCAGGCTCCGTGTTCCAGTTCCAGGCTCCGTGTTCCAGTTCCAGGCTTCGTTTTCCAGTTCCAGGCTTCGCGTTCCAGTTCCAGGCTACGTGTTCCAGTTCCAGGCTTCGTGTTCCAGTTCCAGGCTTCATGTTCCAGTTCCAGGCTCCATGTTCCAGTTCCAGGCTCCATGTTCCAGTTCCAGGCTTCATGTTCCAGTTCCAGGCTTCGTGTTCCAGTTCCAGGCTCCATGTTCCAGTTCCAGGCTCCATGTTCCAGTTCCAGGCTTCGTGTTCCAGTTACAGTCTTCGTGTTTCAGTTCCAGGCTCCATGTTCCAGTTCCAGGCTCCATGTTCCAGTTCCAGGCTCCGTGTTCCAGTTCCAGGCTCCGTGTTCCAGTTCCAGGCTACATGTTCCAGTTCCAGGCTTCGTCTTCCAGTTCCAGGCTTCGTGTTCCAGTTCCAGGCTTCGTGTTCCAGTTCCAGGCTACGTGTTTCAGTTCCAGGCTCCATGTTCCAGTTCCAGGCTTCGTGTTCCAGTTCCAGGCTTCGTGTTCCAGTTACAGGCTTCATGTTCCAGTTACAGGCTTCGTGTTCCAGTTACAGGCTACGTGTTTCAGTTACAGGCTCCATGTTCCAATTCCAGGCTTCGTGTTCCAGTTCCAGGCTTCGTGTTCCAGTTACAGGCTACGTGTTTCAGTTACAGGCTTCGAGTTCCAGTTCCAGGCTTCGTGTTTCAGTTACAGGCTCCACGTTCCAGTTCCAGGCTCCATGTTCCAGTTCCAGGCTTCGTGTTCCAGTTCCAGTCTTCATGTTCCAGTTACAGGCTTCGTGTTCCAGTTACAGGCAACGTGTTCCAGTTACAGGCTCCATGTTCCAGTTCCAGGCTTCGTTTTCCAGTTCCAGGCTTCGTGTTCCAGTTACAGGCTACGTGTTCCAGTTACAGGCTTCGTGTTTCAGTTACAGGCTCCATGTTCCAGTTACAGGCTTCGTGTTCCAGTTACAGGCTACGTGTTCCAGTTCCAGGCTTCGTCTTTCAGTTACAGGCTCCATTTTCCAGTGACGGGCTCCATGTTCCAGTTCCAGGCTTCGTGTTCCAGTTACAGGCTACGTGTTCCAGTTACAAGCTTCGTGTTTCAGTTACAGGCTCCATTTTCCAGTTCCAGGCTCTATGTACCAGCTACAAGCTTCGTGTTCCAGTTCCAGGCTTCGTGTTTCAGTTCCAGGCTCCATGTTCCAGTTCCAGGCTCCATGTTCCAGTTACAGGCTTCGTATTCCAGTTCCAGGCTACGTGTTCCAGTTCCAGGCTTCGTGTTTCAGTTACAGGCTCCATTTTTCATTTCCAGGCTCTATGTTCCAGCTACAGGCTTCGTGTTCCAGTTACAGGCTTCGTGTTTCAGTTACTGGCTCCCTGTTCCAGTTGCAGGCTCCATGTTCCAGTTACAGGCTCCGTGTTCCAGTTACAGGCTCCGTGTTCCAGTTACAGGCTCCATGTTCCAGTTACAGGCTCCATGTTTCAGTTCCAGGCTCCATGTTCCAGTTCCAGGCTCCATGTTCCAGTTCCAGGCTTCGTGTTCCAGTTCCAGGCTACATGTTCCAGTTCCAGGCTTCGTGTTCCAGTTCCAGGCTTCGTGTTCCAGTTCCAGGCTACGTGTTCCAGTTCCAGGCTTCATGTTCCAGTTCCACGCTCCATCTTCCAGTTATAGGCTTCGTGTTCCAGTTCCAGGCTCCATGTTCCAGTTACAGGCTCTGTATTTCAGTTCCAGGCTCCATGTTCCAGTTCCAGGCTCCATGTTCCAGTTCCAGGCTCCATGTTCCAATTACAGGCTTCGTATTCCAGTTCCAGGCTACGTGTTCCAGTTCCAGGCTTCGTGTTCCCGTTACAGGCTTCGTGTTCCAGTTACAGGCTACGTGTTCCAGTTACAGGCTTCGTGTTTCAGTTACAGGCTCCATTTTTCATTTCCAGGCTCTATGTTCCAGCTACAGGCTTCGTGTTCCAGTTACAGGCTTCGTGTTTCAGTTACTGGCTCCCTGTTCCAGTTGCAGGCTCCATGTTCCAGTTACAGGCTCCGTGTTCCAGTTACAGGCTCCGTGTTCCAGTTACAGGCTCCATGTTCCAGTTACAGGCTCCATGTTTCAGTTCCAGGCTCCATGTTCCAGTTACAGGCTCCATGTTCCAGTTCCAGGCTCCATGTTCCAGTTCCAGGCTTCGTGTTCCAGTTCCAGGCTTCGTGTTCCAGTTCCAGGCTTCGTGTTCCAGTTCCAGGCTCCATGTTCCAGTTACAGTCTTCGTGTTCCAGTTACAGGCTACGTGTTTCAGTTACAGGCAACGTGTTCCAGTTACATGCTCCATGTTCCAGTTCCAGGCTTCGTGTTCCAGTTACAGTCTTCGTGTTCCAGTTACAGTCTTCGTGTTCCAGTTCCAGGCTTCGTGTTCCAGTAATAGTCTTCGTGTTTCAGTTATAGTCTTCGTGTTTCAGTTCCAGGCTCCATGTTCCAGTTCCAGGCTCTGTATTTCAGTTACAGGCTCCATGTTCCAGTTACAGGCTCCATGTTCCAGTTACAGGCTTCGTGTTCCAGTTACAGTCTTCGTGTTTCGGTTCCAGGCTCCGTGTTCCAGTTCCAGGCTACGTTTTTCAGTTCCAGGCTCCGTGTTCCAGTTCCAGGCTCCATGTTCCAGTTCCAGGCTTCGTGTTCCAGTTCCAGGCTTCGTGTTCCAGTTCCAGTCTTCGTGTTCCAGTTCCAGGCTCCGTGTTCCAGTTCCAGGCTCCGTGTTCCAGTTCCAGGCTCCGTGTTCCAGTTCCAGGCTTCGTTTTCCAGTTCCAGGCTTCGCGTTCCAGTTCCAGGCTACGTGTTCCAGTTCCAGGCTTCGTGTTCCAGTTCCAGGCTTCATGTTCCAGTTCCAGGCTCCATGTTCCAGTTCCAGGCTCCATGTTCCAGTTCCAGGCTTCATGTTCCAGTTCCAGGCTTCGTGTTCCAGTTCCAGGCTCCATGTTCCAGTTCCAGGCTCCATGTTCCAGTTCCAGGCTTCGTGTTCCAGTTACAGTCTTCGTGTTTCAGTTCCAGGCTCCATGTTCCAGTTCCAGGCTCCATGTTCCAGTTCCAGGCTCCGTGTTCCAGTTCCAGGCTCCGTGTTCCAGTTCCAGGCTACATGTTCCAGTTCCAGGCTTCGTCTTCCAGTTCCAGGCTTCGTGTTCCAGTTCCAGGCTTCGTGTTCCAGTTACAGGCTTTGTGTTCCAGTTACAGACTTCATGTATCAGTTACAGGCTACGTGTTCCAGTTACAGGCTCCATGTTCCAGTTCCAGTCTTCGTGTTCCAGTTCCAGGCTTCGTGTTACAGTTCCAGGCTTCGTGTTCCAGTTACAGGCTCCGTGTTTCAGTTACAGGCTCCCTGTTCCAGTTACAGGCTCCATGTTCCAGTTTCAGGCTTCGTGTTCCAGTTCCAGGCTCCATGTTCCAGTTACAGGCTACGTGTTTCAGTTACAGGCTACGTGTTTCAGTTACAGGCTCCATGTTCCAGTTCCAGGCTCCATGTTCCAGTTCCAGGCTTCGTGTTCCAGTTCCAGGCTACGTGTTTCAGTTCCAGGCTCCATGTTCCAGTTCCAGGCTTCGTGTTCCAGTTCCAGGCTTCGTGTTCCAGTTACAGGCTTCGTGTTCCAGTTACAGGCTTCGTGTTCCAGTTACAGGCTACGTGTTTCAGTTACAGGCTCCATGTTCCAATTCCAGGCTTCGTGTTCCTGTTCCAGGCTTCGTGTTCCAGTTACAGGCTACGTGTTTCAGTTACAGGCTTCGAGTTCCAGTTCCAGGCTTCGTGTTTCAGTTACAGGCTCCATGTTCCAGTTCCAGGCTCCATGTTCCAGTTCCAGGCTTCGTGTTCCAGTTCCAGTCTTCATGTTCCAGTTACAGGCTTCGTGTTCCAGTTACAGGCAACGTGTTCCAGTTACAGGCTCCATGTTCCAGTTCCAGGCTTCGTTTTCCAGTTCCAGGCTTCGTGTTCCAGTTACAGGCTACGTGTTCCAGTTACAGGTTTCGTGTTTCAGTTACAGGCTCCATGTTCCAGTTACAGGCTTCGTGTTCCAGTTACAGGCTACGTGTTCCAGTTACAGGCTTCGTCTTTCAGTTACAGGCTCCATTTTCCAGTGACGGGCTCCATGTTCCAGTTCCAGGCTTCGTGTTCCAGTTACAGGCTACGTGTTCCAGTTACAAGCTTCGTGTTTCAGTTACAGGCTCCATTTTCCAGTTCCAGGCTCTATGTACCAGCTACAAGCTTCGTGTTCCAGTTCCAGGCTTCGTGTTTCAGTTCCAGGCTCCATGTTCCAGTTCCAGGCTCCATGTTCCAGTTACAGGCTTCGTATTCCAGTTCCAGGCTACGTGTTCCAGTTCCAGGCTTCGTGTTTCAGTTACAGGCTCCATTTTTCATTTCCAGGCTCTATGTTCCAGCTACAGGCTTCGTGTTCCAGTTACAGGCTTCGTGTTTCAGTTACTGGCTCCCTGTTCCAGTTGCAGGCTCCATGTTCCAGTTACAGGCTCCGTGTTCCAGTTACAGGCTCCGTGTTCCAGTTACAGGCTCCATGTTCCAGTTACAGGCTCCATGTTTCAGTTCCAGGCTCCATGTTCCAGTTACAGGCTCCATGTTCCAGTTCCAGGCTCCATGTTCCAGTTCCAGGCTTCGTGTTCCAGTTCCAGGCTTCGTGTTCCAGTTCCAGGCTCCATGTTCCAGTTACAGTCTTCGTGTTCCAGTTACAGGCTACGTGTTTCAGTTACAGGCAACGTGTTCCAGTTACATGCTCCATGTTCCAGTTCCAGGCTTCGTGTTCCAGTTACAGTCTTCGTGTTCCAGTTACAGTCTTCGTGTTCCAGTTCCAGGCTTCGTGTTCCAGTAATAGTCTTCGTGTTTCAGTTATAGTCTTCGTGTTTCAGTTCCAGGCTCCATGTTCCAGTTCCAGGCTCTGTATTTCAGTTACAGGCTCCATGTTCCAGTTACAGGCTCCATGTTCCAGTTACAGGCTTCGTGTTCCAGTTACAGTCTTCGTGTTTCGGTTCCAGGCTCCGTGTTCCAGTTCCAGGCTACGTTTTTCAGTTCCAGGCTCCGTGTTCCAGTTCCAGGCTCCATGTTCCAGTTCCAGGCTTCGTGTTCCAGTTCCAGGCTTCGTGTTCCAGTTCCAGTCTTCGTGTTCCAGTTCCAGGCTGCGTGTTCCAGTTCCAGGCTCCGTGTTCCAGTTCCAGGCTTCGTTTTCCAGTTCCAGGCTTCGTTTTCCAGTTCCAGGCTTCGCGTTCCAGTTACACGCTCCGTGTTCCAGTTCCAGGCTACATGTTCCAGTTCCAGGCTATGTGTTTCAGTTCCAGGCTCCATGTTCCAGTTCCAGGCTTCGTGTTCCAGTTCCAGGCTACGTGTTCCAGTTCCAGGCTACGTGTTCCAGTTCCAGGCTTCATGTTCCAGTTACATGCTCCGTGTTCCAGTTCCAGGCTGCGTGTTCCAGTTCCAAGCTACGTGTTCCAGTTCCAGGCTACATGTTCCAGTTCCAGGCTTCGTGTTCCAGTTCCAGGCTTCGTGTTCCAGTTACAGGCTACGTGTTCCAGTTCCAGGCTTCATGTTCCAGTTCCAGGCTTCGTGTTCCAGTTCCAGGCTACATGTTCCAGTTCCACGCTCCATCTTCCAGTTATAGGCTTCGTGTTCCAGTTCCAGGCTCCATGTTCCAGTTACAGGCTCTGTATTTCAGTTCCAGGCTCCATGTTCCAGTTCCAGGCTCCATGTTCCAGTTCCAGGCTCCATGTTCCAATTACAGGCTTCGTATTCCAGTTCCAGGCTACGTGTTCCAGTTCCAGGCTTCGTGTTCCCGTTACAGGCTTCGTGTTCCAGTTACAGGCTACGTGTTCCAGTTACTGGCTTCGTGTTTCAGTTACAGGCTCCATTTTTCATTTCCAGGCTCTATGTTCCAGCTACAGGCTTCGTGTTCCAGTTACAGGCTTCGTGTTTCAGTTACAGGCTTCGTGTTCCAGTTCCAGGCTCCCTGTTCCAGTTACAGGCTCCATGTTCCAGATACAGTCTTCGTGTTGCAGTTACAGGCTTCGTGTTTCAGTTACTGGCTCCCTGTTCCAGTTGCAGGCTCCATGTTCCAGTTACAGGCTCCGTGTTCCAGTTACAGGCTCCGTGTTCCAGTTACAGGCTCCATGTTTCAGTTCCAGGCTCCATGTTCCAGTTACAGGCTCCATGTTCCAGTTCCAGGCTCCATGTTCCAGTTCCAGGCTTCGTGTTCCAGTTCCAGGCTTCGTGTTCCAGTTCCAGGCTCCATGTTCCAGTTACAGTCTTCGTGTTCCAGTTACAGGCTACGTGTTTCAGTTACAGGCAACGTGTTCCAGTTACATGCTCCATGTTCCAGTTCCAGGCTTCGTGTTCCAGTTACAGTCTTCGTGTTCTAGTTACAGTCTTCGTGTTCCAGTTCCAGGCTTCGTGTTCCAGTAATAGTCTTCGTGTTTCAGTTATAGTCTTCGTGTTTCAGTTCCAGGCTCCATGTTCCAGTTCCAGGCTCTGTATTTCAGTTACAGGCTCCATGTTCCAGTTACAGGCTCCATGTTCCAGTTACAGGCTTCGTGTTCCAGTTACAGTCTTCGTGTTTCGGTTCCAGGCTCCGTGTTCCAGTTCCAGGCTACGTTTTTCAGTTCCAGGCTCCGTGTTCCAGTTCCAGGCTCCATGTTCCAGTTCCAGGCTTCGTGTTCCAGTTCCAGGCTTCGTGTTCCAGTTCCAGTCTTCGTGTTCCAGTTCCAGGCTCCGTGTTCCAGTTCCAGGCTCCGTGTTCCAGTTCCAGGCTCCGTGTTCCAGTTCCATGCTTCGTTTTCCAGTTCCAGGCTTCGTTTTCCAGTTCCAGGCTTCGCGTTCCAGTTCCAGGTTACGTGTTCCAGTTCCAGGCTTCGTGTTCCAGTTCCAGGCTTCATGTTCCAGTTCCAGGCTCCATGTTCCAGTTCCAGGCTTCATGTTCCAGTTCCAGGCTTCGTGTTCCAGTTCCAGGCTCCATGTTCCAGTTCCAGGCTCCATGTTCCAGTTCCAGGCTTCGTGTTCCAGTTCCAGTCTTCGTGTTTCAGTTCCAGGCTCCATGTTCCAGTTCCAGGCTCCATGTTCCAGTTCCAGGCTCCGTGTTCCAGTTCCAGGCTCCGTGTTCCAGTTCCAGGCTACATGTTCCAGTTCCAGGCTTCGTCTTCCAGTTCCAGGCTTCGTGTTCCAGTTCCAGGCTTCTTGTTCCAGTTACAGGCTTCGTGTTCCAGTTACAGACTTCATGTATCAGTTACAGGCTACGTGTTCCAGTTACAGGCTCCATGTTCCAGTTCCAGTCTTCGTGTTCCAGTTCCAGGCTTCGTGTTACAGTTCCAGGCTTCGTGTTCCAGTTACAGGCTCCGTGTTTCAGTTACAGGCTCCCTGTTCCAGTTACAGGCTCCATGTTCCAGTTCCAGGCTTCGTGTTCCAGTTCCAAGCTCCATGTTCCAGTTACAGGCTACGTGTTTCAGTTACAGGCTACGTGTTTCAGTTACAGGCTACGTGTTTCAGTTACAGGCTCCAGGTTCCAGTTCCAGGCTCCGTGTTCCAGTTCCAGGCTTCGTGTTCCAGTTCCAGGCTACGTGTTTCAGTTCCAGGCTCCATGTTCCAGTTCCAGGCTTCGTGTTCCAGTTCCAGGCTTCGTGTTCCAGTTACAGGCTTCGTGTTCCAGTTACAGGCTTCGTGTTCCAGTTACAGGCTACGTGTTTCAGTTACAGGCTCCATGTTCCAATTCCAGGCTTCGTGTTCCAGTTCCAGGCTTCGTGTTCCAGTTACAGGCTACGTGTTTCAGTTACAGGCTTCGAGTTCCAGTTCCAGGCTTCGTGTTTCAGTTACAGGCTCCACGTTCCAGTTCCAGGCTCCATGTTCCAGTTCCAGGCTTCGTGTTCCAGTTCCAGTCTTCATGTTCCAGTTACAGGCTTCGTGTTCCAGTTACAGGCAACGTGTTCCAGTTACAGGCTCCATGTTCCAGTTCCAGGCTTCGTTTTCCAGTTCCAGGCTTCGTGTTCCAGTTACAGGCTACGTGTTCCAGTTACAGGCTTCGTGTTTCAGTTACAGGCTCCATGTTCCAGTTACAGGCTTCGTGTTCCAGTTACAGGCTACGTGTTCCAGTTCCAGGCTTCGTCTTTCAGTTACAGGCTCCATTTTCCAGTGACGGGCTCCATGTTCCAGTTCCAGGCTTCGTGTTCCAGTTACAGGCTACGTGTTCCAGTTACAAGCTTCCTGTTTCAGTTACAGGCTCCATTTTCCAGTTCCAGGCTCTATGTACCAGCTACAAGCTTCGTGTTCCAGTTCCAGGCTTCGTGTTTCAGTTCCAGGCTCCATGTTCCAGTTCCAGGCTCCATGTTCCAGTTACAGGCTTCGTATTCCAGTTCCAGGCTACGTGTTCCAGTTCCAGGCTTCGTGTTTCAGTTACAGGCTCCATTTTTCATTTCCAGGCTCTATGTTCCAGCTACAGGCTTCGTGTTCCAGTTACAGGCTTCGTGTTTCAGTTACTGGCTCCCTGTTCCAGTTGCAGGCTCCATGTTCCAGTTACAGGCTCCGTGTTCCAGTTACAGGCTCCATGTTCCAGTTACAGGCTCCATGTTTCAGTTCCAGGCTCCATGTTCCAGTTCCAGGCTCCATGTTCCAGTTCCAGGCTTCGTGTTCCAGTTCCAGGCTTCGTGTTCCAGTTCCAGGCTCCATGTTCCAGTTACAGTCTTCGTGTTCCAGTTACAGGCTACGTGTTTCAGTTACAGGCAACGTGTTCCAGTTACATGCTCCATGTTTCAGTTCCAGGCTTCGTGTTCCAGTTACAGTCTTCGTGTTCCAGTTACAGTCTTCGTGTTCCAGTTCCAGGCTTCGTGTTCCAGTAATAGTCTTCGTGTTTCAGTTATAGTCTTCGTGTTTCAGTTCCAGGCTCCATGTTCCAGTTCCAGGCTCTGTATTTCAGTTACAGGCTACATGTTCCAGTTACAGGCTCCATGTTCCAGTTACAGGCTTCGTGTTCCAGTTACAGTCTTCGTGTTTCGGTTCCAGGCTCCGTGTTCCAGTTCCAGGCTACGTTTTTCAGTTCCAGGCTCCGTGTTCCAGTTCCAGGCTCCGTGTTCCAGTTCCAGGCTTCGTGTTCCAGTTCCAGGCTTCGTGTTCCAGTTCCAGGCTTCGTGTTCCAGTTCCAGGCTTCGTGTTCCAGTTCCAGGCTCCGTGTTCCATTTCCAGGCTTCGTGTTCCAGTTACACGCTCCATGTTCCAGTTCCAGGCTACATGTTCCAGTTCCAGGCTACGTGTTTCAGTTCCAGGCTCCATGTTCCAGTTCCATGCTTCGTGTTCCAGTTCCATGCTTCCTGTTCCAGTTCCAAGCTACATGTTCCAGTTCCAGGCTTCATGTTCCAGTTCCAGGCTTCGTGTTCCAGTTACAGGCTACGTGTTTCAGTTACAGGCTTCGTGTTCCAGTTACACGCTCCGTGTTCCAGTTCCAGGCTACATGTTCCAGTTCCAGGCTACGTGTTTCAGTTCCAGGCTCCATGTTCCAGTTCCATGCTTCGTGTTCCAGTTCCATGCTTCGTGTTCCAGTTCCAGGCTACATGTTCCAGTTCCAGGCTTCATGTTCCAGTTCCAGGCTTCGTGTTCCAGTTACAGGCTACGTGTTTCAGTTACAGGCTACGTGTTCCAGTTCCAGGTTCCATGTTCCAGTTATAGGCTACATGTTCCAGTTCCAGGCTTCATGTTCCAGTTACAGGCTCCATGTTCCAGTTCCAGGCTTCGTGTTCCAGTTCCAGGCTTCGTGTTCCAGTTCCAGGCTTCGTGTTCCAGTTACAGGCTTCGTGTTCCAGTTACAGGCTCCATGTTCCAGTTCCAGGCTTCGTGTTCCAGTTACAGTCTTCGTGTTCCAGTTACAGGCTCCATGTTCCAGTTCCAGGCTCCGTGTTCCAGTTCCAGGCTTCGTGTTCCAGTTCCAGGCTCCATGTTCCAGTTACAGCCTCCATGTTCCAGTTCCAGGCTTCGTGTTCCAGTTACAGGCTCCATGTTCCAGTTCCAGGCTTCGTGTTCCAGTTCCAGGCTCCATGTTCCAGTTACAGGCTTCGTGTTCCAGTTCCCGGCTTCGTTTTCCAGTTCCAGGCTTCGTGTTCCAGTTCCAGGCTCCATGTTCCAGTTCCAGGCTCCATGTTCCAGTTACAGGCTTCGTGTTCCAGTTCCCGGCTTCGTTTTCCAGTTCCCGGCTTCGTGTTCCAGTTCCAGGCTTCGTGTTCCAGTTACAGTCTTCGTGTTCCAGTTCCAGGCTTCGTGTTCCAGTTACAGTCTTCGTGTTTCAGTTACAGTCTTCGTGTTTCGGTTGCAGGCTCCATGTTGCAGTTCCAGGCTACGTGTTCCAGTTACAGGCTCCGTTTTTCAGTTACAGGCTCCATGTTCCAGTTACAGGCTCCATGTTCCAGTTACAGGCTCCATGTTCCAGTTCCAGGCTTCGTGATCCAGTTACAGTCTTCATGTTCCAGTTCCAGGCTCCATGTTCCAGTTCCAGGCTCCGTGTTCCAGTTCCAGGCTCCATGTTCCAGTTCCAGGCTTCGTGTTCCAGTTCCAGGCTTCGTGTTCCAGTTCCAGGCTTCATGTTCCAGTTCCAGGCTTCGTGTTCCAGTTCCAGGCTTCGTGTTCCAGTTCCAGGCTTCATGTTCCAGTTCCAGGCTTCGTGTTCCAGTTACAGGCTTCGTGTTCCAGTTCCAGGCTTCGTGTTCCAGTTCCAGGCTCCATGTTCCAGTTCCAGGCTTCGTGTTCCAGTTACAGGCTACCTGTTCCAGTTACAGGCTTCGTGTTCCAGTTCCAGGCTTCGTGTTCCAGTTCCAGGCTCCATGTTCCAGTTCCAGGCTCCATGTTCCAGTTCCAGGCTACGTGTTCCAGTTCCAGGCTTCATCTTCCAGTTCCAGGCTCCGTGCTCCATTTCCAGGCTCCGTGTTCCAGTTCCAGGCTTCTGTTCCAGTTCCAGGCTACATGTTCCAGTTACAGGCTTCATGTTCCAGTTCCAGGCTCCATGTTCCAGTTACAGGCTACCTGTTCCAGTTCCAGGCTTCATGTTCCAGTTCCAGGCTCCGTGTTCCAGTTCCAGGCTTTGTGTTCCGGTTCCAGGCTTCGTGTTCCAGTTATAGGCTTCGTGTTCCAGTTATAGACTCCGTGTTCCAGTTCCAGGCTACGTGTTTCAGTTCCAGGCTCCATGTTCCAGTTCCATGCTTCGTGTTCCAGTTCCAGGCTACATGTTCCAGTTCCAGGCTACATGTTCCAGTTCCAGGCTACATGTTCCAGTTCCAGGCTACGTGTTTCAGTTACAGGCTCCATGTTCCAGTTCCATGCTTCGTGTTTCAGTTACAGGCTCCGTGTTTCAGTTACACGCTTCGTGTTCCAGTTACACGCTCCGTGTTCCAGTTCCAGGCTTCGTGTTCCAGTTCCAGGCTCCATGTTCCAGTTACAGGCTCTGTATTTCGGTTACAGGCTCCATGTTCCAGTTACAGGCTCCATGTTCCAGTTCCAGGCTTCGTGTTCCAGTTACAGTCTTCGTGTTTCAGTTACAGACTCCATGTTCCAGTTCCAGGCTCCATGTTCCAGTTCCAGGCTTCGTGTTCCAGTTCCAGGCTACATGTTCCAGTTCCAGGCTACGTGTTCCAGTTCCAGGCTACATGTTCCAGTTCCAGGCTACGTGTTTCAGTTACAGGCTCCATGTTCCAGTTCCATGCTTCGTGTTTCAGTTACAGGCTCCATGTTCCAGTTCCAGGCTACGTGTTTCAGTTCCAGGCTTCGTGTTCCAGTTCCAGGCTACATGTTCCAGTTCCAGGCTTCGTGTTTCAGTTACAGGCTCCATGTTCCAGTTCCAGGCTTCATGTTCCTGTTCCAGGCTATGTGTTCCAGTTCCAGGCTTCGTGTTCCAGTTACACGCTCCGTGTTCCAGTTCCAGGCTTCGTGTTCCAGTTACACGCTCCGTGTTCCAGTTCCAGGCTACATGTTCCAGTTCCAGGCTACGTGTTTCAGTTCCAGGCTCCATGTTCCAGTTCCATGTTCGTGTTTCAGTTACAGGCTCCATTTTCCAGTTCCAGGCTTCGTGTTCCAGTTACACGCTCCGTGTTCCAGTTCCAGGCTACATGTTCCAGTTCCAGGCTTCGTGTTTCAGTTACAGGCTCCATGTTCCAGTTCCAGGCGTCGTGTTTCAGTTACAGGCTTCGAGTTCCTGTTCGAGGCTACATGTTCCAGTTCCAGGCTACGTGTTCCAGTTCCAGGCTACATTTTCCAGTTCCAGGCTTCATGTTCCAGTTCCAGGCTACATGTTCCAGTTCCAGGCTTCATGTTCCAGTTCCAGGCTACGTGTTCCAGTTCCGGGCTTCGTGTTCCAGTTACAGGCTCCATGTTCCAGTTACAGGCTTCGTGTTTCAGTTCCAGGCTTCGTTTTCCAGTTCCAGGCTACTTGTTCCAGTTCCAGGCTTCGTGTTCCAGTTCCAGGCTTCGTGTTCCAGTTCCAGGCTTCGTGTTTCAGTTCCAGGCTTCGTGTTCCAGTTCCAGGCTACTTGTTCCAGTTCCAGGCTTCGTGTTCCAGTTCCAGGCTTCGTGTTCCAGTTACAGGCTACGTGTTCCAGTTACAGGCTCCATGTTCCAGTTCCAGGCTACGTGTTCCAGTTCCAGGCTTCGTGTTCCAGTTACACGCTCCGTGTTCCAGTTCCAGGCTTCGTGTTCCAGTTACACGCTCCGTGTTCCAGTTCCAGGCTACATGTTCCAGTTCCAGTCTACGTGTTTCAGTTCCAGGCTCCATGTTCCAGTTCCATGCTTTGTGTTCCAGTTCCAGGCTTCATGTTCCAGTTCCAGGCTCCATGTTCCCGTTACAGGCTCCATGTTCCAGTTCCAGGCTTCGTGTTCCAGTTCCAGGCTTCGTGTTCCAGTTCCAGGCTTCGTGTTGCAGTTCCAGGCTCCATGTTCCAGTTCCAGTCTCCGTGTTCCAGTTCCAGGCTTCGTGTTCCAGTTCCAGGCTTCGTTTTCCAGTTACAGGGTTCGTGTTGCAGTTCCAGGCTCCATGTTCCAGTTCCAGGCTTCGTGTTCCAGTTCCAGGCTTCGTGTTCCAGTTACAGGCTCCATGTTCCAGTTCCAGGCTCCGTGTTCCAGTTCCAGACTTCGTGTTCCAGTTCCAGACTTCGTGTTCCAGTTCCAGGCTCCGTGTTCCAGTTACAGGCTCCATGTTCCAGTTCCAGGCTTCCTGTTCCAGTTACAGGCTCCATGTTCCAGTTCCAGGCTTCATGTTCCAGTTCCAGGCTCCATGTTCCAGTTACAGGCTTCGTGTTCCAGTTCCCGGCTTCGTTTTCCAGTTCCAGGCTTCGTGTTCCAGTTCCAGGCTTCATGTTCCAGTTACAGGCTTCGTGTTCCAGTTCCCGGCTTCGTTTTCCAGTTCCCGGCTTCGTGTTCCAGTTCCAGGCTCCGTGTTCCAGTTACAGGCTTCGTGTTCCAGTTCCCGGCTTCGTTTTCCAGTTCCAGGCTTCGTGTTCCAGTTCCAGGCTCCGTGTTCCAGTTCCAGGCTTCGTGTTCCAGTTCCAGGCTGAGTCCCAGTCAAGTTCCGAGTCCGAGTCAAGATCCAAGTTCCAAGTTTGAGTCAAGTCCGAGTCCAGGTTTTATCAGTTTGTTATCCAATGTTAACATCCATGTTGACATTTTTGTCCTCGCTCCCTGGCCTTCCTAGTAGCTATCAATAAACACCATTCTGTTTATACTGCCTCTGTGTCTGTGTCCTGTACTTGGGTCCACTCCCAATGCCCCCGTGTCACAATTACATTGATTGTAAAGTGTGTGTAATGTTCTGTAAAGGGCTACTGAAATATATTATTTTTACCTCATTGTGTACCCTGGCTTTGCCTTTGATTCTGGCTAATACAATGTCCAAGGATCCACCTCAGAATGTCATTTCTAAGCTCCATGTATCTGTCCAGGAGTCTCTTAAAAGACCCTATCGTATCTGCCTCCACCACTGTTGCTGGCAGCCCATTCCACCTACTTACCTCTCTCTGCTTAAAAAAATTACCCCTGCCATCTGCTCTGTACCTACTTCCAAGCACATTAAAACTGTGAACTCCTGTACTAGCCGTTTCAGCTCTGAGAAAAAGTCTCTGACTATCCACATGATCAATGCCTCTCATCATCTTATACACCTCTATTAGGTCACCTCTCATCCTCCGTCGCTCCAAGGAGAAAAGACTGAGTTCACTCAACCTATTCTCATAAGGCATGCTCCCCAATCCAGGCAACATCCTTGTAACATCCTCTGCACCTTTTCTATAGTTTCCACATCCTTCCTGTAGTGAGGTGACCAGAACTGAGCACAGTACACCAAGTGGGGTCTGACCAGGGGCCTATATAGCTGCAAAATTACCTCTCGTCTCTTAAACTCATTCCCGCATTTGATGAAGGCCAATGCACATGTGCCTTCTTAACCACAGAGTCAGCCTGTGTAGCAGCTTTGAGTGTCCGATGGACTCGGACCCCAAGATCCCTCTGATCCTCCACACTGCCAAGAGTCTTTTCATTAGTTAGGTATGGAAATTCCAGGCGATCAGCAGTTTCTGAGATACTCAAACCACCCTGCCTGGCACCAACCATCATTCCACAGTCAGAGTCACTTAGGTCACATTTCTTCCCTATTCTGAGGTTTGGTCTGAAAAATAATTGAACCTTTTGAGAACGTCTGTATACTTTTATGCATGTGATTGGCAGATTTGATATAAATAAGGTGGCTCCTGCTAATCACTCAGTGGCCACTGAGTGCATCACAGAAACTTTAGCTCTTCATACACTGCCGAGGGAAAAAGCAATCCCTATTGTATAACTTAGATTTCCAAGTGGATTCGTGCAGAAGTTTTTGGATTTGGCATTAGTTTCCATTTTCTAAGTTTTTTTTTCTGATTCCTTGAAGTTATCAGAATCAGGTTAATGAACAACGGCATGTGTCATGAAATTTGTTAAATGGTTATTGTTTTATTGTTTATAGTTATTGGTTTATTGTTCAGAACTCTGGTTGTTTTCTATTTGTTTCTGCACTCCTGTTGAGTTTGAACAATGCAATCTCATGATCAGCAGCTACTATAGATTGGAAAATGTTGCTTATGTTTCACAAAATGATTCTATTCATTTTACAATAATTTGAGAAACGTACACAGTGGAACTGTACTGAAATGCAACATGCAATGTTCTCCATGAATCATCTCCACTGCAGAAGACGACATGAGCTTACAGAGCCCATAGTGTAGAGCTGGTACTGTGAGGGAGAGAGGCATTTTAATTTGGGAAAGGATCTGTTGTGTTTCTGCTCAATCCAGCACAGGAAATCCTCTCCTGGGGGTGGGTGGGTGCTTCTTCACCTGCCTGCTTAATCGAGCCTGTCACTAGCTTGATCCTGCCAGTAAATGATGAGAAGCTTTGCCGGAGTTGTGTGCCTCATCATGTGAAGGTCCATTAAGCATGGCATGTGCTGAAGACATGAACTCTTTTTCCCCTTTGGGAGGTGCGATGTGCACAATCATTATCCTTTGGTAAACACTTGCAGTGGGCCTCAGCTGCAAAGCAAACCTTGTTTCGTGGTGGAGGTGGCAATTGTGGAACAGTAAACAGATGCTGAGCTATTCAGGGGTTGCAGATCTAACCCTGCAGTTAGAAAGCTGATTCAGAACACGTCGACATCTACCGAAGTGGAACATTATCCAGGTACAACCGGTAGTCAAATTTGGCCAATTATCAGCCCTATCTGTCTACCCTCTGTCATTAGTGGTCTGTTGGGAAATGTCTACTTGCTATCAAGTACTATCCACTCGATAATCTGTTCATTTGTCCTCAGTTCAGATTCCATCTGCACCACCCTGCTCCCAAACTCATTAAAGCCTCGATCCATTATGAGTAAAGCACCAAATTCCACAAGCTAGGCGAGGCAATCAAGTCTCAAGCCCACGCTCTTCATTCACTTCCTCAGTAGGCTTCACTTTGAAGTTATTACCGGTGAACCCAACCTGTTGGCCCAACTTAAAAATTCTGACCAAAATGCCCACTTAGTCTCATCCCATTTCTATGTTTCCTTCAAAGGTCAGATAAAGTCATTCAGCAAGTCAGGTGAATTCATGAATTCAAGTGTGGAGAAGACAGACCATGCCCAATTCTAACCACCTTTCTTCAGACAAGGAAGCAACAAGCAGGGACAGCATTTAGGCCATGTAGAGCTGTCTCACCCATACCATGAAAGTGCCAGGCTACAATCATCCCCAGTAGGACAGAATGCACACTAACAATCATTGGCATTAGCACCGACATCATGACAGCTCAGCCACTGACTTGATGCTGAAGTGAAACAACTGAAAGAACATCCTGTCATACTTCGAAACAGGTTGCAGGCTGGGTATAAGATGGTGAGCACTCATCCTCACTCACCTAAGTTTCTCCAGTGTCTGCATGTCACAACTCATCTGTGTGTTAAAACAAGTCCACACCTGGATGTGTGCAGCTCCACCATCTGCCTAGAAGGGACAACCATCTCGTCTGATGGGCACTCCATTCATCACCCAATGGATCTGCTTGCTCGGCCACTGGCACGTGGTAATGACAAAATGCACGGCAAGCATTTTCAACAGCACCTCTCAACCCTGCAACCTTTACTACCTAGAAGGGCAAAGGCAGGTTGAACCATCTACATTGTCCAGTTCCCTTACAAGTCCCCTGGAAGTATCTAGCTGTTCCTTCATTGACCAGAACAACTCCATATCCTGGTAGTCTCTATTCAACAGAATTGCGAGATTATAGGTCAATGGATCTGGGGTTAAGAGGGCAAACAGCTTAAAGTGCCTCGGCATAAACATCACCGAGGATCTCACATGGTCTGTGCATATCAGCTGTGTGATGAAAAGGCACAACACCTCAGATGGTTGAAGACGTTTGGTATGCCCCACCCCTCAAATCCTAAGAACTTTCTATAGGGGCACAATTGAGAGCATTTTGACTGGCTGCATCACTGCCTGGTATAGGAACTGAACTGTACTTACCTCAATCGCAGATCTCTGCAGAGAGTGGTGCAGACAGCCCAGCGCATCTGTAGATGTGGACTTCCCACTATTCAGGACATTTACTAAAGCAGGTGTGTAAAAAGGGCCCGAAGGATCATTGGAGACCTGAGTACCCCCAGCCACAAACTGTTCCACCTGCTACCATCCAGGAAACAGTACCGCAGCATAAAAGCCAGGACCAACAGGCTCTGGACAGCTTCTTCCACCAGGCCATCAGACTGCTTAACTCATGCTGACACAACTGTATTTCTATGTTATATTGACTATCCTGTTGTACATAATATTTATTATAAATTACTATAATTACACATTGCACATTAAATGGAGTGGTATCGTAAAGGTATTTACTCCTCATGTATATGAAGGATGTAAGTAATAAATTCAATTCAATTCAATTACCATCACCACAACGACTGCTTGAATTCAAGTAAATGGTTCACCAGCAGCTTCTCATTGGTAATTGGGAATGGGTAACAATTGTTGACCATAAATAACTGAGTTCTCAATATTATTCCCTTATTTATTTTTATGTATGCTGTTTGCCTCCTTTCGCAGGCTGCTTGTTTGTCAGTCTTTGTATGAGTGTAATTTTTCATTGATTCTATTTATTGTTTTCCTGTGAATACCTGCAAGAAAATGAATCTCAAGGTAGTATACGGTGACATATATGTGCTTCAATTACAAATTTGCTTTGAGCTTTGAACAAAGAGTAAAATGCCAACTCCTGGCTCTGAGAGGACATGGGTAGATGTCCGAACGTCATGGCAGATGGAAGTCAGCAAGTTTCTACCCATGCCTTGTGTTTCCACCCGTGCACCGTATGTATATATAGGAGAAGAACACCAATGGACCCAAGAGGCTTGGCCTCAATAAACTGTTGATCAAACGTGGCTGAATCAAACTCCTTAGGGGTGGACTGAATAGCATAAATGGCAGATAAACAAGCACACCAGTTCGATGTGTACAGCTGTTCAAAATGTTGTTTTCTCTCATCTGTTTCACTGTACAATTTTATAAGGATAAAATTTACTGAGACATGATTGAACATGCAGGTGCCCCTCCCCCACACTGCCCACCTTTGACCCCTCAACCACACAGTCCTTATCAATGGCAAAATATATGTATTTTATTTATTACAGGTTTTTCTCTGTAATTTTTTCCCAATATATTGCAGAATTCGATTAGGGAGAGTGACAGCCCAGATTATGATTTAGATCCTAGGCTGAAATGCATCAAATATATTTTCAATTAAGCACAAGAACAGGACTTGAAAACAGAAATAACACCTCAAATCAAATGATTGTTCAGTCTGAAGAAAGCTGGACACCAAATGTATGAGATTATTAATACATACGTTAGCAGCATTGAATCAGTCACGCAGAACAATCGGCCCTGCATTGGCTCACTGAGAAAATTACCCTTCTCTTCAGCTCACCCCCGCCTTCCTCATAACCCTCCACATGTCTCTTCTTCAAGTGTTGTCTGATTCCCTTTTGAAAACCAGGGTTAAAAATATGGTTTCCCCTGTACATTCAGACAGTTCGTTCCTTATAACAACACAAGAGACCACTTGGCCCATCAGTTGTATGCCGGCTCCTCAGGCAGCAATCCCAGAAGTCTCATTCCTTCTTTCCTTAGGTCCCTGTAGCCTTACACACTTTCAAGCATATGCATCAATTCCTCTTTAATTCTTGTTACCATTAATTATATTCCTGGGCAATTCACTCCTACAGTAATCAATGAACCTACCATCATGGACGATTTCACCCGAAGGACTTGGTTCCATGCTGTACAATAGATACGTTTAATGTCAGAGAAATGTATACAATATACATCCTGAAATTCTTTTTCTTCGCAAACATCTACGGAAACAGAGCAGTGCCCCAAAGAATGAATGACAGTTAAATGTTAGAACCTCAAAGCCCCCCCACCAAACTCCCCCCTCCAAAGCATAAGCAGCAGCAAAGTGATGACCCCCCCACCATCAAAAAACATCGGCACCCCCCACCAAGCACTCAAGTGTGCAGCAAAGCATCAATAAAGACACAGTGCCCCAAAGACTACTTGCTCACCCAGAAATTCGACATACTGTCTCTCTCTCTCTCTTTCTCTCCCTAATAAGGGAAAAAGAGGTGTCCCCGTTTCACAGTGAGAGGGGAGATATAACAAAACACCTCACTGAGTCATGTGTTAGAAGTCTGTTCCATCGCTTTTTCCCAGCTCTGTGTCCAAAGAACTTGGTCTCTGGGCACACGGCCAGCAGCCAGTTCACTGCTTTCCATCTTCCGTGTACTCGCACCACACATCAGGTGATGGCACTGGCCTCGAATCCGCCTGCCTCCAGAGATGCACCTGAAGGCATGCTCGTCTTCCAGGCCGCATCCCTGGAATACCAAAAAGCGGCTGGTTGTGAAGCCCTGAGAGCGGGTCCCATTTCTGCAAAGAAATGAAGTCAGTGTCTAACTCCAGGTCAAAGTCTTCAAAAGAACCTTGAAAGGGATAAAAAAGAGGTATCAAAGATAGAAATAATGCTATGACTCTGTGTCTTTTGGATGTAAGAAGAAAACAGAGAACATGCAGAAAGAACATGTCAGCTCTACCCAGTTCGCACCGGAGGTCTGCATTGAACTCAGGTCTGTTAGATGACAGCAGGAACTGTGGTGTCACCAAATCAATTTCCCTGCAAGTAAACATTTTGCTTAACTCCCTTATGATATTCCTGCCTTAAAAATAATGAGCAGCATTAAATGTCACATAATGTAAAACACATTAGAAAAACAAATGTTTGAGGAACATTTAAATTATCAGAGTTATTTGTCTTTTACAGCTACTTATTCATAATAGAGCTTCAGAAGGTGGTGGGTAAAGTCCCGTGCATCACAGGCAAAGCCAGCTCCACTCTTGAGGAGCACTGCCACAAGAAGCAGAATCTACCGTCTCGGATCCTCACCATCCAGGCTATGATCTCTTCTCACTGCTGCCTGTGGGAAGGGGGTACAGGAGCCTTCGTTCCCACACCACCAGGTTCAGGAATAGCGATTACCCGACAAGCGTCAGGTTTCTGAACCAGAGTGGATAACTTCACTCACCTCAACTCTGAACTGATACTACAACCTACAGACTCACTTTCAAAAACTCTATAACTCATGTTCTCAGTATTATTTTTTGAACTATTTATCTACTTTTGCACATTGGTTGTTTGTCAGACTTTGTATGAGGTTTTTCATGAATTCTATTGTATTTCTTTAATTTCCTATAAATCCCTGCCAAAAAAAATTATTCCCAAGGTAGTAGTATCTGGTGACATAAACGTATTCAATAATAAATTTGCTTTGACTTTTACATTTGAAAGATACTCTCACAGTCTACATTTTTTGGCCATTCACAGTGGGCAGAAATGGCTGATTCTGTGCTCAGTGACTTAACTCTTTAACACACACAACCCTCATCTAGTGTAAGTGACAAACTCAGATCCATCACACAAACCAGCCTCCCTCCCTTGACTAGTTTGAAAATTACTCTGCTTAAGAACATCAATATATTTAGCAGTATAAATGCATATTATGGGTTTTAAATCAGTAATCACCATGCAAATTCAGGTAAGAAATTATTTTGCAATGCAACACATGTCATGTTGGGGATACTGTTACAATGCAATGGATTGAATTGTTTGCCATTACATCTTGCGACTTAGTTGATAACACACCCTCCTTGAGTGAGAACAGAGTGGGTCCTAAGATTTAACTACAAAATCTTGGCTGATGTTCTAATCCAGCGGCCACTGTATGCCCCACAGGATCTTGCAAACAGCATTGGTGGTAGAGCCATCTCAGTCATTATCAATGCCTCCACCAATTACTAAATCTGGTCATTATCTCCTTGCCGTTTGCGGGACCTTGCTGGGCACAAATTGGCTGCTGTGCCTCCAGTCTCTGCAGTGGTAATTATATACTTTTGCTGTCAGGAATGGTTTCCGTTTTCATTCGATTCCGAGCATTCTTTTGTGAAAACAGTGTGAGACTGATCTGGTGCACCTTAAAGGAAGAACACAATTCAGGCACAGAGAATTTCCCCTCTTCAACACAGCCTTAATCCTAGGAAATATAGCCACTGTCACCACCACAGGAAAGTCAGCGCCTGGTTTTGGAAGGAGTAACCCTTGGCAGAAGCCAGCCAAGGGAGTGGGGGGTGGGGGTGGGGGTAGTATAGCACATAATGTAACACTATAACAACACCAGCGACCTGGGTTCATTTCCCGCCATTGTCTGTGAGGAAGTTGCACGTTGACTTCACAAGTGTGTAGGTTTCCTCTGGGTGACATGGTTTCCTCCCATATTCCAAAGGCATTCGGTATAGTACATGGGTGCAATAGGGCAGCACAGGCTGGTTGGGCCTGTTACCGTGTTGTATCTCCAAATTGTTGCACATCTTTCCAGCACTCAGGTTACCCCTTAACTTCTGGTGATTTCAGACTTTGTTTCCCTCTCCTTACACCTCCCAGACAACTTGGCCATTACTGCCCGTGTTCAGTCAAGTCATCCATTCTCAATGGAGTCCCACTCCCAACACCGATGTCCATTTTTGTTGTCTGCTGCAGCTTTCTGGTTTGATCCCAAGTCCATGTGGATTTCCCCAGGATCCTCCAGTCCCCGTCCCCCCCCCATGTGCCAATTGGCCATTGTAAATCATCCCTGGTACAGGTGAGTGGCAAGAGAATCGGGGGAAATTACACAAACATACAGCATGCAAGAGAATTCCTAGAAGCATGGTTTTCCGTGAATAATTCTGTAAACAAACACGTAGACCTCACTCCTGTTTATGAGCTGATGCGGGCAAAATTCTGGGCCACAATGCACAAAGTTCGCCACACAACCAATTAGCAATGGGATTTCCTCCCCATATCACTACTGAGTTTCCAAAATGATGTCCAATCAGCTGACTGAAAAGTATACAAAGGCCAAGCACTCGAGGACACAGCACAATCAACAGTGCACTGACAATGTCTCCTCGCATTTGCAAGTTAATTGCCAAGATTGGAGAACAACTCAACCCAAACAGTTATGCCAAAGTTTAGGCAAAGCATCCAAAATGTGTTGCTGCATTTCCAATGCTGTGTTTCTTTATATTCACTCTTTACTCCATGATGCTAGAGGATTGGCATTATTCAATCTAACAAAGTAATTAAATTAAAGAATTCTTAGAGAAAGGGGTGCATTTCATTATAATACATCTATTACCAGACAGGCAAATAATTTCAGTCCATTTCCTTGTATATATGGTATCATTGCATATTGCAATTAAAATACAAATCTTCCCGTATTACTTACCACACCATGGGGCATGAGAGAGAATAGTTCATAGGGGCATCATAGTCGCTCCAGCAGCCAGCACAGACTTAATAGGCTGAATGGCCTCTTTCAGCATCATAAGGAATCATGGAAAATACAGAAAAGGGAATACAGAAATGTGTAAAATACAAGCATCATGCTTATCCCAAATGTCAATTTAGTTAACAGTATGCCTGTAGAAGTATTAATGCATATCAGTTGAGAAAACTCTCATTTCACACCGTTCAGTCATAAAATAATGGAGATGATATATATCTGAGAGGAAAACAGAAAGTAATGGAAAACCTCGGCAGATCAGGCATCCTCTTTGGAGAGAGAAATAGAGTTAAGATTTCAGGTCAATGCCTTTTCACCAAAAAAATGAGGAATAAAATTTTAATGGTGGAAGGTCAGAGAGAGTAAAAGGGGATGTCTGTGACAGGTTGAATCTTGGGAGAGAACTGAGGTGAGTGGCACTAGTGTAGGCTGAACGAGGACAGTGATCACTAGTAACTTATGTGCCTAAGGAAGTTATAGGTAGAATGAAAATAAAATGAAATCCCAAGTTACCAGGAAAGAAGAGAGAGAAGGGAATGCTAGAAATATGTGGAAAAAGCATGCTAGAAATTAAAAGCATGCTGTAATGAACATTAGTCAGGCGAATGAGTTCAAGAGCCACAAGGTAATGTTGCGACTCTGTAAAACCCTGGTTGGACCACACTTGGAATATTGTGTTCAATTCTGGTCACCTCATTATAGGAAGGATATGAAAGCTTTAGAGAGCGTGCAGAGGAGATTGCCAGGACGCTGCCTGGATTAGAGGGCATGTCTTATGGTTGTGCAAGCTATGGTTTTTCTCGTTGGAGCAAAGGAAGATGAGTGTACAAGATGATAAGAGACATAGATTGAATGGATAGCCAGAGATTTTTTTTCCCAGGGCAGAAATGGCTAATACAAGGAGGTATAATTTTAAGGTGATTGGAGGAAAGTGTTGGGGGAGGGGTTGTCACAGATAAGTTTTCTACACAGAGAATGGGTGCATGGAAAGCCCTGCTGGGGGTAGTAGTAGAGGCAGATACATCAGTGGCATTTTAGAATGCCTTAGATAAGCAAATGGATGATAGAAAAATGGAGGGCTATGTAAGTGGGAAGGGTTAGGTCGATCTTGGAGTAGGTTAAATGGTTGGCACAACAGCATGGGCCGAAGGGCCTGTACTGTGCTGTAATGTACCATGTTCTATGTTTTAAGGCTGGGATGGCTGATTGTTGAGCACCATAAGATGCATTGCATCAAGTTGGAATATGACGTGCTGTTCCTTGAGCTTATGTTGGAACAGTAAGAGACCAATAAAGGGGAGGTCAAAATGAGATGGAGAATTAGGCTGACAGTTTGGAAGTTCAGGGTCACAGTTGCATTCTGAATTGAAGTGTTCTACAAAGGAGTGACCCAATCAGTATTTAGCTTCCCAGTGTACAGGAGACCACATTGTGAACACCAAAGTTCGAAGTAAATTTATTATCAAAGTACACATATGTCACCATATACAATCCTGAGACTCCTTTCCCCGCAAGCATACTCAATAAATCCATAATAGAAAAATAACCGCAATAGAATCAATGAAAGACCGCACCAACTTGGGTGTTCAACCAGTGTGCGACAGACAACAAACTGCACAAATACAAAAACAAAGAAATAATAATAATGATAAACAATGGATATCGAGAACATGAGACGAAGAGTCCTTGAAACTGAGTCCATAGGTTGTGGAAGCATTTCAATGATGGGGTAAGTGAAATTGAGTGAAGTTATCTCCTTTGGTTGAAGAACAGTTGTGGGGTAATAACTGTTCCTGAACCTGGTGGTGTGAGTGCTGAGACTCCTGATGGCAGCAGCGAGAAGACAGCGTGCTTTGGGTGGCGCCGATGATGGTGGATGCTGCTTTCCTGCGACAGTGTTTCATGTAGATATGCTCAATAGTAGGCGATCTATACCTGTGACATATCCATTACTTTCTGTGGGATTTCCTGTTCAAGGGCATGGGTGTTTCCAACCACTGCCCATTACACATCTATAGAAGTTTGACAAAGTTTTAGATGTCATGCTGAATCTTTGCAAACTCCTCAGGAAGTAGAGGCACTGCCATGCTTTCTTTGTAATTCCACTTAATCTGATATAACACTGAAGAATTTGAAGTTGCTATCGCACTCCATCTTTGATTCCCCTGATGAGGACTCGCTCATGGACCTCTGGTTTTGTCCTCCTGAAGTCAATAATCAGCTCCTTCGTCTTGCTGACACTGAGTAAGAGGTTGTTGTTATGGCACGACTCAGTCAGATTTTAACCTCCCTCCTATATGCTGATGCACCACCACCTTGGAGTTGGCCTACAACAGTGGTGTCATCAGCAAACTTGAATATGGCATTGGAGCTGTGCTTAGCCACACAGTCATAAGTGTAAAGTGAGTAGAGCAGGGGGCTAAGTACACACCCTTGTGGTGTGCCTGTGCTGATGGGGATCATAGAGAGGATTTTATTGCCAATCCAAAATGACTGGTGTCTGCAAATCAGGAAATTGAGGATCCAAATGCACAAGATGTGAAGTGTAGGCCAAGGTCTTGGAGCTCTTCGTTTAGTTTTGCACTTCTGCTGATTTGCGCACTTTGTCACATACATCTGAAGAAGTGAAGGAAGAACTGCTGGGTTCCTCCACAGTGCGGAAGAGAGCTACCTCAGCTCACGTTGCAGAAGAAGTTAGTGCGAGAGTGGTGAAGCCTGAAGAGCCAGGAGAGCACCCAGGAGGATAGATTCTCTTTACCTTCACCTTCCACCCCACCAGCCTCAATGCTCAACATCCTCAGTGTTTTCTCACATGTCCAAAATAAAATCACCATTTTCCCCTCCAGTCCCATTTCAATCTTAGCAACACCTGTATATATTTTCTCAAAGATGATATCTCAGTATTTTTTGTTTACACCATTACAAATTTTGTTAATGGCATCAATAAATGCTATCATGAATGCATATACCCAATTCTATCATTTCTCCCAGTGTATATTTTATCATTCATTCTTTTTGGTTTCTGTGTACACTTTATCATTTATATCTATACAGAATCCATCACTGGTGTCTGGATATATTCTGTGATTTTTACCAGGACCTGTGTTAACATGCATTTCACATATATACAAGTATATTTTTGTCATTGCTCTCGCTATGTATTTTATGATTGACACCTGTATATATTTTCTCCTTATTAAATAAGAAAATGCTGGAAAACTTTGGAGGTCAAGCAGTTTCTGTGGAGAGCGAAACAGACCATAAGACATTGGAGTAGAATTAGGCCATTTGGCCCATCGAGTCCACTCCACCATTTCATCATTGCTGATCCATTCCCCTCTCAGCCCCAATCTCCTGCCTCCTCCCCTTATCTCTTCATTCCCCAGCAAATCAAGAACCTATCAACCTCTGCCTTAAATGTACCCAATATGTTGGCTTTGACAGCCATTTATGGCAGTAAATTCCACAGATTCACAATCCTCTGGCTAAAGAAATCCCTCCTCATCTCTGTTCTAAATGGACATCCTTCTATTCTGAGGCTGTGCCCTCTAGTTCTAGACTCCCCCAACACAGGAAACATCCTTTCCATGTCTACTCTATCTAGGTCTTTCAACATTCGATAAGATCACCCCCACTTCCTATTATTCTAAATTCCAGCGAGCAAAGGCGCGGAGCTATCTATCGCTCCTCATTCGATAAGCCTTTCAATCTGGAAATCATTCTCGTGAACCTCCTCTGAACCTTCTCCAATGTTAGCAAATCCTTTCTTAAATAAGTGGCCCAAAACTGCTCACAAGACTGCAAGTGAGATCTCACCAGTGCCTTTTAAATCCTCAGCATTATATCCTTGCTTTTAGGATGATGGTGAATATAGGTAGCTTGGGTTGAGGAGTTTGATGTCGCAGCGTTCACAGACTCAGCCCGAAACGTTGGCTGCTCATTTCAATGGATGCTGCCCGACCTGCTGAGTTCATCCTGCTTTTGTACGTGTAGTTTTGACCACAGCATCTGCAGTGTACTTTATGTAGGCAACTAGCTTGCAGCTTTCTCATCACCAGTCGAGGTGACATTCTCGGTGCGCGGTTGTTGGTGTTTCTCTTGGTCCTGATTTGCTACTCCTTCAGTCGACCTAGGAATTCTACTGGCTTGCATTTCTTTGGCTCTTCGAGGTTCTTAACTGGTGTCTATTTCGACATGTTTGTTTACATAAGAGAAGAGTTATCAGAAGAGAACCATGGTTCTAAAAATTCTTGCGCCTGCCTTGCATTTGCCTGCGCCAGAACCTCCGCGGTGTTCCGGTTAAAGCGGTGTGCTTCCTGGTTTTCATGTCCTGAGAACAGCGGCCATGGATTACGTCTCCATACCACTGGTTTGTGTTCCCACAAATGAGTTGAGAGTTTAGGTCCTGTCTGACTGACGTAGTTCTTGTTGCAGTCTCGACAGGTGACCCTGTACGTCATGTTGCTTTTGTCGGTTGTCTTTAATGATACCTTGGTTCTTAAGACCAGTTTCGTTAAAGTTGCCAACACACACAAAATGCTGGTGGAACGCAGCAGGCCAGGCAGCATCTATAGGAAGAAGTACAGTCAACGTTTTGGGCCGAGACCCTTCGTCAGGTCTAAGGGTCTCGGCCTGAAACGTCGACAATGCTTCTTCCTATAGATGCTGCCTGGCCTGCTGCGTTCCACCAGCATTTTGTGTGTGTTGCTTGAATTTCCAGCATCTGCAGATTTCCTCGTGTTTGTGTCCTTAAAGTCGCCGTTGGTGTATGACCCATTGTGATTCCATGAGGTTCGAGCAGTCGAGCTTTCATTTTGGATATATCCTTGGAGTTGGGCAAGGTTTCATTATGAAACAGAATGAAATAGAGGATACCTTTTACCAAATCAACAGCGTGTTCAGCGACATTAAGTCTGCAATGGAAAGAGAAAGAAAGAACCGACATGTACTTGTCATGAGAAGGACAGGCATCCGTCTACTGGAAGGCTACACTCACGGACCAGGTATTGAACTACCATAGCAAACACCCAGCCTGCCACAAGAAAGGCTGCATCCACTCCTTATTGAAAAGAGCACAAACACACTGTAGTACCACTGAACTCGGGCTAGGGAAGAGAAGCACTGTGTTAAAATGCTCCAAAATACCTATGGAATTTCATCAGGAGATGCTTACTAAGGAGAGAAAGTTGCACAGACCTCACTCAACACACATTGAACCACACGGCCTTGCCCGACATCAAGGTTATATCCGAAATGAAAGCTCGATTGCTCACATCTCATAGAATCACAATCGGTCACAAACCGACAGCGGCTTTAAGGAAGCTCATCTCAAGAACTCAAAAAAAAACGACAAAAGCAATGTGATGTATGGGATCACCTGTGGAGACTGCAACAAGAACTCCGTTGGTCAGACAGGATGTAAACTCAACTCATTTGTTGGAACACAAACTAGGGGTACGGAGACATGATCCATTGCCGCTGATCTCAGTACATGAAGACCAGGAAGGACACCACTTTAACCGGGACACCACAGAGGTTCAGGAGCAGGTAAACACGAGGCAGGTACGAGAATTTTTAGAAGCATGGTTCTATTCTGGTAGCTCCATAAACAAACATATCACAGTAGATGCCATCTAAGAACCCCTAAGAGCCATTGAAACATGAGCCAATAGAATTCAAAGGTCAACTGAAGGCATAGCCAATCAGGACTGAGGCAAGCAAACGTAGGGGAGGGGGATGTGTATAAATGCAAGCCCTTCCAGAAAGAAATACCAACAACTATACACTGAGAATGCCACCTTGACTGGTGATGGAACATCTGTAAGCTAATTGCCAAGCGAGGTACATCATATCCTTGCTTTTATATTCTAGTCCTCTTGAAATGAATGCTAATATTGCATTTGCCTTCCTTGCCACCAACTCAACCTGCAAATTAACCTTTAGCAAATCCTGCACGAGGACTCCCAAGTCCCTTTGCACCTGGGATATTTGAATTTTCCCCCCATTTAGAAAATAGTCTATGCTTTTATTCCCTCTACCGAAGTGCATGACCATACACTTCCCAACACCGTATTTCATCTGCCACCTCTTTGCACATTTTCCTAACCTGTCAAAGTCCTTCTGCAGCCTCCCAGCTTACTTAATACTACCTGACCCTCCATCTATCTTCGTATTGTCTGTAAACTTGGCCACAAACCCATCAATTCTGTCATCCAAATCATTGATATTTTACATAAAAAGAAGTGGACCCAACATTGAACCCTATGGAACACCACTAGTCATCGGCAGCCAATCAGAAAAGGCTCCCTTTATTCCTGCTCTTTGCCTCCTGCCTATCAGCAATGCTCTATCTATGCTAGTATCTATTCTGTAATACCAAGGGGTTTTAGTTTGTTAAGCAGCCTCACATGTGGTACCTTGTCAAAGGCTTTCTGAAAATCCAAGTACACAACATCAACCGATTCTCCTTTGTCTATCCTGATTATTATTTCCTCAAATAATTCTAATGGATTTGTCAGGCAAGTTTTTCCCTTCAGGAAACCCTGCTGACTATGGCCTGAAACCACATCCTTAACAATTGACTCCAACAGCTTCCCAGCCACTGAGGTCAGACTAACTGGCCTATAATTTCTTTTCTTCTGCCTCTCTCCCTTCTTGAAGAGTGGAGTAAGATTTACAATTTTCCAATCCTCAGGAACCATTCCAGAATCATGAAAGTGATTCTTGAAAGATCAGCACTAATGCCTCCACAATCTCCTCAGCCACCTCTTTCAGAACCTTGTGGTGCAATTCATTTAGTTCAGGTGACTTATCTACCTTCGGATCTCTCAGTTTTCCAAGTACCTTCTCCCGAATTAGCAACTGTACTCACTTCTGGCCCCTGACTCTCTCAAATTTCTGGTGTACTGCTAGGAAATGCCGTTTCCTTGTCACCTATACTATTTCTCTAGCATCATTTTCCAGCAGTCCAATATTTACTCTCATTTCTCTTTTGCTCTTTATATATCTGGAAAAAAATTGGTACTCTCTTTTATATTGTTGGTTTTTAAAAGTTCTCAATCCTCTAACTTCGCACTAATTTTACTCTATTATGTACCCTATCTTGTTTTTATGTTGGCTTTGACTTTGCTTGTGAGGCATTGTTGTGTCATCATGCCTTAGAATATTTATTATTCTTTGGGATGTATCTATCTTGTGCCTTCTGAATTGCTCCCAGAAACTCCAACCATTGATGTTCTGCTGTCATCCCTGCTAGTGTTCCCTTCCAATCAACTTTGGCCAGCTCTTCTCTCATGCCGCTGTAATTCCCTTTACTAACTGTAAAACTGATACATCTGACTTTAACTTGTCCCTCTCAAATTGCAGGATGAATTCTATCATATTATGATCACTGGCTCCTAAGGGTTCCTTTACCTTAAGCTCCCTAATCAAATCCAGTTCATTACACAACACCCAATCCAGAAAAACTGATCTGCTAGTGGGCTCAACCACAAGCTGTTCTAAAAAGTCATCTTGTAGTCATTCTGCAAATTTTCTCTCTTGCAACCCAGCACCAACCTGATTTTCCCAATCTACCTGCATATTGAAATCCCTCATGACTATCATAGCATTGTCCATTTAACAAGCCTTTTCTATCACCCATATATAGCCCATATCTTAGCTACTGTTTGGAGGCCATCAGGGTCTTTTTACCCTTTCAGTTGGTAATGTTCCATGTCAGAGAGTTTTCATCGGATCAGATGCTGAATGTTTCCATTGCTATATATGCTCCCTATATATTTTTTGGAGGAATACATATTTCAAAAATGATAGAATTGTGGGTAAGATTGGAGTTTTGATTCTTGCTGCTGTCTGTACGTTCACCTCATGACAGTGTGAGTTTCCTCCGGGCGCTTTGGCTTCCTCCTACATTCCAAAGTTCAGTTTAGAGGTAATGGGTAAGCTATGCTGGTAGTGGAAGTTTGCTGGCTGCCCAGCACAATCCTCACTGATTTGATTTGTGTAGATAACATAGTTCATTGTATTTTATGATATGTATGTGAGAAATAAAGCTAATCTCTTTTGATTGTTAATATCCATATAATTTCATCATTAGTTCCAATATGACAAGTTATCATTTCTACTGGTACATATTTGATCACTGATATCAGTTTACAGTATATTCTATTACCAGTGCCAGAATATATTTCATATATACAGTACATTATCATTTTATTCTTGATACTGATAAATAGAACATTGCAGCACAGGACAGGCCTTTCGGCCCACAATGTTACACCAACTTTTTAACCTACTCTAAGATCAATCTAACCCTTCCCTCTTACATGGCCCTCCATTTTTCTATCATCCATGTGCATATCTAAGGCCTTCTTTAAAGCCCCTAATGTGTTGGTCTCTTCTACCTCCCCCAGCAGGGCTTTCTATGCACCCACCACTTTCTTTGTGAAGAACTTACCTCTGACATCCCCACTCAAGTGCATGAAAAGTGACCACTACATTTTCCTCCAATCACTTTAAAATTAGGCCCTTTTGTATTTTCCGTTAACACCCTGGAAAAAAGTCTCTGGCTATCCACTGGATCTATGCTCCTTATCATCTTATACAGCTCTGTCAAGTCACCTTTTAGCCTCCTTCACTCCAAACAGAAAAGCCCTAGCTCGATTACCCTATATGTTCTCAATGGTGCCAGAATTATTTTAATTTTTGGTACTAACTACATATTGTATCATTGACACTGGAATACAAGTTACCAGCATGTTCACTAGAATGATAAGTGTTTTGTCAAATTATGAAGTTCTGCTATTCACGTCTCTCTCAATGGGAGAAAACATTACTTTGCCCGGACACATTATTTTAAGGATGGTGGTGAGTATACTTTACCCAATGTGATTATCTGCTGCCTTATTCATTCTAACAGCAATCTTACTGGGAAGAGGAATGCCGACTTCTGTTTAATGCATTCCTCCGTTGGAATATATCATCTGAGTCATTTTGTAATTTGCACCTGAGTCATTACTGCTTGTTGGAAAATATAATGCAAAGGTACTGGCTTACATTTGCTTAGTTATTGCTGGCATGTCCTTGGAAAGTTTAATTTACTGCCAGTGGCAAATTAAAGCATGGGCAATTAAACAGTAACAACTTAATGGGTTGGTAGTAACTCAATAAGACAATGCTTGGTTTTCCTCTGCATGTGTACATCAGCTCTAGTAAGATGGTAATAAATTTGTGTTCTGAACTCACTAATTCTTGGTGAAAATGCACAGCAGGCAACAATTTGGCTGTTCCTTGTTTTACATTCAGGCCACATAATAATAAATTGATGTAAATGATTCTTGTACACCTTTAGGGGATTATACCTGATTTAAAAGAAACCTGCCAGAAACTCTTTATGCACTGTCAACATCCAATTAGTATGCTGCTGCTGCCTTTAGGGGAGATCCCTTCCAATGTGAGGTCATATGTTTATTACAACGATAACTTTCAGATCTTCTGGTGTATGTTTACCTTGCCAGTTGTTTGATCCCAGACCAACTAACATGATTTAAATATGTGCATGTGTTTGGGTACCTTTTCCAGAGCGCTGTGTATGTGTTCTTTTTTTTATTACCAATGCATCCTGGGTGTTGTCTCTGTCATTTTAATATCAACAGTCATCTGTTGTATCATTTTACATTACCCAGAGGTTAAGATCATCATTAGTTTGATTGCTGTTTACTTGGGAACTGATTCTTTCAAGATTCAAGATTCAAGGTTGTTTAATATCATTTCCAGTACACAAGCATAAAGGAAAACAAAATAATTGTTACTCCAGATCTGATGCAGCATTAAAAAAAACACAATAAGATAACGAACGCAATAAATATAAATCCATAAAAGCCGGCCGGTGGCGTAATGGCGTCCACAGCAGACTTGGAAGCGAGTGTCCCTGGTTCAAATCTGGCCGGCTCCCTGCACGCTTTCCAGCCATTCTGGATTGAGTGTCGAGCTAGCAACTCGGCCCTCACAAAGCAACAGGCAAATGCTAAAGGAACGGTAAGGTTGCTGCCTGATGCGGAGAGAAGCAACAGGAAAAGCAACAACAAATATGTAAAATAATTTCTATACCTGTGTTGGTTATATATACATTAAGTGACACTCCGTACTGGAGTGTCTGACTCTAACAGGAAATGATAAAGCTGGTGCGGGGGTAGTGAGAGGAGATGCTGATTAGCCTTTCTGCTTGGGGTAACTAACTGATTTTGAGTCTGGTGCTTCTGGCATGGATGTTACTTAGTCTCCTAATGGGACAACCAGTCCATGAACAGGGTGGCTACAATCCTTCATGAAGTTCTTGGCCTTTGTCCTTGATGATGGGTAGGCTGGTGCATGGCCTACCCACTGTCACGCTTTCCGGTCTGCTGCAGTGACGCAACACGCCAGGATGCTCTCTGTGGCGCCAGTGCAGAGTGTCATGAGTATGGATGTGCATTGCTCAGCTCTCTTCTGCCTCCTCAGAAACTGCAGGCATTGGTGAGCTGTGTAGGATGTGCTTTGGGACAAGGAGAGGTTGTGCAGGACGTGCACTGCTGTGTCGCTGATGAGTGTGAGCGGCATGTGAACGTTCTCCTGAAGTTGGTAACAATCTCCTTTGTCTTGTTGACAGTGAGGAAGAGGTTATTTGCCTCAGGCTCTTCCACCTCCCCTCTGTAGGCTGTCTCATCATTGATAGTGACTTGTTTTCTGTGATTTGGCTATTAATGAGGTACTGGCCAAACAGTCCACTCTGAATCTTGTTTGCAGCTTCCAGGCATGGGTGTAATCGAACAGCAGAGTCTAGGGTGGCTGCACTATACTTCCTCTCAGCTAATATGGGAATGACAGCCAGTTATCTTATCAAGTAATCCGTCCATATAAACATAAAATGGCAGGCTAAACTAGCTACTGCAAGTCTACCAAAACAACTTTATAATGTGAATAATTAGCAAATCTCTCACTCCCCATGACACTGAAATAACTCACCATGTAGTCCTGGGAGAGATTGTGAAAATCCTCCATCCTTTCAGACTTGTCAGAGTTGGCTCAACACTGCAGTCTCTTTATTTAATTTTTTTAACTGAAGACACGTATCAAACACAATTTGGGGCTGCTTGTGAAAGCAGCAGGACTTCATGAATTGACTGCACAAGAGGAAGGCCACCCATGGCAGCATGTAAACACAGCAGTGATTATTCCATGGGAAAATATCGAAATTTCCTGCATGTGGCAACATGCCAGAGGGAGAAAAGGTGATTAGTGCATCAAGCATCTCTCCCTATATTTTTATTTCTCCTGATCTAGTATTCAGTGGAAACTTTAATCCACTACCTTGTCTAGTGCATAATTTCAAAAACGATTTCTTTCCAGGGTATTACTTCTATATCTTCATGCTTGATCAGCATAACTGACCTCAGAAAGCAGTTCCTTATTTGTGTTAGTCAATACTTTAATTTCAATCTGTGACATTATCTCTTGGTTTTCATCTTTTCAGGCTAGATCATTTAAACTTCTGTGATGCCTTAGCACTGTTCATCATCCTTACAAATAGAATCATTCCTCTTGCACTTCTCTTCACGTGGAACATTATACCTTTGAGAAGCAGAATCAGGCTTACTATCACTAACAAACGTCATAGAATCTGTTGTTTTGTGTGGCAGTAGTAAAGTGCAACACGGATAATATACAATAAATTACAATAATAAATACACAACATGTACAACAAATTAAGTAAGTAGTGTAGAAAGGGAGCAAAGCTAATGAATGTTCATGAGTTTGTTGTCCGTTCAGAAATCAGACTGCAGAGGTGAAGAAGCTTCTCCTGAAACATTGAGTGTGTGCATTCAGGCTCCTGTACCTCCTCCCTGATGGAAATAATGAGAAGAGGGCATATCCCGGGTGGTGGAATCCCTAACGATGGATGGCACCTTTCTGAGGCATCACCTTCTGAAGATGTCCTCGATGATGGGGAGGCTAGCGCCCATGATGCAGCTGGCTGAGTTCACAACCCTCTGCAACTTATTCCAGCCCCTCCCAACCAGCTAGAATGCTCTTCTCGGTTCCTCTGTAGAAACTTTCTGGAGACTTTGGTGACTTACCAGAACTTTCAATTATGGCAACTTTGGTTGTCTATGGTAATCCTAATATATTCTCTACTTTATATTGCCTTCCAGGTCACGCATGTAAGTTCAAGTTAAAATCCAATAGAAATTCACCTTGGATCACAGGGCATTGTTGTGTCTACCCTGTTGTAAATGAATAATAGACAGGACAAATAACAGGTATCTGATGCTACAAATCACCTTTGTAACTACTGCTGAAGTCAAATTTCCACTCCAAATGCACTAAGTCCTTGAGTCCTTGATACAGGGCTAAGTCTGTCTCAGACTTAGTCTGAGAAGACAGGACTAAGCTTTGACAAAGATCTTTGTATCTACTCTAGCCACAGGCTAAGTCCCAGAGGGATGGACAGTAGGCAAATTTGCTCTTTTGTTTAAGTGCAATAGGAATAATTCAGGAAGTTATAGGCTGGTGAGCCTCACATCATTGAGCTGGAAGATGCTGGAGATGATTTTTTGAGAGAGTATTGACTCACATTTGGGAAAGCATGGGCCTATTAGCGATAGTCAGCATGGCTGACTATGAAGCAGACTAAGTCCTGTCTGCTTCATATCATGTTATGCACTTTCCGATCCAGTCTAAATGCTCATGAATTTTAATTTAATTGGTGGTCTTCCATGTAGGATTTTATCATAGGCCTTCATTGCTATGGTTCTTCTTGAGATTCCCTATCCCATCAATCTAGATGAGTTTTATTCTTTAATCTCTGAATATCAAAGAGGATTACATTTTCAGGATAAACAACGACAATATTCATTTGTACTCAGTACTCAGATTAGAATAGCTGGGGTTTAGTGCAGGGGATAAAACTTACAATAAAGAATTGTTTAAGTTAATCAATGACCCCACCCAGAAATCAGTCAAGAAATCATAGGTATAGAGAAAAATGTGTAGTGAACCTTCTTCATGGAACAACTCACAAGATATTCCTGAGCTGGAGACTTGTGCAGAGAAGTGTAAATGAGATGAGAAGTTACTCCTGTCATTTCAGCAGCCCAGTGAAGGCAGCGGTCTGACTACGCCAAATTATTTCTCTGTGCCCAAATTTTTGAGTGCAATGTGCATTAAATAAAAATATAAGAATACATTGATTACATTCATTTAAAAAAAAACTAATACCTTAATAAACTGATATAAGACCAGCCAGAGTGCACCAACCATTTGGACATTCAGCACAGGTACTAGGTGGGCATTGTCAGTCTGACTGTGAATCAGCTGTCTTATCAATATAAGGGGCATTTTCCATGATTTGAAGAAGTCACTGAATGTTAGACCAGGTGAGTTGAAGCACCAGCAAGGCTCTCTGATGGGATTAAAAGACATTTCATATATTCCAAGGCAAATACCAATGTTAACCTACCTTCTGCAAGCTATCCTAATTATTGAAAAATTGCAAATCATCATTCATTCAGGAACGTACACTAAAATCTAATTGTTCGCTAAATTGTTTGCTTTCCCAAGAGAAGACTGTTGGCGTAATTTAAGGTTATAAACTGCTAAATGTTGGAGGAACTCAGCAAGTCTGGCAGCATCAATGGAGGGGAACACTGGCGCAATCAAACACTGAGAGCGTCCTCACATCGGCCATTACTGTCTGGTTTGGTGCAGCTTCCACTCACAATATGTAAAAAACCACAGTGAGCTGTCAAGTCAGCAGGAAAACATCATGCTGCAGTCCACCATCACTGCCGGATTTGTATGTGCCCAGGACAAAGAAGCAGGCAGGAAAAGTCACTGAGGACTCTACCCACCAGCAAACCACCTTTTCCAAAAGCTCCCTTATGGAAAGCACCAAAGGGTTAATAAAACAAAATCTTCCAACTATCTTAAAAGTTTCTTTCCCCAGGCAGCTAATCTGATCAGCCATTTGAGTTAGACCCCTGTGGTGAACTACATATACCTGTCTGGACATGCCCCCCGCTGACTGCTCCTGTGGCTCCTCCCACAGACCCCTGCTGACTGCTCCTGTGACTCCTCCCACAGACCCCTGCTGACTGCTCCTGTGGCTCCTCCCACAGACCCCCTGCTGACTGCTCCTGTGGCTCCTCCCACAGACCCCTGCTGACTGCTCCTGTGACTCCTCCCACAGACCCCTGCTGACTGCTCCTGTGACTCCTCCCACAGACCCCTGCTGACTGCTCCTGTGGCTCCTCCCACAGACCCCCTGCTGACTGCTCCTGTGGCTCCTCCCACAGACCCCTGCTGACTGCTCCTGTGGCTCCTCCCACAGACCCCTGCTGACTGCTCCTGTGGCTCCTCCCACAGACCCTGCTGACTGCTCCTGTGGCTCCTCCCACAGACCCTGCTGACTGCTCCTGTGGCTCCTCCCACAGACCCCTGCTGACTGCTCCTGTGGCTCCTCCCACAGACCCTGCTGACTGCTCCTGTGGCTCCTCCCACAGACCCCCTGCTGACTGCTCCTGTGGCTCCTCCCACAGACCCCTGCTGACTGCTCCTGTGGCTCCTCCCACAGACCCTGCTGACTGCTCCTGTGGCTCCTCCCACAGACCCCCTGCTGACTGCTCCTGTGGCTCCTCCCACAGACCCCTGCTGACTGCTCCTGTGGCTCCTCCCACAGACCCCCTGCTGACTGCTCCTGTGGCTCCTCCCACAGACCCCTGCTGACTGCTCCTGTGGCTCCTCCCACAGACCCCTGCTGACTGCTCCTGTGGCTCCTCCCACAGACCCCCCCCTGTATAAAGGCGATTGAGGCCTGAGCCCAGCCTCATTCTCCAGGATGTAGTGTTGTTCATTCTTCCAGTCAATAAAAGCCGATATCTCGACTTCGCGTCTCAGAGAGAGTTATTGATGGTGCATCAATTTTATTGACTGGAAGTTTTAAAACATGGAAAGCGTTTTACGTCTGGAAAGATTGGATTTGGACCCCCAAGCCCCTGAAGCAGCTCTTGCCTTTGAACTCTGGCTTGCATGCTTCCAATCATACTTGGAGGAGGTTAGTGCAACTGAACCCGCTGTTATGCACCGAATTCTCCTCTCGAGGGTCACCCCGAAAGTTTACTCACTTATCAGAGACCTGCCGACCTACCAAGGGCACTGGATGCCCTCAAAAGACAGTACCTGCGGTCGGTGAACACCGTCTACGCAAGACATCGTTTAGCTACGCGACGACAGCGGCCTGGAGAGTCGAGCGCCGAGTTTCTCCGAGCCCTACAGACACTCGTGCGGACTTGCGACTGCAAAACTCTCATGGCGGAACAGCATGCGGAGCTCCTGGTACGAGACGCCTTTGTTACAGGAATCAGGTCAGTGTACGTGCACCAGCGGCTGCTGGAAAATGCCGATCTTACCTTATGCTCAGCGATCGAGACAGCCGACACGCTGGAGGCTGCTCTGCACTACACTGACGCTGTCCAGCTGCGCGATCCCCCGCCGGTTCCGTGGACACCTCAGACCCCACCGCCGCCGGTTCCCGCGAGCGAATTCGCCAACGCCGCAGCCAGTCGCGATTCCACGATCTCCCCGAACCCGACCACACCTGCGGCCAGTCAAAAGCCCGCACAGTGTTACTTCTGCGGACTTGAAAAGCACCCCCAAAAATGCTGCCCGGCCCGAGAAGCGACTGGCTCCAGCTGCGGGAAGAAGGGCCATTTCGCCAAGGTCTGTAAGTCTAAACCACGAGCAGGGTTGGGCAGCGCTGCGTGTGAGGCATGGGGGCCACCATCTTGCATGCCCAGATGGTGGCGGCCATCTTTGTCGGTGCCAACATGCCACGCCCCCTACCCACCGGTGCTTACCGGGCACCAAGAATGCGATTCAACTCTGGCCACCGTAACCCTCGACCAAAGCGCCCCACACCACCTTGCAAGGTCAATGATGGACATCCTGGTGGAGGGGCACAGGACTAGCTGCCTGTTTGACACGGGCAGCACTGAGAGTTTTATTGACCCGGCCACAGTGCAACGCTGCGGACTCGTGACACGGCCGGTAAGCCAGAGGGTCACCTTGGCTTCTGGGTCGTATTCCACAGACATCCGGGTGGGTTGTGTAGCGACACTGGTGGTGCAGGGCACAGAATATCGGAACTTTGCGCTACTGGTCATGCCTCAACTGTGTGCGCCTGTGCTATTGGGCCTGGACTTCCAGAGCCACCTCAAAAGTGTGACTATGGCATATGACGGGCCCCTCCCACCACTCACTGTCAGGAATCCTCAGTATTGTGGGACTTCGTCATATACCCCGCTACTGACCACACACACACCGACCCGCACATCCCACCCAGCACCATGCCTACAGCCGTGCTACACCATGCTACAGACACCACTTGCAGCCTCTCCATGCTCAAGATCCCTCCCCCACCGCTGTTCGCCAACCTGACCCCCGACTGTAAACCTGTGGCAACTAAAAGCAGGAGGTACAGTGCGGGGGACAGGGCCTTCATTCAGTCGGAGGTGCAGCGGCTGCTCAGGGAGGGGATCATTGAGCCAAGCACAAGACCTTGGAGGGCCCAGGTGGTTGTTGTTCGGACCAGGCAGAAAAATAGGATGGTCGTGGACTATAGTCAAACCATCAATAGGTTCACGCAGCTTGACGAGTACCCCCTACCCCGCATCGCGGATATGGTCAACCAGATAGCTCAGTACAAGGTGTACTCGACAATAGATCTGAAATCCGCTTATCACCAGCTCCCCATCTGCCCAGAGGACCGCCCCTACACTGCCTTCGAGGCGGGCAGCAGGCTCTATCACTTCCTGCGCGTCCCATTCGGTGTCACAAATGGTGTCTCTGTCTTCCAGAGAGAAATGGACCGGATGGTGGACCAGTGCCAACTGAAGGTCACATTTCCCTATCTGGATAACATCACCATCTGTGGTCGCGACTGGTCGGATCACGACGCCAACCTCCAACGATTTTTCCAAGTGGCCAAAGCCCTGAACCTTACTTATAATAGGGACAAGTGTGTGTTCGGAACCACCCGACTCGCTATCCTTGGGTATGTCGTGGAAAACAGGGTCATTGGCCCTGATCCCAACCGTATGCGCCCCCTGTTAGAGTTCCCTCTTCCCACCACTCTCAAAGCCCTCAGACGGTGCCTGGGCTTCTTTTCCTATTACGCCCAATGGGTCCCTCATTACGCAGACAAGGCCCGCCCTGGTCAAGGCCTGCGCGGCCTTCAGCTGCATTAAAGGGGACATTGCCAAAGTAACGATGCATGTGGTGGACGAGACCATTCCCTTCCAAGTAGAGAGGGACGCCTCCAATTTCGCGCTTGCTGCTACCCTCAATCAGGCAGGCAGGCCAGTAGCATTCTTTTCTCGTACCCTTCAAGGCTCTGAACTTCGGCACTCCGCGATGGAGAAAGAAGCCCAGGCCATAGTGGAAGCTATTAGGCACTGGAGGCACTATCTCACCGGCAAAAGGTTCACCTTGCTGACCGACCAGCGCTCAGTTGCGTTCATGTCCAGCAACCAACAGCGGGGCAAAATCAAAAATGATAAAATTTTGCAGTGGAGAATAGAACTCTCCACCTACAACTATGATATCCTGTACCAGCCTGGAAGGCTCAATGAGCCCCCTGATGCCTATCCCAGGGAGCGTGTGCCAGCGCACAGCTCGACCAGCTATACGCCCTCCATGCACATCTTTGCCATCTGGGGGTCACCCGATTTTACCATTTCGTGAAAGCCCGGAACCTGCCGTACTCCCTTGAGGACATCAGGACGATGACCAGGGACTGCCAAGTCTGCGCTGAGTGCAAACCGCACTTCTACCGTCCTGAAAAGGCGCAACTTATCAAGGCCACCCGCCCCTTTGAGCGACTGAGTGTTGACTTTAAGGGCCCCCTTCCCTCCACCGATCGCAATGTCTACTTTCTCAATATTATCGACGAGTACTCGCGGTTCCCCTTTGCCATCCCCTGCCCCGACACCACTACCACGTCCGTCATAAAAGCCCTGTGCCAGCTCTTCACTCTGTTCGGATATCCCTGCTATATCCACAGTGATAGAGTGTCCTCCTTTATGAGTGACAAGCTGCGCCAGTACCTGCTGGCTAGGGGCATTGCTACTAGTCGGACCACGAGTTATAATCCCCGGGGAAATGGACAGGTGGAGAGGGAGAGTGCCACAGTGTGGAAGGCCACTCTTTTAGCCCTTAAGTCAAAAGGGTTGCCGGTCTCTTGATGGCAGGAGGTCCTCCCTGAGGCACTCCACTCTATCCGCTCCCTGTTATGTACGTCCACCAATGCCACCCCTCACGAGCGCCTATTCTCTTTTCCCAGGAAGTCTGCCACTGGGACCACCCTACCAGCTTGGCTGATGTCCCCAGGGCCAGTGCTGTTCTGGAAACATGTGAGCAGCAATAAATACTCCCCGATGGTCGAGAGGGTTCACCTTCTACATGTGAACCCCCAGTATGCTTACATGGTCTTACCTGATGGGTGGGAGGACACAGTATCCGTCCGCGACCTGGCGCCCGCAGGAGCAGCAGACCACTACCCCGAACACTCCATGGTAACTATGAACCCTGTACCTGAGGTGACACCGCGCACACCGAGCCCTACACAGACTCCTCACAACACTCCCATACCGGGCGCCTCGCACACGCATGAGGGATTACTGACGCCTAATGGGCTGACACCTCAAGTCAGACCGGAACCAGCACAACCTCCGTCTCCGGTGCAATCACCACCGGCACCTGTGCAATCACAGCCGGTGCTACGTAGATCGCAACGACAGACTCGACCACCTGATAGACTTAACCTGTAAATATACTTGTAAGAAACTTCGCCCCATGGGGACTCTCTTTTAAACCAAAGGGGGGGTGAATGTGGTGAACTACATATCTGTCTGGACACGCCCCCTGCTGACTGCTCCTGTGGCTCCTCCCACAGACCCCGGTATAAAGGCGATTGAGGCCTGAGCCCGGCCCTCAGTCTCCAGGATGTAGTATGGTGGTCAACTACTGCTTGTTCTTTCTTCCAGTCAATAAAAGTCGATATCTCGACTTCACGTCTCAGAGAGAGTTATTGATGGTGCATCAGCCCCCACCTCCGTTTATTACCTCAGTCCCTGAAAGGTACTGTAAACCACCTTTTAAAATGCTCTTTACATGCCTGTATTTATCTATTTATCCACATTTTATTCCATATCTGTACTTTAACTTCAAACTTACTTTTCTGTGATCCTTTGGAATTGTTCAATGTTGTTGTTGTTGACCTTTTCTTATGAAGGGTCTCAGCCCAAAATGTCAACTGTTTATTCCGTTCCATAGATGCTGCCTGATTTGCTGAGTTCCTCCAGAATTTTATGAGTTTTGCTGTGGATTTCCAGCATTTGCAGAATCTCTTGGGTTTATAAAGAGTCTGTAGAGCCATACAAGAGGTAGTGAGAGTTACGACTGTGTCAGGAGGAAATAGTGACAAATTCATTAGAAGACGTACTTTTGTATGCAGAGCAATGGCACTAGTCTTCTCAAAAGTGTTTGGATTCTTCCAGACCTCTTTACAAATATGGCTTGATCAAATACAAGCAGCACTGCTGGTGTGAGAGGGTTTTGAAGAGTCTGCATGCTTCACGGTAAATACATACTACTTTATGAATGGGGAGGTCTTGTATTTTCTACTTCTCATTGTTAGGAAGTGGACAATTCTTGCCTGATTTTGGCAAATATTAGAATAGGACCATACACTCTCAGTGACCACTTTATTAGGTACATCCTGTACTTAATAAAGTGACCACTTAATGTATGTTCGTGGTCTTCTGTGCCGTAGCCCATCCTCTTCAAGGTTCGATGTGTTGTACGTTCAGAGGTGCTTTTCTGCACACCACTGTGGTAACATGTGGTTATTTGTGTTACTATCGCCTTCCTGTCAGTTTGAACCAGTCTGGCCTTTTGCCTGTGACCTCTCTCATTAACAAGGCATTTTTGCCCAAGAAAAACGCCACTTTCTGGATGTTTTTTCAGTTTTTCACACCATTCTCTGTAAACTTCAGTGATTGTTGAGTGTGAAAATCCCAGGAGATCGTCAGTTTCTCAGATGCTCAAATCACCCCATCTGGCACCAACAATCATTCCATGGTCAAAGCCAATAAGATCACATTTCTTCCCCATTCTAATGTTAAGTCACATTCTTTCCCTTTTCTGCTGTTTGGCCTGAACAATAACTGAACCTCTTGACCATGTCGGCATGCTCTAATGCAATGAGTTGCTGTCACATGATTGGCTGATTTCATACTTGCATTAATGGACTGGTGTACAGGTATACCTAATAAAGTGGTCGCCACATGTACATTTTTTGGGTAAGTTTCATACTGTTGTGAGGTAATCATTACAACATGGTTTGGAATCTGGCTACCTGACTCGGCTGACTGAAGACAGGTACACATAGTGGGTAGACGATCTATACTTTATGGGTTGACAATGAGTACTCTGTCACCACACAGGTGCCATGAGATAGATGTCCTCAGAATCACTCTCGGAACAGAAGTGTCCAGCCAGGAGAAAAAGATATGACAGAAAAGGGCAGAGACCCAAGGAAATGCAGCTTGGCCTCGGGATGCCTTTGGGTCAGAAAGCCAGTGCATTTGACTGGAAGAAGAGAGGGCAAAGAAAAAACAGACAGAGAAGCTGTCCAAATACTGCTCAGAGGAGGGAGCACATGCTAGGGTTATAGATAGTAGCGTCCCTGAGATATTCTTCCATCAGGTTAGTGATCAGGTCAGGCTGGGCCAACTAAGTAAAATATTGCGAGTGTTCTTGCTTATGTTGGGTTTGGCATTGTATTTTAGTTTTGTTTTATATGTGTGCCATTTACTTCCATAAAACTTTCTCCTCTAGCAAGAAGCAACAAATACTTTCATTTAAACAGCACTTCCACACATTACGAAATTGCTTTGCAAGTAATGGATTGCTTGCTGGAGTATGGTCACCAGGAATCGTGCACCAACGACAGCCAGGTACGTAACAAAGTGACATTAACGTTGGGTGGGACCTCTGGAGAGAAGTACTTTGATTCATAGTGTTGGTGCAGATGAAGGTGATGGGTAGGGAACTTGGTATGATCACAAAGCAGAGAACACGGGACACAATCTAACAGGAAAGAAAATCTCCTAAGCAGCTTATTCAAAGTCATATATAACTCCATTTTAACCATCAGTGAAATAATATTTTATTTAGTAAATTCAGTATTCTATTTTAAGTAACTTTTTAAATTACTCAAATTAAATGTTACAATTATTAATTTACTAAATAATTTACTAAATATTTACTAAATTTACTAAATATTTAAATAAAAATGTTATTTGCTTTTCTCCCCATCTTCGCACTATAGTCTATCCTAAATTACAGAGAACTGTCATCAGTTTTGTTCAGTGTCCAGCAACCACCTGCTTTGCATCGGCTGATGAGATCAGACTCACCCCAGACTGAACACATCACCGACCTGTGGCAGGTTATTACTCGTAGCAACCTAATCAGAGTCACACTATAGACAGAATGTGACCTTCTTCTGTGTGCACCAAACTATCTCTTTGGCTGTTAGCCAGTGCTGTCCATTGCCAAAATGATTATTTTAATGATGATAGCCACCTGAAGTTTTAAAATCTTTAAATCTAAAACCATGTAAGATAATTTTTTTCTTTTCTCTTGCACATCGGATTTTTTTTAAAATTGGGACCTTTTAGATTTCTTGCTTTGAGAAATATCAATTGAATATTTACCAACTGATTTTAATAGTTTTTAACTGGTTCTATAGCCCTGGGTTTGAAGGTGCCCCAGTGATTTAGTGTGGCTTCTGATTTTCTCTTCATTAGAGCGGACAGATACAACAGATTCTAGAAAGAAAGGTCTCTCCCAGCACTCCCTAATGTTAACATCAAATTTGTCTGGTTTATGTGCACTACAAGTGAGAGGCTGTAGATTTTTGGAATAAGGCATTGTCCTGCTATGTCATGCCATAACTGCACAAGGCCATTACACATCCACCATTGGGTCTTCAATGGGAACGTTGCACAATGTAAAATTCCAGTTACAGTTCCTTTGGCAAATGAAACCACAGGCGGGCGGCATACAACAAGATTTGGACAATCTTCGTCAAGGACTGAGAATGAGCAAGGAATCTTCAAGTTGTACAACGGACAAGCATTGACCATCCCCAGCTAGAATCTGTCACCCTCTCATTCTGATGCAGAATATTGTGTGCTTCAGTTGTGTGTATGAGTTCTTTATCCTTCCTCCTGCACATCGGGTGTTGGTCTTTTGCTTTTTCTCTTTAACTGGGTTCTTTCAGATTTCTTCCGTTGTGGCTGTCTGTAAGCAAACAAATCTCAAGGTTGTAAAATTTATATGTTCTTTGATAATGTACTTTGTATCTTTGAATCTTTGATGACAGATCCTCAGTCCATTGGTCTCTCTGTTAGAATCTTAGATTTCCACCACTTGAAGTTTGTTCAAAATTCATGTGAAGTTCCACCATAGGAATTTTGTTGATTTTCAGTAATGAGATATAGGGCTTGTGATAGAAGCTGACAGGCCACCCATTGCTTATATTATTCATTGTTGTAGATATCATAATTCTGAGATTCAGTTGTCAGATAATAAGATTTAATATCCCTATTGGGAAACTGTGTCCAGCTTTCAAAGGAGGAAATTCCTGGTCTAGCAACTCCCTCCACTCAGTCTCCTATTCAGCCTTTAAAGACAATGCTGCATGCCTGGCAGTCACCGCTCACACCAATGACTTTAGAAATGGCAGTGAGGGGCAGCGGGGGGTGCCCAGTAGCGTAGTGTTATTAGAGCGGCAGCATTCGTTGATCGGGACTCGATTTACGCTGTACTCTGTACGAGTTTCCTGTGGTTTCCTCCACATGCTCCGGTTTCTTCCCACATTCCAAAGGCATTGGGTTAATGTTGGTAAGTTGTGGGTGTGTGATGTTGGTGCCAGCAGCACAGCTGCAGAGCAGAACCTTTGATTTGATTTGACACAAGCGATGCAATTCACTGTATGTTTGGATGTACATGTGACAAATAAAGATGAACTTCAATCTTTATCTTTAAACAACCAGCAAAAGCAACGAGGCACTTTTCTTAATGTTGACCCAGTTACTGTATCAACTAGCCTCTCAACCAGATACCAGGGAGTGCAGCGCTGATGTTCTGGACTTCCAGCTCCCACATTACAGTCACTTCTTCAATATGGAGGCAAAGTGGCAGAGTTCTTTGCCAGGGAGTCACCTTAGAGTAACCGAGACAACACTGCAGATACCCATTCATTCCCGAGGGAACAACAATACACTTACACCGTGAATAGTCAGGGACTATTCTGGAGTCTAATATGCATGCTCCGACTCACAGCTCATATTATTAGACTCCAGAAGGGCAGGAGAGTTGCTTTACTCTTCATCTGTGACAAAAAAGGAAGACGTTGCTTGTAATAGACTTGTCTTTTAATCAAATAGGTTTTCATCGAACTCTTTAAGAACTGTAATTGGATTCTGTTAAACCTTGTGACCTGATACCAAAAGATGACTCCCTAAAGAACTGGGACTGTAACTGTAGAGAGCTCTGATTTTAATAAAGAGACAGGGCCCACCTATAAACATGTTGCTGCTCTTCCTCAACAAAAAAAGTGTAATTATTCAAATCCTATGCACTGAGCCAATGCCAGGCACAGAACTCTTTGGATTACTACCCAGTTAAATCGGACTGAGGCCTTCTCATTCCAGTGAGAGCTGGCTATTGCTGATGAAGAGGAATGTTCACTGAATAACAGATTCTAAATGATGTTGGCAGTACAGCAGAGTGGTGTAGATGGTAGCCTGTCCCTCACAGGTCTAACGATCTCTGTTCAGAGCTGAAGTCCAATGCTATCTGTGAACACTTTCTATTTCCTCCCTATGAACACACAAGTTTCCCACAGGGTTCACTCTCCTCTTCAACATTGATTTTGGGTCCTCATCCATCATCATCAGCGACTCTTGAATCGATATCGAAAATCAAAGCCCAGAGGTCAATCAAAGGTCCAGAGGTCGAGTCCCGATAGTCGAAGCTCCAAGCCTACAGGTTTCTGCAAGTCTGCTTGGAAAGTTATAGGTCCGACGCCCAGGAATCCAGGAATACACTGAAGGCTGAGAAGGCTTGTACTGGGATTAGAGGACTCCGTATGTGCAGGGAGGAATGGGATTTGCTTTTGCTTTGGCACTTCTTGTGTTTTGCCAAGCATGGTTGGCATGTTACGTTGGTGCCAGCATGTGTGGTGACCCTTGCGGCCTGTCCCCGGCACATCTTTGCTGCGTTGGTTGCTAATGCAAGTGGCATATTTTGCTGTGCGTTTCCACGTGCGCGATAAATAAATCTGAATCTGAATCTATATCCCAAAACTTGCCAGTTAGTGCGTTAATTAGCCACTGTATATTGCCCCTTGTGTTCAAAGGGATTGGTGGGATTTGTGAATAACTTGCAGGGTGAATTAGTGGGAACTTATTTATTTATTTTCTGATTTATTGACATACAGCACAGAATAGGCCCTTTCAGCAGCACCATCCAGCAACACCCGATTTAACCCGAGCCTAATCACGGGACAATTTACAATGACCAATTAACCTATTAACCAGTACGCCTTTGGGCTGTGGGAGAAACTGGAGCACCCAGAGGTAACCCACATGGTCAGGGGAGAATGTACAATCTCTTTACAGACAGCGACAGGAATTGAATCCGGGTCTCTGGTGTAAACTGTTGTGCTAACCACTACACTACCATGCCACTCCATAGTATTGGTCCATTAGCTGATGTAAATTTGATGGGCTGAATGATCTCCTGAATTGTAAGGAAATATAGAAACAAGTTCAGTTATTTCACTACTGGAGCATGTAAGAATGCATCTCTGACTTAGTGCATCCTGATTATTCCCAACACTTTCCAATTCAGAAAGGGCGATTCTTCAGGGTACTGGAAGCTGTGTGTTGGCGTGTGGCCAAGTGGTTAAGGCATTTGTCTAGAGATCTGAAGGTCGCTGGTTTGAGCTTTGGCTGAGGCTGCGTGTGTGTCCTTGAGCAAGGCACTTAACCACTCATTGCTCTGCGACGACACCGGTGCCAAGCTGTATGGGTCCTAATGCCCTTCCCTTGGACAACATCGGTGGCGTGGAGAGGGGAGACTTACATCTCCCCTGGGAAACTGCCGGTCTTCCATTAAAAAAAAAACCTTGCCCAGGCTTGCGCCCTGGAAACTTTCCAAGATGCAAATCCATGGTCTATCGAGACTAACAGATAGACTAACAGGCCTACACACTGGAAGCTGGATTAAGCATGTATTGCATGGGAAGAGTTATTTTTGAACCAGTCTTTCTTTACTTCAGTAGAAGCACCAGGTGTAGTGAAGTTACTTGAGTGAAGCCAACTGTGAGTCTGCAATGTACCACACACAGCATGTTTCATAGCAGCCGACGGATTCCGTAACTCAGCCTGGAGCTGCTGCTAAACCAGTTTACGCCGACCACTGCTGATACACATGCTCCATGTAATGCACTACTACAATTTACTGAGGCAGAGCAATCATCTGGTGCAATTTCACTCAAAAGCTTCAAGTAAAATGCAAGAAAAACTCCAGTCATTTCTCATTCACTTCGCCACTTTTGACTGAGCTGGTCAGTACTTATGAACCATCAGTAATGGATTGGAGATTATTTATGTTCATTGAAGATGTACGTTTACAGCTGACAAGCACAAAACACAACAGGTATAATTCATTGATGTTGAGTTAATTCTGAGCAATCTATAACTGTTTACAGAAGATAATGTTTTCTCCCCACAACAAGACCTTAACCCATTCTTAATCTGTTAAAATCAGAGTCTTTGTTTGAATGTATTAGTTCATTTCTAGCTATTTGATTGCCATGTGATTGCCAAATCTCCAGTAGCCCATCTTCACTGGCCGTTGCTCTGTCACAATATTCCCATTGGCCAACACTATTGCCCCATCACGGGAGCCGCCACATCCACATCTGAGGTGGCTGAGCTTCTGTCCTGGCTTCAGTTTCACTAATGATTAGGTTTGGCTCTTACAGAAGGAGTGTCTTTGACCAAATGGAAGTGATATCAATAACAAAATGATTCCGCAGTTTGTGACTTGGTCGAGGAGTACAAGATGATAAGAGGCATAGATTGAATGGATAGCCAGAGACTTTTCCCTAGGGCCTAACTGGCTAATATGAGGGGCATCATTTTAAGGTAATGGAGGAAAGTATGGGGTGGATGTCAGAGGCAGGTTTTTTTACGCAGAGAGTGGTAAGTGCTTAGAACATGTTGCCATGTAGGGATGGTGGTAGAGGCAGATACATTTGGGGCATTTAAAAAACTCTTAGATAAGCACATGGATGATAGAAAAATGGAGGGAAGAGTCAGATTGATCTTAGAGTAGGTTATAAGGTCAGCATAACATTGTGGGCTGAAGGGCCTGTACTGTGCTGTAACATTTTATGTTCTATGCATTACAGCAGCTGATGTGTTTGATACACCAGCACTTGATACACTTTAGTCCTGTGCACACTCTCCCAAACCTCCCTCACCTTACCTCAGGTCTGGATTTGGATACTTTAGTTTCTTGTCTCAAATGTTCAGATGCCTGCTTTACCAGGTTGGCATCCCACTTTACATTTATTTGTGTGCTCTTCATGCTGATTTCTATGTTATATTGACTGTCCTGTTGTACATACTATTTATTACAAATTGCACATTTAGACAGAGACGTAACGTAATGATTTTTACTTCTCATGTATACAAAGGATGTAAGTAATAAAGTCAATTCAATTCAATTCCTCCATGATACAAGAGTCGGTGCCCTACTTGATGATAATGGCACAGTAGACATGCATTCAATACAAAAGAAGAGAAGTTAGGGTGGTAATGGAAGCACGTGTTCAAAATGCCACTGTGTCATCATTCAAAACATTAAATAAACCCTCAGTTTAAAAGTCTAGTACAGCAATTGTGACCAAGAAACTCCAGTGTTTCATTGGAACTCCATCCAGTTTTCTAATGTCCTTCAGGGAAGGTAATTTTGCTGTCCTTGTGTGGTCTACCTATATATGACTCCAGGGCCACAGCAATTGGCATTGCTCCTAATTGCCTTCTAAACTCATCCAGTGAGGCACTCAGTACATTGAAATATTATGATGAACAATATAGGAATAAATCTAGCAGACTGCCTGGCATTGAAACACAGCAGTAGATGGGAAAAAAGGCTCCATTCAATCATCCTGCAAAGTCCTTCTCATCAACATTGAGCCAAGACTTGGAGAATTGTTCCACAGATAAACCAACATGGCCACATCCACAAAAATTCCTGGATGTGTGCCGTCCACTGGGTGACAGAATTGCCAGAGATGGCATCACTGTGCAATACAATGGTCCTAGGAAATTTCAATAAAGTGGGATCACAGCTTCTCAGAACTCTCCTGCTGATTACCATCTAGGGTCTTCCCTCAGCTACTTTCAGATTGACCATTGCTCAGAAGATTATTTTGGGTGAACTTCAATGTCCATGGGGACTTCAGTGCCCATTAGCAATAGTGGTTTGGTATCACCTATATTGGCCAAGGTAATGAAAGCCAATCTGGTCATTCTGAGAGTCCATAAGAAGGAAGTATCTTCATCTCTTCCTCATCATTCTACTTGTCATGGATGCATCTATCCAGTAAAGTATTGCAAAGTCAGTGTTGATTTGAAGCTGCATCTTCACATCTCCACTAGTCACTGGTAAACATTTCATTGACCGGAAACATCATAAACACAAAGAAAGATGCCCTTGGTTGTTGGGACTGGATTTCACAGCAGGAATTTCTCAGTGGAAGTGGCCTAACTATCTTCAAAAGCCTCAGTGTCACAAGGTCAGAGGTGGTGATGTTTGCTAGTGGCTGCACAGCATCCAATTCTAATCACTACACCTCATGTAAAGTGGTACTCTTTACTCATGCACAGCAGAATCTGAGACCTGGGACGACTGAGGCAATTAATATGCAGACCACAAAAGGGCAAGGCAATTACCATTAACAACAAGTAGAATGATGAGGAAGAGATGGTGGTGGTGGGCTGGCAAGTGCAAGGGAAAGCGGAAAAGATCCGGTGCTGATAAAGCAACTCTACGTCTAGTCTTAGGATATCCTAACACAGAACCTGTGGTTCTATGGTGCTCGGAACTGGGGAGCATGATGTGAATGGCACAGTCCAAAATGGGATCGACACTCCACCTGGCTTTTTGAACACTGCATTCATTGCAGAAATGGGACACTCAGTTTTAATAACTCCTGCTATTGACTCAAGAACATACTGTCAAGGAACTCATGGTCCACTTTAGTAACAATAGTCATGATAAACTATACATCTGCGTCTCCACTTCTGACCATTTACTAAAATCGCTGTGAATTCATTGATGGAAATGGTGATCCAGTGAGACAGTTCTCCTTTCTCTCTGAATGAAGACAATAACCACAGGGTCAATGATGGCGTGGTCTAGAGGAGGAAGTTGAAGCATAGGAGGATTTTCACAGGCTGGACATTTTTGTATGATTCCTTCCTTTCAGGTAATTATGCCATAAATGGCCCAAGGCCCTTCTTCAGGTCTGGAAGGAAGGAGGAAGACGTCAGGGGAAGGAGGACTAGTGAGAGGATGGTAACTGAAGCCAGGTGTGTGGGAAAGACTGGAGGAGAAGGAGTCTAATAGGAGAGGAGAGAGGACAATGGGAAGAAAGGAAGAAAGAGGGGCACCAGGCAGAGATGATAGGCTGATGAGGAGAAGAGGTTAGCGGCAGATTGGGGAATGGAGAAAGAGAGAAGGAAATCCTCACAATATGTGCTTTTGCAATTTGGACCTGTCACTCAGAGTTCCTCCTACTGACTCTCCCAGTTCATATGCTGCTCGGAGCACTCATCCCCTTTACCCAAGATTCCTCCTTCATGCTGGTTCTCGTCCTCAGTGCCACAAAAAAAAGAAGATAAAAGGTCTCAAGGTGTCTCGACTCAAAATGTTGACTTGTTTATTCCTTTACACAGATGCTGCCTGACCAGCTGAGTTCCTTCCGGAATTGTGTGTGATATTTAGGAATATAAAAACTTGTATATGTGCAAGCTCGTCTTCAGGATGTCCCAAAGCTCCAACCTGTCAGTGCAATCTCGGTTGCAATTGACAGGCGTGTTAATTGCCTGCATGAAGCTCGCACAAAGATCAATGTCATAATGACTACATATTATGTTCCGGGGATGTTGACTGAATTCTGTTGAGTCATAGAAAATGCTGTGTTTTAACTGATGTGTGAGTTATAATGTATAATGTAACAATGTCCCATTGACACGGAGAGATGGAAAACACAGTACTGCATGGGAAACTCAGGTGATCATGCCTTGCAACTATCAGTGACTTTTCAAGCTGGAAAATATATTTTCATGGCGGTTATGTCTTTGCCATCCAATTAACATCAACAGAGCCAGTGGAAGTTCATGGATTTCAGGTGAAACTACCAAAATGCAGTCTGAATTTTTGATGTGAGGCAACAAAGAGAAGGAAGTGGAGTGATGGAAGACAGAAGTCAAAACTATGATACTCATGAGGAACTGTGAGGAGACAAAGCAATATACTGATCCCTCATGAGGGAGGAAGGAACAGGCTGGTAACACCAAGAGCATACTGTATATCAGGAGAGAGCAGAGTGGTCCGAGCAGGAGAACCGTGCTCTGTTCCTGATTAAGATTCAGATTTATTTTATTGTATGTACATCAAACCATACAGTGAAATATATCATTTGTGTTAACGCCCAACACACCCAAGGAAGTGCTGGGCAACTCACAAGTGTCCCCACATATTCCAGTGCAAACATAGCACACCCCCGATCTTCGGCAGAACAACTGAGGACACAACAAAACAGAACATCCAAAGCAACAGCAGCAAATCAAGCCCAGGTCCTGCGTCCCTGCCTCCCCTTCACACATCCAGCCCTCTGGTCATCTTTGGTGTCCAGGACTCACTGATTTGCAGAAGTTGGGCCTCTAGCTTCCCCACAGAGATCCGCAGTCTCGGATGTAGGAAACATTTGAATGGCCCAAGCGGAACAGGCAAAACAACTAATGGTTCCCCTTATTCTTACCTGAGCATAACCTTAGCTACATAACTCTGCCTTCTCCAGGTTACTCAGTGCACCATTACCTTACAGTGCTCTCATTTCCCTCAGAGTGGACACTCAAAGCTGCCTCAGTCCATCCAACAAAGCCCTGAATCCTTATCCTTGAGTAGTAACCCTCAACAAATGCTCGCCAGAACTAGCAGGGCAGTTACAAATTTACCTGACTTTGTGGAAAATTGTTCAAGGCTTCTTCAATCTGCTGAAATGAGAGTAATCCTACCCACTTAATTACTGCCCAATCAGCTCACTTTCAATCAGCAGCAAAGCTCTGGGAGATGTTTATTGACAGTGATATCAAGTGAGATTGTCTCACCTATAATTAACTCACCAATGGTAAAATTGTTTATTTTTCTATTTGGCATCAGATTTCATCACATTAAGCAAGGTAAAGCAGAGACAAACTTCAGACCTGAGGTGAGAGTGATTGCTCCTGACATCAATGCGATACTTCACTGGTGTGGGATTCTTGATAAAAAATAAAGTCAATGAGTATCAAAGGCAAAGCATTTCACAGGTTAGGGCATACCATACACAAAGAAATACGTACTCAACAGCCACTCTATTAGGTACACCTGTATACCTGCTCGTTAATGCAAATATCTAATCAGCCAATCATCTGGCAGAAACTCACTGCATAAAAACATGCAGACACAATCAAGTGGTTCAGTTGTTGTTTAGACCAAACTTCAGAATGGTGAAGAAATGTGATCTAAGTGACTTTAACTTTAGAACGATTGTTGGTGCCAGATGGGGTGGGTTGAGTATCTCAGCAATTGCTGATCTCCTTGGGTTTTCATGCATAACAGTCTCTAGAGTTTACAGAGAATGATGTGAAAAGCAAAAAAATCATCCAATGAGTACCAGTTCTGTGATCAAAAAAGCCTTGAAAATGAGAGAATCAGAGGAGAATGGCCAGACTGGTTCAAGCTGACAGTAACTCAAATAAAGTGGCCATTGAGTCTATGAAAGTACATTTTTTCTCCCCTTAAAGGAAACTAGCCAAGTAACTGGTATTAATTTTTTTAAAATTCCTGTTAATATTGTTTTAATAGATGAATGTGTTTGGGCAAAGTTTGTAACTGCATACCAATTTGTGCATTCTCTTATTTCATTTTAGATTATCATTATTTCTTTGTGTTTTTTTTTAAGTCTTGGGTTTGTAATTTCATTGGCAACAAGTTAGAGCTGTGCTGCTTTTTTGAGAGAATGCAGTTTATGCCATTTCATGTACAAGCTGATTGTTTCCCTTCTCCATTGGAACAATGTTCATTCAAGGCTGGCTAGGCTTGTTTAAGTTATGGATAAATTCTGAGTATTGGCATTGCAGCAAGCTTGATATGTGTTGCTTTCTATAATTGCCCCTGAGAAGATGGAGTTATGTGTCCTAGCTGAATCGCTGTGATCAGCATGGTGGTGTTGTTCCAGAATTCCTATCCAGGGACTATATTGCAGACAAAGTGAACATTAATGAATTTACTATGAGATAAGGGTAACTGGGGCCAGGCAACAGACAAAACAATTAACACAGGTCAGAGCACAGGTATTCTGACTGATCTTTTCTGCTCCGTGTGTGTTTTGGTTGCATTCCAAATGACTGCCTATGATTTTGGAGTTATTTTTAAGTGTGAAATAGAAGTGACAGATGCAACAGTCAGAAAACCAACAGTCAGAAAAATATGTGCAGCATTTCTTCCATTACATAACTAGCAAATGTCCCAAAGCATTGCTGACAGCAGGCTATAAAACATGCCGTTTTTTAAACAATGGAACATTATAGCATCTAAAACATAATTATCCAAATTTCTTTATATTGGTGATTAAATGACTGTTGCAGAGCCAAGACATATGCCCTCCTAGTGGCAGAACATGAGGATCTTTCAAACGCTTTGCATCTACATTGCACTGGGAAGGCTATGGCTTGTGAGGCTACATGGTTCCTGACCTATAAAGGCAAAAAAAGCTGTTGCATATTTGCTGTTTCGAAATGTCTCTTCCCAGCCGAGCTTTCTCACAGAGATACTAATTGTGGACGTGTCTGTGCTGTGTGTCAGCTTGTGTGGGAAGGCATACGGAAGAAGCAAGCCAAAGGAACTGGATGGAGCTTAGCGATAGCTCAAGGGAACTCTGCTGCCTTAATGCTTCTTGCACCCCTAAGTGCTTTCATTGACAATGACATGAATATCTGACACTCACACCAGACAAATAGGACTGTTTTCTCAGCTGTCTAGCCATTGCTAACCTGCTCTGTAGAACCTCATTAATACCTCTGTCAATGCTACTGCCACCAGGAGATCCAGATTTACACACAACAGTGGTGAAGCAATGAAGATACATTTCCAATTCAAAATGGTATGAGATTGGTAAAAATTCCATCTTCCCCAGAACATACTGGTGCAATTCTACACTGTCATCCACACGTCAGCTAGTACTCTCTGTTTTGCTGCAGAATCCACTCACAATGTACAAGATCACCAGTGAACTGTCAGGATGGCAGAAATGGTCATGGCAATCTACATCACTGCGGGACTTGTATCTGTCCAGGACAAAGAAGTGGGCAGGTGGACACCACCCACCCTTAATGTTGCCTTTTTCCAAAAGCTCCCTGCAGAATCTCTTGACCATGCAGTACTGAAGGAATACAGCCACCTTTTCAGCAAAGCATTAAAATATGGCTGCATGTGCTCTCTCAAATGAATACAGAGCCTTCACTGGCACTGATATGCAAGAGTAGGACCAATGTCCTGGGCTCAAATTGCTGACTGAACCAACACCTAAACCTGATTATCAGTTTGTTTTTGTTTGTCACAGCTTGCCAGGTACAAATGGCATTACACGGTGAACACACCTTCAGAATGGAAAATGGTGACTCTGTACAAATGGCGGCAGCACACTCACCCACGAAGCATCTGCTGTTTGTGGGGCATCCCGGGGGTAACTAACTGCAAGCCTTTCACAATTCTTTTCTTCTGTCATGCTGTTTCTCTCAATAATGCAAACACATGCAGGATGAATAAATTGCTGCACATTGATAAAGAAGACTTTTTACAGAACATTGCTGTGGTGAGGAGCAGGAAGATAAGGTGGAGTTGATCTTTATTTTCAGCTTATTTCAGAACTCAGAGGGGAAATTACTGAGCTGAGTGTTACAGAAGACAAGCCAAACTCTGTGCTAGATTACTGGAAAGGTTCCTAAACAGAATGCGGTTCCATCATTACCGCACACCCTTTGCAGAGTTAAATGTTACCTATGTAGGTGGGAGTGAATAAACCCAGGATAAATGGAAAAGCTTAGAAAATACTTTAGTTTTGAAATAATTTGAGGAATTTTGAAGATGCATTTTAATCATAAATGATAAACAGAAGAGATTCTGCAAATGCTGGAAGTCCAGAGTAACATGCACAAAATGCTGAAGGAACTCAGCAAATCAGGCAGCATCTGTGGAAATGAATAAACAGTCAATGTTTGAGATGGAGACCCTTCATCCAGTCCTGAGGAAGGGTCTTAGCCCGAAACGTCGACTGTTTATTCCTTTTCACAGACGCTGCTTGACCTGCTGAGTTCCCTAGCATTTTAGATCATAAGAGAATAAGGTTTAGGAGCAGAATTAGGCCATTTGGCCCAGCAAGTCCACTCTGTCATTTCATCATGGCTGATCCATTTTCCTCAATCTCAATTTTGTGTGTGCTACTACATTTAAATCTAAATGATGTGCATTTATACTGTTGAGCTTTACAGCATTTTGACAATGGAGACCATATTTATTTAGATTGTTCTTTGGAGTTGAAGAAAACTTGCTTTCATACCATTTCTGTGGAGGCTGAAGATCCTCACATCTGATCTGTAGACTCTGCCACAGATAGGAAAAGAGCTACTTTTTGTGTCAGGTGGGCAGATTGTATGAGAGATGATGGACATTTTAACCTTGTTTTCACTAAACTCTCAGATGTTCTCAATAGATTTACTTGAGGATCTCAGACCATCCTGAGTGCTCCTTCTTCTCTGAGATTACTCACAGGTTTAGGCTTAGTACCAGTTGGGGAGAATGTTATATTTTATTAAGGAAGCTTTCAGAACCTCCTTCGTGAACACATTAAAATGCATTGCAGCCAACAACATAACAGCTAAGCTACTGGTTCTGAATTTGCACAATCTGTCGGCTGATCTATTCTGCTCTTCTGCTGCTTTGCAGCCGAAAGCTGCTACTCACATGTCACTGGCTTTGCACGTTAATTGCCCATTTTATTTGCGGCAGAAAGTTAAGGCTGGTAATTTAGACCACAAGTAACTTCCACCAATATAATTGTTCATACAGCACTTATCAATGTCCTGGCCCCAAAAAAATGGAAACATTTAAATTGTATGGTCTCATTCCTTCACGTGGATAATTACACATGCACATTGGTTGTTTGTCAGTCTTTTTTCAATGATCCCATTCTATTTCTTTGTTGTGCTGAGAATGCCCACAAGAAAATGAATCTCAGGGTTGCATATGGTGACATATACGTACTTCAATAATAAATTTACCTTGAAGTTTGAATTAACATCAAGTACTTGAAAATACAATGTTTTGAATTTTTAAGGTTTTCTTTTTGTATTTGTTTCTGTATCTGGTTACCCAGTCGGTTTTGGCTTTCAACCTCCTCCTCATCCTTACCATTTTTTTTATCGTACCTTCTATCATTGTGTCAATATGAGCCAGCTTCTATCCCTTGGTCCGTAGACTTCTATGACCAATAGTTCAGACACCTCTTCTAGATTTGTTGCTATCCACCCCATCGATGCCCTTCACAGGTCCCACTCAGGCTTCTGCACACCAGGAAAAACAAGCCCAAAGTCTCCCTGTAACCAAAACCCTCGAAGCTAGGCAACGTTCTGGTGAATATCCTCTGCAGCCTCTCCAGTGCAGTCATATCCTGCATCATTTGCAACCAGAACTGCAGAAAGCTGTTCACAAAGATGTACTAGACCCAACCTGCTCTTACTTCCTCTACCATGGCTAATGAATGCAAATATTCCTATGCCCTCTTTCCACATCAAGCCGCAGATATCATTACGTAAGAAAGCATGCTGTTGATATCATCATTTGCTGATGTCTCATTTCCCCATGTTCCAAAATTAGCCGTTGGTACTGCCTAGAATTCACAGCATTTTGAGAAAAAGGATGCAGGTTACAGTGAGCACTGTGAAATGTCCAGTTTTGCAAACATTTGGCACTTTACAGGTACTCTGGCCCATTTCAGCACATAGCATCACAACGTGCCTGTGGCATTAAATTAAGAATCAGAAGTTAGTTGAAATTATTCAAATATTAAATCCAAGTAAACAGAAAATAGAATGAGAATAGTGCTATTTGGCCTCGCTAGTGTCTAATATAACTTCAACATAACATCCCATCTTCTGTACTCAATACTTTGATTTATGAAGGACAATACGCCAAAAGTTTTCTTTATGACCCAATCAAGCTGTGATACCAGTTTCAATTACTTCTGGGCTTGTATTTGCAAATCTCTTTGTTCTACCACACTCCTCAGTGCCCCACTGTTCACTGTGTAAAACCAATTCTGAATGATTCTACCTAAGTGCAATATCTCACACTTGTCCTTCTTAAATTCCATCTGCCATTTTTCAGCTCATTTTTCCAGCTGATCCAGATCCTGGTGCATACGCTGACAGCCTTCCTCACTGTCCACTACAACCCCAATCATGGTGTCATCCGCAAAGATGTCGTCGGTGGGCAGATTCTTCCAGCTCATCCACGAAACAGCTTTGTCTCTTCCTTTTAATGTCTCTTTTCCCCTTTTCAAAATGGATGGGGTTCTGTCAGAGTCTGTGATCTACAGCTGCACTCAAACTGTGGTTCTTTACGGAGGAGAGCTAGTATATTCCTCCTGGGCTAAATTCATCATATGACCATAAGACACAGGTGCAGAATTGGACCATTCAGCCCATTAAGTGTGCTCCGCTATTCCATCATAACTGATTTATTATCCCTCTCAAACCCATTCACCTGCCTTCTCTCTGTAACACTTGATGGCCTTACCAATAAAGAACCTTCAACCTCCTCTTTAAATATGCCCAAAGAATTGGCCTCCACAGCATCTGTAGCAATGAATTCTACAGATTCATCACCCTCTGGCTAAAGAAATTCCTCTTCATCTCTATTTTAAAGTCCTATTATGAGACTGTGCCCTCTGGTCCTGGACTCACCCATTATTGGAAACAACTTCTCCACATCTACTTTATCTGGACTTCACATTATTCAATAGGTTTCAATGAGATCCCCTCCCCTCATAAGTAGGTGCATCATTTAACTAAATATTTGTTGCAGCCACTGAGAGCAAATTTCATATGCTGAGAGAATTCAGCATGAAATTCATATGATCGTCATATGTTGAGGACTGGAGGGTTGTAGATGTTGTTCCTTTCTTAAAGAAAGGGAGTAGAGATAGCCCAGGAAATTATAGACCAGTGAGTCTTAATTCAGTGATTGGTAAGTTGATGAAGAAGATCCTGAGAGGCAGGATTTATGAAAATTTGGGGAGGCATAATATGATTATTAAGCATGACTTTGTCAAAGACAGGTTGTGCCTTATGAGCCTGATTGAATTTTTTGAGGATGTGACTAAACACACTGTTGAAGGTAGAGCAGTAGATGTAGTGTATATGGATTTCAGCAAGGCATTTGATAAGGTACTCCATGCAAGGCTTATTGAGAAAGTAAGGAGGCATGGGATCTAAGGGGACATTGCTTTGTGGATCCAGAACTGGCTTGCCTACAGAAAGCAAAGAGTGGTTGTAGACGGGTCATATTCTGCATGGAGGTTGGTCACCAGTGGAGTGCCTCAGGGATCTGTTCTGGGACCACTTCTCTCCATAATTTTTATAAATGACTTGAATGAGGAAGAGGAGGGATAGGTTAGTAAATTTTCTGATCATAGAAAAGTTGGGGGTAGGATAGCGTGGAGGGCTGTCAGAGGTTACAGCAGGACATTGATAGGATGCAAAACTGGGTTGAGAAGTGGTAGATGGAATTAAACCCAGATAAGTGTGATGTGGTTCATTTTGGTAGGTCAAATATGATGACAGAATATAGTATTAATGGTAAGACTCTTGGCAGTGTGGAGGATCAGAGGGATCTTGGGGTCTGAGTCCACTCAAAGCTGCTACGCAGGTTGACTCTGTGGTTAAGAAGGAATACGGTGTATTGACCTTCATCAGCCGTGGATTGAGTTCAAGAGCCGAGAGGTAATGTTACAGCTATATAGGACCCTGGTCAGACCTCACTTGGAGTACTGTGCTCAGTTCTGGTCACCTCACTATAGGAAGGATGTGGAAACCATAGAAAAGGTGCAGAGGAGATTTACAAGGATGTTGCCCGGATTGGGGAGCATGCCTTATGAGAATAGGTTGAGTGAACTCGGCCTTTTCACCTTGGAGCGACAGAGAATGAAAGGTGACTGATAGAGGTGTATAAGATGATGGGAGGCATTGATCGTGTGGATAGTCAGAGGCTTTTTCCCAAGGCTGAAATGGCTAGCATGAGAGGGTACAGTTTTAAGGTGCTTGGAAGTAGGTACAGAGGAGATGTCAGGGGTAAGTTTTTTACTCAGAATGCGTGGAATGCATGTGGTGAATGCGCGGAATGGGCTGCTGGCGACGGTGGTGAAGGTGGATACCGTAGGGTCTTTTAAGAGACTGCTGGATAGGTAGATGGAGCTTAGAAAAATAGAGGGCTATGACTAATCCAAGGTAATTTCTAAAGTAAGTACATATTCAGCCCAGCATTGTGGGCCGATGGGTCTGTATTGTGCTGTGGGTTTTCTATGTTTCTATGCTTTCTAACTGATGATCGATCATATGAGTGAAGTTGCTTTGCAGCTGGTCTTGAGCTAGACTGCAGGTGAGAAAGCCTAGGTGCAAGAATTGCCTCTGTATCAGGACTGTTTAAATAGGGTTGGTGCTGATTCAGAGTTTCCAATTCCTTAAATTTAATCCATTCATTAGGAAGTGTAGAAGACTGGCAAACTTTCTGAACCATGCAAACTGAACTGAAACGGGAGGGAGAAAGAGAGAGATTACCTCCGATCAGGGTGGCCTGTCTACCCAATGCAGGCATGTTACTGAAAAGGCAGAGGAAGGAGAAAGCTCACGTCCAACCTTCATGACTTCAGAAAGTATAGTGACTGGAGGTCAGTGCAGCCAGAATTCTTCACTTAAGACACAAATGCATTGAGGTCAATTACAGAAATAGAGGCAGTCAGTCACGCAATATACACTTGTTGTTTATTGTTTCTTATCTAATGGGTAGTGATTGTATTACAGTAAAGTAACTGCCTGGAATATAACAGGATATTCTTCATTCACAGGCTGATGGCAAAGGATATTTTCAGTAATCACACTTGATAATCAGCTGATTACCAGATATACATTTGTACAAGAGCAAAATGTGTTGACAACGCAAAGTGTGGCAACACTTGCGGGCTGCCCCCACCCAGCACATCCTTAGTTGGTTGTGAATGCAAATGATGCGTGTCACTGCATGTTTCAATGTACACGTGATAAATTAATCTGAATCTGAATCTAAACATATGCAGTTAAGACTGGAAACCTGAATCATAAATTAAAATGCCAGAAACACCCAGAAAGCCAGGCAGCATCAGTAGAGAATAGAACTAACATTCCACATAGATGGCATTTTCATTGAGACCAACTCTACTCTGATTTGATGCTTCATGAATAAGAGAATCATTTTCCTAAGTCAAGTAAATGATTCATTGATTCATGAGGAAACAGTTGTGTCTTCTTTCACTCAAATTATGAAATATGACTTTTTGACAAATCCTCTAGCCTTCTATTTGCTCTTGAAATTTGAAACATAATGCCTAGCGTGGAGGAGCAGCAGGGAGTTTGAACAAGAAGAGGTAAGAGAGAGAGTTAATAGCTATCTGTGTGAGAGTAGGTTGCAAGGAAACAAGAGGGGATTGATGGAAGTTATTTCAGAACTGGCATTGAATTAATGAATGAATGGCCACCTGCCATGACAGAAGGAAAAAAAAGAAAAAGATAGAGAAATGTTGAATAATTGCATTTGGTTGATAACATTGGGGAGGTTTGATTCCTTCCCAACCCTCATTCCCCTGAACCTTCTTTTTGGTCCGTAGTGTCAAAACAACAAAAAGCAGTTCTTCACTTTACATTGCATGTCTTTGTTCATGCCTAGCACGTTTCCACCCTCTTGCTACTTATTAAAGTAAAACAAGTCTGGGGCCTGGACCTGCTGAAAATGTCGGAACATCAAGCTGGGGATACTGCACAGAAAAGAAGGCAGGTGAACCGGGTTGAGAAGGATAATAAATCAGTCATGATCAAATGACAGAACAGATTCAATGGGCCAAATGGCCTTATTCTGCCCCTATGCCTTATGATCTTATGAATGTAATCAGTCATGAATATTATATGTATATATCTGTCTTATACGTCTGTTGGGACATGATACCGGGTCCCACAACTTGCATTTGAGCTCATGTGACTTTGTGATATGGTGCAACTCAAATTACCTGCGTCTCAATATCACCAAGACCAAGGAGATGGTGGTGGACTTTAGGAGATCTAGGCCTCATATGGAGCCAGTGATCATTAATGGAGAATGTGTGGAGCAGGTTAAGACCTACAAGTATCTGGGAGTGCAGTTAGACGAGAAGCTAGACTGGACTGCCAACACAGATGCCTTGTGCAGGAAGGCACAGAGTCGACTGTACTTCCTTAGAAGGTTGACGTCATTCAATGTTTGTAGTGAGATGCTGAAGATGTTCTATAGGTCAGTTGTGGAGAGCGCCCTCTTCTTTGTGGTGGCGTGTTGGGAAGGCAGCATTAAGAAGAGGGACGCCTCACGTCTTAATAAGCTGGTAATGAAGGCGGGCTCTGTCGTGGGCACAGAACTGGAGAGTATGACATCGGTTGCAGAGCGAAGGGCACTGAGTAGGCTACGGTCAATTATGGAAAACCCTGAACATCCTCTACATAGCACCATCCAGAGACAGAGAAGCAGCTTCAGCGGCAGGTTGCTATCGATGCAATGCTCCTCAGACAGGATGAATAGATCATTACTCCCCAATGCCATTCGGCTTTACAATTCAACCGCCAGGAGTAAGATATGTTAAAGTGCCAGGGTTAGGACTGAGCTTAAGTTACCATTCAATGTATTTTAGTAAACTATTTAAGAACTTTTTAAAAGCTATTTATTAATGCTTTTTGAGAGCGTGATTTTAGATGCATATCATATTTATACTGAGTTAGGTATTGTATGTAATTAGTTTTGCTACAATAAGTGTATGGGACATTGGAAAAAATGTTGCATTTCCCCATGGGGATGAATAAAGTATCTATCTATCTATCTATCTATCTATCTATCTATCTATCTATCTATCTATCTATCTATCTATCTATCTATGTCATACAGTGAAACTCCAAAGCATTACTGAGGAAAATGCAATTCATCAGATACATAAGGTCACTTATCTAAAAATCAGTGGTTCAGGTAGAAACATCGAAGACATTAGCTGCAGTCTAGGAGTCAATTCTGATTTAAACAAATTGAAGTTATATTCAAAGGTACAGGTCTTTCCCAGGTTATAAATGTTTTATTTATGAATCAGAACCAGAATCAGAATCAAAATCAGATATAATATCAGCAGTATATGTTGTGAAATTTGTGTCTTTGTGGCAGCAGTACGATGCAATACATATTACATTAATAGAAAGAAAATACGAATTACGCTAAGTAGACATATATTAAATTGTTAATTGAAATAAGTAGTGCAAAAATAGAAGTACAAAAGTAGTGAGGTAGTGTCCATGGATTCAGAAATCGGATCTGCTCCTGGGACCAGCGTGTGAGTGCCGGCACAAGAAGCTTCGGCTGTGCCTCTGCTTTCCTGGATGTTTGCATAGATTCGTCACTTCACCAAAAACTTCTATAGCTGCACAGCGGAGAGTATCCTAACTGGCTGCATCACAGCTGGGTATGGAAACACCAATGCACAGAGTGGAAGACTCGACAGAAAGTGGAGGATACAGCCCATTCCCTCACAGGCAGAGCCCTCTCGACCGTGAGGCACTGCCACAAGAAAGCAGCATCACTCTTAAAGGACCCCCTTCATCCAGGCCATACACTCCTCTTGTTACTACCATCAGAAATGGAGGTACAGGAGCCTTAGGTTCCATACCAACAGGTTCAAGAACAGTTATTAACATACAGTCATTGTGCTCTTGAATCAGTGTGGATATCTTTGCTCACCTCAACTCTGAACTAACTCCACAACCTACAGACTCTCTTTCAAGGATTCTACACTCATGATCTCAGTATTATTTATTAATTTTTTTATTTGAACATTGTCTTCTTTTGCACATAGGTTGTTTGTCAGTCTTTGTTTTTGTATAGCTTTCCATAAATTCTATCGTATATCTTTATTTTCCTGTAAATGCCTGCAAGAAATGCACCTCGAGGTAGCAATATAGTAACATATATGTACTTTGATAATATATTTACTTTGACCAAGACTTCTTATATCTCCTCTACGTTATCTCTGAGATTTCTTCTGAAGTACTTTGTTCATTTTATGTTTTCCTCTGGCTTATACCAATTGAGCTGTGGACTTTTGCAGATGGGGCTACTCTGTGAATGCCTCTCTGGGCAACTGCACACGGCTGGAAATATTGGATTCAATGTCCCTCCACACATACAAAACTCTGCCGTGAAAGTTCAAACTCGCATCTCCCATCATTTCATTGCTCACTGAACCTTCACTGGCCCCTGCTCTTAAAAAGGCCTTTGTGTTAAAATGGTATCCGAGGCCTTCCTTTTCTGTGTAATCTTTTTATCCTACCTCACACTGGCCTCTCGATACTCTTGCTTTTGTGCATTCAAAAATGTTTGCCTCCACCAATGGCAATTGAACAGAGTAGATCCTACACTCTGGATCAAGCTAATATGAGGGGGCATAATTTTAAGGTAATTGGAGGAAAGTATAGTGGGGGATATCAGAGTTAAATTCTTTACACTGAGGGTGGTGGGTGCAAGGGAAGCCCTGCCAGGGGTAGTGATAGAGGCAAATTCATTAAGGGCATTTAAGAAATTGTCGGATAGGCATATGGATGATAAAGAAGTGGAGGGTTATCTCCAAGGGAAGGGTTAGATTGATCTTAGAGTAAGTGAAAAGGTCTGTGGACATCATGGCCAAAAGGTTTCTCTTTATTGTTATATTTGAACAGCTGTTCAAATTATATAGTTCCCTTTGATTTGGAAAGTGTAGTGGATAAACAAAATATTGGACTCTGTGAAAATACTAGGCAGATTTAACAAACAATAAACATATAAAACATAGAACATTCCAGAACCGTACCTTTAGTCCACAATGTTGAGTCAATCTTTTAACCTATTCTAAGATTAATCTAACCCTCTTCTCCAAGATGTCAATAATAGGAATAATTAATAGATTTACTGTCATTATACAGAATTTTGAGCCATCTCTTCTTGAGAGATGCAAAAGTTATACCTACTGTGGCAATATTTAATATAACATTGGAATTTGCATTAGGGTCCAATATATAGCAGATTGCAGATAATTTGCAAATAGCTGAGATATGGTTCATAAGGCTTCAACATGGAAATCCACCCAAGGATCAGAAAGTAACCCTACAGAATCATGAGGGTTGAAAACTATGTTTCCTTGCTGTAGTTTGATTTTTAAGACAGAAGATTCAAAACTATGTGTGCCCATCCAAGTACCAATTATGTAGGGTTTAGAATACCTCGATGTGTCAGGAATGCCTTAGAAATTACCTTCTTGATGAAGGACTTACAGTTCTACAGCCTTCGAAAAGCTGTTACGTCGTTAACGCTGAGCCTACAATGCAGCAATGGTCCATCTGGCTCAGCAGGTCTTTACAAGTCCTCCTACCCTTTTGCATCAAAACTCATCATCAACACCCAGCAATGCCTTTCTCCTTCACAGACTAATATACTACTTGTCCTCGGAGAGAACATGCTCCACATTCAAACAACACACTGGGTTGAAGTTTCTTCTGAACTCCCCTGTTGGATTTAACCCTTGTAGTAATTCGGAGGTGGGTTACTGGCACCTTAAGACCAGTCACTTTGGGCAGATGGAGCTCATCAACCATGTTGGCAGCTCACCTAGCAGAAGGAAAGCTCTGATCTGAAACCTCTTTGCCCTGCGGCCATACCCACTCATTGAGAAGGCTTCGGGAGTAAACCCTGAGGAAAAATCCGGAGCTGTAGTCCCTGAGGCAGTCCCTACGTCAGTTCAATGTGGACTGGCAACTCCTACGACACTGATGGCATTGGTGCCTGCTGTCCCTCTGAGTTCATCAGATGTGTAGAGGGGGAGCTTGCTCTCCATATTGAGTATCTAAGATGCCACATCCATGCTTGGTCCTCACTCACACACTCAGGAGCTCAGACCCAAGCTTTGCCCATCACACCTTTGTTTCTGCAATCTCTCACACAGCAGAAGCTCTCCCAGATCTTTTTGCTCTCTGTTCTGTGGTTTTGAAGGAAGTAACTTTTAGAGCTTGTGTTGTTTATACAAAAGAATAGCATAACTGTCCTGATCTATTGGTCTATACAACCGCTGAGCTGTGCTTTACTTAGGGCTGTCCCATCTGTTGCGAGGACTGAGACGTGCAATTGCCTTTAAAGCAGACAGAAACACTCTAGCTCTGAGTGTCCAAAGGCGCTGCTGGATAGGTACCTTCTGTAATCCCTCATGGGAGCCATAAAAACTGTGAGTTTGGGAGAACAGTGATCCTAGTTGTCAAATGAACAAACACATCTGCTAAAAATATTGTCATGACTAAAGTTATAAACTCCTGCCAAACACCGATCACGTTCTTTGTGAGTATGCTTGAATGCATCTTCTTATGATGTGAGCATTAATGAGTTTTCTCAGCGATACCTTGCAATCAATTATTAAACCTTTTATCTAACAGACTAGTATGAAAAATAGTCATGTCTCCAGAGACATTCTCAATGTTCTGAGCTGTTGGGTACACACACTCAAAATGCTACAGGAACTCAGGTCCTGATGAAGGGTCCCAGCCTGAAACGCCAACTGTTTATTCCTCTCCATAGACGCAGCCTGACTTGCTGACTTCCTCCAGCATTTTCTGTATATTTCCAGCCTCTACAGAATCCCTTATCTTTCTGAGTTATAGGGATTGGCCTGGGTTCCTCAGTGTTTTAGTGAGCCCCTTCTGGGGCACCGTGAGATCTGCTGCCAAACAGGTCCGACTAAGTCACTCTGCTGGTTCCTGGCAAGGTTTCAAGTGAACTTAATGTGTGACAAATAGGACCAGAGGAACTAGAACAGAGGAGACCATTCAGCCCCTCGAGCCTGTTGGAATCTGCTTCCGATTCATTTATTAAATGTTCTGTACATCAAAACATAGAGCGAAATGCGTCATTTGTGTAAACAACCAACACACCCAAGGACGGGCTGGGAGCAGCACACAAGTGTAGGCACTACGACACCTGCGAAGCGTGGCCACCATGCTCGGCAGAACAACACAGAAGACAACAAGCAAAAAATAACAGCAGCAAAATGAGCCCCCTTCCACCCTCACACCCCCAGGATAGAACATCTTCAGCCTCCAGCCTCCACAGACGTTGTGTCCGCCACTCAAGAGGGTGATGGCTAATTTGACTGATTCTGCGTGCCTCCTTGATATACTATTGAATAACTTTCTGCCATTGTTCAAGCTTACTCATTAATATAGATTGAGTACCGCTTATCCGAAATGCTTGGGGCTAGAAGAGTTTCGTATTTTGGATTGTTTTGGATTTTGAATATATAATGAGAGAGCTCGGGACTGCCATTGTTTCTGACTGAATTTATCTGCTACTAGTAAGCAGTCTTTGTCTTACACTTGTTTATCACGTGTACAGTATGTACTTAACAGTAAAAATTGTTAAATACCGTTAATATAATAAAAATGTAATATGTACAGGATAACAAAAGCAGCACAACAGCGTCAGGAGAAAACCTGAATCAGCTGTTGAACAACAATGAACAACGGCCGGCTTTCTGCTCCACCTACAATGCCGTGTTTTTAGTAAAAGGTTACAGTACACGGTATTTGTATTTTACCTTTTTTTTTAGGTTTTATATAAGTTATATAAACAATCAACATTATAGACTAGTTCCGGTGTTGGATTTTCTTAAGTGACACTTAAAAAATTTAATGCCGCTCCTTTCTTTAAATTTCTGCAACCAGCCTGCAGAATATTCACAATTGCCTTCCATTTTCAGTTCATCACGATAGATCTTTGCCTGTTTCATGATCAGCATACCGTTAAGCAGCACGGATTCACTCCAATGCTGACAGTACACAATCAAGATCTTCATTTGTACCCCAAAGACATTGCTTGAAGTTGTATAAGACATTGGCAAGGTCTAATTTGGGGTATTGTGTGCAGTTTTGGTCATCTACCCACAGGAAAGATGTGAATAAGGTTGAAGGAGTACAGAGAAAATTTTCAAGGATGTTGCTAGATCTGGAGCACCTGAGTTAAATGGAAAGATTGAATATTCCTTGGAACATAGAAAGATTGAGAGGAGATTTGATAGAGGTATACAATACTATGAGGGGTATAGATAGGGTAAGTGCAAACAAGTTTTGTCCAGTAAGGTTGGGTGGGACTACAACCAGAAATCATGGGTTAAAGGAGAAAGGTGAGAAGATTAAGGGGAACATGAAGGAAAAGTTCTTCATTCAGAGGGTTATGAGAGGGTTATGAGAAGCTATCAGCACAAATCGTGCACACAAGCTCAATCTCAACGCTTAAGAGAAGATTGGGTGGGTACATGGACGGTAGACGTTTAGAGGCTGGAGGGTTATAGTCCTGGTGCAGGTCGATGGTTTGGCATGGACTAGATTGGCCAAAAGGCCTGTTTCTGTGTTTCTATGACTCTATGATATGCAGGTTGATATGCTAATTGGCTACTGTAAATTACCCCTAAAGGGTAGGTGTGTGGTCAACTCTGGGGAGCATAAAAACGGGATTAGTGTAAATGGGTAGTTAATAGTCAGCAGAGACTCGGTGGGCCAAAGGGTCTCTTTCCATGAAGTATCTCTATATGACTTTCCATGAGCACCATAAAGGGAGGATGGCAGATTTCTTTCCTGAAGGTCAAACCGGGAAGATTTTTATGATGATCCCATACTTTTGCAGTTACTGTTCTGAAAGAAATTTTGATTTTAACTCAAGATTCATTTAACTATTTGAGTTTAAATTCCCCAGGTGGGATTTGAAATCAGGTATCTCGATCAATGGTCCTAGTGGCCAGTCCAGTAGAGTGATCACTAATACTATTAATGTAGCATGTGCTGCTATTGTGACTCCTGTCTCCCCTTCCCCCACCACCACTCTGCAACCCTGTCTCCCTCAGATCCCATCGTCAGCTCCTAGGCCCTCAGAGGCTCCATCTTCCTCTCACCTCAACCCTCCCTTCTCCACTGACACTACCAGCCTCCCTCCCCCCTCCGATCCCAGCTCTCATCTGTGCCGGGTCTTTACCATTCCCTCCGACCTTCAACTCTCTGAGGCAGAGTGCTCTGTCCTCAGGAAGGGCCTTGCCTTTGTCCCCCTTCGTCCACACCTCAGTGAGTTCCGCATATGCCATGACGCTGAACTCTTCTTCCGCTGGCTCTGTCTTCGAGCCTACTTCTTTGGCAAGGACTCTCCTACCCCCACTGAAAACCCCTTCTCCCGTCTTCAACCCTCCTCCTCTTCATGGACACCCTGCTCTGGTCTTCTGCCTGCTCTGGATCTCTTTATTGCTAACTGTCAATGGGACATCAACCGTCTCAACTTCACCATGCTTTGTTCCAATTCCAACCTCACTCCTTCCGAACACTCTGCTTTCCACTCCCTCCACACCAATCCCAACCTTACTATAAAACCGCTTATAAGGGGGCTGCTGTTGTAGTCTGGCGTACTGACCTCTACCTTGCCGAGGCACAGTGACAACTTGCTGATACCTCCTCTTATTTACCCCTCAATCATGACCCCACTAAGGAGCACCAGACCACTGTCTCCAACACCATCACCAACCTTATCAGCTCTGGGGATCTCCCATCCACTGCCACCAACCTCATAGTTCCCACACCGTGCACTTTCCGTTTCTACCTCCTACCCAAGATCCACAAACCTGCCTGTCCAGGTAGACCTATTGTCTCAGCTTGCTCCTGCCCCACTGAACTCATTTCTGCATACCTTGACACTGTCTTATCCCCCCTTGTTCAATCCCTTCCCACCTATGTTCGTGACACTTCTCACACTTAGAATTTTTTCAATGATTTTAAGTTCCCTGGCCCCCACCGCCTTATTTTAACCATGGATGTCCAGTCCCCATATACCTCCATCCCCCACCAGGAAGGTCTCAAAGCTCTCCGCTTCTTTTTGGATTCCAGACCTAACCAATTCCTCTCTACCACCACTCTCCTCCATCTAGCGGAATTAGCCCTTACTCTCAATAATTTCTCCTTTGGCTCCTCCCACTTCCTCCAAACCAAAGGTGTAGCCATGGGCACCCGTATGGGTCCCAGTTATGCCTGCCTTTTTGTTGGCTTTGTGGAACAGTCCATATTCCAAGCCTATACTGGTATCCATCCCCCCCTTTTCCTTCGCTACATCGATGACTGCATTGGCGCTGCCTCTTGCTCGCATGCTGACCTCGTTGACTTCATTAACTTTGCCTTCAACTTTCACCCTGCCCTCAAATTTACCTGGTCCATTCCTGACACCTCCCTCCCCTTTCTTGATCTTTCTGTCTCTATCTCTGGAGACGGCTTATCTACTGATATCTAGTGTAAGCCTACAGACTCTCACAGCTACCTGGACTATTCCTCTTCCCACCCTGTCTCTTGCAAAAATGCCATCCCCTTCTCACAATTCCTCCATCTCAGCCACATCTGCTCTCAGGATGAGGCTTTTCATTCCAGGACGAAGGAGATGTCTTCCTTTTTTAAACAAAAGGGCTTCCCTTCCTCCACCATCAACTCTGCTCTCAAACACATCTCTCCCATTTCACGCACATCTGCCCTCACCCCATCCACCCGCCACCCCACTCAGGATAGGGTTCCCCTTGTCCTCACCTACCACCCCACCAGCCTCTGGGTCCAACATATAATTCTCAGTAACTTCCGCCACCTCCAACGGGATCCCACTACCAAGCACATCTTTCCCTCCCCCCTTCTTTCTGCTTTCCGCAGGGATCGCTCCCTACACAATTCCCTCGTCCATTCATCCCCCCCATCCCTTCCCACCGATCTCCCTCCTGGCACTTATCCTTGTAAACGGAACAAGTGCTACACCTGCCCTTACACTTCCTCCCTCACCACCATTCAGGGCCCCAGACAGTCCTTCCAGGTGAGGCGACACTTCACCTGTGAGTCAGCTGGTGTGATATACTGCGTCCGGTGCTCCCAGTGCTACCTTCTATATATTGGTGAGACCCGACGCAGACTGGGAGACCGTTTCACTGAACACCTACGCTCTGTCCACCAGAGAAAGCAGGATCTCCCAGTGGCCACATATTTTAATTCCACATCCCATTCCCATTCTGATATGTCAATCCATGGCCTCCTCTACTGTCAAGATGAAGCCACACTCAGGTTGGAGGAAAACTGGCAGGTTATGGGGTAGTGTGGGTTTAGTACTTTTTTTAAGGATTATATGGGTCAGCACAACATGGAGGGCTGAAGGGCCTGTACTGTGCTGTAGTGTTCTATAGTTCTATGGTTCCAACATCTTATATTCCATCTGGGTAGCCTCCAACCTGATGGCATGAATACTGATTTCTCTAACTTCTGTTAATGCCCCTCCTCCCCTTCTTACCGCATCCTTTCCTTCCTTCCTTATTTATTTGTTTGTTTGTTTGTTTGTTTATTTATTTATTATTATTTTTCCCTCTTTTTCTCTCTCTGCCCCTCTCACAATCACTCCTTGCCTGTTCTCCATCTCCCTCTGGTGCTCTCCTCCCCCTTTTTTTCTCCCTAGGCCTCCCGTCCCATGATCCTCTCCCTTCTCCAGCTGTGTATCCCTTTTGCCAATCAACTTTCCAGCTCTTAGCTTCACCCCACCCCACCCCCTCCGGTCTTATCTTATTTTGAATCTCCCCCTGCCCCTCCCACTTTCAAATCTCTTATTATCTCTTCTTTCAGTTTGTCCTGACGAAGGGTCTTGGCCCGAAACGTCAACTGAACTTCTGCCTATAGATGCTGCCTGGACTGCTGCATTCCACCAGCATTTTGTGTGTGTTGAATGTAGATATATGCTAGTTTTCCTTACATTTCTCATGTTTGTCCCCTCCCAGAACTATTGTTTTACAGTATACCTCCCTCCAAGTTTCTGGATTTGGGAGAGTTCATGAATACACAATTCTGGAAATCAACAGGTCACTTCCACAATAAAGCAATTCCACCTTAAAGTCATATTCAGTGGTATATGGCTGTTTAAGATTATATTAGTTCTTCCTGCAATTCTATAAATATTGGTGAGTCATTTACATTTTCCTTGTTTATGTAGGGAATAACAGATGGTGAAGTCATGTAAGAAACTCAAGAGCATTTGATGATGTCAAAGACCGTGAGAAGAAACTTGGTGCAATTTTTGATCAACATACAACGCTGAGAGGGTGAGTACAAATCTTATTTGAAAAGGAAATCTTGTTTGTCTTGTATGCACTAGAAGAACATATAGGCTGAGGCAGATTGGGCAAAAATATCACCTTATGTTCTGTGCAAAATCACTTGCTATGACAACAGGAATATTTTCACCACTGATTCAAGAGTAAATATTTAGCTGCTAGCCTGTATCAGCCACCAGCTTTGAAGTCCAACCAGTCATTGAGCAAGATTAAAGTGTGGAGGCCCAAGAGTGGAAACCAAACCTTTGTTCGGTGCCTCCTGCCTGTGTTGAACCCTCCCTCTCTCCCGCTCTCTCTCGCTCTCATTCTTTCTCTCTCTCTCACTCACTCTCTCTCTCACTCGCTCGCTCTCTCCCCTGCTCTCTCTCACTCACCTCTCTCCCCTGCTCTCTCTCTCTCTCTCTCTCTCTCTCTCTCTCTCTCTCACTCACTCACTCACTCTCTCTCTCCCCTTCCCTCCAAACTCTCTCTCCCCCTCTCTCTTTCCCTCTCTCTCCCTCTCTCTCTCACTCACTCTCTCTCTCCCCGTTCTCTCTCTTCATCACTCTCTCACTCACTCTCTCTCTCCCCTGCACTCTCTCTTCCTCTCTCTCTCACCCCATTCTCTCTCCCTCTCTCTCTCACTCACTCTCTCTCTCTCCCCTGCACTCTCTCTTCCTCTCTCTCTCCCTCTCTCTCTCCCTCTCTCTCTCACTCACTCTCTCTCTCCGTTCTCTCTCTTCATCACTCTCTCTCTCCCCGCTCTCTCCCTCTCTCACTCTCTCTCTCCCCTGTTCTCTCTCTTCCTCTCTCTCTCACACTCTCTCTCCCTCTCTCTCTCACTCTCTCTCCCCCATTCTCTCTCTTCATCTCTCTCTCACTCACTCTCTCTCCCCCACTCTCACTCACTCTCTCCCCACTCTCTCTCACACTCTCTCTCTCCCTCTCTCCCCCGCTCTCTCCCTCTCCCTCTCTCTCACTCACTCTCTCTCCCCCGCTCTCCCTCACTCTCTCTCTCACTCGCTTACTCTCTCCCCGCTCTCTCTCACTGTCTCTCTCTCCTGTTCTCTCTCTCCCTCTCTCTCCCCGCTCTCTCTCTCCCCGCTCTCTCTCTCCCTCTCCCTCTCTCTCTCCCCGCTCTCTCTCCCACTCTCTCTCCCCCACTCTCTCTCTCTCTCCCCTGCTCTCTCTCCCTCTCTCTCTCACTCACTCTCTCTCTCCCCACTCTCTCTCCCTCTCTCTCTCACTCACTCTCTCCCCTGCTCTCTCTTTTTCTCTCTCCCTCACTCTCTCTCACTCACTTGCTCTCTCCGCGTGCTCTCTCTCTCTCCTGCTCTCTCTTCCTCTCTCTCTCCCTCTCTCTCTCCCCGCTCTCTCTCTCCCTCTCTCTCTCTCTCTCACTCTCTCTCTCCCTGCTCTCTCTCCCTCTCTCTCTCCCTGCTCTCTCTCTCTCCCTCTCTCCCACTCACTCTCTCCCCCGCTCTCCCTCACTCTCTCTCTCCCTCTCTCTCTCCCCTCTCTCTCTCCCTGCTCTCTCTCCCTCTCTCCAACTCACTCTCTCTCCCCGCTCTCTCTCCCTCTCTCTCTCACTCACTCTCTCTCTCCCCGCTCTCTCTCCCTCTCTCTCTCACTTACTCTCTCTCCCCTGCTCTCTCTCTTTCTCCCTCACTCTCTCTCTCACTTGCTTGCTCACTCCCCGCTCTCTCTCTCTCACTCTCTCTCTTCCCTGCTCTCTCTCCCTCTCTCTCTCCCCCTCTCCCTTTTCCACTCTCTCTCTCTCCCTCTCTCTCTCTCACTTACTCTCTCTCCCCTGCTCTCTCTCTTTCTCTCTCACTCTCTCTCTACCCCATTGCTCTCCCTCACTCTCTCTCATTTGCTTGCTCTCTCCCCCGCTCTCTCTCTCACTCTCTCTCTTCCTTGCTCTCTCTCCCTCTCTCTCTCACTCTCTCTCCCCTCTCCCTTTTCCACTCTCTCTCTCTCCCTCTCTCTTTCACTCACTCTCTCTCCCCTGCTCTCTCTCTTTCTCTCTCACTCTCTCTCTCTACCCCATTGCTCTCCCTCACTCTCTCTCATTTGCTTGCTCTCTCCCCCGCTCTCTCTCTCACTCTCTCTCTTCCTTGCTCTCTCTCCCTCTCTCTCTCTCACTCTCTCTCCCCCTCTCCCTTTTCCACTCTCTCTCTCCCTCTCTCTTTCACTCACTCTCTCTCCCCTGCTCTCTCTCTTTCTCTCACTCTCTCTCTCTACCCCATTGCTCTCCCTCACTCTCTCTCTCACTTGTTTGCTCTCTCCCCCGCTCTCTCTCTCACTCTCTCTCTTCCCTGCTCTCTCCCCCCTCTCTCTCTCTCTCACTCTCTCTCTTCCTTGCTCTCTCTCCCTCTCTCTCTCTCACTCTCTCTCCCCCTCTCCCTTTTCCACTCTCTCTCTCCCTCTCTCTTTCACTCACTCTCTCTCCCCTGCTCTCTCTCTTTCTCTCTCACTCTCTCTCTCTCTACCCCATTGCTCTCCCTCACTCTCTCTCATTTGCTTGCTCTCTCCCCCGCTCTCTCTCTCACTCTCTCTCTTCCCTGCTCTCTCCCCCCCCCTCTCTCTCACTCTCTCTCTCCCCCTCTCCCTTTTCCTCTCTCTCGCTCGCTCTCTCTTCTTGCTACCACGGGAGGTTCAGGAGTCTCGAGTCCCACGCCACCATGTTCGAGAATAGTTATTACCCTGCAGCCATTGGGCACGTGGTAACTGCTGGAGGAACTCAGAACCCAGGCAGCATCTGCGGAATGGAGTAAACAGTCAATGTTTTGGGCCGAGACTCTTGGTGTGCGTTGCTTGGGTATCCAGCATCTGCAGGCTTTCTCTCGTTTGTGATCAAGCCCCTGGACCTGCTTCACCCACCTCAGCACTGAACTAACCCCACATTTGTGGACTCACTCTCAGGGGCTCTACAGATTACGTTCCTTGTTTTATTTGTTTACATTTTTTTTACTATTTGCACAATTTGTCCTCTTTATTCAATCTTTATTGTGCTTGGCTTCTTGTAGATTCTATTGTGCTTCTTTGTCTTGAGGGTGTATACATACTTTGATAATAAGTTTGAACTTTGAGTTCATTCTCAAAGCCATGTATTTACCACCGTGAGCAGTAGCAGTTTTTGTTTGCAAGATTCATTTTCTCTGAATGCTTTGTTTAAGCACATGTTCCATTAAAGAGAATCCTTTACCACTGAATCCACTGAGAAATCAACCATATCATTACTGAAGAGATGAACAAATTTTGACAGTTATTTAAAGGATTGCTTAAAGGACATCAGTAGTTGATGATGCAGTTGACAATCTCCTGATAAGCTCCCGGTGAAGAAAAATCTGAACTCAAACATTAAAACAACCACAAAGCTCTTTACCTTCTGTATTACACCTGGATCAATATAGTTTCACTAATAATTATTCCGGGTGTTTTATTTCTTCAAGCCAATATTTGCCTGCCTTGTGAACGTATTTCACTTCCCAATGCTGCTGCCAAAGTACTTTTGCATTGCTATGAACCACTAAGAAACTTTTACAGCTAGCAATACTACCTTACAGCTCATCCGGGTCTCTTTTCATCTGTAGTTAATTCAAACATTTTATGCATTACACAGAAATAATATGATGCTATATGATTCTTCAGTAATTGTTCATCAGAGAAGGACGAGGGCATGTCAGAATCAGAATCAGGTTTAATATCACCGGCATATGTCGTGAAATTTGTTAACTTGGCAGCTGCAGTACAATGTAATACATAATAAATATCAAAATAAATGAATTACAGTAAATTAAAAATAGAGATGGATCGGCCATCCTTTTGGTCACTCACAGTTAAAGTAGTTACAGTTGGATCCAACTACTGCGAAGGAAATGTGAATCTATATTTCATTAAAAGTGACTATGATAATGATTAGTGAAGGCAGAGCTGGGGCATATAGCAAAGCTTCTGATGGGATTCATTGCACTGTTTTCCAGATATGAAGAGCCACCTCCACCAGTTGGTGTTCAGGATCTATTGTCTCACACTGTACATAGTCTAATCCGTACTGTGTTAATAGAGAACTCTAAAATCTGTTCAGGTGCCTTCTTTAAAGGAGATACACGACGAACAAATTCAAAGATTCTGTTGACATTGATCTTTGGGGATTTATTTTCATTCCATCAGGAATAAATACAGCATTTTAGTCACGGGGAAATGTCCAAGACATCTGTAGTAGTGAAATCCATTGAAGCATGAATATAGACCATCATCCCAGGACATGCCATGCTGCTCTCTGCAAGAGAATGCCAAAAAGTCATTTACACCCACTGAGAGATGAAACTGAGCTTCAGATTAGCATCTCATGTGAGAAACATTCCTCCACAGTGCCCCAAAGTGACTGACCCCACCAACGTGATGAGGGTCTGTCACTGTTTACCCTTCTACAAAACCTTTCTAATAGATTTTTTTTAATGCCAGTGTCAAAGCATGGCTCTGGCTAACGTAAGCATTGAATTTGTGCTTTTGTGAATCTCAGAGCATTGCAATGACCTCTGTTGGACTTTCCTCCCTTCTTCCATTTGATTTACAACCGAAGGGACAAGAAGTGATTGTTAGAGTTTTGGGTGCCAAAAGCAAGAAAGGATAGAGGGCTTGAAGTCAATTAGCCATGATCTTGTTAAATGTTTAAGCAAGTTCAGCAGATTGGATGGGCGGACACTGTGCCAAGTAGCCACCAATTGTATAAACCAATGTATCAGGGCTACCATGATGCATCTGAACTTTATGTGTGGCCTCTGTTGTAGATCGTTGAACTCACTTGCATCATACATTCTGAGTTGAAGCAGCTATAATGTCCCGCACTTATCATGTTAGATAGATAGATAGATAGATACTTTATTCATCCCCATGGGGAAATTCAACTTTTTTCCTATGTCCCATACACTTGTTGTAGCAAAACTAATTACATACAATACTTAACTCAGTAAAGAATATGATATGCATCTAAATCACTATCTCAAAAAGCATTAATAATAGCTTTTAAAAAGTTCTTAAGTCCTGGGGGTAGAATTGTAAAGCCTAATGGCATTGGGGAGTATTGACCTCTTCATCCTGTCTGAGGAGCATTGCATCAATAGTAACCTGTCGCTGAAACTGCTTCTCTGTCTCTGGATGGTGCTATGTAGAGGATGTTCAGAGTTATCCATAATTGACCGTAGCCTACTCAGCGCCCTTCGCTCAGCTACCGATGTTAAACTCTCCAGTACTTTGCCCACGACAGAGCCCACCTTCATTACCAGCTTATTAAGACGTGAGGCGTCCCTCTTCTTAATGCTTCCTCCCCAACACGCCACCACAAAGAAGAGGGCGCTCTCCACAACTGACCTATAGAACATCTTCAGCATCTCACTACAGACATTGAATGACGCCAACCTTCTTAGGAAGTACAGTCGACTCTGTGCCTTCCTGCACAAGGCATCTGTGTTGGCAGTCCAGTCTAGCTTCTCGTCTAACTGTACTCCCAGATACTTGTAGGTCTTAACCTGCTCCACACATTCTCCATTAATGATCACTGGCTCCATATGAGGCCTAGATCTCCTAAAGTCCACCACCATCTCCTTGGTCTTGGTGATATTGAGACGCAGGTAGTTTGAGTTGCACCATATCACAAAGTCCTGTATCAGTTTCCTATACTCCTCCTCCTGTCCATTCCTGACACACCCCACTATGGCCGTGTCATCAGCGAACTTCTGCACATGGCAGGACTCCGAGTTATATTGGAAGTCTGATGTGTACAGGGTGAACAGGACCGGAGAGAGTACGGTTCCCTGCGGCGCTCCTGTGCTGCTGACCACCGTGTCAGACCTACAGTCTCCCAACCGCACATACTGAGGTCTATCTGTCAAGTAGTCCACTATCCAATCCACCATGTGAGAGTCTACTCCCATCTCCGTTAGTTATTGCAATTAGTTAGTCCTTAATTGTTATTGCAATTAAGAAATACAGCAGGGTAACATGGCTTTCTAGCCCAACAAGCTTGTGTTGCCCAATTGCACCCATGTGATTAATTAGCTTACTGAACCATATGTCATTGGAATGTGGGAGGAAACCAGAGCACCCAGAGGAAATCTACGTGGTCATGGGGAGAATGGACAAACTTCTTGCAGACAGTGGTGGAATTGAACCTAGGCCACTGGCACTGTAATAGCTTTACAATAACCAAACACATCTTGCAATATTTAAGGACAACTACCCACTAAATTCATTGTCTCTCTCACACCTTTGGGACCCCAGCTTTATGTGATAATTAAAGACAGACAGACAGCCTTGGAAAAGCATACTCCAAAATAACTCACTGCATTTGCAGGTTATTGCAAATGACCTAGATTCTGGAGTTTCATACCCAAGGGAGACCACTCTGCAGTTGGTTTTGAATTTCTGGGTATCTGTGAGCTAAGGTGTTTGCATGCACTGTGATGGAACTGAAGCAGATTTTTATTTAGGGGAACTAAACATCTGTTAACGGCAGAGAAGGGAAATGATTCAATTGTACGCAGCTACAAGTGAAACAGAAAACTATACCCATGATAAATAATTACCAGTTCAAATATTTTCCCACATGACTCTTCCTCTTAGCCTTGATTGAATTCAGATTGCTGTGTTGCTCTTTGTATAATTTCCATCCTTCAGAGAGATGTCAGGCTGTGGGCTCTATTGTTCTTTTAGTTTTCCATTAGTTATCTTGTGGTTATAACAGCCAACATATATTGGACTCTAGCAGAAGAGATGTTGGTGCAGCGAAGTACAGTGCAGAGAGCTATGATAAGGTAGTTGGGAAATGTCTGCTATCCTCCACTTGTGAAACTATTGGCCTCAATGCTGATGCTACAAGGACAAGTTGACTAAACCTGCTGGACTTTCTAATAACCAGCTTCCACATGAGAGCAGGTTTCTAATTGAAGATCCATTGTGCCGGAACATCTGATGACTGGGCACTGCTCCAGAAGAGCAACTTGATAGCAAATTGTCCTGGAATAACTAATTTACGGGAACTATGATTATTGAGTACAGGAGGAGGAAACCATAAATCCATAAGGCAGTCCTCAATCAGGGGATCAGAGGTGGAGAGGGTCAGTAACTTTAAATTCCTTGGCATTATCACCTCAGAGGATCTATCTTGGGATCAGCATGGAAGTGTCATTGCAAAGAAGGCACAGTAAAATGTCCACTATCTTTAGTTGATACCTCCACCTGTCATTTAAAACTTTATAAACTTCTATAGATGCATGTTGGAGAGTAAGTTGACTGGTTACATCACAGCCTAGTATGGAAGCACCAATGCCCTTGAATGGAAAAGGTTACAAAAAGTAATGGATGCAGTCCGGTAAAGCCCTCCCACCATTGGGCACATCTACAAGGAGTGCTGTTGCAGGAAAGCAGCATCCATCATCAAGAACCCTCACCATCCAGGCCTTGCTCTCTTCTCACTGCTGCCGTCGGGCAGGAGGTACAGCAGTATTAGGTTCCACAGCACCAATGTCAAGAACAGATATTACCCTTCAACCATCAGGCTCCTGATTAAGTATGGCTAACTTCACTAAGCTCAACTCAAGACAGATTAGACAACCTACAGACTCAAATTCAAGGACTGTACAACTCACATTCTTAATATTTGTTACTTGTTTATTTATTATTATTCTTCATTTTTTGTATTTGCCCAATTTGTTGTCTTTTGCACATTGGTTGTCCATCTTTGTCTGTGTGCAGTTTTTCATTGATTCGATTGTGTTTCTTTATATTTACTGTGAATGCCCACAAGAAAATCAATCTAATGGTAGTATAGCAGTGGTCCCCAACCACCAGGCTGTGGATCGGTAAACCGGGCCATATGCTACCGGGCCACGAGGAAACAATATGATTTGGTGGTATGAAGCGATATGAGTCAGCTGCATACCTAAGTCGAGGACTGAGCCTTAAAGCCACAGTGTCACCTAGCGTGTGTAGCAGGGGATACTTGACAGATGATATCAGTGGGATGGGGGTTCTGGACTATATATAAATGCATATTCTGTGTTGTATTTTTTACTGATATTCTATATGGGTTTGTTGACTTGTATGCATCAGGCCACACCACCACTTGGGGGGAGGGTGGGGTCTCGGGACTCTTATCATGTAATTTTGATTGTGTGTGTGCTCACTGTGTGTGACTGTTGATAATGTATCTTTGTACTCGAGTCCATAGTAATGCTGTCTCATTTGGCTGTATTCATTCAGATTCAGATTCAGTTTATTGTCATTTAGCAACCACAAATGCAATGCAGTTAAAAAATGAGACAATGTTCCTCCGGAATGATATCACAAAAGCACATGACAAAACAGACTATACCAGAAAATCCACATAACATTTGGCAATCCCCAATCCAAAGTCCGGAGAGGCTGCTGCGTATTAATATTGCGCTACCGTCTTAGCGCGTTCCCCAGAAAGGAGCTCCAAATCCACCAGACAAAACAAGACCAAAAACTAAAGCTACAAGACCTGCACAAAACCACATAGTTACAACAGTGCAAACAATAGCATAATTGATTTAAAAAAAAACAGACCATGGGCACAGTAAAAATAGTCCAAAGATGTTAAAGGACTATAAGTTCAAAAGAAATCACCACACAGTTTCCACAAGTCCCCAGGGTCCCGACAGACTCACCATCCCACGCCGGAAGCAGAAGGGAATACCCCCGCTATGGACTCCCACGGCGCCGCCCGACTCAGCCTCACAGATGCAGCACACAATGAAAGCTCCGTCGAACCCAGCCTCGCAGACGCAGCACACACCGAAAGTGACCTGACCACAGTGGACTCCGAGTCCGTCGAACCTCCGAGCCTCCGACCATCCCCTCCGGCACAGCTTCTCCGAGCACCATCCTCTGCCGAGCGTATTAAGATGGCCCCGCCAACAGCCATCATGAGTATTCATATATGGTTAAGTGACAATTAAACTTGAATTGAATACTCATGACTGTGTAGTCGGTGCAGTGCTGTGTCTAACAATGCAGCACTTTTATCAGGTGGATTAACAACAATGACAAGATGGAGTGCAGGAAAGAGAATGCCTTCCTTTAGTCATAGTGTCAGACCAACAACCCAACCCATAACATCAGCAAAACAAGAGAGCTGTTTGTTGATGCGAGGAAACCTGTCTTCCTTCAGCAGAGATGCTGTGAAGATGGTCAACAGCTTCAAGCTCCTGGGCATCCATATCACCAGCAACTCTCCCTGGTCCCTCCACACTGTGCAGTGAGCAAGAAAGTGTATTTGTGTATGTATTTTCTTCAACATCTGAGATCTGACATGTCCACAAGGATTATTTCAAACTTCCACAGATGTAGAAGTGTATGAGGCCATTTTCAGGTTGGAGGAGCAACATCTCATATTCCACTTAAGTAGCCTCCAACCTGACAGCATGAAATTCAATTTCTCCAACTTCTGGTAATTTCTTCGCACTCCCACCTCTCAATTTTCCATTCCACATTCTGGCTTCCCTCTTACTCCTTCTCTTCTCCTCACCTGTCTATCAGCCCCTTCCGACATCCCTCCTCCTCCCCTTTCTTCCAACCTCCTCTCCTATCAGTTTCCTTCTTTTTCAGTCCTTTACCTGTTCCGCCTATCACCTCCCAGTGTTTCACTTTGTTCAACCCCTTCCCCCTCACCCACTATCCCCCCTCACCTGCCTTCCCCTATCACCTACTTATTCTGGCTTCCTCACCCTTCCTTTCCAGCCCTGATGAAAGTTCTCAGACTGAAATGCTGACTTTTTGTTCCTGTCCATAAATGCTGCATGACCTGTTGAGTTCCTCCAGCATTTTGTGTGCGTTATAGAAACAATGCTGATAAGTCTGGAATAGGAACTGCTCTGCTCTGGGCCAATGGAACCTGCAGAGAGCAGTAAACACAGCCCAGTCCATCACATATTCCTCTATTCATTCATTCCAGTCTACCTTCACTGTGCATTGTTTCAGGAATGCTAACAGCATTCTTCAAGCATGTCTGCAACCTCTGGTCATTCACTTTTCTGTCTTCTACCTTCAGAAGAAGATAAAGGAGTTTGAAACCCCTGATGACCAAACTCAAGAACAGCATCTCTTTCACTGCTTTCAGACTTCTGAAGCAATCACATCTTTCACATCCCCATTCCTGCTGGGGCTGCCACATTCTCCTACTCCTAACTTGACCTTTCTCAATTATTCTGTTATTGTCTCTTGCCCATCCCTTTTAGCACAAATTCAGACTTCACTACAATCTTGGCACCGCTGTGTCATCTTGCACCTGTCGCTACATTTATTATTGTGATGTACTTCTATGAGCTTCACTCAATCAAGGAGTTTCAGTGCACCCCAGTGTATGTGACAATAACCTGAATCTGAACCTCACTGCTCTGGAGTATCAGACGTGGCAGAATGGTCCAGGTAAGCTCAAGGTGGCACAACATTCTAGAGTATTTAATTCATGGCAATTGTTCTGAAATATCTAACTGATGCTGCATTGTATAAGAATATCCGAGAAAAAATAAATTATGTACTTGAAAATATAAAGTATACTGTTATCCTCCAAAGTGGCACTGTGCACTTTTCTTGTGTATCACACCAGAAGAGGTTTCCACTTGTAATTTATTGCCTCTGATTTTACTTCAAGGGAATCTAGGACCCTCAGCACGTTTCTCCGTCCGGATACTCGTGCACATTTTGAGCCTCTGCTAGAGCAATGCACAGCTGAAGCCATAACTGTCCTCAACCTTTCCTCGGTATTAATGAGTTATCCACTTGGTTTCATCCCTGTAACCTCAACCTAACGTGCCAGAGACATTTCTGCAGGTGTCTCTCTGCACTGCTGTTGAATGATTATGTTGTAATTTTTGTCATTAATATGCAGGGCGTGGCAGGTCGAGGTAGAGTGAAGAAGAATTGTATGTACTTATGCTTAAGGTGCAAGTGTGATTGTATTCTGTCTTCACACATAAAATGTTGGAGGAACTCAGCAGAACAGGCCACATCTATGGAGAGCAGTAAACAGTTGACGTTTTGGGCTGAGGCCCTTCATCAGGACTGGAAAAAAAAGATGAGAAGTCAGGGAAAGAAGGTGGGGAGAGGGGAGGAAGAAATACAAGGTAGTAGGTGATCAGTGAAACCAAGGGGGGAGAGGTAAAGTAAAGAGCTGGGAAGTCATTTGGTGAAAGAGATACAGGGCTGGAGAAGGGTGAATCTGATAGGAGAGAATAGAAGGCCATGAAAGAGAGGGAAGGGGGAGGAGAAACAGAGGAAGGTGATAGGCAGGTAAGGAGATAAGTTGAAAGAGGGAAATGGGAATAGGGAATGGTGAAGGGGGTCATTACTGGAAGCTCAAGAAATTGATGTTCACGCCATCAGGTTGGAGGCTACCCAGATGGAACTTAAGTGTTGTTCCTCCAACCTGAGTGTGGCTTTGTCATGAGAGGCCATGGACATGTCAGAACGGGAAAGGGAAGTGGAATTAAAATGGGTGCCCACTGGGTAAATTGGTTGAAGGAGCAAGTGGCAGAAAGGGAAACTTTAGGGACATTTAAGAAAATCCTAGATGGGAACATGGAGGATAGGAAAATAGATAGATAGATAGATAGATAGATACTTTATTCATCCCCATGGGGAAATTCAACATTTTTTCCAATGTCCCATACACTTGTTGTAGCAAAAACTCATTACATACAATACTTAACTCAGTAATAATATGATATGCATCTAAATCACTAACTCAAAAAGCATTAATAATAGCTTTAAAAAAAGTTCTTAAGTCCTGGCAGTTGAATTGTAAAGCCTAATGGCATTGGGGAGTATTGACCTCTTCATCCTGTCTGAGGAGCATTGCATCGACAGTAACCTGTCGCTGAAACTGCTTCTCTGTCTCTGGATGGTGCTATGTAGAGGATGTTCAGGGTTTTCCATAATTGACCGTAGCCTACTCAGCGCCCTTCGCTCAGCTACCGATGTTAAACTCTCCAGTACTTTGCCCACGACAGAGCCCGCCTTCCTTATCAGCTTATTAAGACGTGAGGCGTCCTTCTTCTTAATGCTTCCTCCCCAACACGCCACCACAAAGAAGAGGGCGCTCTCAACAACTGACCTATAGAACATCTTCAGCATCTCACTGCAGACATTGAATGACGCCAACCTTCTAAGGAAGTACAGTCGACTCTGTGCCTTCCTGCACAAGGCATCTGTGTTGGCAGTCCAGTCTAGCTTCTCGTCCAACTGTACTCCCAGATACTTGTAGGTCTTAACCTGCTCCACACATTCTCCATTAATGATCACTGGCTCCATATGAGGCCTAGATCTCCTAAAGTCCACCACCATCTCCTTGGTCTTGGTGACATTGAGACGCAGGTAGTTTGAGTTGCACCATATCACAAAGTCCTGTATCAGTTTCCTATACTCCTCCTCCTGTCCATTCCTGACACACCCCACTATGGCCGTGTCATCAGCGAACTTCTGCACATGGCAGGACTCCGAGTTATATTGGAAGTCAGATGTGTACAGGGTGAACAGGACCGGAGAGAGTACGGTTCCCTGTGGCGCTCCTGTGCTGCTGACCACTGTGTCAGACCTACAGTCTCCCAACCGCACATACTGAGGTCTATCTGTCAAGTAGTCCACTATCCAATCCACCATGTGAGAGTCTACTCCCATCTCCGTTAGTTTGTGCTTTAAGATCTTGGGCTGGATGGTGTTAAAGGCACTAGAGAAGTCAAGGAATGTCATCCTCACAGCACAACTGACCCCATCTAGGTGAGAGAGTGATTTGTGCAGCAAATACGTGATAGCATCCTCCACTCCCACCTTCTCCTTATACGCAAACTGAAGCGGATCCCGGGCGTGCCTGGTTTGTGGCCTCAGATTCTGTATTATCAGCCGCTCCATGGTCTTCATCACGTGCGACGTCAAGGCAACAGGTCTGAAGTCATTCAACTCCTTTGGTTGTGGTTTCTTCGGTACCGGGACAATACAAGATGTTTTCCACTGTCTGGGTACTCTTCTCTGATCTAGACTCATGTTGAAGATGCGCTGTAGTGGTTCTCCCAGTTCAGTCGCACAGGCCCTCAGTAATCGTGGGGAAACTCCATCCGGTCCAGCCGCCTTGCTGGTACAGATCTTCCTCAGTTGACCTTCCACCTGTGCAGCCGTAAACCTGGGCGTGGGCCAGGTCTCCTGTGAGTGGATATTTTCCTGTGAGGGAAGTAAGCCTGGTGTGGAGTTCTGCAGTGAGGGTGAGATTGTGCTGTCGAACCTATTGAAGAAGTTGTTCAGCTGGATCGCTTTCTCCACATCTCCACTTATGTTTGCCCCCTGTTTTGCACCACATCCGGTGATGATCTTCATCCCATCCCACACCTCCTTCATGCTTTTTTCCTGCAGCTTTTGTTCTAACTTTCTCCTATACTGCTCCTTTGCCCCCCTTATCTGTACTCTGTTCCTTCTGAACTCTTTTAAGCTCCAACCGATCACCATCTTTAAAGGCCCTCTTCTTCTGGTTTATGTGGGAGGTCTATGTGGGAGGAAAGGGTTAGATTGATCTTAAAGTAGACTAAAAGGTCAGCACAACATCATAGGCCAAAGAGCCTGTACTGTGCTGCAATGCTCTATGTTCTATGTTCCTGTCAGTAAGGTTCTCCAGGCCTATGGTTGGAGGGATTGTGTTTAATAGAACAGGCTCTGCCATAGAGTCAAATGGGTTGCAGTCTGCAAGGTGTGGAGTTAAGCTGGCTGGGAAGGCAGGCAACAGCTACAGTTCATTTTGATTCTAATCTTTGAGTAAGTTTCATTTGTCATATGCAATAGATCTTCCAGGCCTACATCTCACCCGGCAATTGATACATCTTAGATGATTTGGGTTTCTGAGGAATTCTTTGAAAATATGAATTGCCTTGAATAATAAAACTAAAAAAGGTTAAGGTAACTAAGACTGGAAAGCATAGGTTTGAGGTGAGGAACAAGAGATTAGATGGGTCTAAGATGAGATGAGGTGAGTCTGAGGAAGAATGTTTTCTACTCAGGAGGAGGTTGCAATGTGAACAACAGAGACAAAGGGCGGAACTCAGCAGTATCCATGGAGAAGTATGGACAGTTGACGTTCCAGACTAAGACACTTCATCATGACTGCCTGACCGGGTGGGGGAGGCACTGTAGGTACTCTCACAACAGACACCAAGGCATCTGTGGGTCAAATATTGTGCAATGGGATTAGCATCAAAAGGTAAAGACAGCATAGACTGGCATAGACAGAGTGGACCAAAAGGGCCTGTTTCTGTACTGTATGACTCTGTGGCTCTTCGAGAATTAATGACAGTTCTCTGCCTAATCCCTATGTCACTTTCTTTCCGATGGCACAGGGTGAATGGGATTGTGCATGTTCACTCACAAATCACTCATCACCTGGCAGATTAGTGTAGGGCACAGCTTGCCTTTCAGAACAGTTGAGGCAAGCATTCCTCTCTTGAGTGCCTGTTGTTTCACTGCCTAAGATAGCATAATGAATAAAACATGAATTCAAACCTGTACGTTCAAGGGTGAATTTCAGTTGTCTGGTACTTTTTCAACTCAGCCTGAATACTGCTTGGCCTGAATCTTTGACACAGAGTATTAAAACTGAGCACTTTCCTGCAGCTTCACCTCCTGAAGATTAGGGTTGGAGATGGCTCCTAGCAGGTCTCTATTGAGATCATGGCTTAAACTGGGGATTATTTTGGAGACTGAGAGAGGAGGTAGTCAAGTTAGGTAATGTGCTGTAGTTAAAAAGCTAGCGGACATGGATGGGTGATGAAGAACATCTGGAGTCCAGACCTCCTTTCCGCTCTTGAAAGGCCAGTAATGTGGATATGGGGACAAAGGACATTGGTTATTGTTCGGTTGCCCTAGACTGGTGCATGTCAACACGAGCGGGAGGCATGGGGAGGCATGAGGGCCAATCAGTTGGCGCACTTGGTGTTCTAGTCACAGGGTCCCATCATCGGCTAGTCAGGGTCGATACTGAAGATAGACGGTCAAATGGAAGATTGGTGGCTGTAACCCGACAGCCAAAGCCCAGAGGCCTGTCCTGGGGTTGGAGGACTGTCCGTGTGTGTGGGTGGGAGAGAGGAAAGAACCTTGTTTTGTTACTTGTTGTGTTCCATTTTGTTCTGCTGAGCATGGTGGGTATGCAATGTTGGAGCCAGAATGTGTGGCGACATTTATGGGTTGCCCGTAGTACGTCCTTGGGTATTTTGGGTGTTAGCACTAACAACACAGCTCACTTTACGCTACAATGTACATCTGATAAAGAAATAATCATCTGAATACTCATTATTAGCTTAATTGGCTGTTAAGCATTCTGGTGGTAAATTATTCCTGGCCATTAACTCTCCATGAATATGGACAAAAAGCACAAAAATTGGATTCTCAGTACTATTAAGTACTAGCTTCAGTGATAATGAAATCTGTTAAAAACAAGTAAATCTGATATGTTCAATGTAAATAGCAGATGCAGAGGGATCACAAGCCACAACAGAAGTGATGGGCTTTTGATTATTTTAGCGGACAGAGAAAGGATGAAAAATGAAATGAAGAAATGAAGAACATGAACAACGAAGAACAGCTTGCAACATGTACATTCATTTTGTCAAACACTCAAATCATATTTGACTCCTTCTAAAAATAACCTAGCAAAGTACTTTAAAAAAGTAAACACTAGTTACTTTGTTGGGTGAACTTATTTTTTACTTTTTACTGAGATGTGTGTAGGCCCTGCCGGCCCTTCAAGCTGCACCACCAACCACCCCCAATTTAACCCTAGCCAAACCACGGGACAATTTACAATGACCAATTAACCTACCAACCGGTAGCACCCAGAGGAAACCCACGCAGTCACGGGGAGAACGTACAAACACCTTACAGGCAGCGACAGGAATCCTTGTCTATAAAAGATTATTCTACGAAATTATGTAAATATTGGATAAAGGTGGATGCAGTTTAGTTATAAAGAAAATGGTAAAATCTTCTGCAGTTAAAAAAGAATTAGACTGCTGGACATGATCAGAATTGGTACTGGAACTGATTTATTATTGTCATGTGTACCAAAATACAGTGAAGAGCTTGTCTTGCATGCTTCTCATACAGATCAATTCATTTCCACATTGCGTTGAGGTAGTACAAGGTAAAAGATTAACAGAATGCGGAATAAAATGCCTCACCGCAGAGAAAGTGCTGTGCATGCAGACAATAAAATGCAAGATCATATCAAGGTAGACCATGAGGTCAAGAGCCCATATGAATGCCCATTTCCTTTCTTACGTCATTGTCCAATTTGGAATGTTGCTCAAACCATGTAGATATATCACATAATTTGTTTCCTTACAACTCAGAAGGAGGCGTTTGCGGCCTAACAAGACCATGCCAGTTGACAGACCAATCTCATTCCCCACTAATGTTTTAGAATCAGAATCAGGTTTAACATCACTGGCATATGCCATGAAATTTGTTGACTTTGCGGCAGCAGTATATAATAAAAGAGACAAAACAGCGACTTACATTAAGTATATATATTAAATAGATAAATTAAAATGGTAGTGCAAAAATAGAAATAAAAAAGTAGTGAGTTAGTGTTCATGGGTTCAATGTCCATTCAGAAACTGGATGGCAGAGGGGAAGAAACTGTTCCTGAATCAGTGAGTATGTGCCTTCAGGTTCTTGTATCTCCTTCCTGACGGTAGCAATGAGAACAGGGCATAACCTAGGTGATGGGCGCCCATAATGATGGACATCACCTTTCTGAGGCATCACTCCTTGAAGATGTCCTGGATACTATAGAGGGTAGTGCTCATGATGGCTCCCCATCAATTCTTCAAAATGCTGGTAGAACACAGCAGGCCAGGCAGCATCAATAGGGAGAAGCGCTGTTGACGTTTCGGGCCGAAACGTCAACAGCGCTTCTCCCTATCAATGCTGCCTGGCCTGCTGTGTTCCACCAGCATTTTGTGTATGTTGTTGTTTGAATTTCCAGCATCTGCAGATTTCCTCATGTTTGCCCCATCAATTCTTCTTCTGTTTCTATCATTCAAAGTTCAAAGTAAATTTATTATCACTATTTACAACCCTGAGATTCATTTTTTGCAGGCATACTCAATAAAGCTATAGAATAATATTGGGTGTTCAACCAATGTGCAAAAAACAACAAACTATGCAAATACAGTACCAAAAGAAAAAATAATTATAATAAATAAATAAGCAAAAAATATTGAGAGCATGAAATGAAGAGTCCTTGAAGATGAGTCTATTAGTTGTGGGAATAGTCCAATGATGGGGCAAGTGAAGTCCCCTCTGATTCGAGAGGCTGATGGCTGAGGGGTAATAACTGTTCCTGAACCTGATGGTGTGAGTCCTGAGGTTCCTGTACCATCTTCCTAATGGCAACAACAAGAAGAGAGCTTGATGGGGTCCCTGGTGATATATGCTGTTTTCCTGTGACAGCATTTCATGTAGATGTGTTCAATGGAGGGGGGAGGGCTTAACCCTTGATGGACTGGGCCATATCCAATACTTATTATATGAATTTCTATTCAAGGGCATTGGTGTTTCCATACCAACCTGTGATGCAGCCAGTTTGTGTACTCTTCATACACATCTATTGAAGCTTGTCAAAGTTTTAGATGTCATGGCAAATCTTTGCAAGCTCCTAAGGAAGTAGATGCACTGTCATGCTTTCTTCATAATTGCACGTACATGCTGGGCCCAGGACAGGTCCTCCAATACAATAGCACCAAGGAGTTTAATTCACCTGCCTCTTGGGGCATTTTACAGTGCCCAATTAAACCCCCAAGCTACATGCTTTAGTCATGTGACGGGAAGCCCATATAGCCATGAAGAAATGAGCAAATTCCATATCGTGAGCATTGGAGGGCAGGATTGAAAAGAAGTCGCTGAAGCTGCGAGCCAGAAGCTCCAGCTGTGATTCAGGGGCTTCAGCCCAAAGTGTCAACAGCTACTTTCCTGCCACAGATCCTGCTAAGCCCACTGGGATCCACTAGCAGAAAGTTTGATGCTTTTAGCTGCAGCACAAGGCCACCTTAACAACATGGTGTCCATCATCACAACCATCTGATGCAGAATTATCTCTGGTTTTGCTAAAGGTCTACAGGGCCTTCACTTAAATTAGCCTCCTATGATATTTCTCTAACATACTGTATATTACAGCCATTTTAGGTCTTCCTTCACTATCATCACATTTTGGCTTGAGAAGAGAGCACATTGTTAGATAAATGATGGTCAGTCTCTCCGTGTTTCTGGTTTTTGTTTAAGATTCCTAATCTTACTCTTGTGCTACTGAATATTATTTTCCCCCAAGAAGGACCAGTTTGAAAAAGTGAGTCATTTCTGAGGGCTACTTGTGGAAAAATGTGGAATTTCCAAACTTCCTGAGAGGCTCCCATTGCAGTCATTCTGGCTGTGTGCCAGCACGGAACTCCAGCTAGAAAATACCCTGCTGTTTCCCAACACTTATATCAGTCTTTTACTCAGTTACAGGCACCGAGAGACCTTTGACAGGTTCAGCAGCTAATCAGGTATCCAAACTACAATATTGCATTTGTTAAACCAGGTCTGTTGTCTTAATTCTATATATTCTTTGACCAGATAACTGAACCCCTTTGAAATATGAATTAGAAATTCTTAGAACTAAACACATTTTATAAAATGTTCTCCCTGGTGATTCAGAATAACTTCTGAGTACACACACATTCTAGTCTACCAGGAGCATCAGGAAATGAAATTTAGCTTGATGCAACTTCGAATCTGTTTCACTTTGTCAACATTTATCAATACATGTTTGGACAAAAGACCCTCTAATAGAAACCTTCTTTACCTTCAAAACACACAAAACTTTTTAAAGCATTCTGGGTGAGAGAGCTGCCACTATAAATAGAGGCTGCTCTTCACAAGTGGGTGTGAGAAGGAAGTGGCAGACTGATGGGGTTAGTAACCTCAGCAGCAGTTTGAAGATTCGTGAGATCATTTCAAAGGCCAGGCTTTGTAAAAAAACAGCAGCGAATATTATTGAGCTTTATCATAACAATCTGGTAGCTTCATGCAAGTCAGACTCTTATTTGTAGATTGGTTGCTAATACAGATTTGAGACGCTAACATTTTCACAGTGTGGTGGATAATTATATAGAATTCTGATTACCAGTCTGACAATACAACCTCAGCATGACCAGCCCTATATTTAGATCCACATTGGAAGTCTCCTTGTGTAATAAGTCCCCTTAGAATCCACAATGCTTGCTGGTAAAAGTAAACGAGGGTGATACCACTTTAATTTCTGCTGGATGTGAGTCAGCAGCGCACACTGGCCACAGTTGGCAATTTCCGTGAGAAGAAGAGCCAACTCATTGCTCAAGGGTTGGCTCATTTGTACTGTCCATCAGTGTTTGAAACTTCTGCAGTCTTAGACTCTCCCCATCTGGTCTGGCAATTTACTCCAAAGTTTTATTTTACTTTGGGTTGAAAAGATCACTAGAAATATTCTGCTGGTGAAATGGAGACACAGTTCCCCATTGATAGCCTGATCAGGGTATTTTGAATTGCAGGAATGGTATAAGAAATAATTAATTCATGGATGCCCCTTCTGGGAGACCATCTTCAACTGTTTATTAATGGTCTTCCCTCATAAGTTAGGCATCTTTTACATGTGCACTATCCTCAGTGTTATGTGTTGAATGTACACATGGATGCATATCAGTAACATGATGTTCTATATATTTTGCATATCTACTATGGGGGGGTCTTAGCCTTTCTTGTAGCCCTGCCCTCACTCCATCTTGTGCATTCCCTCTGTTATACAGTTAGATATGTTTGCAAATAACCCCCGTCTCCAGCAACTCATCGTAACTTCTTTGTCGGCACATATCTCACACCTGGGACTTGTAATGCCTTGACAGGAGAAGCAAATGCAAGCAGACGGCAGCACATGCAGGTTCCTCTCTGAGCCACATGTCACATTGCCATCCCTTCACCATCGTGAGACCCTAACCAGTAAAGCCAAGGTTCCCAGCCTTTCTTACGCCATGGACCAATGCCATTAAGCAAGGGGTCTGTGGAGCCCAGATTGGGAATGCCTGCCATAAAAGTTATGTTTAAAGAAGGTGGCTTACTACCTCCATTTCAATAGCACTTAGGGTGGGTAATAAATGTTGCCGCTGCCAGTGATTGCCACATTCTGGAAATGAACAGAAATGAAAATAAAAGATACTTCCGTCTATCCTTGGTTAATCAAGGTTTAAATGAAGATGTAAACAAGAGTAAGAAATAGAACATACCTGCTGTACCATTCAATTACATCATAGCTGAATGGATACATTATATCCCTAATTTTCCTGCCTGCTCCCTATCACCCATCTAGGAAAAGAAATCTCGAATTTCACAACCTTTGAGAAATTATAGTAAATTCCTCCTCTTCTTTGTTTTAAGAAGCGTACCACTCATCATGAGATTATATTCCCTTGTCCTGCATTCTTCTATCACAAGAACTGGCCTCATCCTCACCTTTCAACTGTTAAACCCCTGCAGATCTCTCAGACCTCTCAATGAGGTCAGGTCTCATTCTTCTAAAGAGACCATAGGCCAATCTCTCTTCATTATCCTTATCTCACCAAACTAAATCTGTGAATATTCCCAGTACTGTCTCCACGGCAAATGTTGTCATTGTTTAAATAAGTAGACCAAAACCATACACAATATCTCAGTGATGGTCTTATCAACTATATACACTATATTCCTTGTAGCTCCTCTTTTGTAATATTCCATTTGTCTCTCTAATTACTTGCTTTAAAAGCATGCCAGACTTGTATATTTGGTTGGACCTTGAGACCTTTCAGCTTAATGTTTAATATTTCCCCGCCATTTAAATAGCGTTTCACTATTTTAGTTATCCTCTCATGGTGGAAGTCCAAAATGGACTAAAACTGAAAACAAAAAAAAAGAATGCCAACTGAAATGAGAATAATCCATAACTCTCAGGCTGCTGTGTAAACCAGTGCAGACACAGAAATCTGAGACTTGGAGGAGTTGTCATAATAGCCAAGTTGAGCCTGCAAGGATTGTCTCAATGACCCAATTACCAGAGCTGTGACTGAGTAACAAATGCCTTCTCCATGATATACAGCAGCTGGCTGGTACGTTGAGCAGAATTACTAACATTTCTGGCTGTTGCTTGTTGCTACTTAGGACCAAGTTGCTCAATCTCTACCCTTCAATTTGCTAGTTACTTACCTTTGATTTTCTTCATTCAGAGTCAAAGTGAATTTATTGTCAAAGTATATATAGGTAGGTATATTACCAGATACGATCTTGAGATTCATTTTCTTGTAGGCATTTACAAAGAAAAAAGAAATACAATAGTATTTCTGAAAAAATAAATACATAAACAAAGAATCACTAACAATCAGGTGCAAAATAAGTCAAATAATGCAGATAAAAAATAAATAATACTGAGAACATGAATTTTAGACTTGATTTGTAGATTACTTGAAACTGGAACTGTAGACTGTGGGATCAGTTCAGTGCCAAGTGAAGTAAATAATCCACGCAGGTTCAGGAGCCTGATAGTTGTAAGGTAATTGTTGTTCCACTCCCAATAGGTATGGAACCTAAGACTTCTCTGCCTCCTTCTCAATGGCAGCAGAGAGAAGAGAGTATGGCTTGGATGGTGGGGGTCCATAATGATGGATGCTGCATTCTTGTAACAGTGCTCCATGTAAATGTACTCAATGGTGGGAAGAGCTTTTCCTGTGGCGGAATGGGCTGTTTCCACCACTCTCTGTAGCCTTTTTCATTTCTGAGCATGAGTGTTTCCATACCAGGCCATAATGCAACCAGTCAAGATACTCTCCACTGTGCATCTGTAAGAAGTTTGTCAATGTTTTAGATGACTTCTAAGAAAATAGAATTCTAAGAAAGTGCTTTCACTTGGCACAAGATGTTTATGCGTGCAATTATTAAAAACACTTTCAAATAACTCACAAAGCATGATTTTTTCATATTATTCCTCATTGTTTAATTAAACCAATGTTAACATTAAGGCACTGAGGCCCTAAGGCTAATAAATACCAACAGTTTGTAGCATATAGTGTAATGGCTAAAATCTTGAATGGAACTGAAATGGTCCATTTTTGCTCCATAGAGAATCTCTGTGGATTGGGAATTCCCAGTGCTCAAAACATTCAGATTATGTTCTGAATGCTCCAATGGAAAAAAATTGTATATTTCTGAAGCTTCCTTGCAATCTATCTGATCTGTACAGAGCCAAAACAAAGGTCCTAAGTTCTACAGCAATGACAACAAAGAATTAGGCTCTCGGTAGCTTTTGGAGTATGATAGGTGGGTTGAGGGAGAGCAGTGGTTCAATCTGAACACCTAGTACCTATATGTTCTTTGATTTCTCTTTGATCATGTGTCCTCATGCAGATTTAGGTCAGGAGATTCCCAAGAGCCCATGCTTAATGATCCATTTTTCCATATGAGTTTAAGGCAGCTCATCCCATTCCGCACTAATTTCCCAGTAACCTATTCTCCACATATTCCCATCAACCCCCTCCAGATTCTACCATCCACCTACACACTGGTGGCCAATCAACATACTCATTTTTAGGATATGGGAGAAACCAGAGCAGCCAGAGCAACTCATGCAGTCATAAATGGGATGTTTAAACTCCATACCACCCAGACTGGAGGTCAGGATCAAACTCAGGTCACTAACCCCGTGGGGCTGGCACCACCCGTTATATAACTGGTCTGTCCACCTCTAGTATTCAAAGTTCTTTCTGGCCTCAAGAGGTTTACACTGTACAAAACTGACTCCAGGGAAAGGCGTTCCTTCAATGGCCAGTAACTTAGACCATTTATGCTTGCTTAGGCCCCAAATATCTTGGATACACAGCTCATTGGCACCACAAGTAACACATAACTCTATTTCATTCTCATCTTAGAAACATGATAATCATTTGAAATTATATTCATTATCCTTCTAAATTTCTCCCTTCCTCTCCAACTCCTGATGAGACATCAGCTCTCTATTCCTCTCCATTGGTGCTGCCTGACCTGATGAGTTTATCTAGCATTTTGTGCAAGTTACTCTGGATTTCCAGCATCTGCAGAATCCCTTCTGGTGTATTGTTAGCTTCCTAACTTCTTTGGATTCTTCAGCCTATAGAGCAGGGTGAGATCCCATAAGATATGGTCCATTACAGCAGCTAATATCCATGCAGTGGTTCCTACTCTGGGGTGTACAATCCTCTCAGGGTGGGTATATCAAAGGCATTGTCAGAGGTTACAGGTGGACAATAAGGGTACCCCAAAGGAAGTAAACTCCAATATAGCACACCAGCTTCCCCAACTGTGGGACTGCTGGGAATCACTAGTCATGACTAATATAACTAATACAAGGGGGCATAATTTTAAGGTGATTGGAGGAAAATATAGAAGGGATGTCAAAGCTGTTTTATTTTAACACACAGTAGGTAATCAGTGTGTGGAATGCCCTGCCAAGGATACTGGTAGAGACAGATACATTAGGAAACTCTTAGTTAGGGACATGGATAGCATAGAGGGCTATTCAGAGGGAAAAGTTAGATTGCCCTTAGAGTAGGTTAAAAGGTCAAAGTTCCTGTACTGTGCTGTTTGGTTCTCCATTCTGTGCTTGAATTCCAATTCCTCAACTGAAGCTGTCATCACACGTTGTTGAGGTAAGGGTGGGGAGGCATATTTGGCATATTTTACCCAGTGGAACACTACAATCACTTGGGACTTCCATTCAAAAAAGTTAGGAACCATTGCTCTAATGTGTCAAACCTATATACTTCATAAGTTTGTAAACATAACTCCCTGCTTTCTGAGATCACAGCCACATACTCTTGCCCGGGTTTGTGCACTTTTGGACAGTAAATCATGATTACTTTGCCCCATTTGTAATTGTCCTTCCATCCATCCTCTTTGATCATTTATCGTATGCAAGCAAAGTGACGAAGTATCCCACCCGCACTTGAAAAGATGAGGATGAGCTGTCTTCCGTTACAAGTGGTAACAACTCAGAGCCAATAGGTTTATATTTAATAAAAGATACAGGTATCTGCTAAGTGTTGGTGGTTTGTGAATGAGTTCCCTCCTCTTCTGCACACTTGCACATACAATGGCTTATGACCTCCTTGTTCTAACCAGTTACCTTGGTTACATTAGTATGGCCCTGAAAGGTTTAGTGTGATATTCCTTTCGGAAGTTATCCATTGAATCATCAGCAATTCTTCATGTAGCATACTTTCATGTTTTACACTGTATAATAACATATTTCACATCGTCTAAGACAGTGATAATAGCCATGTCCATCCTTATTTTCATCAACTCTAGAAGATGATCAAGCAGTCAGATGCCAAGACTGTAGCCCAATAGCCCAATGCAGCTCAATAGCCACCATGTTGAATCTTTATGAAGATACTCTCTGGGAGTGTGGTACGAGCTGCCACCAGAATGGTGTATGTGGGTTCAAGTGCATGTATGGAGTGGATATGGAGGACTATGGTCCAGGTGCAGGTCAATGGGGCTAGGCAGAATAACAGTTCAGTATGGAATAGATGGGCCAAAGGCCCCGTGTCTGTGCAGTAGGGCTTTGTGACTCTAGGACTTCTAAAGGAAGCTCTAGGATTTAAACAAAGAAAGGACAGCAAAATATATTTCCAAGGAAGAATGGAATACAGCTCGGAGGAGGGTGGGCAATCTCATGGAACTGATGCCTTTGTCGTTCTTTGTTACGGAGGTTATGGGTCTGCTGCTGTCTGAGTAGCCTAAGCAAGCCACTGTATGCACTTTGCAGGTGGCACACAGCAGACAAGGTGTGCCAGGAGCGGACAGAGCAACTATCTAGGATGGCAAAGGAAGAAGCAATCAAACCGAGTTTCTCTCAAAAAGGTTGCCTTGTTCTGGATGGTACTGGGATTCTTGTGTACAGCTGGAGCTGCACTCATCCTGGCACGTACAGATAACACCCGAGTTACACCTTGTTGATGGTACGAAGGTTTTGATAAGGAATCACTTACCATGGGATATCCTCCCTTAGACTTACTCTTTTAACCTCAGTATTTGACTAGTCGGTGACATTTTCACCCTCACCCATTTAACGTTAATGGTGGGGTTTTGGCAAAGGTAGTACTGTCAAATGTCAAGCGTAACACGTGGGAGGTGGTCATTGTTTGGTGTTCCGTTAATGTTGCCAGTTATCAGCTCATATCTGAATAGACTTCCTGCACGTACTCATTAACTGCTTTGTTATCTGGAGAGCTGTAAAAGGAATTGGACATTGGGCAGTCATCACTAAACATCCCTACTTCTAAACACAATTTGGTATCTGTAGAAACATCATGGGTTTGAGATAATTGGCTTCCAGCAATGTCCAACATGTTATTTCATGATAAGTATAATTCCAATCTTTGGAGTTGTCACTTTGATTCCCAGTGGTTTCAGCTTTGCCTGGGTTCTTTGGTGCTTCAGTCAGACATTTTAGCCTCACCCCCACCTCACCTCTGGAATTCAGGGTTTCTTGCTAATGCTTGCTGTAGTGACCGGGCCCAAACATAGCATCAGGGAGCAGGTTATAGGTAAGTGCTGCTTAACTGCACCATCAGTGACACTTTCCAATACACTGCTGAAGATTGATAGGAGACTAATGGTGCATTAATTAGTCGGATTGGATTTGTCCTACTTTCTGTGGCAAGCATAGACGTGGGCAATTTTCCAAATTGTCAGGGAGCTGCGAGTGTTGTAGCTGTACTGGAACAGATTGGCTTAATGTGCAGCTAGTTCTACAGTGCAGGTCTCCAGTCTGCAGCTGGACTGATGTTTGGTCCCGGAGCCATTGCACACAGCCATTCCCTCATAGCATGTGGATGGAAGTCTGGCAGCTGTGACAAACGGACATCAAAATCAGAATCAGGATTATTATCACTGACATATACCAGGTAATTGGTTGTTTTGTGGCAGAAGTATAGTGCAATATATTAAAAAACTATAAATTACAGTAAGAATTATACAGTATATACAACAGATTCTGTTTAATTGGATCAGCCACTTATTTGGCACAAATCTTAAAGAACAAAAACTAATCAGGAAAATAGCCAGGATTCCCTTTGTATATTGGGGACACTATGCCACTTAATTGGGACAGAATGATTGTTGCCAAACTGTTTCTAACTAACAAATCATGTAAACTTGTGTGGACGTTGGACAGTTTAGCATATGTAAAGCAAATAGCTTTTAAATAGCATCAGTTGCTTGAGTTTGTGTTCTATAAGTAGTGATTTTTGCCACTCATAGTTGGCAAGTACTAAGCAGTGACAATTCAGAACAGTTTTGCTCACCGCATTAAGAATTTAAAGGTATTAACAATCATCTTGAATGTTATAATGAAAATGAAGATTTGTAGGATGCAGTCATAAAAAGCATTTTATGAAGGCAGGCCATTTTCTTCTCCAGGTGTCTGTGCTGATTTTGTTCATTTGCAGTCAATCAAAAGAACATGGCAGTGTACACTGGATGAATTCCTCCATCAATAACTATTAGGAGCTAATACACAATTCTATAGAACTGTAGTAGTATTGGTTGTGCTCTGATTTGTTCTGTATTATGAATAAACTCTTCTTGGGCTTCCAGCTGGCTAACGGTATCGATTTTAACTGATATTTCAATGACAAACTCTGTTATCTTCATCAGGGATGATGCCTAGGCATATCTAGTCCAGTGGTATTTATAGCCCCAGCATATTGTCCCACCTGATTGGTTAGACTTCATCCAGTCAGGGTTTCCCCTGCCCCACCTTGTTTACAATCAAATTCCAGTTCTTACTTAGAGTGAGACCTTGGTCTTTGTTAAAATTCTTTTCCTCTAGTTTTATTTCAAAAGCACTAGGTCCTTTTCCAGTTCTGTATTACATTTAAATACATAATTTATTACTCAGTTAAAAAAATAGATTGACTTTTTAAATATTTTTGACCATTTCCATGCATATGTGTGAGATAGTGTTTATTGGTTGACTTAATGTCCGTTGGGAGATCTGATGGTGGAGAGCAAGCAGCTGCTCCTAAAGCATTGAGTGTGGGTCTTCAGGCTCCTGTAGCTCCTCCCTGATGATAGCAATGAGAACAGGGCATGTCCTGGGTGGTGGGGGTCCTGCTGAGGGATTGCCTTTTGAAGATGCTAACGCCTAGCGCCCATGGTGCAGATGGCTGAGTCTGCAACCCCATGCGGCACTTTCTGAACCTTTGCAGTGGCCCCTCACTGCCAGATGGTGACGCAAGCAGTTCAAAAACTTTCCACGGTTGCTGGAAACTTGCTGGAGTCTTTTGAGACATGCCAAATATCCTCAAACTGTTAATGAAATATAGCCATTGACATCAATATGTTGGGCCCAGGATAGATCTTCAGAGATGTTAACAGCCAGGAACTTGAAGCTACTCATCCTTTCCACAGTTGATCCCTCGATGAGGACTGATGTGTGTTTCTTCAACTTCCCCTTCCTGAAGACCACAATCAATCCCTTGGTCTTACTGATGTTGAGTGTAAGGTTGTGGTTGAGACACAACTCAACCGGCTGATCTACCTCACTCCTGTCTGCCTCCTTGTCACTTTCCAAGATTCTGTCAAATTAATCGCAAATTTTTAGATAGCACTTGAGCTGTTCCTGGCCACACAGTCATGGGTGTAAAGAGAGTGAAGCAGTGAATTAAGAGCACATCCTTTAGGTGTGCTGGGTGCGGATTGTCAGCAAGGGGGAGATGTTTTGTCTGATCTGCACTTACTGTCAGGTATAGAGTGAGGTATAGAAGCCCAGGTTTTGGAGTTTGCAGATTAATACTGAGGGTATGAAGGTGTTGAATGCTCAGCTATAATCAATAAACAGAAGCCTGACGTAAGTATTGCTGTTGTCCAGGTGGCCAAGGCCATGTAGCGAGCCACTGAGATTACAGCCACCTTTGTTGCTGTTGTTTTCTATGGCATTCACACTTCTAACTGAAGTGCACCCGAGAGAGGCAAACGCAAGTCTGTCTGTTCGGGAGCTGGGGTTGGATCGATCTTTGTCTGGCATCTCATACACAGCCATTCCAACATGTTGGCATTGCCTGATGGAGTCCTTGAAGCATGCAAGCCTCCACACAACGTCAATGCTGGAGACCTATTGTAGCGGGTCCAGGTCCTTGCATAGGCAGGAATTAATTCTGGGCAAAAGCATGGGGCAGTTAGTCTTCTCAACTTGGGCACTGGTATGTTTGTTGCCCTTCTGAAGCGGGATGGAACCTCCAACTGCAGCAGCGAGAGACTGAAATATCCTCGAACATTCCTGCCAGTTGGTTGGCACAGGTTTTCAGTGCCCTACCAGGTACACCATCAAGGCATGATGCCTTGCGAGGATTGATCCTCTTGACAGATGTTCTGACATTGGCCTCTGAGACAGAAATCACAGGATTGCCAGATGCTGCAGGGATTCACACAGGTGTAGTTTTATTCTCGTTTTTAAAACATGCATAAAAAGCATTGAACTCATTCTGGAGTGAAGCATCACGGCCACTTATGATGCTGGCTTTCACCTTGTAGCAAGCCTGGTATTATTCCGGATGTAGTTCTCCTCCTGAATTAGCTTGACAGCAATGACGGTGTGAGGGATCTGTGTGCAGTCATGCATGTACAGAATCTGGTGTAGTACAGTTTTTGTGTTGCCGAGAGGACTGTGCAGTGTTCATGCATGTACAGAATCTGGTGTAGTACAGTTTTTGTGTTGCCGAGAGGTCTGTGCAGTGTTCATGCATGTACAGAATCTGGTGTAGTACAGTTTTTGTGTTGCCGAGAGGTCTGTGCAGTGTTCATGCATGTACAGAATCTGGTGTAGTACAGTTTTTGTGTTGCCGAGAGGTCTGTGCAGTGTTCATGCATGTACAGAATCTGGTGTAGTACAGTTTTTGTGTTGCCGAGAGGTCTGTGCAGTGTTCATGCATGTACAGAATCTGGTGTAGTACAGTTTTTGTGTTGCCGAGAGGACTGTGCAGTGTTCATGCATGTACAGAATCTGGTGTAGTACAGTTTTTGTGTTGCCGAGAGGTCTGTGCAGTGTTCATGCATGTACAGAATCTGGTGTAGTACAGTTTTTGTGTTGCCGAGAGGTCTGTGCAGTGTTCATGCATGTACAGAATCTGGTGTAGTACAGTTTTTGTGTTGCCGAGAGGTCTGTGCAGTGTTCATGCATGTACAGAATCTGGTGTAGTACAGTTTTTGTGTTGCCGAGAGGTCTGTGCAGTGTTCATGCATGTACAGAATCTGGTGTAGTACAGGTTTTGTGTTGCCGAGAGGTCTGTGCAGTCATGCATGTACAGAATCTGGTGTAGTACAGTTTTTGTGTTGCCGAGAGGTCTGTGCAGTCATGCATGTACAGAATCTGGTGTAGTACAGTTTTTGTGTTGCCGAGAGGTCTGTGCAGTGTTCATGCCCAAAAGTACTGCCATAGTCAGATGCATTGGATTGGTGAGGACAAGATCAAGTGAGTTTATCACTCACATTGGTTCCACCAGCACCGCCTGCAGATCTAATCTTCCAGCTGTCTCTTCAGGATGCTTTCAGCTTGGTCAGTGGTGGAAATACCAACCCACTTTTGGTAGGGACATTGAAGTCCCCACCCAGAGTGCATTCCGTGCTTTGGCTAATTTACATATTTCTTCTAGAACATTGAGGAGCCCTGATTTGCCACTAAGTGAGGACATTAGAAGGTTTCCTTGCCCGTGGTGTTATGAGATCTGCAATCTCACGGCCATACCCTCCATGCTGTATACCACTGTAGCACACCTCTTAGTAGACCTGTCATAACCATACAACATGCCAAGGTCCACTGGTGGAGGAGCTTGTGATGTTAGCTGAAGGAAAGGGATTCAGTAAGCATGGCAGTCGGGTTGTCGCCTGACTGCACCAAATTGGTGAAGATTTGCAATGACAACTGAATTGAACACAGTGCATAGAACATAGGACATTACAGCACAGTACAGATCCTTCAGCCCACGCTGCCTTTTAACTTACTCTAAGATCTAACCCTACACAGCCCTCCATTTCTCTATCACCCATGTGCCTATCTAAGAGTTTCTTAAATGCCCCAATGAATCTGCCTCTGCTACCACCTCTGGCACCCAGTAATCTCTGTGGAAAGAACTTACCTCTGCTATCCCCCCTATACTTCCCTTCATTCACTCCAGACTCATTTTACCCTCCTGTGTCTGAAAGGAGCTAGTTTTTGCTGATTCAGCAAAAGATCTTTAAGAACGGTCTATGTCTTTGCCTGCAGAGCTTGGCAGCTTGTAACTACTATGAAAAGTACTAAACACCTGTAGAGTTGCAGATTCAGCAAGAGGCAAATCAACAATTAACCTGTAAGTGACTGATGATCCCTCTTCATTAGGACTGGTGCTGGGGTCCACCCTGTCGTTTCGCAAACAGTCAGTCATTGCTGGTGCAGTGGGCCCAATCTGACAAGCCTGGAGTCAAATAATCCAAGCACCTGCATTGGCCTGACTGTCTGCCTGCTCTGCAGAGTTCTGTCAGGCATTCAGTGCAGTCACAAATCTGCCCTACATGGCATTGTATTTGTACATATACAGTGCATATCTCAAGGCTCTAGTTAAACCTGTGTGGAAACACTAATGGCCAGGAATGTAAAAGTCTACAAAAGGTGCTGGATACGGTCTAGTCCATCACAAGCAAAGCCCTCCCCATCATTGAGCTCATCAACAAGGAGAGCTGCCATCACCAAGGACCCCCACTATCCAGGTCAGGCCTTCTTCTCACTACTGCTCTCGGGAAGGAGGTACAGGAGCCTGAAGTCCCACACCACCAGGTTCAGGACCGGTTATTACCCTTCAATCATCAGACGCATGAACCGGCGTGGATAACTTCTCTCACCTCAACTCTGAACTGATTCCACAACCTACAGACTCACTTTCAAGAGCTCTCCGACTCATGTTCTCAGGGGTATTTATTTACTTCTTTATTATTAGCACAACCTGTCTTCTTTTGCACATTGGTTATTTGTCAGTCATTATTTAAATATAGAAACTGTATTTATTTTTCTGAAAATACCTGTAAGAAAATCAATCACAAGTTACTATATGGTGATTTATACTGTACTTACTTTGATAATAAATTTATTCTGAAGTTTGAACTTTGTAAACCAATTAAGTGTAGATAAAGTTACAAAGACTGTAGGTCATTAGATTGTTGTCAGGCAGTGTGAACGGGTAGGGATCTTGAAATGTTCCCCTCTTTTTGCAGAAGTGGTTGTTAGTTGATGCTTTGTTTGTGGCAGACTTGCTTTGGAACTATTATGTCTGCATGGCATACAATGGAAGACTTTGAATGAATGATCTGAAATGGCAAATATCCCAGTTTGACCCTTATCACTGAAAATATATTCAATTGCTGAAGCAACATCTTGTACTATCAAGAAACCCTCTCTGTAGATTTATTTAGCTAAGCAATGGGGTAATAGGACATCTGCACACTTTGTAGAATTGATGATTAATGTTGGTGGTGGAGGGCAGAGAGCACTTTTAGCTGTTGAGACTATGAAATGGTGCTATAGCCTTTTGACTCGGGCTCACCTTCCCAGGTCTAAGTTACAACCTTCCTGAGATTTTCCAAAGCCAGCAAAACAAAAAAACAAGAATCTTAGGGTTGTGTATGGTGACATATATGTACTTGGATAATATATTTACTTTGAACTATATCTTTGCAATTAGTTGTCAAAGCGGTCAGAGGATTTGGACTCTGCTTGGACCTCAGCTCTTCTGCTTCCATCTCTGCAAGGGAGAAGTTCAGAATGATCTATCACTCAGACGGTGCCACCTCTTGACCATATGCCAGTCAGATCACCAGCACATTTTTTTATTCCAACTTATGATAAGAAGTGATGGATAAATGCAAGGTGCTAAAGTTTAAGATTCACCAGCTATTTATAGGATAGCATAGTGGTTAGCACTACGCTTTATAATACCAGCAACCAGAGTTCAATTCCCGCCACTGCCTGTAAAGAGTTTGTGACTCTGTGACTCTTATTCTCCCTGTGACTGCGTGGGTTTCCTCTGCATGCTCCGGTTTCCTCCCACAGTCCAGAGTCATACTGTATGGTAGGTCAATGTAAATTGTCCTGTGATTAGGTAAGGGTTAAATCAGGCATTGCTGGGTGGCACAGTTTGAAGGGCTGGTAGGGCCTATCCCACGCTGTGTCTCACGCTGTATGTTATAGTTAACTTACACATTTGGCAATCCTTATGCATTATCATAGATATTCCAGCATGATCTTTCCAGGCCAGGTTTGTTCCTGTTCCAACATAGCACTATTGCTTGAAAATCAAAAACGGCAGGTGGATGCGGGTTTGATAGCAACATTTCGGATAAATTTAGATGTTCATGGATGGAAGGAGTATGGAGGGCTATGGCCAGGAGTGAGTTGATGGGAGTAGGCAGAACAATAGTTCGACATGGAGTAGATGGGCCAAATGGCCTGTTTCTGTGCTCTCTGGCTCCATGTTGGAAATCTAAGATAAAAAGGCAAATGCTGGAAACAAGCACTCAGTGGGTCAGGCAGCATCAGTGAGAAGGGAAACAGAGTTAATGTTTCAGGTTAATCCTTTGTGAGATGTTGCCTAGCCTGTTGAATATTTCCAGCAAATCCCTTTTTAATTTAGATTTCCAACACAGGAGGAAATAAATTGAAGAAGACATGGTACTTGTGCCATTTTGCAAGATTCTGAGAATCTAGGCATTCAGTGAAATCCCTGCAGCAACCAGGATTCCATGAGTTTACCACAATATATTTACAGAGGAACAGAAAAGGGCACCTTTCAGGTTAGTTACAACCACAGAAATGTACCATCAGTGCCTACAATTCAGGAATTATCACTGATCCTTCCATTGAGTGCAACCCATAAGAACACTATTACAAGAGAACAGGAGAATGTTAGGATATCAGAGACAATTTTTGCTGCCTGGACAAGTGGCCAGAGAACTTGAAGAACCCCCAACCCCCACCACCCACCACACTGCCACAGAGGACAGGCCCAAGCTGTCACTGGAGTTACTGATCAGCAAACACGTGAAGCAATAATTGCTCAGGCAAAGTCTCCAACATCATCACCACCTGCTTTATACCGGGTGATTTTGCCACCAAGAGGAATGAGTTTACAATAGAATCTGTATCAAATCCATGAGGCCTGCAGGAAGAATGGGAAAATGAGGAGTGCATTGTGCAGGCTTTGAACTCCCTAAGAACTTATTGACATAATGATGTCCTGTCATTGAAAATTCTCCGCACATAATTCCCTTCAATGATGCAACTTTTCCATCACTCATGCTGCCCATTTTCATTCAGACCTCTCTCAACTCTTAGAATCTTTCTTCATGTTACCCATGTGCTCTTTACCTTTCCTCACTATTTAAATGTTTATATACATGTTTTTCTCCAAAGTAATCAATTATATTCAACATCCCTTGCACTTGTTATCCATCACCATATAATTCTAGCAGGTAGAAATCTTGTACATTTCCCCCAATCACATAGAACCATAAACACCTAGTAAATGTACTTTTGTATTATACAGTATTGTCATAAGAAAAGACTTCCTTAATATCCAATGAACTCTTGTTTATCCAGTATTTATGCATCCATAATTCCCATGCAACCAGCAAAATATTCTAAGACCATAGGACTATAAGACCACAAGATATAGGATCAGAATTAGGCCATTTGGCCCATCGAGTCTGCTCCACCATTTCACATTACTGATCCAATATTCCCCTCAGCCCAATCTCCTGCCTTCTCTCTGTATCCCTTCATGCCCTGACCAACCAAGAATCTAACAACCTCAGCCTTAAATATATATAAAGACTTGGCCTCTGCAGTTGCCTGTGGCAAATAATTCCACAGATTCACCGCTCTCTGGCTAAATAAATTCCTTCTCATCTCCATTCTAAAAGGACGCCCCTCTATTCTGAGGCTGCGTCCTCTGGTCTTAGACTCTCCCATGACAGGAAGTATCCTCTCCAGATCCACTCTATCAAGCCCTTTCACTATTCGATAGGTTTCAGTGAGGTCACCCTTCATTCTTCTGAATTCCATTGAATACAGGCCAAGAGCTATCAAATGCTCTTCATATGACAAGCCATTCAATCCTGGAATCATTTTCATGAACCTCCTTTGAACTCTCTTCAGTTTCAGCAGATCCTTTCTAAGCTAATAAAGCAATTCATTTTGTCTTTATAAAAATAGGCTTGGTAAGTTTTATTTCAAGTTTTATGCAAAACAAGTGTAAAAATTATTTTTAGTTTATTTATGTTTACACATTAGGGCAGCGAAGTTCAAGGATGATTAGCAGCATCCTCTTTGTAGATCTGGTACTTCATATGATGGTAAATTCAGTCATTTATAGGATGTATTTTTGCTGTATTTAACATTAATACTGTTTAACCCTAAAATACAGTATTGCGATGTAAAACATAAAAGGAAAGGAAGTTTTCAACGGTCATTTAAATCACAGCAAGAGGCAGAGAGGGAAGAGGTAAAAGAAGCTCGGAGAGAAGCTTTTTTTTTAACCGATTGGGGCAAAGAGGCTAGACTTCGCAGTCATGTGATGTAGCACGCCAACGGTTTAAAAGAAAGACCGCTATATACAGCAGCCATCAGCGTAGCGGCCATCGTTGGAGTGGACTGAGGTAGAGTGGGATGGCTTTGACTCAATCAGGCTTCGGCAAGAACAGGCAGAGGCAAGGTTTGAACGGGGCTCGACTGCGCAAGGGCGTGGAAGTCGGCCTCTGAGATCAGCGGGGGAATTTAAAAAGCGAGCAGAGGCTGAGTGCGAGCTTCACTCCAGGTGAAGTAAGGCCGGGTAAGCTCCTTTAATTAATCTAATTAGCTTAGGAGTAGGTAATGGAGGCAGCAGTTAGGGCAATTGAGTGCTCCGTTTGCAGTATGTGGGAAGTCAGGGCGAGCACAGCTGTCCCTGATGACTACTCCTGCAAAAGGTGCATCCAGCTGCAGCTCCTGACAAACCGTGTTAGGGAACTGGAGCTGGATGAACTTCGGATCATTCGGGAGGCAGAGGCAGAAATAGACAGGAGTTTCAGGGAGATAGTCACCCCTAGGAGTCAGGAGACAGGTAGCTGGGTGACTGTCAGGAGAGGGAAGGGGAATAGACAGGAAGAGCAGGGCACCCCTGTGGCCATTCCCATCAACAATAACAGACAGACAGACAGACAGACATACTTTATTGACCCGAGGGAAATTGGGTTTCATTACAGCTGCACCAACCAAGAATAGTGTAGAAATACGGCAATGTAAAACCATAAATAATTAAATAATAATAAGTTAATCATGCCAAGTGGCATACCATAAGTATATGTAAGCATACCATAAGTGGCATAACGGTAAGTAAACCGTTTTGAATACTGTTGGTGGGGTCAACCTACCAGGGACAAGTTGCAGTGGTTGCGTCTCTGGCACCGAGACTGGACCCTCAGCTCAGAAGGGAAGGAGGGAAAAGAGGAGAGCAGTAGTGATAGGGGATTCGATAGTTAGGGGGACAGATAAGAGGTTCTGTGGAAGAGATCGAGAATCCTGGATGGTCTGTTGCCTCCCTGGTGCCAGGGTCCACGATATCTTGGATAGATTTCTCAGTATTCTCAAGATGGAGGGTGAGCAACCGGATGTCGTGGTCCATGTAGAGACCAATGACATGGGTAGGAAGAGTGAGGAGTTCTGAAAGGTGAGTTTAGGGAGCTAGGTGCAAAGTTAAAGGACAGGACCTCCAGGATAGCAATCTCAGGACTGCTACCAGTGCCACATGCAGTTGGGTTTAGAAATAGTAAGATAGTGCAGATCAACACGTGGCTGAAGACATGGTGCAGGCGGGAGGGCTTCAGATTTATAGATAATTGGGCAGTTTTCCAGGGTAAGTAGGACCTGTTCCAGTGGGATGGTTTAGATCTGAACTGGACGGGGACAAATATTCTTGCAGGTAGGTTTGCTAGAGAGGCTCCAATGGATTTAAACTAGATACGAGGGGGGAGGGGAACCAGAGTATAGGAACAGATGTATGGGAGAAGGAAGAAAAAGAAGACAGTAAAGTTCTTTGTACTGTTAGAGCTAAACAGAGAGGAGGAAGTGGAGAATTTCTTAAATGCATTTATTTTAATGCTAGGAGCATTGTAAGAAAGGTGGATGAGCTTAGAGCATGGATTGATACCTGGAAATATGATGTTGTAGCTATTAGTGAAACATGGTTGCAGGAGGGGTGTGACTGGCAACTAAATATTCCTGGATTTCGTTGCTTCAGGTGTGATAGAATCGGAGGGATAAGAGGGGGAGGTGTTGCGTTGCTTGTCAGAGAAAATATTACAGCGGTGCTCTGGCAGGATAGATTAGATGGCTCGTCTAGGGAGACTATTTGGGTGAATTGAGGAATCGGAAAGGTGTAGTAACACTTATAGGGGTGTATTATAGACCACCTAATGGGGAGTGAAAATTGGAGGAGCAAATTTGCAAGAGATAGCAGTTATTTGTAGTAAGCACAGGGTTGTAATTGTGAGAGATTTTAATTTTCCACACATAGACTGGGAAGCCCAAACTGTAAAAGGGATGGATGGTTTGGAGTTTGTAAAATGTGTGCAGGATAGTATTTTGCAGCAATACATAGAGGTACCAACTACAGAAGGGGCAGTGTTGGATCTTCTGTTAGGGAATGAAATAGGTCAGGTGATGGAGGTATGTGTTGGGGAGTACTTCAAATCCAGTGATCACAATGCCATTAGTTTCAATATAATTATGGAGAAGGATAGGACTGGACCCAGGGTTGAGATTTTTGATTGGAGAAAGGCTAACTTTGAGGAGATGTAAAAGGATTTAGAAGGAGTGGATTTGGACAATTTGTTTTATGGGAAGGATGTAATAGAGAAATGGAGGTCATTTAAAGGTGAAATTTTGAGGGTACAGAATCTTTATGTTCCTGTTAGGTTGAAAGGAAAGGTTAAAAGTTTGAGAGAGCCATGGTTTTCAAGGGATATTAGAAACTTGGTTAGGAAAAAGAGAGAGATCTACAATAAATATAGGCAGCATGGAGTAAATGAGGTGCTAAAGGAATATAAAGAATGTAAGAAGAATCTTAAGAAAGAAATTAGAAAAGCTAAAAGAAGATACGAGGTTGCTTTGGCAAGTAAGGTGAAAATAAATCCGAAGGGTTTCTACAGTTATATAAATAGCAAAAGGATAGTGCAGGAAAAAATCGGTCCCTTAGAAAATCAGAGTGGACAGCTATATGTGGAGCCGAAAGAGATGGGGGAGATTTTAAACAATTTCTTTTCTTCGGTATTCACTAAGGAGAAGGATATTCAATTGTGTAAGGTAAGGGAAACAAGTAGGGAAGTTATGGAAACTATGATGATTAAAGAGGAGGAAGCACTGGCGCTTTTAAGGAATATAAAAGTGGATAAATCTCCAGATCCTGACAGGATATTCCCTAGGACCTTGAGGGAAATTAGTGTCGAAATAGCAGGGGCTCTGACAGAAATATTTCAAATGTCATTAGAAACGGGGATGGTGCCAGAGGATTGGCGTATTGCTCATGTGGTTTCACTGTTTAAAAAGGGTTCTAAGAGTAAACCTAGCAATTAAAGGCCTTTCAGTTTGACGTCAGTGGTGGGTAAATTAATGGAAAGTATTCTTAGAGATGGTATATATAATTATCTGGATAGACAGTGTCTGATTAGGAACAGTCAGCATGGATTTGTGAGTGGAAGGTCATGTTTGACAAATCTTATTGAATATTTTGAAGAGGTTATGAGGAAAGTTGACAAGGGTAAAGCAGTGGATGTTGTCTATATGGACTTCAGTCAGGCCTTTGACAAGGTTCCACACGAAAGGTTAGTTAGGAAGGTTCAATCTTTAGGTATTAATATTGAAGTAGTAAAATGGATTCAACAGTGGCTGGATGGGAGATGCCAGAGAGTAGTGATGGATAACTGTTTGTCAGGTTGGAGGCCGGTGACTAATAGTGTGCCTCAGGGATCTGTACTGGGTCCAATGTTGTTTGTCATATACATTAATGATCTGGATGATGGGGTGGTAAATTGGATTAGTAAATATGCAGATGATACTAAGGTAGGTGGCATTGTGGATAATGAAGTAGGTTTTCAAAGCTTGCAGAGAGATTTAGGCCAGTTAGAAGAGTGGGCTGAACGATGGCAGATGGAATTTAATGCTGATACGTGTGAGGTGCTACATTTTGGTAGGAATCATCCAAATAGGACATATATGGTAAATGGTAGGGCATTGAAGAATGCAGTAGAACAGAGTGATCTAGGAATAATGGTGCATAGTTCCCTGAAAGTGGAATCTCATGTGGATAGGGTGGTGAAGAAAGCTTTTGGTATGCTGGCCTCTATAAATCAGAGTATTGAGTATAGGAGTTGGGATGTAATACTAAAATTGTACAAGGCATTGTTAAGGCTGAATTTGGAGTATTGTGTACAGTTCTGGACACCCAATTATAGGAAAGATATCAACAAAATAGAGAGAGTACAGAGAAGATTTACTAAAATGTTACCTGGGTTTCAGCACCTAAGTTACAGGGAGAGGTTGAACAAGTTAGGCCTTTATTCTTTGGAGCGTAGAAGGTTGAGGGGGGACTTGATAGAGGTATTTAAAATTATGAGGGGGATAGATAGAGTTGACGTGGATAGGTTTTTTCCATTGAGAGTAGGGGAGATTCAAACAAGAGGACATGAGTTGAGAGTTAGGGGGCAAAAGCTTAAGGGTAATACGAGGGGGAATTTCTTTACTCAGAGAATGGTAGCTGTGTGGAATGAGCTTCCAGTAGAAGTGGTAGAGGCAGCTTTGGTATTGTCATTTAAAGTAAAATTGGATAGGTATATGGACAGGAAAGGAATGGAGGGTTATGGGCTGAGTGCGGGCCAGTGGGACTACGTGAGAGTAAGCGCTCGGCACAGACTAGAAGGGCCGAGATGGCCTGTTTCCGTGCTGTAATTGTTATATGGTTATAACATGGTCATTGAAAAGGCTGTAGAGATAACGTGTAGTCTGGCAATTTATTAAAGAATTGTGCATAGAATGCTAATGTGTGGTGCTTTTTTGAGGAATTTTCATGCAAGTGGTATTCTCCAATCATTGTGAATTTATGTAATTATTTTATTTGTTGAGATGCAACTGGATTCTAATTATTGTCCATTTTGTTGACCAGTAGGTCAATCTGAAGCCTTACCAAAGCTTTCATTTTCCTCTTTTCCCATCTTCTTTTCTCTACCTTATGAGGGCGTCCACTTTGCCAAGTTCTCTGAAGTTCTTATTCCATTTAAAACAGAGATGCAGAGAAATTTTGTTAGCCAGAGGGTGGTGAATTTGTGGAATTTGTAACCGCATGCAGCTGTGGAGGCCATGTCGTTGGGTGTATTTAAGGCAGAGCTTGACTGGTTCTTGATTGGATATGGGGAGAAGGCAGGGAATGCAGTTGAGGAGGGGAACGAAGGATCAGCCATGACTGAATGACGTTGCAGACTTAATGGGCCAAATGGCCTAATTCTGCTTCTATGCCTTATGAAGTGACTGCATCTAGTGAAGGAATATGTAGAATACTGGCATCAAAATCCCATGGTTCATAATAAGCTACCCATGTAAGGGAAGACTCTATCACAGGGAGAAACTTGCACATCATCTGACGTCAGGTGAAACTATTCAAGAAATAGGCAGCAGCAAATTTCATTATAATTTACTGTCACTTTCACAAAGTTGAAATATCACATTTATAATCTGATTTCACAACTGGCACTCCAGAGCTTCTGGCACTGCGCTGAGTGATCCTCTTTGTTCAACGTTTGACCCTGATCTACTTATTTTTATGATGCTCTGACTGTGATGCCGACTCAATAACTGTTGCAAAAATGTTTTTGTTTTGCTTATGTATTTACGACATTTTAGACCATAAGACATGGGAACAGATTTAGGCCATTTGGCCCATCGAATCTGCTCCTCCATTCCATCATGGCTGATATATTATCCCTCTCAACCCCATTCTCCTGCCCTCTACCCATAATCTTTGACACCCTTACTAATCAAGAATCTGTCAACCTCTGCTTTAAATATACCCAATGATTTAACTTGCACATCAGTCTGTGGCAATGAATTTCATAGATCCACCACCCTCTGGATAAACATTTTTCTTTCTATAATCCACTTAGTTCTCCTTCTTGTCTTGTGTGAGGGAATTAAAGTGCACCATTGAATCATGGCTTGATATATAGTGCTTGCTACATCAGCATCCTCATTGGACTTGTGGACCTTTGGGGCATTATTCTATTATTATTAAGGTTTGTGACAGTCAATATCAGAACTTTTCTGTGGCCTGGTGATATCTGGATGATGCTATGTTGAATGATTCATTAGGTAGCAATGAGGTCAATGGACTTGGGGCATGTGTTTAGATCTGGTTCTTCAGTCGTCAGCCTGGAGTTCCTCTAGATGTTCTGGTCAAGCTATGAATATAAAAGCCTTAGTGGTGCATAAAAGTAAATGTATTAGTTTTACCTGCACCCATGAGTTTAGCAAGATGATCCAATTCTTAGTAACTCAAGCACTTCATTACATCATGCAGACTGTGACCTGCAGAAATAAAAAACTAACAGCTCCTTCGATGCTCTCAGCCACAAAGAACTCTAGGTCAATAACCACATGTAAAGAAGGTAATCTAATCATGGGGAAGAAATTAGACAGATTTTAAAAATGTGCTGGAATCATGATGTATAATTACCCTACCCTTTAAATCAGTTGGAGGACACACATGAAGTTCATCACAACAAGAAACCAGGTAGTACATTAGTACAGATCTGCCAATGCACATTCTTGCAATTTCATACTTACCTAGCTCAAGTCGATTGAAGCCATACCAAAATCTCTTAATGAGAGACAGTGGGTGCTTCTTGCAGGAAAAATGACTCCAAAGACTTGGGAAATTTGCTGGAAGCCATGACAGTTTGTGGAAAAGAGCAGAGTCCCCAAATTCATAAATGCTGTAAAATGGTTAATCATCACACACACATTAGAGAGTTATTCCATCCCTCAACAACTACAACTAGCCTCACACATTGCTTTGTGCAATACACCCTCATTATTCACCTAACAATAATCTTATCAATTATGCCTCCCACCTAACATTTATGTATCTATCATACCTTCACTAAATGATTCACGCCATAGATTTCACACACTCCTGGCTGTTTAAGCACTTCACCCAGACAATTAGATACAGCAGCTGAATTAGACCATTCAGCCCATTGAGTTTACTTGGTCAAGACAAGCACACCACCCAGACAAATTCCATGATGTTTGCTAACACACACCTCCTTTTTTCTGAAAAGCCATCTTACAGTCACATCAGATTGCCACGGTCAAGCCCTATCCTTAAGCTCTGGTGGAGATAATGCTGACATCTATATACAACTGCCACAAGAAACTTACCCTCCATGTGAACCTGCTCCTGTGCCTTTCTTATTCCTATATTGTATGAAGTTTTTCATTGGTTATATGTGATTTTTTTCTATTCAATATGAATGCCCACAAGAAAATGAATCTTAGGCTGACACATTTACTTTGAACTTTGAATTTGCATTGAGAATTCTGCTGAACGATGAGAGAGGAAAGAATGGGGGCGCTTCATCACCCATCTGACACTTGGAGCCACCATCTGAGATACTGAAATGTTGTTGTAGATTTGATTGGGATCTGCAAATGGCAAGATACTGGGCTAGGGTAAACCTGCAGCCAGACCTGGCCTTAGATGCATGCTATCTGAGGAGTGTAGAGGGGCCTCTACTCAATGGACTTCAGAAAGATTCAGTGGAATCTCATTGAAATCCACCAGATACTGAAGGGCCTGGATAGAGTGAACAGGGTGAGGATATTTCCATTAATTGGAGAGTTGAGGATATGAGAGCACAGCCTCAAAATAAAAGAAAGTCCTTTAAAATGGAGATAACAAGAAATTTCCAGTCAGATGGTGGTGAATCTGTGGAAACATGGTCACAGAGGGCCATAAAGGCAAAGCAGATAGTTTTTTTTTTGGTTGCTAAGAGGATTAAGGGTAATGGGGAGAAGGTGGGACAATGAGTTAAAAAGAATCACCCGTGATTGAATGGCAGAGTGTGCTCAATAGCCTGCATGGTCTAATTCTGCTCCGCCGGTATATCTTATAGTCTTACGGTCTAAGAGTGGCCCAGAAGTCAGCACCCTTGAAGACTCTGAAGACTCAGGTGAGAACTTTGATGGGGAAATCCACAGACAAGAACCTATAGGCACGTTTAATCAGATGCTTGGGGCACTATTAGATCTGCCTAATGGACTACATGTGATATACAGAAGGATAGGGAGTCAAGATCTATTCTTGCACAGGACCTTGTGTGGAGCCTACAACCCATTCTTTCCAGGATGAAATTGGCTGCCAGCTCTGTTTCAATACTTGCAGCCCCAACCCGTCATGTTCATCTGATGAGCAAGATTTCAATTTCTGATGCTGTGCAAGGGGAAGTTCCTCAACACGTGCATATGCAGGACAAGCTTGGCCTGATCAATATGGCACAGGTTACCAATGTTGAAAGGGATTTCCAGCCTACCACAACACACCAGCAATCCATCTTTCCTTGAGTCACTAGAACCACTAAGGAACCAGGCTGGAAGGGCGGAATGCAAATTAGCTGACCTCTCTTAGAACAGCAGATGATCTCACTTCTGTCACTACCTGCTGCCTATCTACCAGCCATCCCAGACTCATGGCAGGCCCAGTGCTGGACTATCTGGGTCAACACTTGCTCCAGGTAATCTTTCAGTGTTGGCTGAAAACTTCACTGTAAATGAGAGGCTCTCCAGCAGCTTGGCTGCCGCATCTCGTGCACTGTTGCAGAGGATCTGAGGGAGAGGCCAAGGCTGTTAGGCCCCAAAGCAATGCTTTAAGGCTGGGCTTCCTGACCTGGGGTCCATGGGCCCCTTGGTTAATGGCAAGGCTCCATGGCATTAAAAAAAGATTAGGAACCCTAGCTCTAAGGGAATTAATCAGAATCCGCATAGTTGCACTCTAAATTGTATGTTTAAGTTAGGCGGCATTGTGTCAAGGATGGTAGAGCTCTTGCCTCATGCTGATTGGTTCAGTCCTGACCTTGGGTGTTCTCTGTGTGGAGTCTGCATGATCTCCCTGTGACAGTGTGAGTTTCCTCTGGGTACTCCAGTATACTCCCACATCGCAAGATATGCAGGAACATTCACCCCAGTGCAATTGCTGTTACCTATCAGCCATCCCAGACTCCATGGCAACTCCAATGCTGGACTATCTTACTGGCAGAATCGGGTTTAAGAAATGCTGCTAACATCCTCTCTGGAGGTGAGAACAGACCGTACTTTGAAACTGCTGCAATGCTGTTAAATCTGGAGGGCCAGAAGGCTGATGAGTGACAAAGGAGAAGTGAATCTAATTGCAGGATGGCATTTGAGCTGGTAGTGAGCCATACCATACTATTAATCCTTGCTGGTGATTACCACATCACCCACCATAACCCGGTTTTGTCTATTATTACCAGCTATATTACGCTGACTCCCATTGTACAGACCACAGCCACTCATCATTCCTGAATGTACATAATCCTGATTGCTCTTTCTTTTTAAGTTTTGGTAAATTAAATTTCTTTGACAGGAACCATAATCATTTACGGACAGTAAATGAAAGCCCAGATAAGAGCACAGAAAAACAAAAGAAAATGTTGGGAACACTCAGCAGCCCTGGTAGCATTAGTGGAAAGAGAAACGGAGTTGGTTTCAGGCCCCATCGGCCAGCAGAGTTGCTGCATCACAGCTCCGTGACCAGGATCAACCATGTCTCTGCTGCTGTCTATGTGGAGTTCGCCTAATCTCCTTGTGACCATCTGAGTTTCCTCCCATATCCCAAATAGTTTTGAGTTGGTCGATAAAATGGTCATTGTAAGTCGCCCTTAATGTGTAAGAAATCAGTTGGGAATCGGTGGGAATCTGAGGAAAGTCGGTTACAGGGGAAATTGAGGGGGATGAACTCGATGGGCCGAATCGATTATTTATAAGGAAATATGGTATATTGAACTGATGCTTCGTTTCCCTTTGTTTTCAGCATCTGACTTTATCGTGGCAATCAATTAAAGACAAGGTCCTGATCCACGTGGCAATGGTCCGATATTAGAACCTTGGACTTCGCCCGGTTCCAAGGAATTGCGTTAACTTTGGATACGCGGCGGTGAGCTTTGGTACATACTGGGTGGGGAAATGAGCCCTAAAACAGTTCTTATTTTCTCTCTGCCAGAAGACCAATCCTCAGGCGGAGCCTCGTTGCACAAATGGTATTCCGGCAATTATCGAAATAAATTTTACCCACTTTCATCAGAGTTCCCATTTTAACACGCCTTTCATCTTCGCTCCTCTACACAACGCATTGCCCGACGCACATCTCAAACCACTTCATAAATATTGCATTGATTTTTTTAATATAATGTTTAGTAAAACATAATCCTCCTAATGGATAACGGATGATCGGATATTCTAAACCACAGATGTTTGCTGCGGGAAAGACTGTTCTGGGAAGTGGATTAATCCAGATGTCAGGATTTTTGCCGCGAGAGAAATGGTCCGATAGGGATGTCTTTTTGAGGAAGGGCCAAAAAAAAACACAGGAATTTGACAATCAGTTAGAAAAGGGCTGTTGCGGCGAGAGAGGGGTTGGCATTGGGTGTTATTTATAGATTTCAGTGATGGCCAGGATGCTGGGGCGAGCGGGAGTAGCAAAACAGCAGTTCGATTGCTCGTTTGGCTCCGGTACCCTGATTTGCACATCTCAGGTACTGTACACGCCCTAAAACCTGGAAAATGGAGGCAGCCGCTCCAGCAGAATTCACAGCGATCGTTGTGGCTCCTCGCCCACTGTTTATTCGCTTGGACGCACGGAGCGTTCGCGATCGAACATCCCCAGCGCCGTGTTTGTGTGAATCTAACTGCGCTCGCTCCCTTCACTTCCCGGTCTCATCTGACTTTACAGTAGCCGCGTATTCCAGCTTGCCTTACGCTAAAACGTCATGGACTGTAACTTAGGACTCCAGCATTCTACATGCCGGCGATTTTCTGGTTAAAATCCATTCAACAGCGATGCATTAAGGGCGTGATCGATTGAAAGTGCTCACCATAATTCCTAGCCCCCCGCCCCCAAGGCGTGTAGACCTATTTAAATTCATTCTGTGTGCGTGTGTGTTCAGAAGTAAGAGTCTTTCAGATATGAATTTCAGCTCCATGTTGCATTAAATGTGTAAACTCAGGTTGTGCTCCAAGTTTAGATTTCCCAGTGCAAATATTAACTTCAGTCGCCTTGACACACCCACTTCCCGCAAACGCGAGCGTCTGAGGAGGGCACCAGCGATTGCACCTTTTTCTGGCACGCCTTGCAATCAGGAGATCCACTCCAGCGCCCCTACCCCACCCAGCACCACACCTCCACCCTCTCCCGCTGCTTAAGGTGCAGTGAGCAGCAGCGGCGCTGGGTGTTGGTGGCTTGGCGCAGGCTCAGTGTGTTTTTGACGTCAGTGTGGAGTGGGGCTGGCGCACTCACTGGCACTCACTCTCTTCCCATTGTCAGCAGCCGAACGATGCGATCGGGCTGAATCGTTGCCGCCGCCCAGCAGATATCACCGAGCAGTAATCCAGTGACAGTCCCTTCTGGCCGAAGCCCCTGTTCTCTCTCTCTCCTCCCCTCCCCATCTGAAGACCACTGTCTTGATTCTGCAAATCTGCAAAGAGAGAGAGAGCGCGCGAGAAAAGGGAAAAAAACAACCCCACCAGCCTTCTAGGATATTCCTGTTTCTGTGCACCGACAAGGAACGAAGTGAGCCCGGCCCCATCTCTCCTCCGGCTTTGGATGTGCGATTGAAAACCCGGCGTTTCGCAGAGAGAGGGTTCAGTTCGAGTGAGTGAGTGAGGAGGAGGAGAGAGAGAGAGGCCAGAGCTGTGCTACTTTCCACACACTAACCATGGGATGTACAATGAGCGCCGAGGAGAGGGCAGCCATGGAACGGAACAAAGCCATCGAGAAAACCATCAAGGAGGATGGTCTCAGCGCCGCCAAGGATGTCAAGCTGCTGCTTCTCGGTAAGACCGAAGGGCCTCCCACCCCAACTCCCTCCACCTCCTTCCCGTTCCTCCCTGCTTCTACCTCCCTCGCCGGCTACAGGCTGATGGGCACCTCCGTGGGCCTGGCCACCTTCTCTCCCCTCGCTCTAATCTCCCTTTATCTCCTTACATTTATTAACGCATCTTCCACCCCATGGTTCCCTGTGCCCACTTTCGCTCATCGCTATCTCCATTTTCCAACAGGGGCGGGCGAATCGGGGAAAAGCACCATCGTAAAGCAAATGAAGTAAGTGGCTTCTATTTTTTTGGGAGGGAGATGAGTCGCTTTATCATTTGGTATGGATTGCAACATCGCGCATACGTCCCCTTCTCCTTATGTTGACGCCTTAATATTGAGTCGAGACTGTATCTTGAGCTTAGATGTATATGAATGATAGACCGCCATATTTATGGTGTTGTACCTCAGTCTCCCGTCTCCAATATATTGAAGGCTTTGGTGGACGAGCTGTGACTTTTCCCAGCATGTGGACTTAGGTGGTTGCAGGGTCCAGTAATTTATTGTTTTATTTATTGCTGAGGATGGCTTCTTTATTTTTGTTGAAAATCCCTATTTCTTTGGGCAAGGGTGTGCACTGGAGTAGTAGCTGGATCCGCTTCTGTGAATGTGCGAGTATGCATCAGGACAGAGGAGGAGGGGCTATGAAAAGTAAATCGTTCGCGCTACCAATCAATCTGTTGTAGCCACCAAGATATCCCCTCAGTCTTTCTGTCACCCTTGAGTGTATAACTCTGACTGCGAGGCCAGCTTTCTCAAAAATGTCTTTAGTCGATGCGAAATTAACCCGACAGACGGTAACCTGAACATTTGCCATTTTGAAGGCTTTTAACCTAGATTTTGCCTTTACGATTCATTATGTTAATTAATCAGCCAGGATTCACAGATCCCGATTCACAGTATTAATAAACAGGTGGAATTAGTGGAATTTCTGAGCAGCTTGGCCCTACCCTATTTCGTATAGTCCCTTGAAACCTAATTTCTTCAGACAATGTGAGATAATGACGCTTTGGGGGCGGGGGAGAGATTTAATAAAGGAATGTACTGAACATTTTAACCTACATCTATGTTTGCTATATAAAAACGAACTGGGTCTGCCTATTATGTGTGTGGCTGCCACTGGTTTGTGTACCAGGGATGTGAATGTCAAAGCACATAGATCACTCAAAGACAGCGAGCGGTCAGGTACGAAAGCTACCCAAGGCTAATGGAATGTTAGCGGTCATCTCACGGGGCTTGCGATACGAAAGTAATGAGCCCTGCTTCATTTGCCCAGAGTCTTGGATGGACCACATCCTGAATGTTATGTTTAGATTCATCCCAAAAATAGTACCGTTTGTTACCTTAGACACGGCACAGATTCGCTAGAATAATATTGAGGCTTAAATTATGCGTTTAGTGGGCTTGGCTTTATGTTCCCTTGAGTTAAGAATGTTAAATGGCGGTTGGTAAAGGCATGTGAGATTTTTTAAAAAAACATTATTTCATAGCCATATCCTCCCCACCACCATCTATGGTGGTTCCTCTTGTGATGTTAATGGGAACAGAGGACAGATTTTTGAAAATTTCATCTTGGTATTCCAGTGTTTAAATCATAAAGAACAACACCCCCCCCCCCCCCCCCCCACACACACACACACACACACAGGTTTTAGTGATCAGGACATTCCTTAAAATTGTTGTGGTTACTGAGACAATTGAAATTTACATGACCACAGTATATTCACAGTTAAGGATGTCAAGGAATATCTCGGTGTTAACTGTATAGAGATGATTATGTACTAACTAATTGAACGTCAGCACGGGTTTCAAGGTTGAATGCGTGTATATTCCTTTTTGTGACAAATGTCTGCATTTTTCTTTGTATATCAACGTGGATACTGGGTTCATGTCTGGTACTGGAGAACGAGTCTTCTCTGCTTGTTCATGATATAGCTCGAAAAAGAAGATACTGTTACTTGGACCCTTATCTGTGCTGCTGCTTAAATTGGTTTAGTTTTTGGACTGTTATATATTGGCTTGCTACAAACTAGAGTCGAAGGGGAATGGCTAAGGTCACTTTTTTAAAATCTCTGTTGGTTATATTTGTGTGCATTGCCCGGTGAATAGAACTACCATTGTAGTGCTTTAGACTTACACCTTGCTTCAACTGATCCCAAAGTCCTCACCCACACCTTTGTTAACTTCTAACACCGGACATCGATCAATCTGCCCTTTGTATCTAAACTAGTATTCAGTCGTCCCCGTGTTTTGTGTTTTCTATTACACCCCGCCAACCTCCATCACTCTCTCCCACCACCCCCCATCCCCGGCCACCTATCCAGTTACGATATCATCCTTGTATTCTTTCCATGGTCCCATCCTACCGTGCATTCCGCAAGCCACAGAACCACGTGCGTATCCGACTCTAACTCGTTCAACACCCCAGATTGTCTTTAATCAACCACTGGCCACTTGTAGCCACCAATCTTAAAATCTTGAGTTCCATCCACCCTTGATTCTATTATTTCTCCACTACTATTCTGTAAAGCACTCCCTCGACACCTCTCCCTACAAATACGCATTTGTTTCCGTGTCCAGCATCTCCTGCCAAGCCCCTTTTGAGAGGTTGTATCCCGTTTTCCGCGGGTTGGATTGGGCTACTGGTTTGATGACACGATTTGTTTGGCTTCGTGGCCTTTCGTGTTGGACTGTCAGTGTATGCGCTCCGGCGGGGAGCAGAGCGCCCAGGCTCAGGGGGTGCGCGGCCCAGTCCCGCATAGACACCATGCTTTATTCTGGTCTGTGCTCTCTGTGCGGCCGGTGTTAAGGTTGACAAACTCTTACAAGTCGTTCTGATCCAGGTGCTTCATCCGGAGTCTGTCCCGCTACCTGGGGGGGGGGGGGGGGCAGTTACAGGGCCGGGAGCCTGACCGGTACCGGATTAAAACTGCCGGAGAATGAGACCCGTTGTGAGCGAAAGGGCACCGGTGGCGGCCGAGCGCTTTTCAGCCGCTTTCCTTGGTGGACAGCGCCCAGAAAGAGACACCGAGCCACTTCGGCAGCGCTCGGGCGAAGTCGGCGCCCCTGAGGGAGGAGAGAAGGGCGGGGCTGAACGCCAGAGAAGCGGGCGGGTGCACCGACTCTCTGGGGCGAATGCCTGAAATCCCAGAGCAAGATCCATTCCGTTGCCCTCACGGTAGAATCTATCCCAGTCTCCGCGCCCACAAACAGTAAACACACGGGCACAATCTGGAATTTGCATTTCTTCATGAAGGAGAAAATGCTGCACCGTTTAGGAATGAAGCGCGACTTACCTTCACTGAACGGGTGTCGGGGCGAGTGCACACCCAACTGCTGCTAAGACTGGCGTCAGCGGTCAAATAACCATCTATGAAGCTGAAATAAATTTTACCCTCTGTCGCGTTCGTGAAATCCGACCATAATAATCTCAGCGAGGGGAAAATGGAATAAAGCTGAATTTTAATATTTCATGTTATTTATTTAGCGGTACCGCGCGGAGTTTGGCCTTCGATCCACGCCCCCGGCATTCCCACCACCCCGATTAACCCTAACCTAATCACGGGATAGGTTACAATGACTACCTGCCCAGTACATCTTTGGACTGTGGGAGGAAACCGGAGCCTAGGTTTGGGTGTCTCGGTTCTTACCACGCTAGGATTATGCAATACGTCCCACCGTAGCTTTCTCGGTAACCCCACCTTGTTTTTCGCCCCCTCAGTGACTCTAGTTGACTTTAGGTTACGTGATTTAATGATTTCTAATACCCTAATATACCTAAGGTCTGTAATAAATGTCGATATGTTAAGGAAATTTATTGTGATGTGTTAACCATTTTTACTGATGGATCAAAAGATAATTTAACCGAGAATGTTGGTGTGACTGTTTTTGTGCCGGAATTACAGGTAGCAATAAAGAAATGGTCTTACTAACCATTTATCATATACTGCAGAACTGGCTGCCATCATTTTGGACTTACAGTGAGTGGAGGAAATCTGTCCTTGTAAAACTGTAATTGGTTCAGATTCTTTCTCGGTTTTGACTAAGCTTAAAACAGGTCATTCTAGCAGGAGGTCAGATTTACCGCTGGAAGCTCTTCAAACTTTATTTCATATTCAAGTATTGGCTTACGTGTCCTTTTCTTGTGGGTCCCGGCACACAGAGGTGTTGAGGGGAATGAGCAGGTCGATTGTTTGCCAAAAAAGCTGTTAAAATTTCAACGGCAGATACAGACTTTTGTCTTAGTAAATCAGAAGCAAGGGGATTGGTGGGGCAAAGAATTGGGGGGCAATGGCAAGACTTGTGGGATAAGGGGAGACATAAAACTGTTGGGTTGATGAGAGAAGTGGATAAAACAAGAAAGAAAGGAATTATATTGACTCAGCTTAGAATTGGGAATACTATGCTTAATTATTCCTTGTATCTTGTTGGAAAACCACTCTGGGGTGTGTAGATTTTGTCATTATGAAACAGTTGAACACATTCAATTACAATGTGAAGCATATAAGGTTGAAAGACATCAAATGCAGGTTTCACTGTTATCTTTGGGGGTTGATAGTTTCCATTTAAAAACTTTATTAAGTTATGAAAGTGACTTTAATTCACATTATTGTCTTTCAATATTTACAATCTATAGGACTTATTGGAATAATTTAGTTTTCATTTGGTAAAGAACTAGTCAGGGTTTTATTTCCCAACTCTCTACACCACACTGCAGTCCATTTGGTGGCGTAATGCACCTTTAAATTGGACTGCCAACCGCCAGTAAAGCTCAGACGAAGGAAACTGGAGCACCCAGGGAATTCCATGGATTGCCATGAGCATAATGGGAATGGATCTTGCTCTGGGATTTCAGGCCAGCACCGCTGAGACTCTGTGCATCCACTGGAATTGAACTCCAAACTCCAGAGCACCCTGAGCTGGAATAGATTTCCACTCACCACTACCCAATTTTCTTGGGCAACTTAGATTCAGGTGGCAATTACGTATTCTGTGATTGGTCTTTGCAGTGACTGGCTATTGCCTGTTTGTGGTCTAGTCTTGACTGAACTATGTAAATTATACAGAGGTGGAGGGTTCAAAGGTTAGTTACATCACACACATACAATAATATATTTCTCAACATAAATCATTTTCAATATATTTACAATTTGAATTACCCCTTAAGGACCAAATGATAACAAGGAGGGGTATGTACCAGCTTAGTTTTAAAGTAAGGAGATGGAAGGTGCATCTGAGAACTCAATAGCCATTAACAACAACAAAAATGTTACTATCAGTCATTACTGAACAATACAGAGAGATAATGAGTAAACAATACTGATTTATTTGGTCATTTTTAGTTAGGCACAAGATGGTTGCAGACACTGCATTGGAAACGATCTCCTAGAAACTTTCCACTGGCATACTCCTTTACCTGTTAGAAATGAAAAATATATTTAATATATTTGAGGTATCTAAAGATCTGCTTTAGAAAAAAGTCATAAACCAATGGATTTCTGAGAGCGATCACTCAGGACCTATCGAGTGATTGGCTGGTATGTGCCATAAATAATGTTTGAGTCAAAGCCGGTGGTAGAATGCCCTTGGAAGTGAGATAATTCTTGATTTTGGCACACATTTGAAGTTGCAATGACACTACGTAGAAATTTTAGCTCATTAAGTAGTCCTGCTTGGATTGATTAAGCAGCAGATTGAGAAAGCTATGATACCAATGGAATCAAGATTGATGACTTTGGACCCACCTGGATAGATGGAGACCAGTTATCTGATGGGGTGAAACCAGAATTAGGGTGTAATCAATGCATTGCATAGAAAGGGACAAATGTCTAAAATTATTGGTTGCTGGAAAATACATTGCGTGCATCCAATCCATAAAGGCTGTTCCATCTTCCGGAGTACTAGAAGTAGGATAGAAACCTTTCCTTAGTGCCTTTCCTAGGTTCAGGCACTGAGAAATGTTACTGCTTGTGTCATACTATGAATGTAATATTGGTTCAAAGGTTATTCATCTCTTGCATACATTGCAGAAATAGCTACATATTGCAAGGGCTAGTGCACCAATTTCTCACCAGTAATGATCAGGAAACATATATTGAAAAGATTAAATCTTTTAATTTTGTTTGTTTTGGTTTTGTTTTTGAATTCCCCATGGTCCAACTGTTAAGTCCCTGATCTCTGCAATTCGAAATGATTAGCTAGAGTAACAGTGAACTGTTGCACCTGATGCTCCATAACCAGTTATTGTGCACAGAGGGTCAGCCTGCAGGGAGTATGAAAATATTCACTCCTCTCCCTTAAACAACTAACCCTAAAATAGAAACACAAAATGCTGGCAGAACTCAGCAGGCCAGATAGCATCTATGGGAGGAGGTAGTGACGACGTTTCAGGCCGAAATCCTTCATCGGGTTTCGGCCCGAAACGTCGTCACTGCCTCCTCCCATAGATGCTGTCTGGCCTGCTGAGTTCTGCCAGCATTTTGTGTTTTTATTTATTTCCAGCATCTGCAGATTCATTCGTGTAACCCTAAAATAGAAGTTTACTTTGCAGAAAATTTCACAATTCTGTTTGAAAATAACTGGAAGTGTATTATGTTGTCAATATTAAACTCCATTGAGTTCTTGAGTACATAGCAATATTTTCCTATTTTGCAGCCTGCCGTGTTGTACAGCAACATCTAAAGTTCAATTATGCTCATGTGAAATGGCACACAACCCTTTCAGTATCCTGTACTGTTCTGTTTTGCCCAATGGCAGACACTTTTCATCTCACTCAGTCACTACCAACCTCGTTACATTTTGCATCCTCCATAAACAGAGATAAAGGTAGTGTCGCAGATTTATGTTAGTGAAAGCCATTAGTGCAGTTGCTCCTAACTTCCTATCCCTCCTGTACCTATCATCACAAAGTCTTCTAGCAAAAACCACAAAAGAAATCTGTTGGCCTACAAGTGCTCGAATAGTCTCATGTAGAACATTTTGCAATCCCTAGCCATTCCGATAGAACTCATTACCAGTGTAATATTTCTCACCATGTAATTGTTGAACACAGTACACTTTTAAAAAAAAGTGTGTTGCACAGGAGAATTGGGGTTTGGAATATTTTCATCAAACCACAGCCTGAAACTTAAGGATAAAATTAATGTTTCCACACCTTAAAATTGCACCAATTATTAAAGTTTCAAAGAATTTGAAGAATATTTTACTCATACATAAAAGAGATTTAGAGATCACCCCATTGTAACTTCTTAGCAGTCAGGATTCAGAGTCCTGTACAGTGATAAAATAACAGCACTTAAAATGTTGTTTTCCTGGGTCTGAGTTATGTGGGTTAAAAGTTAATGTAGTTTTTCACCTGATTTAAAAGGGTAGATGTTTGCTTCATGACTGGGCAGTATATTAATTGGGATACTCATTGTTCTATGCCTGGAGACAATGTAACTCTAATGGTGAAAAATGAATGAAGGTCTGCAGTTATGGGTGATTATAAATGGCATAAGTGAAGATCTCTTACAATGTGTTTCTTAATGGTATGAGTTCACAGCATAGATTGCAAATGAAATTGGTTTATTATCACATGTACAATGAAAGCTTGTTTTGCGCAGTGTTCATGCAGATGAATTTGTTACAAGGTGCATTGAGGTGGTACAAAGCAAAATGATAACAAAATGCAAGATAAAGTGTAACAGCTACAGAGAACAAACCATGCAGGCAGATAATAAGGTGCAAGATCATATTGAGGTAGAATGTGAGGTCAAGAGTCCATCTTATCATACTGGGGAACTGTTCAGTAGTTTTGTAACAGAAGCTGTCTTTACATGTGTTAGTACAAGTGTCCCCCACTTCATGAATGTTCGCTTTACACCACTTCGCTTTTACAAAAGACCTACATTAGCAACCTGGTTTCGCATTACAAAGAGGATTTTCGATTTTATGAAAATTTTTCCCATATAAATTAATGGTTCTTCACTTAATGCCATTTTGGCTTAAGAAAGGTTTCATAGGAATGCTCTACCTTTGTAAGGGGGGGGGGGAGAGACACCTGTATGTGCTTTCAGGCTTTTGTATCTTCTGCCCGATGGGAGAGAGGAGAGAACATCCAGGGTGGGTGGGATCTTGGGTGCTCTACTGAGGGAGCAAGAAGTATAGACAGAGGTCACGGAGGAGAGCAACACACACAAAATGTTGGAGGAACTCAGCTGGCCAGGCAGCATCTATGGAAAAGAGTATAGTCGACATTTCAGGCCTTCATCAGGACATCAGGACAGGAGGCTCATTTCTGTGATGTGCTGAGACGTGTCTAAATCTCTCTGCGGTTTCTTGTGGTCTTGGGGAGAGCAGTTATCATACCAAGCCAGAATGAATCCAGATACAATACTTTCTATGCCGCACCAACAGAAATCGGTAAGGGTTGACAGGGACATGCCGAATCTCCTTAGCTTCCTGAGGAAAAAGAGGCATTTGTGAGCGTTCCTGACCATCATGTCTACAGGGTTGGACCAGGACAACTTATCAATTCCGAATAATGCTATGGTAGTCAATATAGATGGCTATGCAAGATACATAAATCTCAATTTTAATGCAGTGGTTTGATTTTTCGGATAAACTCAAAGCTTGTTATTGAGGCAGTATGGAAGAAAACTTTCAGAGTATATACGGATGGAGCTGTTACCATCAGTCAGGCAATTGAACATAGGAGTTGAAATGTTACATTGGTGAGAACGCACTTTTGCAAATTGTGTACAGCTTTGGTTACCCTGTTATAAGAAAGACATCATTAAACTAGAAAGAGTGAGGATGCTGCCAGAATTCCAGCTTCTGAGTTGAAGGGAGTGATTGGGCAAGTTCGGACTTTATTTCTCAGAGTGTAGGATGAGGTGTGTAACCTTATGGAGAAGTATAAGGTCATGAGGGGTACAGATAAAGTCTCCTTACCAGGAAAGAGAAACAAAAGCTCATCAGACAAAGGCTGAAGGTGAAAGGTGGAAGATCTAAAAGGGAACTGAGAAGAGGCTTCTTCCCACAGATGGAGGTGTGTGCGTGGAATGAGCCTCCTGGAAAAGTGGTTGAGGCAGGTACAATAATATCAAAAAAATTTGATAGACACATGATTAAAAGATGTTTAGAGGGATTTGGGGCAAATGGGATAGTTTGGTGGACATCATTGTCAATGCGGGTGAGTCGGATTGAAGTGTCAGTATTACTCTAAGATATTGAGAGGGATTGATGCCAACAGACTGCTTTCTTGGGCTGGGATGTCTATAATCTAGGGGTTTGTCTTAAAAATAAAGAGATGTGGAAGCATCTTTTTAAATGGATGACTGTTGACACTCAAAGTTCTCTACCTCAATCTGTAGATGTTTCATCATAATGTCAATCTTTTTTAGTGCTGCTGGGGATGCTTTAATCCAGTCAAATGGAGACCTATCAATAGCATTCTTCGTTTGTGCTTTCTGCATTAAATAATGAAGACACAAGAGACTACAGATGCTGAATTTGCACCAGATGGAATAATGACTTTGGTCTTCCTGCCATCTTCCTTCCAAAGAAGTGGTGATGTGAGGGAGAGAGCAGAAGCCAGAGACACATTCATTGCAAGTTAGAAAGATAGGCTTAGTGGCATACATGGATGAACCAGTGAATAATTGGAGGGAGAAAGTGCAGTTGAATAGAGAGTTTTTAGTCTTTCCTTGCTCACAGCCCCACTTCATCAATCAATTCATTCACACGATGAAAGCCTTGAATTTTTCCTTCCCATTCTCCTCTCAAATCCTTACTGCTGTAGATTCATTTAAGCCTATTTTTCTTTATTTGTGTTGTTAATCATTTTTAGATGCAGAAGGAAATGTTGTAGCCTTACAAAACCCCGGTTAGATCACATTTGGAATATTGTACTCAATTCTGGTTGTCTCAGTATAGGAAGGATGTAGAAGCTTTACAGTGGGTGCACCGGAGATTTACCAGGATTCTGTCTGGATGAAGGAGCTTGTCTCATGAGGCTAGCTAAGGCTTTTTTCCTTTGGAGCAGCGGAGGAGACGTAACTTGATAGAGATGTACAAGATGATAAGAGGCATAGAACGAGTGGCCAGTCAGAAACTTTTTCCCAGGGTGAAGTGTCTAATACCAGGGGACATGATTTTATGGTGATTGAAGGACAGTATAGGGGTATTGTCAGAGATAAGTTCTTTACAACAGAGGGTGGTGGGTGCATGGAACTCTCTGTCAGGGGTGGTGGTAGAGGCAGATACATTAGGGACATTCAGGAAACTCTTAGATGGGCACATGGTTGATGGAAAATGGAGGGTTTTGTAGGATTAGATTGATCTTAGAGTAGGTTAAAGGGTCAGCACAACATTGTGAGCCAAAGGGCCTGCGCTGTGCTGTAGCATTTTATGTTATAATGTTTATCCAAAGTATAATCCTCCGTAACTTCCGCCACCTCCTACGTGATTTCCCATAATTCTCCACCTTCCCCCTAGCCCATTTCCCTTCAGCCTATCACTTCCCAGCTCTCTACTTTATCCCTCCCCCCACTTCTTATCCCCCCTCGACCATCCCATGTTACTTCACTCCTGATGAAGGGTTTCGGCCCGAAACGTCGTCACTACCTCCTCCCATAGATGCTGTCTGGCCTGCTGAGTTCTACCAGCATTTTGTGTTTTTTAGCATTCTATGTTCCATGTTTTGTCCTGATTTCTCTCAATACCAACAGCTAACCTTTTGACCACGTTTCACTGAGATTCCTTCAGACACTTTTTTTGTGTATTAGAGGTGCAATCCAAGTTATAGTTGTAGAGGAAGGGTAGAAAACTGTGGTCACAGTCTCTGATGATCTCCTTTCTGATTTAGATGCAGAAGGAAATGGACCTGATGCAGGAAAATGGGATTAGTGTTAATCGGGAAAATGGTCAGCATTGATATAATGGGCTGAAGGGCCTATTTCTGTGCTCTGTTCAAAGTAAAGTTATTTTCAAAGCACATTTATTATCAAAGTACATATTTACAACCCTAAGATTCATTTTCTTGTCTTTATACTCAATAAATCGATAATAGGATAATAACAGTGATAGAATCAATGAAAAGACCATATAAAAATGGGCATTTAACCATTGTTGAAAGACAAACTGTGAAAATAAAAAAAGAAATAATAATAATAAATAAATAAGCAATAAATCTCAAGAACATGAGATGAAGAGTCCTGAAAGTGAGTCCGTTGGTTGTGGGAACTTTTCAATAATGGGGCCAGTAATTTGGTTCAGGCTTTTAAAGTTTGTGTGGACAACATGCCATAGTTCAGAAAGGGAGATGTAGCAGAGGTGAGTGGGTGAGTGGGGAACTAGGTGGCTTTCCCAGGACCACGGACAGGAGGGATTAATTGGGAGTTAGAATAACAGAGAATCACAGATAGTGCCTGTGAAAAAGAAGCATAAGTCAGCTTGAATTGCAGGAGGAAAGGAGAATAGCATGGAGATGGAATTTGGGGGCAGGCAGATGGAAGTCATAAATAATGTTAGTTGAGGGATGAATAGAGAATTAAACTATGAAGGAAGGAAAAGTGCCTAGAGGAGAGATGGGAGTCAAATGGGGGGGAAATGCCATCAAACTCCATGATGGGCATCTCCCTTGTTACAGAGAGGTTGTGTTCCTAGAGACTGGTCCATATCATAATTTTCCATAACATGGATTTGTGTCATCTACACAAACATCAAAATTAAGAAGTTAAAATTAGTGTTTATTTATTTTTTTCCACACTATTCAAATATTTTGTGCAGTGATTCATAAGGATGAATTTCCATTGCCAAATGGCTGTAACGAGGGTCACCTGTAATCTGGTGTCTAATGTTTGGAAATGCTGATGGTTTGGCATCAGTGTGGAGTGTGAGCTGGGAGACAGAGCATGAACCTGACAGTGGCCATGGTCTGGACTTGCTATTGGATATTTGGCGGGAGCCAAGGTTGGGTCCAGAACACCATGGTTATAGCTTGTGTATTTCCAATTTTCTTTAACTTTACTGGGTTCACATTGACAAATATATTAAAAAGAATGAAATAAAAGTATGTTTTTGCTATTGATAGAAAAACATCCGACAGTCTGGCAAAGTATCTAGCCCGCTATCACCGAAGTGAAGACAGTACCGGATTATCGGTTTTCCCTTCAGGAGTAACAGTAGAGTCAATATTAAAGTAGCGGTGGAGTCACTAAAGTCACTATTCCATCTGGAGCACATCCAGTACACATAGGTAGTCCTAAAGTTTTCCTAAGTGAGTCTGCTGGGTTAGCCAAAGGCCGAATGTTTGCGAGTCGACGTCTAAATCTGAGTCCGAAATTAGGCTTGCTAGAGGCTGAAGACCTGGAGAGCTTGAGGACTGTATATTTGCATGAGTGGGAAGGAAGAACAGAGGCTTGTTCTGCTGTTGTTGCTTGGTGTGTTCTACTTTGTTGTGTTCTGTGTTGTTCTGCCGGTCATTGTGGGCATGCAATGTTGGCAGTGGAATGCATACCATCACTTGTGGGCTGCCCCCAGCACACTCTCAGGTATGTTAGTTTTTAATGCAAATGTTGCACTTCACAGCATGTTTCAATGTGCATGTGATAAATAAACTTGAATCTTGAAGAGAATCCATAAGCTCCTTGTGCTTGAGGTGATAGTGGGACTGGAAAAAGAAACTCAATTATTTCGCTGCATTTAAGGAGAGGAAATCATTACAGTGATGACAAGCTGTGTCCCACAAATGGTATCCCAGCCTGATACATGTTATTTCTTTTGGCTTGCATTCCTCTCCCTTGAGGAGATAGAGAAGCTTTATTGCACCTCTATACAGTATTGACCTGGCCCTTTCCTGAACAGAAACTGACTGAACTATCGTGTATTCCCAGCAGTCTCTTTTAACTTTTCTTTGATTTTTTTTTTGGGGGGGCATTATGTAGACAGTGATCTGTATACAGAAGGGTAATGAAATTGCCAACATCATCATCCTCCCTATCCCATGTCTGCATACTCATAAACACATTTTGAGAACTGAACAAAGGTTGTAAACAAATAAAGCCCAGTACGTTTGCATCTCATCTCTCTGTCCAATGTTAATTCATTTGAGCAGGTACCTTAAGAACAGACTGACATCACAAAACAAGACAAATCTGCTCAGAATGGCAATCTCTTTACATAGATTCATTGCCAACTTGCATTTGTTTGGCTATTTTTATGTACCATATTGGTAACTTTTCCCTTGATTTTACCACATTCATTTTGTATTGGAAGAAAATCATAATATCTCTAACTCCCTTGTACCACAAACAAATACACACAGTTTGAATGGAGACACAAGAGATACAGACGGTGGAGGCTCGAGCAACCATCTGCTTTCAATGGGTTGAGCAGCATCCATTGGGGAAAGGAATGGTCGACATTTTGGATTAAAACTGTGCGTCAGCAGTTACTTTTTCCCCACAGAAGCTGCTAGGCCATCTGAGATCCTCCAGCACACTGAATTTTTGCTCACAAATTGAATGTCCAGTTGTTAATTTTATACCGGGTAAGTTACTTTCCAACACTTATGGGTCGGGCTTGTTCTGATGGTTCAAGTGTATGAAACCAGTCAGAATGAGATCTGAAAAATTTCTCCTTAATTATGCAAGCCTGAGCAATCTCTTTTTGTTTCTGTAAATAAACCTGAAACAACACCTTTTATCAAACCTGTCCATTTTTATCAAAAGCTATTAATATCCTCGTCAGTGAGATAAGACCCAAATGTTTGTCATATTATAGGCAGCTCCATAGTACACATATATCCTTACAATATTGTCATCTGCTGATGCTGAATTGGACCCTGCTGCATTTTTAAAGGAAGTCCCATTACCATTACCTCTGTTTATGTTTCTTTTGGTTGTACTTTTGATACACAAAAATGACGTTAGTCTTCACTGCTCTTTATCCTTTTTGGATTTTAATGTGTTGAAATGTGTGCATTTGCATTGCTACGTAATTCTATAACATTCAAGATACCCCAGTGACCTCAGAGATGAATGCAGTTCTATTTAGCCTTCTCATCTTTGGAACTAGTCCTTGAAACAATTTTCCACGCAATTTCAGCTTTGTAAACATCTGTTACGCCTTTAAAATGAAGCCTCAAAGCTTTTAATGATTTCTTTCATAAACCAATGCAAAGCAACTGGAATTGTGTACTGCTGAACGTCTCCACAGGGTCATGTAACCTCGTGTTTTGATTTGGTGACATAAATGGACAAATAGACTACAATATGATAGTCTGTTAGTTGATTGTGGTATCTAGAAGTTAAATATCGATTAACTGAGATATTTCAGAGAAACTGATATATTAATTGCTTGTTATAGACTGCTGTAAAGACTATGCTACCTGGACTCCTCCCTCTGGCCTCATACTCTGTCATAGCTGCTGCCACGACATTGACTATCTCAAATTCTTCGCTGTAACTTACTCCCAGTGATCTTATGGCCTGTCGCCCAGTGAGAGACAACACAAACCAGGCAAAAAGGGAACTCAGCAGGTCAGGCAGCATCTATGGAAATGAATAGTCAGCATTTTGGGCCGAGACCCTTTATCAGGACTGGTTTCTGTCCTAATCAAGACCCTTCACTGGCAGTCCTGATGAAACATCAACTGTTTATTCATTCCTATAGATCTTGCCTGACCTACTGAATTCCTCCAGCATTTTGTGGGTACTGCTCTGGATTTCCAGCATCTGCAGACTCTCTTGTGTCTACGATAAGGGCACTGTTATTTTTTATGAACTGGTCTCTGCATTGCTGAGGCTGTTCATGAGCTCTTAGTCAGACCACCATGCCTCTTTGGACTGTGTTCCCACCCCTCATTTTTGCAAATGTCCACCTTCTACTGTCTCCAGCTTCATCATCTCCCAGCCCTACACAACCTTCTCCTGATGTCCCACTAGCAGTATTCTGGGAGAACCATCATTCTTGTCCCATAAATCTTATCTTTTCCTGCCATGACTGTTCTTTCTCTCCTTGTCCAGTCCCTTCCCATTTACATCCTTAATATCTCTGATGCTCTCCCTCACTTTGAGAGTTTTGAATGGTCTGGTTTCAACAGCCTGATATTCACCTTGAAGATCTAGTTCCCCCCCCCCCCCCTTCATTACCCTGATAGCTTGAGGGTGTCATATTCCTGCAGAACAGAGATTCACATCTACAACATGGCTGAACTCATTCAATATCTCCATTCTACAATATCTGTAGGGTGCAGCTGGGGAAACGTGCTGAAGGCTGAACCATCTATTTACCTCTGCAGTACATGGAACAGTTTTTGCTTCAGTCCTTCTCAGGCCCCTTCCCTCTCTTCTTGTTCCACCACTACTTTATTTTCACATGGTTCTTCTCTCACCTTTTTCCAACTTCCCTCATGTCAGCATCTCCTCCCACCCTGCTAGTACTCCATTCCATTCTCACAGTTCCTCTAGCCGCATTGCCCCCGTGTGGGTATGATACTTGCCGTACAAATAATTCAGAGATGTCTTCACTTTTTCTTTCCCTCTATCACAGATAACAGTTCTTCAACTGTAATGTTAACTCAGATTTTCTACTCTGTGGATGCTGCCTGACTTATTGGATATTTCCCATAATTTTTTTGTCTCTTCAGATTGGACTCCCAGAGTCCTCACAGAATTATATATTTATCTCTCTCCCTCCCTCTCCCTCCTTCCCTCCCTCCCTCTCTCATTCTCACTAACCAGCTTGTCATTAGACAATATCTAGGACTGATGGGAAATCTCACTTTAATAATGCCTGGTGTAGCCTGTAAAAATGATGAATTGTCATTGGACAATTCTTTGATGCAGTTAGCAGTAATTAGTGAGGCAGGACCTGCACTGCACATTTCATCTGATTCATGTGATGGCTCATTTCAGAATACTTAGCACAGACAATGAAAGTTTTATCCCCATGACTGCTGTCAATCATCTCTTGAGAACACAAATAAACAGGAACTATGAGGGAATTTGATTGGGTGACTAAATTAGACCTGTCTATGTAGGATTACTTCACAAGTCTGCTCCTTTATGTTCTTGAATTAAAAGAGTTCATGGATGTGACCCATTATTGAAACTATTTGTTTATTTTTGTAAGAAATTTTACATGCAGGCTTTTTGGTAGCTAGGTCGTGTTTATTGGGATATTAATGTGATTCTTGTTTTTGATTGCTGAACATGGTTTGTGTGAGCTCAGCCTAATATCTAGCTTGTCAGTTTTATGACTTCATTGAAAATGATGGTGATTTTAATTACACAGGAACAAATATACCAGCATCAGTGTGGAATAGGTACCCAGTAACTGGCACAAGCGGCTGGTTTATCGGCCTTACTGCTGTAACTGACAGAAGTGCATCAGGAGCCTCTGAGCAAGTGTTCCAGTTGAGGTTTTTTCTGAAGTCCCAGATTTCTGTCACCATAGAAGCATTTTGAAGTACTCAATTATGAAGGAAACCATTTAAATTCAATTGTGCAAACACTGAGATCTGTTAAGGGAGAAGTATGTGAGCAAGCTATTCCTCGTTTTTCCATTTTTGTTGGTGTTAAGTGCATTGGACAGGGCAGGAGCAAGCAGGAAGACAAATTCTGTTTGTCAAAGATTAATGTTTAAAAGTTACTGAAGGTTCCATATTATGGGGAGCCCTTATTGTTTTGGAATAAATTGCATAGGGCCAAGTGAAAACCTGGGTTTAATCTGCTGATTCATTAGTCCTTTTGTATAATTTTATTAGCAAAGGCCAGATTAACGGAGACAATGAAAAGCAGGTTGTTGGCTTCTGATGACTACCCAGTGCATAAGAATAGGTTTCAGTTCACACTGCGCTAGAGTGCAAATCTGGCTTGTGTGAAGAGGATGATTAATTAGATTTGGAAATGTCACAAATTGTAATAAAGTTCAAATCTTTTTTTTAAAACTAATCTACATTAGAAGGAAGTCTAACTGTTCCAGATAGGAGGTGCCCAAACATAGGTTCTGTTAGATCCCGATACTTTTCAAAAGGTTTTCCAGAAGTCAAAATAAGGCATAAAATTTATTGTTGATGATCATTTTATTACAAGACAAAGAAAAGACAAAGGAAAACGCAGTCGTGGTCATCTTATACTCAGAACAGAGATCACAAAAGTTACAATTCACCCATAAAACAACCAGTTTCAAATGGCATAACACCTGCTACTGAAAGTCAAGATGTTTCCAGAAAAATACAGAAGCAACTGTGCAGTAATCACTGGAAAATTCATGGAACAATTACATGTGTATGTGTGGTTATATAAAAATAGAAGCAAGCATAGAAAAGTTAAAATACAAGAAAATTAACAATTCTACACCCCAATCCAACTATTCATAGCTCCCAGCTTATCTGGGCCTCTTATCTTAGCAACCAGTGCATGTTTGGGATGTAAGAGAAAACCAGAGCAACACGCTGAAGTCCACATGGTCACTGGACGAATGTACAAATTCCACACAGACAACACTGTAGATCAGGATTGAACCTGCTCACTGGAACTGTGGGCAGCAGCTGACCTGGCTATATCACTATGCTGTACCAAGCTGTTTGATCATAGTTGAACTGTATCTTAGCAACATTTAACACCTCAGTCCCATTTTCTTCAATATTTCTACCTAATTAACCCATCAGTTCAATTTTACAATTTTAAAGTGAGCCAGTATCAATAGCTTTAAGGGAGATAGCTTCTAAATTTCTTTTCACTTTTGTTTTAAGCAGTATATCTCAATGGGACCCCTAGTCAGTCTAGGCCTAATTAGAAAATCAGGGTCATGGTTATATTGGTAATTAATGGAAAGCTCCTCTAAAAATGTCAGCATGCTTGCATTTAAAATGTTTCCTGTATGCTATTCATTGTTTCTGCTGGCTCTACGTGATTTTCCACTAAGAATATACATTTGGTGTGGCATTGCTGGTGTGGCTCGATTGGCAGCTCTGTGTTGATGATCTGGAATATAGCACTGGAAATGTGCTGCACAGGTGAGAACCTTCCCTTGAGTCTATTTCAACTTTGTCATTGAACAGTTATCCTTGGTTCCCATGCACAAAATTTGTTCCTCAATTAACATTTATAATCAATTTACTTACCCTATAACTGCCATCCCATAGCCCACTTGATGTGGCCTCACCTTATCGCAATATTGGTTTTGTCCTGTCCAGTCCATTCCATGAGGTAATGTTGCAGTTATAATAAACCCTGGTTAGGCCACACTTGGAATATTGTCTTCACCTCATACTAGGAAGGATAGGAAAGCTTTAGAGAGGGTGCAGAGATTTACCAGGATGTCACCTGGTCTAGAGAATATGTCATACTCCCAGGATGATAAGAGGCATAGATCGAGTGGATAGTCAGAGAATTTTTCCCAGGACAGAAATGGCTAGTACAAGAGGGCATAATTTTAAAGAGATTGAAGGAAAGTACGGGGTGGGGGTTGTTAGAGGTAAGTTTTTTATATAGAGTGTGGTGGATGTGTGGAATCCCAGGCCAAAGGTGGTGGTAGAGGAAGATACATTAGGGCATTTAAGAAACTCTTAATTAGGCACATGGATAATAGAAAAATGGAGGGCTGTGTAGGAGCGAAGGGTTAGATTGATCTTAGAGTAGGTCCAAGAATTGGCAAACACTCTGTACTGTACTGTAATATTCCATGTTCCTTCCCATTCCCCTTGATTTGCAGCTTAAAACCCCTTTCTTTAGCTGTTTCTTGGTTTTCAAGAAAAGCCTTCTGAAATGCTAACTTAGTGTATCTCTCCTACTTCCTGCCTGATCCGTTGAGTGTTTCCAGCGTTTTCTTTATCCTTTGGATTTCTAGCTTCTGCATTTTTCTCTTCAGATTTTGGTTTATAATCAATTACGCAGTGATTGTTGTGCAAATTGGCTGTTGTATTGATAACTCCATAACTGAGTTCAGGAATATTTTAAAAGGGAGCATAATATTAGATGGTTTGGTGAGTTTTTTTGCACAATTTGGTTTTTTCCCTCCCTACACATTGGGTGTTAGACAGTCTTCCTTTGTATGGGTTCTTTTGAGTTTCTTTGTTTTGTGGCTGCCTGTAAGGAAATGAATCTCAAGATTGTATAATGAATATATACATTGATAATAAGTGTACTTTGAACTAGAACTTTTTGAGATGGATATGCAGCTCAACAGATTGTATAGAAGAAAGGGCTTCATATTTCAGGGGAAGGTGGGACAGTCTGCACCTGAACCAGAAAAGGTCCAAAATTCTTGTGTGGGGGTGGGGGGGGAGGAGTTAGTTGTGCTGTTCAGAAGGCTTTAAACTAATTTGGTGAGGGAATTCGAGGTAGAGTAAATGTACGTATAGTCATGGGAAGATGTAGCAGGAAAATTAAGTTAGTCTTGTCAGCTGGATAGACACAGACATGATGAGCCATGGTATGAATTCTTGGTTAACCTGCATCCATCTTAATGCAAGAAGTCTGACTAGTAAAGCAGATGAACTTGATGATTTGCATATGGGAATGTGATATTGTTACTATCACAGAGACAAAGTAATTGTAGGACCTGTAATTTACCATTTTGGTGTTGAAAATCTTCATGTACCGTGGTGGTGTGGGGGGTGTTGTCAAAGTGCAAGTGGCAGTTCAGTATTGGTTAAGGGGATCATCATGGCATGAATGAGGGAGGGTGTCCCAGAGACCTTACACATGAAGCCATGGGAGTAAAGTTTAGGAAAAAGAAAACTGGGTCAGTCACCTTGCTTGGGATATATACAGACTCCCAAACAGTCAGCAAGAGATGGAGGAGCAGATATATAGACAGTGTTCAAATTGGATGTAAAATTGCCTCGGTATTAGGAATCAGAGGGTGATGGTGGAGGGATCTTAATGTGATTGGAAGCCGGTGACCAGTGGAGTACCGCACAAATTGGTGCTGGGATTCTTGCTGCTTGTTATGCTCATTAGCAGTTTGGGCATGATTTGAGAAGAGCTATGTCAGCAAAGACTAGCAAATTTCTACAGATGTTCCTTGAAGAGCATTCCAACTGGTGGTATCTTTGTCTGGTATGGAGGAGCCAATGCACAGGATCATGAACTCAGTCAGCTCCATCATGGACATGAGCCTCCCCAGCACTGAGGACATTTTCAAAAGGTGATACATCCATCGCCAAGCACACCCACAACCCAGGACCTGAGCTCTTCTCATTGCTACCATCAGGGAGGAGGTAGAGGAGCCTGAAGACACGCACTCGATGTTTTAGGAACAGCTTCTTCTCCTCTGCAATCAGACTTCTTAATGGACCTTAAACCTATGAACATTACATCCCTGTATTTACTTTTTTCTTTACATTATATGTGCTGCACAATGTGTCCCCTGTTACAAATCAGTACCACGAAATAACAAACAATACACAATGCACGATTAAATGTTTGAGCTTTATAATTCTTCATTTGACTATATGGCTAGTAAAGAAACAAAAAAAAGAAAAGGGCCCATTCTCCTGAAACAGACTAATGCGCAACATTGGAGCTCATGGTTCCTTTCTTTTGTTCTCCGTCAACCTCCTCAGACTCTCTTGCTCAAAGTCCACTATGTCCAGTGGCCTATCAACTCTCTCCATTCACATCTTCTCTCCCTATTTCTCCCCAGCAAAAGACCGTAAAATCCCTGCTCCCAGACCCACAAGAAAGAACAACATCCCGCTCATTGGCTAGCATACGTTCCAAAGGCCCCGTTACCTCTAGTCATAACCCAAACATTGCTGCTAGAGAGAAGCCATTACCTTAGCAGTGAAACATTACAGAGAGGCTATTACATTAGCAGTGAAGCCTTACAGCATGTTACATATGTATAATTTTTCATATACAGTGGATTCTGGTTGATGGGCCATCAGTTAATTGGTTAAAGAGTTGTCCCAAAAACTTATTTGGGACAGCTCTTAAAGAACAAAAACAAATCAAGAGAATAGCCAGGATTTCTGTAATTTATTTGATACACTATGCCGCTTAATTGGGACAGGAAACTGTTGCTGAATAGCTTATAACTACACTGTGCTTAGAGCAAAGTTTTTTATTGGTGTCATTTGCGTGTGTTTATATTAAAAAGCAGAGATTTTTGTCACTCATAGTTGGCGAGTAATAAGCAGTAAGACAATTCTGAACTGTTCTTCTCACTGTGGCTTCAAGCATTCAGACTTGGAGATGCCAGAAATGGTTGGGAGTGAAAATGAAGAGATTTTCCTACTTCAACAAGTTAGGAACTATGAGGAATTTGAAGGTATCATCAATCACCTTGAATGTTATAATAAAAATGAAGATTTGTAGGAAGAAATCATCGAAAGCATTGTATGAAGGTGGTCCATTATCTGCACTAGATGTCTGTGCTGAATTTGTTCATTTACAGTCATTCAAAAGAACACAACAGCATTCTTTGGATGGATTCCTACATCAATAACTATTACGGACTAATACACAGCGTTATAGCTGTGTTCTTGTTTTGGTGGGGTCCTAATTTGTTCTGTATTTCATTTAAATACATAAATTATTACTCAGTTAAATGGTAGTTTGTCTTTTTTATACCTTTTTAAAACTACTTCCATGAAACTGGCTAATTGGGGCAGCCGCTTAACTGGTCCTGATGTGTCCCTATTTAACCAGAATCTACTGTATTTTTGAATTCATGTCATAAAAGGTTCGATGATTTTTACTGTTAATTCTTATTTTTAAACATTTTAAGTAAGAGCAGAAGAACAATAGACAATAGACAGTAGGTGCAGGAGTAGGCCATTCGGCCCTTCTAGCCAGCACCGCCATTCACTGTGATCATGGCTGATCATACACAATCAGTACCCCTTTCCTGCCCTCTCCCCATATCCCTTGATCCCGCTATCTATAAGAGCTCTATCTAACTCTCTCTTGAATGCATCCAGAGACTTGGTCTCCACTGCCTTCTGAGGCAGAGCATTCCACATATCCACCACTCTCTGGGTGAAAAAGTTTTTCCTCAACTCTGTTCTAAATGGCCTACCCCTTATTCTTAAACTGTGGCCTTTAGTTCTGGACTCACCCATCAGTGGGAACATGCTTCCTACCTCCAGTGTGTCCAATCCCTTGATAATCTTATATGTTTCAATCAGATTCTCTCTCATCCTTCTAAATTCCAGTGTATATAAGCCCATTCGCTCCAATCTTTCAACATATGACAGTCCCACCATTCCGGGAATTAACATAAGACATAGGAGCAGAATTAGGCCATTGTGTCTGCTTCAAGATTCAATCATGGCTGATTTATTATCCCTCTCAACTTCATTCTCCTGCCTTCTCCTCCTTACTAATCAGGAATCTATCTACCTCCATTTTAAATATATCCAGCAGCAGTCTATGCAATGAATTCCACAGGTTTGTCACTCTCTGGCTAAAGAATTCCTCCTCAGAAATGATTCTGAATGAAGGCACCCTTGGATATTGCTGTCTCCTCAGATTTATTTTGCATGTTTGACAGGTGGAATCTTTGTGGGGAGGCTTATTCTGGTCTAGACTCATTACCTAATTATGTTGTTCAAGGCCATACCATCACCCAGGACCCTGATCCCATCTCCAGGGCAAACAGTGTCAGTGAGATCCAGAGAGGGTAGGCTTGAAGGAATAGGGAATAGAGATAGGGTTAGCATCTCACTTGGTAAAATCCAAGCTGAATGGATTCTAACACCCAGGCAGATTGGGTCTATGAATTGGAAAGCAGTAATGGTGGATAAACACACTGCATTGCTGCCGATGGTCCAGTGCAGCCACGCTACAGTGAGGATGCAAATGAAGTTCATCAGGATGCAGCATTTCAGTTCTGAGAAGAGACTGGAGAGGCTGGGCTTGTTTCTCTAGGAGTCAGGGAGATGGAGGGAGGCAGGGAAAGATTAGGAGGCACGAAGCAGAGCTTAATAGGTTCTTTATTAATAAGGGCACCGAAGGTTACGGGGAGAAGGCAGGATTGTGGGGTTTAGAGGGATAATAAATCAGCCACAATGGAATGACAGAACAAATGTGATGGGCCCCGTGGCCTAATTCTGCTTCTATATCTCATAGTCTTATAGCATAGATAGCAAAACTGCTTTTCACCATAGCAGGAGAATCTAAAATTAGAGGGCATGTGTTCAAGATAATGGATAAGAGATTTAAAGGTGATCTGAAGAAGAAATTTTGGTCCCCTAATGGGATGTTTAGAAACTAAAACTCACTACTTGAGTGGGTGGTGTAGGCAGATACTCTCCCATACTTGAGCAGTATTAAGACAAGAATTTGAAGCATTGGGTCATAGTAGGTTGTGGATCACATGCTGACAAATGGTAAAGTTGAGTACTTGATTGTTAGCACGGACGTGATTGGTCAGAGGGCTTCATACTAAGAAAGGTGCTATGTTAATGCAGTCTTATTTTCTTTTATGGGTTTGATTTTGCTAATTGAGTGCACGTCTACCTGCTCTCTCCTCAGATTTATATTGTGAGTGTTTGTCTTTCTCAGAGGTTCTTTTCCTGTTTCAAACACAAAAGTCAATTTCCTTCATTCCAGGCTCATTCCAGGTTTGTCATGTAAGAGTGGAAGCCATGAGAGTCCTTTGATGAGGAACAAAAATGATGTGCTCACATCTTAACTGTTGCTGATGAGGGCCACTCTGATCTCATGCCAACAGAGGACATGCCAATTACAATCTGAGAGAAGCCAATCCCATCCTGCGCCAAGCGAGCAAACTGGTCCGTGTGGTGAAGCAGCATTTTACCATGTTAGGTGTTCTTGGAGCAAATCAGCTACATTTCAGGAAGAAACATCTTGACATATGTCTGCAGGGTCTTTGCCATCCATTTGCCAGGCTTCTTGTAAATTGATGTTACATTAAGAGACCTTGCTCAGTTTATTCCTGGAGAGACCAGCTGCTCCACTGCAGGAGCTGATGCACGCACTCAACTTATGTAAAGCTTGCAGGTACTGTAACCAGCTCCTGTTCCGAAACAGTCACACAGCTTGTCTGATAGCACAGTTGGTGAGAGTGGGATGAAACTGAACCATTGAAATCAAGGAAGCCCAAGGCCGGAGGCTCTGCACAAATCTAACATTCAGCTGTGGAAAATTTTCCACAATTTACTCCCTGCTCTGACTTGCTAGAGTGAGATTGGTACCTGCATGGTCGCACTGAATGAGTGAACAATCTGAACACCAGGGCTATGCCTGGTTATCCAAGTGTACACCATGGTGGCACAGTGATGAATTATGGTCAGCCGCAGAGGAATTGTTGTGCTTCAGCTAGCCTCAGTATAATAAAATCATCGTTTTGTTTGAGTTTTGTTAAGACTATATCTAATAGGATCTCCATTCTCCAGGCAGGAAAAGGGTCTGGATCTGAAATATCGACTGTCCGCTTCCCTCCACAGATGCTGCCTGACCTGCTGAGTTTCTGCATTTGTCTGTGAGATTCTGCTGTAAGAGTTGTTCATCCTTAGGGGTACCAGCTGGAGAGAGGAGTGATCAATCACATTTGATGCTTGCAATGAGTATCATAGCTATATGCTTCATCTCACTGTGCAGTTTGCAAAAGCAAGTTGTGCTTTTCCCACTTAAATCAGGACGAGGCAAGTTTTGAGCCTATCTGAAAGAACAAGCTGTCACAATAGGAGGTAAATTGCTCCTGATTCCTCTGAGGAATTGATCCCTTTTGGGAATGAATAGTGATATAGAAATTGAATACAAAGAGGGTTAAGCCTGGTTTTGATTCACTCTCACAATAAAATAAGAGGTCGTGCTTCTAAAGCCAGTTTTTCTTGTAGTTTTTTGTGTGCAATGAAACTATATGCCCTTTTATAGCATGATTGCCAAAAGTTTTGCTGTATTACCTCATGTCAAGCATGACATGACCTCATGTCTTGCGGCTCTGGCAAGAGGAAGTTTTTCAGGAGGAAAGTGAGAGGTTTTTTTGTTTCTAGAAGAATCATATGATTGATACCTATATAAAGATATGCAATGAATTGGAAAAATAGAATGAATGAGGGCTTCAAACTAAACAGGTTTAAAAACTGATGACTATTATTTCCAGTTACAGTAAGTAACAGAGTTTTCGAGACCAGAGGTTTGCCTTTAGAGGACTGTCTGAATGCGTGAAGGGAGCAGGTAGAGTGGTAATATGCAAGGTGGATGGAATGTATACAGAACTGTGCAAAAGTCTTTGCCACTTACTGTAGATATAGCTAGGGTGCCTAAAACCTTTGCACAGAACTGTAGTAACTTTATGTACTGCTGCTGCAAAGGAAATACTAATTTCATGACATGATAAACCTGATTCTGATATGGATCTCTGTTGTGGACTGAGAGAGGGGGCAGGGAGAGGGGGATCATGGTTGGGAAGAAGGGGAAGGAGAAGAAAGCACCAGAGAGACTTTCTATAATGATCAATAAACCAAATGTTTTGAATCAAATGATCTTGCCTGGTGTTTCAGGGCTGGGTGTGTTTGCACCTGTGCATCTCTGGAATCCCCCCCCCCCCCCGCCCCAGCACTCCCTCTCTGCCACCTGTCACATACCCCTCCTGTGGCACTCCACCCAACATCCTTTGTTCCTGCCAGAATTAGAAACTGGCTGTCTGCTCCTTGTTGACAATACAGTCTTCGGCACCCTAGCTGTACATACGTGCCTAAGACCTTTGTACAGTATGTGGCTGGGAATGGAACAGAGCTTAGCGAGGTTATTGAGAAATGGATCCTGCGTCTGTAACACTGAGCTATTACTTTGTCTGTTCTTGTTTCTACCAGTGGGACCGTCTGAAATGAGGCAATACAGTCACAAGATAAGGCTATGGTTGTTTAAAACTGAAATTCTTCTCACAGAGGATGGTCACTCTCCAGAAATGTGTAACACAGACAGATCTGGAGGCAGGATCACTGGGGATGTTTAAAGAGGAGGCAGATAAACCTTTAAAAGTTCATGGCATTGGGACTATGGGGAAGCACAGGAGAGGATGTCTGGAGCAGGCCAGTCGTGATCATACTGAATGGTGAAGCAAGCCTGAGAGGCCGAGTGGCCTACTCCAGCTCCTTTGCCTTTATTTTTATTTTCTAATTTACACCGAGGGAAGGCTCATTCATGGAACTCTGTGTGCTGAAACATGAGAGGAATTCTTCCAGTGACAAAATCAATAAATCTTTCCTGAATGCTATTTGGTGGCCTGATTGAGTATCTCAGCTTATGCAAGCTGATGATTTAACAGACCTTCTAACCTTTCAGCTGAATAAATGCATTCATTTCTTTAGGCTCTGCTAGCAATACCCCAGACTATCACAGTCTTTTTCTCACTTAGAAGAGCATACTGTAAGTGAATATTGAACTTATCTCTGTCATTCAAGTCTCAATTTCCCAAAAGCCAAACGGGTTTCGTTCAGTTCTCTTGTATCTCCACAGCATGAAATGTCAACAGTGCAAGAGAGAAAAGTGCACTGACATTACAAATTTCCACTTAAAAAAACTATTCATTACGTTAGTATTTTACCTGGCACTTTATAGCCCCAAAGCAGTATTTTTGAGGAGTCTTCTTTTGAATGAGAAATGTATCATTAACTTTGCAACACCAGGTCTCCATAAATAGCACAGATGACCAGATAATCTGTTCTTACTTACTGCCTGTTACACCACTGGCATTTAGGGCAGCAGTGAGAGTCCTCCATCTCTACTGGTGTTCAGAGCCAGTGGCAGTGGCTTCCTCTGGGTTTTCACTACTATCAGTCGTGCAAGTCCCGGGTGGAGACTCAGGAATACCGTCGCACGCAGATGTAGGATGATTCTTTATTGCTGTTTCCACAACAATTTTGTTTTACTGGTCAGGGTTGTTAGCCCTGAGCTGAACCCACACTCAGTCTGGCCTTTACCGTTTGACCTGTTTGACATGGGTGACCCTACCAAAGGGCAAAGCACAAGGCCCTGACTCCAGCCAACACAGCCCTCTGAGTCATTGCAGCAGGCAAGCCTCCAAACCACGGCAGGTTTGTGGGCCTCTTGGACGATAATCTGTTCTAAGCACTTGGATTGATGGATAATATTGGACTGGGCACTGAGATAGCTGCTGAGGGGACAGTCATTTCATCTGAAAATGTCAGCTAACATCTCACTTTTAACAGTGTAGCCCCTAACAGTAGAGGTGATGCACCATCAATAACTCACTCTGCGACGTAAAGGCGAGGTATCGGTTTTTATTGACTGGAAGAAGGAACAAGCAGTGATTGACTACCATACTACATCCTGGAGACAGAGAGGCCAGGCTCAGACCTCAATCGCCTTTATACAGGGGTCTGTGGGAGGAGCCACAGGAGCAGTCAGCAGGGGCAGTCAGCAGGGGGTCTGTGGGAGGAGCCACAGGAGCAGTCAGCAGGGGCAGTCAGCAGGGGGTCTGTGGGAGGAGCCACAGGAGCAGTCAGCAGGGGCAGTCAGCAGGGGTCAGTGGGAGGAGCCACAGGAGCAGTCAGCAGGGGGCGTGTCCAGACAGGTATATGTAGTTCACCACAAGAGGTCAAGGATTGAGGATCAATTTAATTCTCTATCTATATTTATGTGTATTAGGAAGTTACTGTGGGGCATTGGTGTGACATGCAACAAAAAGTAACCACATGTAACAATTGGAAGGAACTCAAAATTATATAAAATATAAAACTAGAGGTTAAAATACAGATGTGGAATAAAATGCCTATTAACATAAATACAAGCAATGTAACCAGCATTATAAAACATGGCTTAATGTGTTGCCCACGTAATAGATGGGATGGGGGCTAACCAGAAGTGTTGACCAGATTAACTGCCTGGGGAAAGAAACTTTCAAAATGACACAATGTTTCTCTTCTAATAGCTCTATAGTGCTTTCCAGAAGGGAGCTGTTGAAAATGGCAGTTTGCAGTGCAGGTAGTGCTGGCAGTAATCTTTCCTGCCCGCTTCTTTGTCCTGCAGTGATGATTGACTGCAGTCAATGAGCCTTTCTCCGGTCCTGACAGTTTGCTGTGACTTTGTATGTTGTGAAAGAATGCTGCATCTCTGACGTGGGACCTGACCACGCAGGAGCTTCGCTTCGCATGAAATTACTTACACACTAATTTGCTGAGATCTCTGTGGCTCTGAAATAGAAGGGAGCAAGCAATGAGGCTTCTCCGGGCCAATCTGTCATTCAGTGAAACTGTAGCTGATCTAAGGTTTGGCTTCAGCTATACTTTCCTGTACAATCCCAATGTCTCAGCTTTGAGCAACTACAGTTTCCTGGGTTAGAGAATTCCCTCCAGAGTCTGATCGCAGCCCATTCGTTTTATTTCCCTTTTGGATCTTTAGGTCTCTCTTTTGAACGCCCGCCATCCTTCTGTGTGTTTTCATTTCCCTTTAGGCCCAATGAAGAGTCTTGGCCCATTCTACATCTGAGTGTGATGGTATTCCCCAGTCTCCTTAGACGCTGCCTGATCTACTGAGTTCCTCCAGTTACTTACTCTGGATTTCCAGCATCTGCAGAATCTCTTTTGTTTAAATTTTGAAACAATATCTCTCTGAAATTTCTGACTGGTTTTATATTTTGAATGGAACACAAGGGTCCTCTTCATGAATCATCCCCTACACCATTCGGATCTCTGTGGTAGGGCAAAAGCTTTAGGGGAGGTGTTAGTCTATTATCACAGAGACATATTTTCCAGCTCCGAATATAGCTGCGTGTCTGACCTTGAGACAAGGGCACAGCTAATCTTACCTATCCCTGACGAGTAGGTGTGAACTGCCTTCTGCCACACTAACCTGGGAATAGGGGAGTACAGTACTGTGCAAAAGTTGAGGCACCCTAGTTTTTTACATAGTTCCACATGGTACGGACTCCACAGAGCCCTGATCTCAACATCATCGAGGCTGTCTGGGATTACTTGGAGAGACAGAAGCAAGCGAGGCAGCCAAAGTCTGCAGAAGAACTGTGACAAGTTCTCCAAGATGCTTGGAACAACCTACCAGCCGATTTTCTGATAAACCTGCACGACAGTCGACCTAAAAGAATTGATACAGTTTTAAAGGCAAAGGGTGGTCACACCAAATATTGATTTGATTTAGTTTTTTTACTGTTTACTGTTCTTTATAGTTTTTTTTTATATTTAGAAGCTTTTCATTTCATGATTTCTGAAAGCATCTTCACTTTACAGAACTTTTTCACTTTTGCACAGAACTAGTTGCTTTAGTTTTGTTCTCTGTGGGTGGATGTTGATGAGGAGAAAGTTGATGTTTTGTTCAAACAAGTTTCTAACAGCATTTCATGCAAATATGAGTGCTTGGAGTAATGTATTTTGTGCATTGGGAGATGGATGGATAATACTGTAGATGGTAACAATTAACAGACTGTGCTAGATTGGGCCCTTGTCGTGGTGATTAAAGAAGTGGTGTAGGCTGTCATTGGGCTTTAGCATAACGTTTCCCTTGATAGGTGATATAGGTAAGTACACAAGGGAGGAAGGATTAGAAGGATGTCCTGTTGGGGTTAGCAGTATTGGAATGGAAGGAGGCTCACTTGCAAGATAACCGCTGTCACTTGGGACCAGATGACCCATTTCTGTAATGTATTTTGTAATTTTATAGAGCTGTAGCTCGAGTATGAGATCAGCATTTAGGAACTGGATATGGCTTGTAAATATATTAATAACATTAGTTTATAGGATTATAATTCAGCAATGTGCCCGAACCAGGAGATCTGGAAAAAGTAAAGCTCAAAGTTCAAGGTAAACTTATACTACTCTGTGAATCTTGCAGGCATTCATAGAGGAAGAAATGAATAGAATCAATGGAAAACAACACACAAACGAAGATTGACAAGTAACTAATGTGCAAAGGGGACAAACTGTGCCAATACTATATATGTGAATAATACTGACAATATGAGCTGTCGAGTCCTTATGTTCACTAATCAGTTTAGGGATGAAGTGAGTGAAATTATCCAAGCTGGTTCAGGACCCTGCTGATTGAAGGGTAATAACTGTTCCTGAATCTGCTGGTGTGGGAACGAAGGCTCCTGTACCTCCTTCCCGATGGCAGCAGTGAGAAGAGAGAATGGCCTGGATGGCAGGCGTCCTCGATGGGGGTGCTGCTTCCTTGTATTTGTGCTCAGTGGTGGTGATCCATGATAGAGCTTGAAACAGAACATGAGTTAAAGCCATGGCATTCATTCTCCAGTGGAGCAAAAGGGTATGGTTGTAATGATTAACCCGAGAGATCTCTGTAGAGATATCAGTAAGTGCTGAGAGTTGACCAGAGCTGTGACTGCATTCAGGGCCTGCAGTTGTCACACTAAATTGTTTTATTGGAGCTTGAGGCAGATCAATAACATGCACTCAGCAGGGCAGTGTTTTTTAGGTACGATGAGTTACCCGTGCAGCCCATCCAGAGGCTGACAATGAGCACTAAATGCCAGACTTCCACAATGAAATAAGAGCAGCTGCTGACACAAAATGTGATTAAATGACATTAGGCCAAGTTCCATTTCTATTTAATAGCAGGATTAGTACATCTGGACAGAGGGGAAAGCAATGTAGATTGTTGACATGGTGATTGGCAACAGATAGCGATTACTGATTTAAACTACCTGCTTGATTTGGGTGAAGATTTGTCCAGGGACTTTTAGAAAAAGAAGTGAAGATGTGGGTTGATTTGAGGTTTGTGTGTGCCTCAAAACGCTCTTCTATACGTGTACACAAGGTTGCAGGGTGATAGGATGTGTATGGGAGTCCAATCATGTACTTTCCACCCAATCGATATAAAACTATTAGGTGCTCACGAAATGCTGGAGGAACTCAGCAGGTCAGGCAACATCTAAGGAGAGAAACAAGCAGTCAATGTTTCAGGCCAAGACCCTTCATCAGGACTCATCAGATGCTCACAGTGCAGAGATAGGCCTTCGAGTTAATTTTATTTATGCCATTCCTTTGCCTGAGAAAACCAAAACCAACACCCGCCCCCCTCCCCCCCATTGCATGGACTCCTATTCCTTTCCTTCTAATGTTTATTCACTTCCCTTAACCAAACAACTGTGGTTTTGCTATCAATTTCTCGCAATAGTAAACTATTTCAACACAAATCACAAAGATAGTTTTCCTAAGCTCTCCCCTCATTCCCGAGAGATTGTTTTAAGTGAATGTGCCCACGTCCCCACTGAGTCATCAGCTCAAAGGCATGCTGTGGATGCTGAGAGTTCACGCTGAAGTGCAGGAGTGAGGGAATGCTGCATCATTGGAGTTACAGCTTTTACACAGGAGGCCCACATCCCTTTTCCTCTGTGCATAAAGTTCACAAGATTCCACTCGTGGAAGAGCAAGGAAGTTCTGCCCAGACATTCACCAATAAGCACAATGACTACTTACTGTTCCAGTAGCAGTTTCGTTTGATGAGAATGTCTTCATCTTTTCATTTGATTTGATTAAGGAACTCATGTCAGATTATTTCTGCACCATCTGTCATTTGGCCCCTAGGTAGTCTAACCTCCAGAGCTATTTCTCAGACTTTATTCGCTGTATATGCTAAATTGGCTAATTGGGACTAAACACTCTGCTGTTCTCTCTGATATCACTCACCCTCCATCTGAACAATACACATAGAAATTCAGTAGAAGTCCTGTACCCTACTCATTCCCATCTGCAAGAGAATAAATTGCAATATATTGTTGTTATAGAGCAACTCACACAAAATGCTGCAGGTCAGGCAGCATCCATGGACATTTCGGACCAAGGCCCTTCTTCAGAACTGGAAAAGAAGGGGGAAGATACCAGAATAAAAATGTGGGGGGAGGGGAAGGAGGGCCAGCTAGGAGGTAATGGTTGAAGCCAGGTGGGTGGAAAGGTCAAGGGCTGGAGAAGAAGGAATCTGATAGGAGAGGAGAGTGGACCATGGGAGAAAGAGGGAAGGAGGAATGGACCTAGGGGTCGTGATAGGTGGGTAAGGAATTACTAGAAGGAGAAATTGATATTTGGGCCATCAGGTTGGAGGCTACCCAGATGGAATATGAGGTGTTGCTCCTCCACCCTGAGAGTAGTCTCAACGTGGCAAAAGAGGAGATCATGGTCCAACATATTGGAATGGAAATAGGGATAGAAGTTAAAATGGCTGGCCACCAGGAAATCCCCCTTTTGGCAGATGGAGCGGAGGTGTTCAGCAAAGCGGTCCCCCAATTTAAGTCAGGTCTCAGCAATGTAGACGAGACCACATCGGGAGCACCAAATACAATAGACGACCGTAACAGATTTACAGGTAAAACGTTGCATCTCCTGGAGGGACTGTTTGGGGCCCTGAATGGAGGTAAGTGAGGGAAAGAGAGCCTCATCCTTGGAACAGATGCAGTGGAGACAAAAAGTCTGAGATAGCATCACGGTTAGCATATGCCATTACAGCACCAGCGTTTCTACAGGAGGCAGAGTGGGAAGAGGTATAGTTCAAGATAGCATCACGGTTAGCATATGCCATTACAGCTCCAGCGTTTCTACAGGAGGCAGAGTGGGAAGAGGTATAGTTCAAGATAGCATCACGGTTAGCATATGCCATTACAGCTCCAGCGTTTCTACAGGAGGCAGAGTGGGAAGAGGTATAGTTCAAGATAGCATCACGGTTAGCATATGCCATTACAGCACCAGCGTTTCTACAGGAGGCAGAGTGGGAAGAGGTATAGTTCAAGATAGCATCACGGTTAGCATATGCCATTACAGCTCCAGCGTTTCTACAGGAGGCAGAGTGGGAAGAGGTATAGTTCAAGATAGCATCACGGTTAGCATATGCCATTACAGCACCAGCGTTTCTACAGGAGGCAGAGTGGGAAGAGGTATAGTTCAAGATAGCATCACGGTTAGCATATGCCATTACAGCACCAGCGTTTCTACAGGAGGCAGAGTGGGAAGAGGTATAGTTCAAGATAGCATCACGGTTAGCATATGCCATTACAGCACCAGCGTTTCTACAGGAGGCAGAGTGGGAAGAGGTATAGTTCAAGATAGCCATAGGAATTGGTAGGTTTACAAAAAAATATTGATAGACAGTTTGTCTCCAGAGATGGAGACAGGGATATCGTGAAAGGGGCGAGTGGTGTCAGAAATGGACCAAGTGAATTTAAAGGCAGGGTAAAAGTTGGAGCAAAGTTGATGAAATTGTTGAGCTCAGCATGCTATAGAGTCCTGTCAGTTATTTTGAATTTGCATATAATTATCAGCTAATGTTTGCTCAATTACCTTTCAAATGGTTAGAAAATGAAGGGTTCACACAGTATATGGTTTGGCTAGATCTTAGCTGTTAAAGCCTCACATTTGTGTTCTAAGTTAGTGTATGCCATTATAGCAGCAGCAACCCAGGTTCAGTTCTGTTGCTGTCTGTAAGGAGTTCGCCCCATTCTGCGGGTGTTCCGGTTTCTTCCCACAGTCGAAAGACGTAGTACCCATTGGACCAAAAGGGCATGTTGCCCTATCTCTGAATAAATAACATTCTGAAGTTAATGCTTCTGCTGAAGCATCTATTTCTGCAAGTTATTTTAATCCTAGTTCTAAATCTCCAAATGTTGAGTATTTATTGTTAATCATTCAATGAATTATGCCGCCATGAACTCAAACCATATCTCCAAATCAACTAGATTCATTCCTCAAGTACAAATCCCGTTGATCTATTTCTCAACTGTGCGCTGTCAGTCAGCGGTTTGAATTTCTGCTGTGGTGTTGGGAAGTATACTGCACCAGTAAATAGTTGATGACTCAGGAGAACGCCATTTTTCGAAAAGTTGTGTAACTGTAATTAGGTGTTTTATAAACCACAGTTCTACTGCACGCACTCACTGTTCATGGATAGTCTGATTGAAACAGAACAAAAAGCAAACCTATTTATCAAAAATAGCCATTATATTCCTTAACCTGCTCTCTTTCATTTTCTTCATTCCCAAGCTTTTCCCCTCCCCTCCTTTCCATAGCTGGCCCTCAGAAGTTCTGATCTTTCCCAAGTTGTTCACTAACGAAGCCTTAAACCCAAAGCCTGGTTGCCTCCAACCTGTGGAGTGTTTGATGACTCCGGGCCTGTTAAAGGCATGTGGGCGATCACAAAGAAACCATCAAATATCAAACCTATCATCCTACATAGAGTGGATCTGGCGAGGAATTTTTCTAGAGTGGGGAAGTCTAGAACCAAAGGGCACCGTCCCTTTTAGGACAGAAATGAAGAGGAATTTCTTAAGCCAAAGGGTAGTGAATTTGTGGAATTCATTGCCACAGATGGATGTGGAGGCCAAGTCATTGGGTATAGTTAAAGTAGAGTTTGATAGGTTCTTGATTAGTAAGGGTGCCCAAGATTATAGGGAGAAGGCAGGAAAATAGGGTTAAGTGGGATAATAAATCAGCCATGATGAGATAGCAGTGCAGACTTGATGGACTGCATGGCCTATTCTGTTCCTATGCCTTATGGTCTTGTGTTCTTCAGCTGCTGCACAACCTGACAAGTAGTCTTCATTCAACATCATACAATCAGCCACTATTGTCTTCACACATTGCGATTGACTCTTTGATGTCTACGGAGCTAAAAGTCGCCATGGGCTTCCTTCTCCATAAACAGCAGGCTAAGTCCCAGGTCAGATCTAGCCACGAGCGCATAATCAGAACCACTAGCCTGACTGAAAATCTCCATTTCTTGTCATCATCCATTATGGCAAAAATAAGAATTTTATTCCTCTTTTAAATGACATGTAATTTTCAAATCTAAAGCCTGCTGCATCGTTGGCTAATGTCAGAGGGTGAAGAACTTTCAAGGCAGGCTAGCATTTCATGTAGTCGTCTCTGAAAAAGTCCTGATTCTGTCTTCCTCACAGGCCACGGGAAGCAGTCACTGAATACTTGTAAGGCAGGTGACAAGCGAAAGAGTAATACCTCAAGTAGGTGATATCCGGTATCCTCATCACCCAGGACATTCCCTCTCCTCATTACCACCATCAGGGAGGAGGTATAGCAGCCTGAAGACACATCTCAATGTTTTAGGAATAGCTTTTTCCCCTCTGCCATCAGATTTCTGAACGCTCCATGAACCCATGAACCGTCACTATTCTGCCCCCCTTTTGCACTTCTTATTATATATTCTTACTGTAACTTATAGTAATTTTTATGTATCACACTGTACGGCTCCCGCAAAACAACAAATTCCCTGCCATAGGTCAGTGATAATAACCCTGATTCTGAACTGTACCACTGGGAGATGGGAATGAGGAGCTGGGGATTAGCCATGATTTTATGTAATGGCAGAACAGGCTGGAGGGGCCAAGTGGCCTACATTGGCTCCATTTTCATATGGTCATTTATCAAGAGGCCCATTTACGAAGACATGTTGTCAAGTACACAAAGGGATATTTAGGAGAACAATGCAGATTGCCAGGACTACTCAATGTGATCATAAAGGCACATATTAATCTTCTCTCAATTCAAAGTAACACTAAGGCAGCAGCTGTAAATGGTTGCCATCTCCTCTGGTCATTGTCCCACGCTCTCATTGGAAATTGGAGCCAAATCCCTGAAGTACAGATGATTTGGTGAGGCAGCGATGGATCGAATGTGCCACCACACTGCTGCTGGGCTCTGAGGTATGTGTTCTCTCAGAGTGCCCCTTCATGGGCTGGTTCCAGATTGCCAGGTGCCAGCTGGGGCATCTTGCAGCTTGGCGAAGCAGGCTTGGCTTTACTGGCAGCGACGGTGTTGTCACTGACACGTTTGCAAGAGATAGGAGCCTACCTTGAAGGGTGAAACCACCTGTTGAGTATGCTAGACTAGCTGAGAGCTGGCCATGCTGATGTCAGGGAGTGTAAGGCCAGTTGCTCTCTGAGTTCACACCTGGCAGATCCTGTCCCTGTGTCCAGCCCTCCCTCCCCCAGAGGCAACTGCCGGCAAATTTGAAGTGACCCCTCTGGTCTGGAACCAGGTCATCCTCACCTGGAGGGGAGAACTATGATGAGAGGTGGGTGCATCACATTGACATCGTAGCTTCTTGACGTGGACTAGTCACAGGGTAAATGTGGGAGTGTGGGGGTGATTAATGGATCGACGGGCACAGGGTGTTTGTTGTGTGAGTGAGTGAGCCCGTTCGGGGGCGGGGAGTGGTGTAGAGTCATTAGAGGCAAGTCGAACAGCGAGGATGGAAGACAAGGATAGAGAGAAGCACAGAAAGAGAGAGAGAGATGTAGAACTGCAGGAGAAGAGGGAGAGAGAAGCACACAGAGCAATGGGGAAAGGGAGAACAGGGGAGCAGGGTGACAGAATCTGTATGTGAGTGTGTTTTGAGGAAAAATATTAGCAGCTTGTGATTGGGTGGAGAGGGAAAGAACTACAAACATAATGAAAAAGTCTTAATTAGTGAGGACCTACCTTAACCAACCCAACACTTGGTTGAGGATGCCCGTAGATAGTTTAGTCCTGATTTTAGTGGTCATATTCTGGACTCTGCCATCATCAGGATGTTCACAGATCTGCCTCCTTCCATCGGTGGGTAAATTGTCGTCCACACACTGAAGCTCGATGCTTCCATTGCCCTCAAACCCTTTGGATCTGCTGCATGGTAGTTTTGCCAGGCCAACACCTAAGTTCCCAGCACGGTGACCCCACTCTCTCTTTATTGAACCAACATACTGATGGGGTTAGCAGGACTGACATGTCAAACCTTGATGGGCAACTTAAAGGTGAGATTGTGGCTCATTGATAGCCCTCAGAAAGGCTTCTGGTTAGAGAAAATTCTGTTTGCTTGATTAGCTGCTCCTCATTCGGCCGAACTTGTCTGACTGCTGGCAGACAGGACTGATACAGTGAGTCATGTCCATAAGGAGAAGTGACAGTTACAAATCAGGATAGGCATGGTGAAGAAGTCAGGGCAGTGGGTACCTGATAAGTGGCGTGATGACTTTTTATTGTGACTGTGGAAGTCACATATTGCGAGCCTGCCCCGAGCGGTCGGGGTCTTTCCACTGCTCCTTCAGTAAGTCATCTAACCACAGTTCACAGAAGTAGCACAGATCCCTTCACTGACGGTCTATGTCTTCTCCTTGGGTCGGCTCTCAGGGCTGAGGATGACTTGCTCAGTGCAGGCCCTTTGGTCCACAATGCTCACACCCCAGATATGAGAAACGAACGACGCCTCTGTGTGAAGACGCAGAGCTCGCTCCACTCCTGCCGCCGCACGCCGCGGTAGAGCAAGGGGGTCAAAGACGGTCAGAGAACAGGCTCTGTTACATGGACAGTACACACTTCACGTTGACTCACAGGTGCAGTCGCGTCCATGCCCACGTTCTCCATCCGAGGCTCAGAACTCAGAACCTTCCCCAGACAACGTCGGGAGAACCTCCAGCCGACTGTCTGACGCTGCCTCGTCGATGGATTGCCTTTGATGGTTGGTGTCAGTATTGGCTTTAGATTGTCATATATACCGATAAAGTGAAAAGCTTGTCTTGAATACTGTTCATTCAGATCAAATCGTTACACTGTGCATTGAGCTAGAACAAGGTAAACAATGACAACGCAGATTAAAGTGTAAAGTTAAAAATTCAGTGCAGGTAAATGATAAAATGCAAGGTGATAATGAGGTAGATTGTGAGGCTAAGCATCCATCTTATTGTACAAGAGGTTCATTCAACAGCAGGATATGAGCTGTCCTTGAGCCTTGTAGTTTGTGCTTTCCAGCTTTTGTATCTTCTGTGTGATAGGAGAGGGGAGAAGAGAGAATGTTTGGGGTGGCTGAGATCTTTACTGAAGTAGCAAAAATGCAATCATCCCTCAGAGGCTGGTGGGTAAACTGTCCTTATAAGGACTCAATACTCCTCTCTGAAACTAGATCTTGGGGTTCTTGACGGAAAGACCCCAGTCAGTCCAAGTTGGCAGCAACATCTCAAGTTCCATCACGCTAAGCACTGGTGACCCGCCTCCCCCGCCCCACCCCAGGGTTATGTGTTCAGCTACTGCCGTTCACACTGACTACACTGCTAGATTCAGTTCAAACCACATCAAGTTCACTGATGATCCGACAGTGGTCGGCCTCATCAGCAACAATGATGAGTCGGCATACAGAGAGAAGGGAGAAAGGTGCAAGAACCACAACAAGACAAAAGAGATCATTGTGGACTTTAGCAAGGTGTTGGTCGACCACTCTCCATTGCACATTAGTGGCTGTGCCGAGGAGAGAGTGAGGTTCTTTGGTGTCCATGTAACAAATGATCTGACCTGGAGCCAGAACACAGTAGTTACTACACTTTCTCAGGAGACTGAGGCATGCAAGGCTCCCCACCCCCATCCTAACAGCTTTCATGATAACACCATTATCAACGATAACACTGTCTGGCTGTATCATTCTGTGGGACGGAAGCTGCAAAACGTCGGAACGCAGGACACTACAGAGGAGAGTGAAAATGACCGAGAGGATCACCAGGGTCTCCCTCTCCCCCATTTCTGAAATTTACTGGGAGCATTGTACACAAAGGGCCTTAAGCATTGTTAAGGATCCCTACCACCCTTCCCAGAATCTCTTTGGCCCAGCACCGTCGGGAAGGAGGTACAGGAGCATCAGTACTGGGACTGCCACACTGGATAGCAGTTTCTTCCCTGGGCTGTAAGACTAATGAATACCCTGCCACCACTGAGGTCTCATCACTAGACAGTGAGCTCTTTACCTGTGCTGCGCACTTCACATGCATCTTGAATTATATTTTATTATCGTATTTGTGGTAATATTTTGTTTTATGTGCTGTGTGTGTACTGTGAGTGCACCGAGGTCTGGAAGAACATTGTTTCATTTCATTTGGTTGTATATAAGGACAGTCAGATGACAATAAACTTGAGCTTGAATTCAAATTTGAGAAATACAGACAGAGTCAATAGAAGGGAGACTGGCTTCTTTGATGTGCTGAGCTGTGTTCACAACTCTGCATCTTCTTGCAGTCATGTGAAGAGCAGTTACCCCACCAAGCTGTGGCATACCCAGACAGAATGCTTTCTGTGGTGCCTTGATGTAAATTGGTAAGAGTCAATGGGAACTTGCCAAATTTCTTTATCTTCCTGAGGAAGAAGAGGCATTGGTGGGTCGTAAGATGTAGTTTACTTAGCCAGCTTCACTCTGAATCATCTGACTCAGCAGTTAAATAACTTGCAACTCTAGGGTGCCTGTGCCCCACTCTTCCATTGACTCTTAACCTGCAGGTCTCCATCTCTCCCGTTGTAAACTTCTGTGTCCCACACCCTACCTAGACTCTCAGGGCCTTAACTTCGATCACAATGGTCCAAAGTGTCCTAGTCACTGAAGTCATGTAGAAATGCAATAGAAAGAAGTGCACCACACATCGTCAGTCCTACATTGGAGCTTCAGCCTGGATTTCACACACAAGCCTCTGCAGCAGGCCTTGTCCACAATCTGCTCATTCAAAGCCGAGGCTGGCACCTTAATTTCCTCATCGTATTCAACAAAGAAAATTATAGCCCTCCCAACCAGCACTTCACTGTCAAGATAGCACTAGGGTGTTTATTCTTCGCATCTTCTGCTGACCCCCAGCCGTTAATGACGTTAACACTTCATTCTTTGTTTCCAAGCGATACAGATTAATGGGTCAAATTTCTTTAAATAAACAAATGATTGTATTAAGCACAGTGCGCTAATGATTTTATGGAGCTAATTTTCCTCCCAGTGTAATTTAGCTCTGGTTGGACTTTTACTGGTCACAAGCAGATCCCATTTCCTATGTCTAGTGACCATGAGTACACCCCCACATTCCTTGCCAACACCAGGATGTGTACTGAGCCCACTCCTTACACTCTTTTCACCCATGACTGTGTCCTTGCCTATGCCACCAACTCCATCATCAGATTTGCAGGCGACACCACAGCGACTGGATTAATTACAAATAACAATGCAACAGCACACAGAGAGGAGGTGTAGAAAGTGAATGGTGCAATGACCATAACCTTTCATTCAACATAAAAAAACAAAGAAATCAAAGAAAGTATGAACAATCACTGCTACTCATAAGTAGGGATGTGGAAATGGTCTCCAGCTTTAAGTTCTTGGGATTGAACATCACAGAGGATCTCTGTTGGGCCGCCAACACCTCCTTGATAGTAGGGAAAGCTCCTAGACTATCTTAGGAGTTTAAAGAGAGCAAATCTGCCTCAAAAGCTTCTGATAAATCTTTATCGCTGTGTAATTGAGAGCGTACTGACTGATAGTATGGTATACTAGCTGTAACAAGATCGATCAAAGAACAATCCAGCAAGTGATGAGGACAGAACTAGCAGATATGGAAACCATACACAATTCACGATGTCTATGGCAGGCTCGCCAAGCCACGATGGACTCATCCAACCCCAATGATCATTTGCTCAGTTTCCAACCATCTGGCAGGAGATACAGAAACATCCCTACACGGACTTCCAGACTGAAAAACAACTTTTTCCCCAGGGCTGTCATGTAACTGAACAATGTCCCATTTTAGAGTTGTTTGTTTTTAATTCAGTTGTAACTTAGATGTTATTTAAATAACTCAGATGTTATTTTAAATTTAATCATTGTGTTTTTATGCAGTTTTGCACTGAATGACGTAGCACTGCAATCTTCTTGTCCTCAGCATTAACAATAAAGCTCCTACTAACCAACTAGCAGGTTCCCTGATGTCACTGTGTCTGAAGGTCTTTAAGATTGTAAAACAGACCATAAACACCCTACATGTTCAGGAATTCTATAGCTATCAAATGGCTGCTACGCTGGTAAACATCCCAAAGGCCACAACATCTCTACATTCTTTCCTAATGCTGCAAAACCTTCCTTTTATATTGTGCTTTTAATGTAATAAAGTGCCCAGAGCACCCTGACAGAATGTTTCAGACTCCATTACAAGAACATTCTGAGAAATGGAACTTCATAATGCAACAACTGAGTAACATTCGGGGGAGGGTGTGTGTGTATGGGGGGGGGGGGGGGGCTAGGTAATTATCATACCTCGCACTATGAATCTCTGAATCTGTAAGTCCAGTGGTCAGTAGCTCTGTGCAATAAGTCGTTGCAGTTTGAGGGAGGATTTTCCATGGCCAGCTGCCAGTTCTAGTTTGGAATTGCTTGATTTCATCTTCTGAGTGGATTGGATGTCGTGTATCCAGCGAGTGACTCTGTCTTATGGAATTGGGGCCTACTCCTGCGTAGGAAACACTGTGCATTCACTCAGGATATAAAAACACAATAGATTTCAGCTGCTCAATTCTCATTCTACTGTGAAAGCCCACAAGAAAATAAATCTCGGGGTAGTAATTGGTGACATATATGTACTTTGACAATAAATTTACTTTGATTTTCTGATTCCTGATGAATGGTCTCGGCCTGAAATATTGACTGTTTGTTCCTCTGCCTTACCCACTGAGTTTTAGTGTGTGTTGCTCTGGATTTCCAGCATCTGTCAAATCTCTTGTGTTTATCTCATTTTCATGCTACGTTGCTTTTCAAGATGTAGAAGACCCAAAGCTTTTCACTCAAACAATATGCTGGACTTGCTTTTCTGTGAAGGATGAAATTTAGGATCATAAATCGGGCTCTTCTCAAAATTGAAGCTCAACTTTTCAAAATCCTAGTCCTTATTTCTAAACGTGTCCACTGCCTCAACTCAGGGGTTATGACCTCAGACTATCTCTGGTTCTAACATCATAAATGCCCCGCCACTGTGCACTATTCTATCAGCTGCCCAAATCCCTCCAAGAAACAATCTCTATTCTCTCCCTCTTCCTTTAAGATATTATTTTGCAACCTAAATCCTTGAGCACATCACCAAGTATGTCCTTTTGTGCCTTGCTATTAATAAAGTGTCCATTAAGAACCCAGAGATCCCAAGAAAGTGCAAGTTCTAGTAGTCGAAACTCATCAAGTAGAATTGTTGAATAAAAGCTGGAGAAGAAATCAAATTTGCCTGTGGCTGTGAAGGCCAAGGATCACATCACCATTTTGAATGAGAAGTGTGGCAGAGATGAGAATGTAAAATTATAATAATTGAAGATACAAGGTTGTTTAATATCATTTCCAGCACACAAGTGGATAGGAGAACAAAATGATCAAGTGCAGCACAAAAAAAAACAGAATAAGATAAGGAGCACCCATAATAGTTTATAAAAAACACAATAGAGATAAATCATGAGATGGCTTATACAAGTACATAGAATGATTGTCCATAAAGTGACACTAAGCACAGGAGTGTCTGTACATAAAGTGACTGATAAGACATGAGAAAGTGGTGATGCTGGGGGTGTGGTGGGGTGGAGGTGTTGATCAGCCTTATGACTTGAGGAAAGTATCTGTTCTGAGTCTGACGGTCCTGGCGTGGTTGCTACTAATGGGAGTGGGACAGACAGTCTGTGAGCATAATATGTTGCTGAGGAATATCCTTTTCTTTGTAAGGGTGAGTAATGCCAATTTTCTCCTTCAGAGGACAGGATTGATGTAAAAATGATCATTTATCATTTTGAGGAGTATTTAATTCTCTAGATGTTTGGAACCCTATCAGCTAGTCTAAACAGACTTCCTACAACGACCCTGGGAGCCTCTGAGTCTGGCAGTGAGACCACCCCCACCCTGGGCAAGCTGGAGCTGTGCAAGTTTGGGTATCTGTGGTGGATGGGTGGGCTTCTCTCTGAAGACCTCTACTGTTCAATAAGTTGCTTATCATCAGGACTCTCTCAATAATAGGTGCTGTGTGCTTCATGGAAAGGTGGGTCTCACAAAAGTTTCTGCTCAGGATGGAGCTGAGGCAGAAGGTTTCAGATTTTGTAAGTTGTGAGAGAAGTAGGACTTTAGCTAATAAGAATTGATAAGTTTCTAACTGACTAAAGATAAAACGGTTAGAAGCCTATTTTGAATTCTTTTTCTACGTTTCCACACACAATAACACTATTACAGTTCAGTGACCTGGGTTCATTTCCTGCCACTGGCTATAAAGAGTTTGTACGTTCTCTCTGTAATGGCATGTCTTCCCTCCGGATGCTCTGGTTTCCTCCCACTTTCCAAAGATGTACAGGTTAGTAGGTTAATCAGTTACATAGGTGTAATTGGGCAGTGGTTTGAGCTCGTTGGGCTGAAAGGGCTGTTGCCGTGCTATATCTCAAGTAAATAAATGGCTTTCTGAGATACAGTGGAAACCCTTTTCAGTGGAAGACGGTCATAGTGGGACTGTGTAGCACAGCATAATTAATAAAGGACTTATTGTAGATGTTTGGATCTTTTTGTTAAACTAACCACCCTTCAGAAACTAGGTGCGTACCGAAAGAAATTAAATGTCCTTGGATGGATTCCTGGACTGAGGGAAGTCCATCTTGGGATGCATCTTCTTACATGTGGACAGCCGAGTTGAGGGGTGCATCTGCTTCAGTAATTGAACTGATGGTGCTCCTTAATCCTAAAGCCAGCTACAAATAGAGGCAACACAATGAGGATGAAGGGAGAGTGAGAGTGAATGTTGTTTTCTTGGTAAATGTAACACTTGGATGACTAAGAAGAGGAAGCTGCCAAGACTGATCTGTCCCTTTCTTAGCTACCCTGTACTGGTCGTACGCCTATTTTATGTGGTTATATTCGGATGCAGCAATAGGTTAGAACCTGGAATTTGCCTCTGGAAGTTAGGGGAGCCAGATTTGGTGGCAGCCCTCTATGTGTGATGAGTAAGTGTTTGAAAGGAATGAACGGGAGAGGCTGGGGGAATGGCACAGGATGGACTGCTCTTAAATGTCAAGTATGGACTCAATGGGGTGAATGGCCACCTTCCATTAAGTATCCATTCTGCAATTCTGTGATTGTTTTTTTATATAAAAGTCATCTGTCTTTTCTTATGAACCAGTAATCTGCTCGGATAATTAACCCTTGGTCATTGTTAGACTGTTGAATTGTTACTTTCTTCTATTTCCCATGTAGTTAAACTTTCCTGTGCTCGCTTAGACAATCATTGGTGATGTAATTGTTCAGTGAATTTTCGAGCAATGGCGGTACAATTGCTCTTGTATTTGTCTAGAAACTTCTCAGTAGCAGGTGCAGGTGCCCACTGCTTCAATCTGATCATCTTTTGGTTAATTGTTACCACTAGAATTTTTTTATCTCTAGTTTGAGGATGAGGTGACTTTGGTAGTTTTCTCCTTTCCGTTTTCTTTGTCCTCTCAGCTTCTCGTTCTTGTTGATTTTCTGGTCTTGTAACACTTAATAAAATTATCATAAGCAATAAGTTTTATGCCTCATTCTTCACTTCTGAAAAACAATGACGAGACGGCCTACAGAGGAGAGGTCAACACCCTGACACAGCGGTGCCAAGAAGACAACTTCTCCGTCAATGATGGTGGATTACAGGAGGAACAGAGATGGGCTAGCCCCTACTGATATCAATAGGATTGTAGTTGAGAGGGCGAGTAGTTTCAGATTCCTCGGTATACACATCACCGAGGAACTCACCTGGACTGCACATACCTACCGGCTGTGTGGTGAAAAAAGCACAACAGTGCCTCTTTCAGCTCAGATGGCTGAAGAAGTTCGGCATGAGTCCCCAGATCCTCAGGACTTTCTATAGGGGCACCATTGAGAGGGCCCTGGGCCCTCTCTGGTACGGGAACTGTACTACCCCCAACCGCAGGGCACTGCAGAGAGTGGTACGGACATTTCTGGATGTGACCGTTCCTCTATTCAGGTTAGCAGCAAGCGAGTTCAAAGGGCCCAAAGGATCATCAGGGACTCTAGTCACCCCAAGCACTACCTTTTTCAGCTGCTACCATCTGGCAAAGGGTACAGGATTTGACTGTACATTGTCTCTCACTGTACATACATGTATACAAAGCAATTCTGTATACAATCTTAGTGTTTGGGCAATATATTCCCACATTTCTCTTCCTTATTGCTTGTACATTGCAACGGAGACACAACATAAAGATTTTTCCTCCCTTATTTTGTAAGAAATTTTAAAAAAATTCTAATTCCTTGGATCACAAAAGTATCAGGATCCAACATAATTTTGGACAAGGCTGCAGTCCTATACTTGATCAAGTTCTGGGTACCGGAAGAGCTCCTGTCCACTCCTTCCTCAGCTGTACAAATTTCTAAGAAAGTTATTTTATGGAGAAATTTTGTAGCCCTGCACTTTATACGCTTCCACAAATCCCGCTGGAGGTTAAAGATGGTTTCAACTGAGGAAGCACATTACTTCTTTACTTTTAAAAGCCATACAGTAGATCACTTCCTTCCATAAATATTTAGACCCTGAAAATAATGTACTACTCCAGAGGACTGGGGGTAGGCAGCATTATCAAGGGCAAAGTCACAAGGATTTCAGAATCAGCTGTCCTTTAGGTTTGAGAGTTTAGTACAAAACACCTGTGCTTGGAGGTTTCCTGTGGTGTTATACATGAGAAATTATGCTGAAAATCCTCACTTCCAAATTCCCATGAAGAGCAGGGTGTGCACAGCAAAATCAAGCAGGATCCTGAAACATTAACTTTGTCTCACTCCACAGATGTTTCCTGACCTGGTAAGCAGCATTCCCTGTTCTTAATTCCAGTTTCCAGCGCCTGTAGTATTTTCTTCCGTGCTCTGAAAGGCTTTGTTTGTCTCTGGACAGTGATCACCAGATGTACCAAGCTGTCATGCATGAAAGATGGACAACAATAAGTGAAGGGCCTTGCCAGCCACTTTAGCACTTCTTGGTTAATAATTTTTTAAAAAGCTGGAAAAACACAGAAGGCTGAGCCTCATCTGCTGAAGACAAAACGTAATTCATTTCTGAAATTCTTTGTCAGAGCATTTTCCAAGAAAGCAGGTTTACTGAGAACTTCTGCAGTTTTCTTATCTCACCCACTCTCTCCATAGATGCTGCCTGACCTGCTCTGTCCTGCCAATATTTTGTTTTTAATTTCAGATTTTCTGTGGTATTTTTAATATATTTATGCACCTTCTATTTACATTATGTATATACATAGCTTGTGTATTTTCTGGTTTCTGTCACCTGTAGCATTGATTTTCAATGATGTTCACAGCATGCAATCCACAGAGTGGTAGAGTACTACACTACACAAAACAGGCCCTTAAGCCCATCCTGACCAATTCTACACACCTAAGCCGGTTCCCAGAGAGGTGTGATTTGATGGAGAGGCATCCAGATGCTACCAATGCCTTAGTGATGGAAGATGCATTTCTTCTTGACCGGTAGCCACCATGGGACTGAGGCAACTGTGATTCACCAGCCATTGAGAGGTGTTGTGGAGCAACGGAACATGAAAACAGATCATTAGATCTCCCATATCCACACCAACTGGTGGTCACCCATCTGTATTAATCCTGTTTTTCAGCAATCGGCCTGTATACCTCGCTGATTCTAGTGCTAACCTAGTCACTTCCTAAATGCTGCCAGTGACTGTTTACACCACTTTCTCCGGCAGAAAATCCCAGGTATGCACCACTCTCTAAGGGAAAAGAATCTCCCTCAAATCCCCTCTAAATTTCCCCACACCCCTCCAACACACAAACACACTAACCTATGGACTATTTCTCTCTCTCTATCTCTAATTCTGTGTCTCTTCCCCTATCCCTCTCTGATGTGGGGAAAAGTTTCCTATGGTGTACCCTATCTATACTCCTCAGAATTTATGCACCTCATTCATGTCCTCCCTTATCCTCCTTCACTTCAAATAACACAGAACCAACCTCTCCAGTCTCTCCTCATAACTGAACCGCCCTACCCACTCAACAGCCTGGTGAATCCCCTTCTGCACTCTTTTCAATGTGGTGCTGATTGTGACATCCTCTTTTCAGAACCTGCCAATGACCAGATGAGGCAGAACAGTTTTTACATAGAAAGATGGCAAGCTTGGAACTATGGTGGAGTTTCTGGACTATTGGATGTTACACTGTTAACACCCTGGTTAATGCAATCAGTTTAATAGGCATACCAGAACCAGGTCCAAATAAATTTTGAGGGAGCCTTGGAAAAGAGACACCAGTGTGCTTGAAATGAGTGCAGGAACCAGGGCCAGTGAGGTTTAGGGGAGTGAGGGAACCAGTCCCCAGTGAGTTTAAGCGGAGTGCAGGAACTGGGGTCCCAGTAAGTTTTGGAGTGAGGAATTTGGCCCCAGTGAGTTTAAGGGGAGTGCAGGATCTGGGGCTCCAGTGAGTTTAAGGGGAGTGCAGGATCTGGGGCTCCAGTGAGTTTTGGGGGAGTGATGGAACTGGGCTCCTGTGAGTTTTGGCGTGAGGGAGCTGAGCCCCAGTGAGTTTTGGGGGAGTGATGGAACTGGGCTCCTGTGAGTTTTGGCGTGAGGGAGCTGAGCCCCAGTGAGTTTTGGGGGAGTGCAGGAACTGGGCTCCACTGAGTTTAAGGGGAGTGAGGGAACCTGGCACCAAAGGGTTTCAAAGGACAGGGGGAACCAGTGAGATTAAAGGGAGGGTGGGAACCTGGGCCACAGTGTGTTTAACAGAAGTGAGGGAGCTGACACCCCAGTGAGTTTAAAGGGAGAGTGGGAACCGGGGCCCCAGTGAGTTTAAGAGGAGTGAGGGAACTGGACTCCAATGAGATTTGGAGTGTGGGAACCGGGGCCCCAGTGAGTTTAAAGAGAGAGCGGGAAACCTTACCCACTGAGGCAGATAAAGAAAAGAGATTAGCTTTATTTGTCTCACAGTGAAATGTGTCACTCACGTCAAACCTAATCAGCCAGGATTGTGCTGGGCAGCCCGTAGGTGTCGGCAAGCTTGTGCCACCAACGTAACAAGCCCGCAACTCTCTAACCCTGACTGTACACCTTTGGAATGCGGAGGAAACCCTCGCAGCCAGGGGGTGGAACTCCTTACAAACCTCAGTCTTACAGCTGGCACTGAAATCGTGTTGCCCTAACCAGTACGCTGCCATACCAGCCAGGTGGCACTTCACTGGGCTTTTTGAGCACTAGGATGGTGGATTACCAGAAGCTTTCAGATGCTAGAAGTCAGAATGTATTACAACTTCTCCCTGTCCAGTATGAAGACTGGAGATTGTTCTCCTTTATGACAAATGGGGAACAAAGGACATAGTTACAACTGCCTGATACTGGTGCATCTCATTAACCCACTTCTGCACTGAGTAGCCTTGAATTCTCAAGATGTTGCCTACACACATCCAGCATCGCACTTTCACTTCCTCTTTCTATGCACAGGTGGTTTTCCCAATGAAGAATATAGAAATGTGCAGGAAGTAGAAGCAGTTTATCCATGTTTGCTGCTAATGTTGTGGGCTAGAGTGCGAGCAGCAGTGGTTGTATGGTCTATGATGTGGTGTGCCAAGTGGCAGGGGCTGAGCTTTAACTCAAATGAAACTGACTACAGAGTAAGTAAAAAGGAGCTTGGATTAACTTCCTCTCCTGAGCAAGTGAGACAAATAGCCACCACTGGAGCTTTGTTTGAAAAGATGGATCAGGCTCTGAAGGTCTCATGAGGTTCCCATTGACTGCTCAGTGATCAGCCTGGGGTAATCCAGGGGGAGTAGATTTAGGGCTAGAAGTGGGGCAAGATGGCCTGCAATGTTTATTTGTACTTGTGTGACCCTGGTGAACTACAGATCTCTTGAACCCCCACACATAACCCAGCACCCTGAGCTGGTCCTTGTTGCCACTCAAAGCTCTTGAGTTGAACAGGGAGGCAGCTGGAGCCTCAGCGTAGATGGTTGCAGATATCCTAAGGTGTCCTTGGTGGCAATTAAATTCAAGAAGGTGAAGTGGCTGCATCGGGCCAGTTGTGAACACAGTCAGCTGTGAACACTAAATTGGAAAAGATACCATAAAACGATTAGAAATCTGGGGTTTTTCTTTTACTGTTTGTGGAAACTGATTGGAAGAAGCTTTTGATTCTATATTTAGTCAACACCTTCAAGCCAAGATCTGCAGTAGGTGTGTATCTGGTTTGAGTAGGTAAAAGGAATAGGGACTGCTGAGGATGTTCTGGAATTTTCCTCTCGTTCTAAGCTCATGGACTACTTCACGTGAGGTACAGCCTGCTGGAGTTCATGCCAGAGTAGATGGTGGGTGGTTTAGTTGGGCTAAGGAGTCATTTCCATAAGGAAATGGAATAAGATCATTTGACAGCATGTCTGCTCTGCACCCAGTCCTATTTGGGGTTCCCTTTCCTCTGCATCCCTCACTACTCTTTCCCATTAGAATCTTCTCACCTCACTCTCAAAAGCTTCGATTGACTGAAAACCCACTATCCTTACCTTTTAGCTCCTCACCTTTTAGTGGCCTTTGCTAGAACTGAAGTTAGCTGCTGGTGAACTGCAAGGAATGTCGAGCGAAACGTGACACTCTGGATGTGCTGAAGTAAAAGGCCTTGACGAGAACATAAGAGCACAAGAGAATAGGAGCAGTGAGCTGTCCACCAGGCCCCTCAGGTCAGCTCCTCCGGTCAATACAATTAGGCATCAACTCCTCTTCATTTCCTCATTACCCTCAATTTCCCAATCTTTCAAATACTTATTCATCTCTACCATCTGGCCTGCACCACCCTCAAAGGCAGAGATTTACTACCTTGTGAGAGAAGAAATTTCCACAGTATACCCCCTTGCTCATGACTCACTCACTAGTAAAAACAGCTCAATATCTGCTCTCCCAAGTCTCTTTCTGTCATCTGAATAATTTTCACTCTCATTCTTCTACACTCCAAGCAGTACAAACCCAGATTGTCCTGCCTTTCTTGGCAGGACAACCTCCTCCCCCTCCCCCTCCCAGGGATTAGCCTGATGGCCCTCCTTTGGACTGCTGTCTCCACAACTGTCATTCCGTCTGCTTCTCTGTCCACAGCTTCTGCTGCCATGCTGGGTGCTTCCAACATTTTCCAGTTTTGTTTCAGGTTTCCAGCATCTGCAGTTCATTTAATTTTCAGTTTTTAGATAGACTATCCGCTTCAGGGACAATCTCTACAGCATCTCCCTGAAGAATTGCTCTTGAGTTGCTTGAACAAAATCTACAATAGACTTTTTGAAATTATATAATTATTTTAAGTCTCTTCAATTAATTGAAGGACTTTCTCAAAAAGTTACTCGTGTTGTTTATAATGCCATGCTCTCATCTCGAGGCTGAAATGATTTACATTGCTCATCCCTTAGCTGGTTCCAGAATTCCTGCCCTCGTTGACAATGGGCAAGTTCTATGCTGATTCCAGGGACCAGAAACCAACAGCTAGAAGCTGAGCTGATATTGATACTGAATAAATAAATCTGAGAAAGAGAACTGTTGCTGTCATGTTAAATGATTGTTCAACATGGGGGAAAAAAAGATGATGCTTTCCAAACAAGTTCAATACAAAAGGCCTAGAGCATAGAACATACAACATTACAGCACAGTACAGGCCCTTCAGCCCACAATGTAGAGGTATACAAAATTATCAGGGGTATAGATAGGGTAAGTGCAAGCAAGCTTTTTCCACTGAGGTTGAGTGATACTACAACTAGAGGTCATGGGTTAAAGGTGTAAGGTGAAATGTTTAAGGGGAAGGTGAGGGGGAACTTCTTCATTCAGAGGGTGGTGAGAGTGTAGAATGAGCTGCCAGCATAAGTGGTGGATGCAATGTCAGTTTCAACATTTAAGAGGTGGATGGACACATGGATGAGAGTGGTATGGAGGGCAAGAGTCGTGGTGCAGGTCAATGGGACTACATTGATCAATGGTTTGACACAGACTAGATGGGCCAAAGGGCCTGTTTTTGTGCTGTAGTGTTCTATGATTCTAGGACTCTATATTGTGCTGACCTTTTAACATATTCTAAGATCAATCTAACTCTTCTGTCCTGCATGGTCTTCCATTTCTCCAACATCCATGTGCCTATTTAAGAGTTTATTAAATGCCTCTCACGTATCTGCCTCTACCACCAAAGTTATGCCCCTGCTTGTATTAACCATTTCTGCCTTGCAGACCTCTACCATCTCTCCTCTCATCCTCCTTCACTCCAAAGAGAGAAGCCTTGGCTTACTCAACCTACCCTCATAAGACATGCTGTCTAGTCTGTGCAGGACTCCAGTAAATTTCGTCTGCATCCTCTATAAAGCTTCCACATCCTTTCTGTAAGGCCACCAGAACGGAACACAATATTCCAATTGTGATCTAACCAGGATTTTATAGAGTAGCAACATTACTCATGGCTGTTGAGCTCAATCCCCAACCAATGAAGACCAACACACCAAGTACCTCCTCAACATCCCTATCGACCTGCGCAACGACTTTGAGGGATATATGCATGTGGACCCCAAGATTCCTCAGTTCCTCCACACTGCTAAGAATTCCACCATTAATGCTGTATTCTGCCTAATCTCTTAAATTACTGTTTTGACCAAACATGCTAGCCAATTCCTGTTAAGAAGATCCTAAAAGGATCATAGCCATAAGTTGCTTTTGATGGTAAATATCTGCCTTTGTCAGAAGGATAAAAGCATCTATCTTTTAATAGCTTGTGGTGTTTTTTTTTACCTAAACAAGTAGACATTTGAATCAGAAAGACACGGTTCTTCATGACTTCAGCCTTCATTCGGACTGCACTGCTGTCATCAGCCCAGTTTTTGTGCTCCATGTTCTGGAATCTTGAGTATTTGTACAATAATATTAACATAATTTCTAGGTTATGGTGTACAAATGTAAAGCCTACACTATGCTGTGTGATGTGATCAGTCATCAAGAACTGAATATTAATGAGGAGTGTTCTCTGAGAGCAATATTTGACACATATCTTGGATCATTCAACATCTTAATAATAGTTTCTTGTAGCCAGACAACCTACCATGTGTGCTCAAAGTATGGGAATCATTCGTATCAGTGTTACCTTTCAGTTTAAGGCACTGGACGAATGGGTTGTGATATTATTGCCAGTACCACTGGAGTGACTCAGTGTAATCAAATCACTTACAGTGAACAACAGTGCTGAAAGAGGGAAGGATAGGGACAGGAAATGAATATTTATTTTGTATGTGAGTAGATGTGAACCATATCAAATCAATTGCAAGAATTGGCAAGTGCGCATGCATTTTGTCTTGGGGGGTTTGGTTTGTTGCTCACATGCTGTAAGTTGCCCAACGTGTACAGTGGCTAACATAACTCAGTAAAACATGTAAACGTACAACTCCATTTTTAGCCTTGCTCCATGCGTACATAACAAGATGTTTGTGTTGCTTAATATGAAATTATTCAAATCCCTTTCCCTTCTACAGGCTACATACAGCCAACTTTGTCATTATTCCCTGGACTAAAGCAAGTTTTGGTTAATGAAGCAGAGCTGTTGACAAGCTCCCAAAGCATTCTCATCCCCTGGAGACACCAATCCACCTAGGCTGACACGTTAGTACACCTTTGAGGTGATATAATGCTGGGTGGAGCACAATTTGGAAATCTACAGCATCTCTGGTTAGTAGGTACAGCAATGCAACTTCTCCACACTGATCAGTCCTTCAGCTGGCTGCACCTGCATGACTCTGGTCCCCGAATGATCATGCACAATTAAATGAAGTCAATTACATTTTGGTGTGTGTATTAGGACTAGGTATGATGCTGGAGTCACGTTAGTTTTGAATGTGCATGTGTTGGGCTGAGCTGGGCTGCATTGGATACAATGGGTTGCAAGTATGGACGAGATGTTGCTACGATTTGATGAGTCAGGTCCACTTTGGGCATGGGTGGGTGCTCATTGGGGACTAGGTGTATTGGTGGCACTAGATGCGTGCTAGGATTGGATGTGTTGAAGGTTTGGTGAGGGCAGGTGGCCACAGCTGGTGCATGTTTTGTCAAAACAACCTTATTTTGCAAATCTGAAGGCTCCCTGGGAGATATGCCCTGAGAGAAACCAATCCACAGAGACACCCTACAAACCTTGCTTCATTTGTTTCACGGAGAACAACATGCATGTAACGATGGCGATGGAAAGAGTGATGCGTGTACATTCTGAAGAGTGTGTGGAGTGCACCACACTGTGGTGTTTCAGAGCTACCACCTGAAAATCTCCAATTACACTGGACAACAACGATTTTGCTTCCTGAATACATTTGGGTATATCGTATGGACTTTGGGCTCTGATCATGAAAATTACCATGAGATTTCCCTATTTTCTGAAATCATTTATATTTGCTATTTCACTTCATAGTCAGAATAATTGATGACAAGTTTAAGGAAGGCATTTTTGTTGGTCTGCAAGTTATCAATGACAAGCAATTCGAAGACTTCTAGTGGGACCGGAGAAAATCGCATGGAAGGCATTCAAGGATGTTGTTGAAAATTACAACATCAGAGCACCAAACCACGTGCAGCCGGTTGACAACATGCTCCAAGCACACAAAATCATGAAGTGCAACACATCACTAAAGACTCATTTTCTGCATTCCCATTTAGACTTCTTCCCTGCAAAACTTGGCACTGTCAGTGATGAGCACGGTGAAAGGTTTCACTAGGACATAGTGGTCATGGAGAAACGATATCAGGGCAACTGGAATCCATCAATGCTGGCTGATTACTGTTGGGCACTTAAGTGAGAAGCCTCAAACACTGAGTACAAACAAAAATCATCAACAAAACATTTTAGCTTAGTTGAACTTCTGCAAAGCGTCAGCACCATTACGCAGTTAAAAGCATTATATTCAATAAAAGTTAATTTCTTGTTTCTCCAAATTCCTATGTGATACAAATAGTCTGAAATTTTATTTGTGTTCAGTTTCAAATGGTCTTTCAGAAGCAAAAAAAATACTCTGAGGAAGCAAACTTCTGAAAAAATTTGTTGTTGAGTGTTATCTGCAGTTTAGGGGAACCCAACTGACAACCCGGTCAATGCAGTTGATACACTATAAGTGGTTTGTGTTTCCACTGTCAGTGGCAATGGCAACTAAAAGATGAAAGTGAGATGAGAGATTATTTGTTGTAATGGTAGAAAAGTAAGAAATGGTGGCATTTGTTCAACTCCACCCTGATCTGGCTGTGGGCATCACTGGGCATTAAGAAATAGCTAGAGATTTGAAACAAGTCGTCCCCCTTTTGTAGAGCCAAAACATCATGTGGGCCATCCTACAGTGACTGTGTAAGTTGCCGAAGAGTGAGAGTGTGTTGCGTGGTTCACATGTCTGTGTTGCCTTGTACAACACCATGGTAATATTGCCATCGGTTTTGGTCTTGTGTGCACTGCTGATGAATTGAGACCATAAGATGTAAGACGTAGGAGCATAATTAGGCCATTTAGCCCATTGAGTCTGCTCTGCCATACCATCTTGGCCTATTTATTATCCCTCTCAACCCCATTTTCCTGTCTTCTCCCCATAACCTTTGATTCCCTTACGGACCTATCAGCCTCTGCTTTAAATATAGACTTGGACTCCACAGCCATACGCAGCAATGAATACCATATATTCACCACCCTCTGGCTAAAGAAATTCCTCCTCATCTCTGTTCCAAAGGGATGTCCTGGTATTCCGAGGCTGTGCCTTCTAATCTTAGACTCCCCACTAGATGAAGCATCCACTCCATGTCTACTCTATCTGGGCCTTTCAGTATTTGATAGATTACAATAAGCTTGCCCCTCATTCTTCTACACTCCAGTGACTACAGGCCCAGAGCCATCATACACGTCATACATTAACCCTTTCATTCCCAGGATCATACTCGTGAAACGCCTCACTGTTCCCAGCACGAGGCACCATAAGGGTGGCTCCATGAGTAATTCCTGAAGAGCTGGCACAGTGCAAGTAACACTCCTTCTGTACCACCTGGATTGTTGCAACTGAATAAATGAATAAATGGGGGAATGGGGGGAGCTGTGAGGGACAGTGTTCCAACAGGGGATTGGGGTTAAAGGAGAGTGTTGCATTGAGGAGGCTGACGGAGTGTTGTAGTGAGGGGTGGGGAAGAGTTAAAAGAGAGTGTAAGAGTGAAGGAGCGTATTCCTTTGGGAGGGGGGGGAGTCAGAGTGTTAAGATGAGGGGATGCTTCCAGAGGGTCAGAGGTTGCTGGACAGTGTACAGAAGGTCCCAGCCCAGAACATAAACTGTTCATAAACATAAACCCTTCCATAGATGCTGCCTGACTTACAGAGTTCCTCCAGTATTTTGTCTGTGTTGCTCAAGATTTCCAGCATCTGCTAAATCTCAAGTGTTTAAATTACATAATACAGTGAGTTTTGGAATTAAGTGAGCCACTTTTTGCGCCTTGTGCCAGTCTTGCACTGGAATCGACCTCCAGTAAATACGCTATCACTGGTTAACTTTTGTATCTTGGGCAATTATCCTATAAAAATCACTCAGTCTCACCAACCCTCCCCTCATCGCTACACCCTGACTTCTGCACCCTCCTGTTTCACTGCTCTCCAACCTCTCCACACTTCCAATTGTGCCCTCTCATACTTACCCCACTCCTTTTGCTCCACCACTAATGGCCAGATCTACACCACACTCTCCTCCTTTATAATGAACATGATAACTCATTTTCTTTACCAAATCTCTTTAGAAGGCAAAGGTTGACACTGAGGTAATAGAAAGAGGATTAACTTTACAAAATGCTGGTGGAACACAGCAGGCCAGGCAGCATCTATAGGGAGAAGCGCTGTCAACGTTTTGGGCTGAGACCCTTTGCCTGCTGCGTTCCACCAGCATTTTGTGTGTGTTGCTTGAATTTCCAGCATCTGCAGATTTCCTTGTGTTTGAGGATTAACCTTATTTGGTTCTATGTCAAATTATGTTCAATTACCTTCCTTTAATACAGTCTGGAATGAATTTGTAACCTAAAGACACCATCAGCTTCCATGAGCCAAGACATTGAAAAATAATTGAACAGTTCTGGGACTCAGTTGATTTAAGTGCATACTGCATGACATTTAGAATACTTCTGGTGGATTCCAAAGCTGGCACCTAATATTAATGATTTAACTTTGAACTCTTGAATGTCTGGTCCAGGTATTTTGGTTTTGAAAGGATCAATGTTGTTAATTTTCATCACATCATTTCAGAAATAATGGTCCCATTAAAACATCAGACATCTAACATCCCAATTAAACATTAAAGAATATTTACTGTTCAGGAGAATGACACTGCCTCAGAATAGAGGGACACCCCTTTGGAACCGAGATGAGAAGGAATTTCTTTAGCCAGAGAACAGTGAATCTGTGAAATCCATTGCCACAGGCCAAGTCATTGGGTTTATTTAAGGCGGAGGTTGATAGATTCTTCATTGGTCAGGGCATGAAGGAATATGGGGAGAAGGCAGGAGACTGGAGCTGAGAGGGAAAATGGATCAGCCATGATGAAATGGCTCAATTGGCCAAATGGCCTAATTCTGCTGCTATAGCATTTATGGTCTTATCATCATGACAGGAAGCAGTTTTCCTTGAGGCTTTTTATTACTCCTGTCTTGGAGAGAGCTGGTTGGCCAGTGTGGTTGTTAAGTTACTGTGCTGAAAGCCGGAGTTTTAGAACATCAATCCAGAGACACTAGTTCAAGTCTCACCTTGGCAGCTGGCAAATTTAAATGTGTGTAAATAAATCAATCTTAATGCAACCATGCCATCAGAGAAGGAAATCTCCCATCCTTTGATCTTTCCTTGGTTTCAGTGTGCAATTCTTTGGGATCAGAGGTATCACCATCTATTGCCCACAGGAAGGAGACCTGCCTGCTTGAGGTGCTGTAGTCTTTGCATTGAAGGTGCTCCCACAGTGCTGTGGCAGTTCCAGTGCCAATGAGAAACTGGTCAATGGCGAGGACTCCCAGGGCATCATTCATTTATTGAGAAGGGTAGGCCCTTCTGGCCCTTCAAACCGCTCTGCCCCGCAACCCCAGATCGAAGTACATATACGTCACCATATACTACCTAGAGATTCATATTCTAGTGGGCATTTACAGAAAAATAAAGAAATATGCAATGTTGAGGGAGTTTGATCAGGATCATTTATGATTTTAGGTCTTTCCGTTGGCCTTCTAACCTGTTAACAGCTTAGATAAATACCTCCAGCCCTGGCATCTTACTTGAGGAGCACCCCACATCAGGGCATCAGTTCCTGTCTGTGATGCCCAGTGTCAGTGAAGCTGCACTTGGCTACCACTGGAGTTTAGGTTCCACGCAAATAACATTTTATTTTTTGTAGCATATATTATTGCAGTCATAGAACAAATGTTCATATACTGAGGACCAGGCATCTTCCTTTAGTATGTGTGCTGCCAAGAGTTTATTATTTGCAAGTATAAGAAATAAGAAATAGGAGCAGGAGTCGGCCATCTGGCCCGTCGAGCCGTTCCGCCATTCAATAAGATCATGGCTGATCTGACCATGGACTCATCTCCACCTACCTGCCTTTTCCCCGTAACCCTTAACTCCCCTGCTATGCAAAAATCTATCCAACCTTGTCTTAAACATATTTACTGAGGTAGCCTCCACTGCTTAATTGGGCAGAGAATTCCACAGAGTCACCACTTTTCAGGAAAAACAGTTCCTCCATCTCCATCCTAAAGCTACTCCTCCAACTCTTGAGGCTATGTCCCCGAGTTCTAGTCTCACCTACCAGTGGAAACAACTTTCCTGCCTCCATCTCATTTATCCCTCTCATAATTTTTTAAAAAATAACTTTAGTATGAGGTGACAATATGTGTATTTTACCCTGCATTCATTGGCAATGTTCTGAAAATGTAAACTCTGAGGGTAGTGTTGGTTAAGTGAATGGGTCAGCTTGACCCTTACACGTGGGGAAGTTTGAGTCCGATGAGTAGCCTCGCTCTTGTTTGATGGAATAGCAAAGTCGGGATTTTGGATTACAAGTGATGTCCTGATCTTCCTTTTGCTCCCTCTGCTCCCGCTGTACTCTGGCATCCTCCCACAGGCTGCACTGATGCAGTATCTTCCAAGAATTGTTCTGATAGCCTCGGAAAATGAATGCCAGCTACAGGAAGCAGCATGCATCATCAATGGCTCCACCATCCAGACATCCTAATTCTGTCTGATGCCATCAGGCAGGCGGTACAGGAGCCTGATGGAGTTCCATATCGCAGATTCAATAACCGTTATTACCCTTCAATCATCCGGCTCCTGAACCAGCATGTTCACCTCAATATTGAACTGATTCCACAACCTATGGACTCACTTTCAATATTTCTACAACCCATGTTCTTAATATTATTTATTTATACGGTAATTTGTTTTATTTTTGTATTTGCACAATTTGTCTTCTTTTGCATATTGTTTGTTTGTCAGTCTTTGTGTGTGATTTTTCATCAATTCTATTGTATTTCTTTGTTCAACTATGAATGCCCACAAGAAAATGAATCTCAGGGTTGTATGTGGTGACGTGTAAGTACTTTGATAATAAATTTACTTTGAACTTTGATAACTTCGGTCCAGACAGATCACCAAAGGAGTGCCACAGTAGTCCCAGCAACACATTGGTGGCCAAGAAGTCCGTATCTCTAGCTTTCAAGTGTAGTTTTAAGAAATGCAACTATTTTCAACCAGGGAACACATAATGGCACAAAGCCCCCAGTTCTAAGGTTTTTCATGCCTGCTTTGGTGCTGTAAAAAAAAACATTTTAACCCTCTTTCTACAATAACAAACCTACCATTTGCTGTACCAAGACATAGAAAACCATGGGCTAAGTGTGGATAGGTTGGATCTGTATAGATGTACGGTCTGTACATCTAGGTGGGCTGAAGGACTGGTTCCTGTGCTGTGTGTTTCTATGACTCATATGCACAGGGGTAAAGTTATACATCATGTCATTTATGCTGGAGCACCTTTCATTATCCCATTCCAGTATGTCATAAAAAATGGAAGCGACTAATAGGATCTAAACATTTCTCACCATTTAACAACAGCCAGGCTGGCAAATATCTGAAGAACGATCCAAAATCACAATTCTTTACTGTTAATACCAAAATGACTACAGTATCACACACAAACATACTGGAGGAACTCAGCAGGTTAGGCAGCATCTATGGAGAGGAATAAAGAACCGACATTTTGGGCCGAGACCCTTCATTAGGCATTTGCAATGCATGTTTCATATTTGATAATTGCGTCCCTGAACCCAGCTAATAGGGTATTTTAAGATATTTGGGTGTCATTAACCCAAACTGCTGACTCATGTTCCAGTATTTGCTGATGTACCTGCACATTTCCCTGATTCTTTGCTTTATGTAGAGCATGTGGTGCTAAGCTGATGGTGACAAGCGTGTTTTGAGAGCTGGAGGTAGAATGTATGCAATCCAATTTGATGGTATCCAATTGAGTGGGTTCAGTTCAATTTCTCCCTCCTCTGACCCTGCTAAAAGAAAACAGAAAAGATTTCCACAGGTGCTGGAACTCCAGAGAAACACATACAATACTTAATGAAGGGCAATCCAAACTCACAGTTATTTAATATCAATACCAAAATGCTCTGATAACCCAGGTTCAGCCCTGACCTGTGGGGCTGACTGTGTGGAGTTAACACATTCTCTCTGTGACCTTCTCCTCGAGCTCTGTTTTTTCCCCACATTCCAAAGATGAGGTGAAACATCACAGACTAAATGGAACGAATGGCCAGCTTTTACATCACAAGAAAATTGAGAACCTAGAGCACTACCTCCTCTAGCAGTACAGAGTGGATGCTGGCTGGCATGTTATACCTGATCTCACCTCTCGTACAACTATAAAGCAAATCCTACATTTTTGCCAAGGGAATTGAGTACTTTCACCTCAACATCAATAAAGTTGATTTTTAATTAAATCGCACAAGAGGTTCTGCCGAATCTGGAAATCCAGAGCAACATACACAAAATGCTGGAGGGACTCAGCAGTTCAGGCAGCATCTACGGAGAGGAATGAAGAGATGACATTTCAGGCTGAGACATGATGAAGGATCTCGGCCAGAAACGTTGATCCTTTATTTCTCTCCAAAGTGTTTTGCAGTCTAATTTCATAAACTATCTCGTGATCCATAAGGCCATAAGATACATAATTAGGCCCATTTGGCCCATCTCATCATCTGCTCTGCCATTTCATCATGGCTGATCCATTTCCCACTCAGCCCCAAGCTCCTGTCTTCTCTCCAAATCCCTTCATGGCACGACTAATCAAGAAACTACCCTTTCATCTCCTTGTGGGTAATATTGTTAAAAATGTTTAACTGATCCAAGTTTGACTTTTGGAACTTCTGGAGAGAAAAGGAGTATTGCATAGCCAGAAGATGATTTGTTGATCATTACCAGAGGTTTGTATTCACATATTTGTTTTAACCATATGGATCATATAGCATAGGCTCTGTTAACAATGATAAAATGGCAAGTTAATGAAATAACAAAACATTTGGAGCTCAAATGTCACATCTAGTGGGACGTGCGTAGGTGGTGCTGTAGTGCATGAATTCAACATTGTGCTGACACATACACAACGGAATATTTAGTATATTTTGGATATTCTTCAATATACAGTATAACTAATCATCTACAAAAAAGAAGTTGAGGGTACTCTCAACAAGTGAGTGGATAGCACAAAGACTTGTGCTGGTGTTGGTTATTGCAGGAGGACATTAGTAAAGAATCCCAGTCCAACTTTGAAGGGAAGCACTCTTGATACTAATAGGCTACTCAAGATACACATCTATGGAACTAACATCAAAGCACATAGAGATGATGTTGAGAGCCGAACTGAAAATTGCTGAAAGGAAAGATACTATGGTGTCTGAAATGATTCGTGATCAGTACTGTGGGCTTGTAGTAAAGATGGACCTGGCTGGGAGGTGCTTTGCAAGCAAGATGCAGTCGGAAACAATAAGTGCAGCAAACCTTCTGTTCTCTCTCTTGTTTTGGAACTCTGAGAAGTAAAGAGAACTTAACTCTCAAATAACATAACCATCTCAGACCGACAGGGAACAAATACGTCCTGTTTGCTTGTATTTAACCATGCATTCACTTTCTTTAGCTTTTTTTATCTCACTGATTTATTACCTGTTCAGAATCCTTGGTCTAAATGCAATTTTTCACCATGCTGGTGGATTTGTGTTTTAATTTTAATTGTAATTGACATCTTAAATTTTAATTGCACCTAAGGAAAATCAGATTGTATAGAGAGCAGACCATGTTATTGTTATCTCTCAGGTTATTAAATCCTTTAATGACAAGTGGGGAATCCTGTTCTAATATTCACTCCCTCAAAGGAAACATTTGGAGGGCATGTAGGTTATATACTTTGATTTTAATATTTGATGGAACTGTTGGATAAAAGCCCTAATGCAGAACAGTATACTTAGAGTCAAGTAGTCATCATGATTCTGAATCATTGTTCACGTATGCTAACAAATATTTCATGTGTTTTGCAGAAAATTCAAATGGTGGCAATCAGATTGTAACCAAATGTTTTGATTGAATTAATCTCACGGCTAAAACATAGCAAATCACAAGTCGGTTATTGTGCTGGAGGTCAGGCAGCATCTATGGAGAGGAATAAAGAGTTGATGTTTTGGGCCAGGACCCTTCATCAAGTTAGTTAAAATAGTTTTTTGTGTATGTGGGATAAATAGGTTATACTGTCTGCATGTGTGGACTGTATCACTCTGTAAAGTCTCAAGATGCCACCAAAAGGCATTTTACTTGCATGTAAACACATCTGAATACTTACCGCATGATTACTGACACACTAAACACGAAATTTTAATACACTTAATTGCAACACACTGAGTTAAAGCTCTACCAAATTTATTTATTAGAAAATGGACTCAGCAAGAGGATTCAGAGCCAGATTGACAGGACACACCTTGTCGGTTGCACCAAGGATCCACTTTGGCCCTCAGCTGTTCAACGTAATTGTTAATTTCAATTACCTGTACTGAAAGCCACATGTTTTCAGTTGCTGGTGACGTGAAGATTGGCAGAATTGTTAATGAAAATAAAAATGCAATTTGAACGATTTCAGCATGGGCAAATGTGGCTTTATATTCAAAGTACGTATGTGTCACCGTACAGTATATTACCCTGAGATTTGTTTTCTCGTGGGCATTCACAGTAGATACCAAGAAACACAATAGAGTCTGAAAAACACACAAAGATAGGCAAAAAACCAATGTGCAAAAGAAGACAGATAATAATGATAATACATCAATAAGAAGTAAATGATATTGAGAAGATGAGTTGTAGAGACTTTGAAGGAAAGTCCATAGGCTGTGGGGTCAGTTCAGTGTGAAGTTATTTCCTCTGGTTGAAGGGTCTAAGGCTAGAGGAGTAACAGCTGTTCCTGAACCCGAGGCTCCTGTACCTTCTTCCTGACGGCAACAGCGAGAAGGGAGCATGACCTGGGTTGTGGGGTCACAAACATACCTTATGTGTGTTTCAGACCTAAAGACAAAAAAGAACAGCGAACTTCCACGGAATGGAAACCTAGAATCAGAAAGCACTAAACAATGTTACTAAAAGTGTGTACTAAAATGGTTAAATATAATATGTAAGCCTTTTGTTAACTGAAGATATTAAAGGATTTGGAACAAAAGTGAACTGATGAAGTTCAGTTAGAGATCCGTGAAGAACAGATTTAGCTCAAGGGCCTAAATGCCTCATACCTGATCCATTATTCATGAACTCCTGCCCCTTGGCCTCACTACTGAACTTATTGTTCAGGATGTTCCATGTTTGATCAACAGCAGAGCCCAATATAGCTGACTGAACATTTAAGGCTGATTTATACTTGTGCATATGGACTACGCTGTAGCCCTGATTTTCACTTCTGCGTCGGCTCTACGCTGTAGTGAGCATGCGTTGGTGTGCGCCAAAACGCTAGTTGGCGGTGGGGTTTCTATGCCACTGTGTTGAGTTTCTTCATGAGAGACATGGACGAGGAAATGCATTTCAAACATTTTCGCATGTCGGCAGGTTGATTTGACGATTTGGTTCATCTGTTTCGTATCAGTGTACAGACATGGCGGAGAAGAAGCAACTGGAAATGTGTAGGAGGAAATGCGATGCTACCAAGTGAACCAATCATAGTTGTTGTGGTCTGCGTCGCCGCGATACATGAGTTACTTTTTTGGGGAGGTACGCGTCACTCTACTGTGTAGGGTACGCGGTACCTATGGCATAGATGTGATGCACAAGTATAAATCAGCCTTCAGGAACAGCCTTGTCACCTCTGCTGTCAGATTTCTGAATGGACGGTGAACATTCAACCCTTAACCATCAGACTCATGAATAAAAGGGGGCAACTACAAACAACTTCACTTGGACCATCATTGAAACGTTCACACAGTCAGTGACCTCACCTTAAGGACTCTTTACCTCATGCTCTTGTTATTTATTGCTATTTATTTATATTTGCATTTGCACAGCTTCTTGTGTTCTGCACTCGGGTTGATCTTTCATTGATCCTGTTATAATTACTATTCTATTGATTTACTGAGTATGCCCTCAGGAAGGTGAATCTCAGGGTTGTATATGGTGACATATATGTACTTCGATAATAAACTTACTTTGAGCCTTGATTACACTACTGTATATACCTATTATTGTAATTTATAGTAGACTATATATATTGCTCTGCACTGCTGCCACAAAACAATGACATATGTCGGTGATAGTAAACTGGTTCCAGTTTATTTTATTGCAAAGCAACACACACAAAATGCTGGAGGAACTCAGCAGGCCAGGCAGCATCTATAGAAAAAAAGTACAGTCGACGTTTCAGGCCGAAAACCTTTGGCAGGACTAGAGGGGAAAAAAGCTGAGGAGTAGATTTGAAAGGTGGGGGAGGGGAAAGAGAAATGCCAGGCAATAGGTGAAACTTGGAAGGGGAGAGATCAAGCAAAGAGCTAGAAAGTTGATTGGTGAAAAAGATAGAAGGACATGGGAGAAAGAAGGGGTGGGGGGTGGAGGAGCACCAGAGGGAGGGGATGGGCAGGCAAGGAGATAAAATGAGAGAGGGTCTAGGGGATGGGAAATGGTGAGGGGGTGGGGGTGAAGGCATTATGGGAAGTCTGAGAAATCAATGTTGATGCCATCAGGTTGGAGGCTACCCAAATGGAATATGTAATTCCTGCAACCTAAGTGTGGCCTTTTCCCAAAAGTGGAGAAGGCCATGCATGGATGGACATATCCGAATGGGAATGGGAAGTGGAATTAAAATGGGTGAGCAATGGGAGATCCCGCTTGTTCTGGCAGATAGAGCATAGATGCTTAGCAAAGCGGTCTCCCAATCTACGTTAGGTCTCACCAAAATACAGGAGGCCACACCGGGAGTGCCAAACAGTTTATGGCCCCAGCTGGTGAAGTGTCGCCTCACCTGAAAAGACTGTTTAGGATCCTGGATGGTAGTGAGGGAGGACATGTAGGGGCAGGTGTAGCACTTGTTCTGGTTGCAAGGATAAGTCCCAGGAGGGAGATCAGTGGGGAGGGATGAATGGACAAAGGAGTTGCTTAGAGAGCGATCCCTCGGAAAGCAGAAAGTTGGGGGGAGGGAAAGAAGTGTTTGGTGGTGAGGTCACGTTGGAGATGGTTGAAGTTACAGAGAATTATGTGCTGGACACGGAGGCTACTGCGATGGTAGGTGAGGTCAAGAGGAACCCTATCCCTAGTAGCGTGGCAGGAGGTTGGGGTCAGAGCAGACGTGTCTGAAATGGGAGAGATGCGGTTGAGGGCAGCGTTGATGGTGGAGGAAGGGACGCCCCTTTCTTTGAAAAAGGAGGCCATTTTATTGCATATTTTAGTTTCTTTCAAATGTTGCTGTACACTAAGCAAAAGATATAAAGTATTTTCCCACTGACAGTTCACGGTTTTAAAGAGTAATATATCCAGTCCTTCAAATTACTTAAACAGTGGCACTTATCTTATTTAAAGTATAGATTGTAATACATAGGAGCTGTTTCCTGGAAGGTGATACCTGTGATCCAGTGGGAATAGTTGATAAGCTTCAGGATGAGGGACTTTATCTGGACACGAGGCTCTGATGGAAGAATCTTCTTAGTAGTATGTCAAACACACAACATATATAATTATTAAAAATATATAACTATTAATGGTTGTAAATTACATGTCTTTGCTTATTGTCAGTAAAGTAGCTTAGCAGAAAATCCAAAATGAGAGCCAAAGATATTTGAAGTAATTGGTTAGTGTTAGCTTTTGCGAAGTTGTTCAGTTTATTTTCCCTTCAACATTGATCTGTTTTGAAACTTGGCTCCTTCCGGGAAGCATTGTGATCTTTAATTCGTGCATTCTGATCTTTTTGGTTGAGGCGATGCAGTTGATTAGCATGAATATGAGTCCAGCCACCTGGCTGTAATTTGCTATGCGTCTTGTGTAGAACAGAATGCCGATGTTGTGCCTTAGAATGGGCAATGGCACTGGGTGCTGCTGCTTTATAGTAACCCAGGTTCGAGGTTTCCATGCCTGAACCCCTACATCCCAGTCCTCCAGGCTTGTATTGTAGTAACTCTTGGGTCACCTGGATCTCTTGGTACTTGAGGAGAAATCTTTCTAAAGCTTGTAAATCAATCCAAAGAGGGCTTGATGGTATAGATGTCAAGATCTTACATTGCTGGAAAACCTTGAATGAAGGGGTATGATATTAAAATAAGACTAAAATGAGAGGTCATAGGTAAAGGGTGAAAGGTGAAACCTACGAGGGAACTTCTTCACTCAGAGGGTGGTGTGTGAGTGGAACGAGTACATGATTAGGAGGGGTTTGCAGGTCAATGGGACAAAGCAGAAAAACAAGTTGGCATGGACTAGACAGGACAGAATGCCTCTTCCTGTGCTGTAGTGCTGTATGACTCTTTGACTCTATAAGGGGCTGGTCATGTAAAACCGAGGTTTGTAGAAATTCCTTCTTGCAGAGCGTAGTGAATCTCAGGAATTCTCTTTTTCAAAGAGTTGTGATCACATGATCAGAGGTAGTAAAGAGTGAAATTTTAAAGTAAACCTTAAAGACTTAAATTTTTGGAAGATTGGGGGAGTGAGGCTGTGGAGTTCTGGGACAAAGGAGGATTTGAGGCCTTGGGTAGATTAACCATGACCAGATACTCAGTGGCCACTTTATTAGGTTAAGCAGTGGAACCTGGTGTGGTCTTCTGCTGCTGTAGCCCGTCCACTTCAGGGCTCGACACATTGTGCATTCAGAGGTGCTCTTCTGCACACCATTGTCATAATGCATGGTTATCTCAGTTACTATCACCATTCACCATTCTCCTCTAACCTCTGTCATTGACAAGGCATTTTTGTCCACAGTACTACCAATTACCGGATTTTTTGTTTTCCACACCTTTCTCTGAAAACTCTCGAGATTGCTGTGTGTGAAAATCCCAAGAAATCTTCATTTTCTGAGATACTCAAACCACCCTGACTGACACCACAGTCAAAGTCACTTAGATCACATTTCTTCCCCATTCTGATGTTTGGTCCGAACTTCTTGACCCTGCCTGTGTGTTTGCATGCATTGAGTTGCTGCCACATGATTGGCTGATTAGATATGTGTATTAATAAGCAGGTGTACCTAATAAAGTGGCCACTGAGTCAACATTGACTGGCAGGGCAGGTCAAAGACTCTACTCCTGGTCCAGTCGCCATATCTTCCACATAAGTTCATGCCTGCAGAGGAAGAAAAGAATAGGAGAGCTGAAGTAAGTTTAAAAGATTTTCAGGAGGCAGGCATGAAGCATAAAGAGGCAGCGTGTGATGCTTTAGCGATCCAGAGGTGCTTCAGAGGTCAAGAACGAGGCATAAAGCTTGTTGCTTGCGATCGTTTTATGAAGTGTTACAAGAGCAGAGAATGGGAAAGGAGAAGAGGCATGGCAACAGACAAAGGGAAGAGCGTGGAAGGAAAGACTCAAAGTCATGTGGTTTTCTTATACCAGGCTGCTGCTGGGAACAGAAATTCCATTGACAGCGGTTAAATAATTAAATAGCCATATCCAGGTAACGTGACACCCGCCACTGAAATCAAGAAGTTTCCAGAAAAATACAGAGGCAACGGTAACCACTGGAAAACACACTGAATAATTGCATGTATACAAGTGATTTATATACAATTACAGACAAGCACAGGAAAGTTACACTGCGAGAGAAATAACTGCTCTACAGCCCAATCCAACGATGAAGACTGGGAGAATAACAACAGTAAGTTAGATTTGACAGTGCCGGAGATTTGAGCCCTCCGTCCACCATCACTATTGTAAAGCTGCGATATTTCAACAATGTAACTCGCAGAGGGAATCGGGTTACCCAGATAGAGGAGAAAGCATTGTCTGCTTCAGAAATGAAGGGTGGGAGGTCAGTGTGGAGCGCATGGGATAGCAGAGGACACTTGGGCTAAAAGGTCAGTAGTGCACTTATGTAATTCAGTGACTTTGGATATTCATTGAAGGCTGTAGATAAAAACAACAATAAGAATCTTACTTGTAACACGCTCTCTGTCAGCTGTCTTTCCACAATTTTTCCTCTGGCCAAAGCAAAAATAGCAGATCCACATGAGGCAAACCACGACTGTTACAAATAGTCTTTTAACAAATAATGGCCCGCCTGTAGTTACCGCAGCAATCACGCTGCATTTGACGGAGGCATGGCAAGTCGCTGCGCCAACGTCTTTCAACAATTGCTGTTCCTGCGAGCAAACTAGCAGAAGGACTAAGTCCTGATTATGGGAGAACAAGCTTGCCCTGAACAAACTTCCATGGCAGATGTCAATGAATTCAGCAAATGTCACTATCCAGAATCACTTTCCCTTACCTTACTAAGTAAACGTTTTAATATAACTCGTCAAAAAATATTGGAGTAACACAACAGGATAAACAGTCGACGTTTCAGGCCAAGACCCTTCAACAGCATCTGTCATCAGGAGATCAGCACCAGTCCTGAAACATTGATTGTTTATTCCTCTCCATAGATGCTGCCTGACCTGCTGAGTTCCTCCAGCGTTTTGTGTGTGTTACTCCGGACTCCCAGCATCTGCAGCTCCTCTGTGTAATCTAACAGCTGAAATCACCAATAAGCAGGGTTTATACATCATGCAATCGCCTGGTTGTGTACGGCACATTGTACGTGGAGCTCCCTTCAACTGAGTGCATGACAATGCAGATGAAAGTCCTCTGTGCATTGGGCTGACCATCAGTGGAAAACAAACATCCATTAGGACCCAGCTGCCCCCATCTTCCCTCCTTTCCTTATGTCTCAACCCTACACCATCTTATGTAGCCAGTCTTATGTAGCACTTGTGAACTACAACAAACTGCACCTCTATGACATTTTAATGTAGTATTTCATGGGGGCATAATCAAACAAAATTCCCCACCCAGCCATTTCACTAAAAGCCTGTCAGTACTAAAAACTGCTTTTGCTGCCACCTTGATGCGAGTCTTTGGAAGGGATCGTTTGTCTCACTTGCTTCCAGTCATTGGTGGAAGAAACCCCACACAATCATACATTCGGTCTCTCCTGAAGGACTCCCAGCTCCCAATGGTCTCTCTCCTGACTTTGCAGCTTTAAGAATTTGCTTATTGACTTTGATTCGCAACTCAAGTCTATATTTCCAAATCATCCGCAAGTTTGGAAAGATCTAGAAATATGAGCTACAGAAACATACCCTTCAGCCTACCCACGTCCAGACCAATCATTCTACTTACTGATACATGTCCCATCATCCGCATTTGCTCCGTAAGGTCTTACTGATAGTATAATTCTGTTGATCTAATTCCGCAAATTGATGCTAGTGGATCAACAGAAATTATTGTGTTGGGTTACAAATTCCCATTCAGCGTTTTAATCAATGTGCATATAGTCACTCATTACTCTGTTGTCCAAGTCTCTTGCTCAATGTTGAACTACTGGAATTCTTTTGTGCACATTGTTCAGTTGTGAGAAAACATGTCATCCGTCATTCCGATATGATTAAAGAACATCATAGCAATGCAGAAAGCAATTGGCACTGAGGGCAACGAGATCCATTCAGAGAATTGGAAAAAGGTGAAACATTCCTGTTCATGCAACCTCCAATTTAATTAATTAAGGAGCATGACAAGGGTTAAATTAAGTTAACAAGCAAGATTTGGTGCTTAAACGTCAATCTATTGAATTGTCTCAGTCTGACCTGATTTAAAGTGTCTGTTCAGGCTGTGGTACAGCTGGTAGAGTTACTGACTCACAGCACAGACGATCCAGGTTCAATCCTGGACTTCTCTGCTGTCTGTGCGGCGTTTTCATTTTTCCCCATGACTGAATAGTTTTCCTTTGAAAGCTCCAGTTTCCACCCACATCCCAAAGATGTGCAGTTTGGTAAGGTTAATTGGCCAGTGTACATTGCCCATAATGTGTAGATGAATTGTAGATCAATAGATAGATAGATACTTCATTAATCCCAAAGGAAATCACACTATCACAGTAGCATTACAAATGCACCAATATAAATATTAGAAGAGAAGTGGAAAGGATAAAAAATAAGTTACCTCAAACAGTCTAACAGGAGAGGTCATCACTTCTCCGGCTATGGATTGACTCATTATAGAGCCTAATGACGGAGGGTAAGAATGACCTCATATAGCACCCTTTGGAGCAGTGTAGTTGTCTTAGTCTATTACTGAAATTGCTCCACTGTTCAGCCAAGGTGGCATGCAGAAAGTGAGAAACATTGTCCAGAATTGCCAGGATTTTCCGTAGGGTCCTTTGTTCCACCACAGCCTCCAGTGTGTCCAGTTTGACTCCTATAACAGAGCCAGCCTTTCTAATCAGTTTATTTAGCCTTTTGGCATCACCCATGTTGATGCCATTGCCCCAGCACACCACTGCATAGAAGATTATACTGGCAACAACAGAATGGAAGAGCATGTGAAGGAGAGGCCTGCATACTCCAAAGGACCTCAGTCTCCTCCGGAAGTAGGGGCGACTCTGGCCCTTCTTGTACACAGCCTCTGTGTTGGTGCTCCACTCAAGTCTGTCATCCAGGTTCACTCCCAGGTACTTTTAGGTCCTCATCACATCCACGTCCTCACCAACAATAGGTAACAGGGAGCAGTGCCGGCTTAGTTTTCCCAAAGTCTATCACCATCTCCTTTGTCTTACTAATGTTGAGTTGCAAATGATACAGCTTGTGCTACTTGACAAAGTTCTCTACCAAGTATACCGTTGAGTTGGTTGGGGGGAGGGAAGAATTGGTGGGAATATGGAAAGAATAGGCTGCAGAAAAGATTAGTGGGGGATAGGATTTCTGGCATAGACTCACAGCCAAAAACCTCATTCTGTTCTAAGGAAATATGGTAAAGTAGAAGCCCTCAAACACAGTAATTGTGCCAGATTTATCCATTAATTGCTTCGGGGGAGAACTTTTGAGTCATTTTATTTGAACTCTTATGAGTCAGAATTTCCTGGTCTAAAGTCACATCACCAAGTCATGCCAAACAGCACTGATTATCTTAAAAATGGGACATTACATTGAGAGTATTGCTAATGCTGGAAATCAGAAAGTGCCAGAAACTTACTGCAGGTTATGCCACATTTGATGAAGGCTCTTTCCCCTCAAATATTCACTCTGCTTCACTGTTCTCAGATGATGCTTGACAGCACCATTTTCTTGAGGGTGTCTTGATAGTATCTTTTGCATTCAGAGTAAAAGGGGACACTTCAACATAAAATAAGAACTGAAAATGTTTGTTAGTCAGTTATAGAGTCATAAAGTCATGGAAACAGGCTCTTTGGCCCAACTGATCCATATCAACCAGGTTTCCAATCCAAGCTGGGGTCCCATTTTCCCAATTTTGGCCCCTATCCCTCTAAACCTTTCCATTCTATGTACCCCTCCAAATACCTTTTAAATATTGTTAATGTATCTGACTCAACCTCTTCCTCTGTCAATTCATTCCATATACTGACCACCCTTTAGTTGAAAAGGTTGTTCTTCAATTTCCTATTAAAACTCTCCCATCTCGCCTTAGACTGATATCCAGTTTTTGTTTCCCTACTCCTGAAAAAATGAAGTTTATTCTCCTTTGGCTCCTCCCACTTCCTCCAAACCAAAGGTGTAGCTGCAGTCACTTGCATGGGACCCAGCTGTGCCTGGCTTTTTGTCAGCTACGTGGAACAGTCTATATTCCAAGCCTACACCTGTATCACTCCCCAACTTTTCATCAATGACTGCATTGGTGCTGCTTCCTGCAACCAGCTTTGCCTCCAGCTTCCACCCTGGTCCATTCCCGACACCTCCTTCCCCTTCCCCTTTCCCAATCTCACTGTCTCTGTCTATGGAGACAGTTTATCTACTGATATCCTCTATAAACCCACTGATACGCACAGCTACCAGGACTATACCCTTTCCCAACATGTTACTGGTAAAAATGCCATTCCCTTCTCTCAGTTCCTCCATATTTGCTGCATCTGCTCTCAGGCTGAGGCTTTTCATTTCAGAATGAATGAAATGTCCTCTTTCTTCAAAGGAAGGGGCTTTCCTTCCTCCACCATCAACACTGCCCTCAACTGCACCTCTTCCATTTCGCGCACGTCTGGCCTCACCCCATCCTCCTCCCGCCACCCCACCAGGGATAGGGTTTCTTTTGTCCCCACCAGCCTCCGCATCCAGCACATAATTCTCCATAACTTCTGCCATCTCCAATGGGATCCCACCACCAAGCACATCTTTCCCTCCCTGCCACTTTTTTCTTTCCATATGATTTGTCCCCTACGCGACAATTCATCTCTCCACACCGATCTGCCTCCTGGCATTTATCCTTGCAAGCGGAACAAGTGCTACACTTGCCCCTACACCTCCTCCCTCACTACCATTCAGGACCCCAAACAGTCCTTCCAGGTGAGGTGACACTTCACCTGTGAGTCTGTTGGGGTCACATACTGTGTACCCCTAGTGGAGCCTCCTGAATATCCATGAGACCTGACATAGATTGGGAGACCAATTTGCCAAGCACCTACCAGAAAAAGTGGGATCTCCCAGTGACCACCCATTTCAGTTCCACTTCCCATTCCCATTCCGATATGTCAATCCATGGCCTCCTCTACTGTTGCAATGAGGCCACACTCAGGTTGGAGGAGAAACACCTTATCTTCCTTCTGGGTAGCCTCCAACCTGATGGCATGAACATCGATTTCTGGAACTTCCGGTAATGCCCCCCCACCACCCCTTCAGCATTCCCCATTCGCATTTCCTTCTCTCACCTTATCTCCTTGCCTGTCCATTGCCCCCCTCTGGTGTTTCTCCCCCTTCCCTTTCTTCCATGGCTTTCTGTCCTCTCCTATCAGACTCCCCCTTCTCCAGCCCGGTATCTCTTACACCAGTCAACTTCCCAGCTCTTTACTTCACTGCTCCCCCTCCCAGTTTCACCTGTCACCTACCACCTTGTACTTCTTCCTCCCCTTCCTCCATCCTCTTGCTCTAACTTCTCATCTTTTTTTTCCAGTCCTGATGAAGGGTTTTTGCCTGATCGTTTACTCTTTTCCACAGATGCTGTCTGGCCTGCTGAGTTTCTCCAGCATTTTGTGTGTGCTATTTAGATTTCCAGCATCTGCAGACTTTCTTGTTTTTATCTGCCAGTTGTTGGAGCCCCCAGCATTTTTTTTTGTATATTAAAATGATCGTCTCCTTCACTTCGTCCAGTAATTGCAAAAGCATTGTAAAATCTTCAGAGTTCTCAGAGTGTCCTGGTCACTTTCTTAATTTCTGTCTGTAGAAACTTGTATGCTAAGAGACTTCTTTGGCCACAGTGCACTTGAGCAGTGTTTCACTGGAAGCAGAGCACTTTGGGGTGTTTCAACATGAGAAGGGTAATTGTCATTTCCTTTTGTTCATCTATGACATGTGTTTCTTTTCTTACTCGATTTTCTCAGCCCTTTCGTTGGACCTGCAGAAAATGTACTGAAAAAGCACTTTAAAAGCCTGCTCTTCCCACTGTGCTCATTAGTCAGTTGTAGAAGGTTTATTGTGCCAGTTGTCAGTGCTCCCCACCCACTGCACCAATTCCTGCAGCTCCGGAGCAGATTACTAACCTTCATTTGGAATAATTAATTGAATCTCTGCCCTCAAGGAGAATTCATTGTGTAGGCAATCTTCCGATTGGATGTGCTTTCCAGATTGTGGTTACCAGTAGTTTGGCATTTGCTGGATATTATTCTGATTGTCGTTATGGTTTTGATTCCATCACGGGCAGTGCTGTTATGAAGGTTTGAGATTGTTTCTGTTTTATAAAATGGATCCATTGATTTTATACATGTATTTGGAAGGGCAGGTAGTGCATCAGGTGCTGGATTAATTGTAGACACACAGAAACAGTCCCTTCATCCTCATTTGTCCATGTGAAGCAAGTTACCTTCCTGAGCTAGTACCAATCAGCTGCACGTGGCCCACGTCTCTCTACAGTCGGCCCTCCTTATCCACGGGGGATTGGTTCTGGGACTCCCCGCGGATACCAAATATCACGGATGCTCAGGTCCCTTATATAAAATGGCGTAGCATTTGTATATAACCTATGCACATCCTCCTGTACACTTTAAATAATCTGTAGATTACTTATAATACCTAATACAATGTAAATAATTGTTATACTGTATTGTTTAGGGAATAATGACAAGAAAAAAAAGTCTGTACATGAGATGCGAGGCGAACAATGCTCAAACAACAAGCGCTGGAGAGAGAACTTCCGGGTTTTCCTGATCCGTAGTTGGTTGAATCCGCACATGCGGAACCCGCGGATAAGGAGGGCCAACTGTACTCTAAACCTTTCCTATGTACTCAATTAAATTCAGATTCCAATTTATCTATCACACATGTATCAAAACGTAGAGTAAAACAACCAATTGCGCTAACAACCAACACACCCAACAATTGTGCTCGAGCAGCCTGCATATGTCTTTTAAACAATAAATTGTACCCACCTCTACCACTTACTGTGGCAGCTTGTTCCATCTCTCTATGTGAAAAGGTACCTCATGCCTTTCCCTCGTACCTTATTGTAAATCTATTACCTGTAATTTTAGGTGCCCCTACCCTGGGAAAAAGGCTGTGACTTTTCACCTTATCAGTGCCCATCATGAATTTTATATATATATACACATAAAGGGTCAGCCTCTCAGCCTCCTACGCTGCAGAGCAAAGAGTCCCAGTCTATCCAGTCTCTCTCCTAAAAAATCAAGCCCTTCAATCCCAGATATGTGACAGAACGTTTTCTGCACTTTTTCCAGCTTACTGTTAACCATCCTATACCTAGATGATCAGAACTGCATCAAGTATCTGCACCAAGTTTGAATGTTCCCTGAAGCCCATCAGGCATTTCACTTCATCAATAGCTAAGCCATGAGGAGGAAGGTCAAGGTGTGAGTAATACCTGTACAGTTTTCTCAGAAATCAATTATGCCTTTTGAGGGCAATGTTAGGGATCCTATAACTGTATCTAGTTGTGACTGAAATAAAAACACTCAGCAAATGATTTAGGTTAGGTTACGACAGCAACTCCACTTCATATAGTTAATACTTGAGCTCAGCTGGTTTTAGCCCTTCCTGCCTCTTCGAAAAAGCTGGGAGATTAGCCTGACTCCCCCACTCCGCAAGTTTTTGCTCTTTAGGAATGTGTAAAATTTCCTTTTCAACGTTACTATTGAATGTGTCTCCATCACAGTTTTGTGGAACATGTGTAGGGCTATTGGAACCCGCCAAATTAAAGAATTTCTCCTCCTTATCTCTCAGTTTCCTTACCTGGGCATTCTCAAGCAACTGCTATTCCACATTTCAGGTCCTGCATCCCGAAGCACACTCCTAACCCAACACGAAATCAAAGATAGCAGAGCAATAAAGCACATTCCCACTATTATCATATTGCCGAATTACAGAACGGTAATACCAGAGAAAGAGGCCATTCTGCCCATTGAATCCCTGTTGTGCATAAATTTACCCATTGTTAACATAACAATACAGTGGCTACTTTATCAGTTGCTTGTTAATGGAAATATCTAATCAGCCAATCACGTGGCACTAACCTAATACATAAAAGTATGCAGACAGGGTTAAGAGGTTCAGTTGTTGTTCAGACTAAACATCAGAATGGGAAAGAACTGTGATTGACCATGTTGCTGCTTGATGGGGTGGTTTGAGTATCTCAGAAACTGCTGATCTCCTGGCAGTCTCTAGAGTTTACTGAGAATGGTGTGGAAATACAAAAAGAAACATCCAGTGAGCAGCAGACCTGTGGGTGAGAATGCCTTCTTAATAAGAGAGATCAGAGGAAAATGGCCAGCTTTGTTCAAGCTGACAGGAAGGCAACAGTAACTCAAGTACGGTACCCATGCATTAAACAGTGGTGTGCAGAAGAACATCTCTGAACACACAACAGATCGAACCTTGAAGTGGATGGGCTACAGCAGCAGAAGACCATGAACATACACTCAGTGACCACTTCATTAGGTACAGGAGGAACCTAACAAAGTGGCCTCTGAGCATATATAGACTTCTTTGAGCCTTGAAGGAGATCACACAATTAACTTTTACAAAAACAATAGCTTACACTTGACATGGTGTCATTGACATATCCAGGAGTTGTCTGTAGGCAATTAGAAAATCTGAAAAATTAGCCAACAAGGTTGATTGACTTCCATTGCAACAGTTATCCTTATACATGTTTTAATATTTTTGCCTAAAGCTACAATAGTGTTTGAAAATATCAACATCTTTACTGTATTGCTGGAATAGAGGCTCCAATTCCTGTATACAGTCGGGTAGGTGACCTTCGCTGCTCTGCTGTACCAACAAGGTGAGATTCAAGTTGGAGGGGCAGTTGTTTGCTCCTGATTCCACACGAAGCCCCAGGATGGACAAAGCTGCAATCACAAACAATACTTCATTCAATGTGGGACGTAGAATAGCCCCTAAAAACATGAAACACTGCTTTCTCTTGTTCTCATCACAGCTTACGAGATGACAATAAAGGAATCTTGTGAGAACGAGCTGGTTGACAAAGCCACTCCTTTATTGTCAGCAAGCCACGTGTTCGCTCACATTCTCCGCAGCCACTGTCCAGATCTACTTGCACAGCTGCGAGGTTGATACCATGGAGTGCCTTCCCCACACAATCCCCCCACCCCCACCGGGACAAAGGACTGGAGCTGCAATGAGATTATATGATGTCTTCTGTAGAGATTGCAGAAGCTCAAGAGCTTCAGTTAGATCCAATGGTGATTGTGGCAGGAACAATGACAGCACCATTCAGATGGTTCCTGCAGGGCAGAATTCCAGGGAGGAGAGAGTAGACTGTGAGGTGCCAGGAGGGGAGGCTTGATAACTATATTAGAAGTTTAGAGCCATTGCTAGCAGAGCCATGACTTGGAATTTATAAATGTGAGTTGTATTGCCGGAGGGATTAAATGTAAGTTGAGCAATGGTTTCACTCAGAGTGGTGCAGGGATAGGGTGAGAGGTCAGTAGGGGCCTTGATTTCCCCACTGCCACACAGTGCAAGTGCCTTCCCTTGGTCTGATCCCCCTCTAGTCCGCACAAGGAAGGGCCACATTAGGCATCAGTTACCTGGGAAAATTCGGGGTGACCCTTCTAGAGACTGTTTAAAATGATAGTGGGCATAGATAGGGTGAATGTACCCAGTCTCTTTCTGAGGGAAAGGAAACCAGAAACTGGGTGTATTCAAGGCAGACCTTGATAGATCTTGACTGGACAGGGCATGAAGGGATATGGTGAGAGGGCAGGAGGTTGGGGCTGAGAGAGAAGACAGATCAGTCATGACAAAATGTCGAAGCAGATTCGATGAGCCAAATGAACTAATTCTGCTCCTGTTTCTTATGGTCTTATTACATAGAAAGGGAAGGGTTTAGAGGGATTCGGTCAAATGCAGGCATCCGGGACCAGCTTAGGCAGATGCCCTCATCGTCATGGACCTAGTGGGCCAAAAGGCTTATTTCCATGGTGTATTACTCTTTGGCTCTGCTCTATGACTAGCAGGTTACACGGCTGTCACTGAGATTTCACTCTGTAGCCTGGCTGAGTGCAGCTCCAAAGACTCTCGAAGACTGAGCCCAACTAGACACTGCACCATTCCCTGTGGACAGCTCATCCACAAGCACCACCATTCCCTCCATCCTCCAGTACTGTAGTGTGGCTGCATGCAGTGTGTTTATCCACCATTACTGCTTTCCAATTCATAGACCCAATCTGCCTGGGTGTTAGCTTGGATCCATTCAGCTTGGATTTTACCGAATGAGACCCTAACCCTGCCTCTGTTCCCTATTCCTTCAAGCCCACCCCCTCTGGATGTCACTGCCACTGTTGGCCTTGGAGACGGGGGCAAGGGCCTGGGTGATGGTATGGTCTTGAACAACATAATTAGGTACCAAGTCTAGACCAGAATAAGCCTCCCCACAAAAATCTCACCTGTCAAACATGCTGATGATTTCCAATATCCAGTGGTGTCTTCATTCAGTATCACTTCCGAGAAGGAATTTCTTTAGCCAGAGAGTGTTGAATCTGCAGAATTCCTTGCTGCAGACAGCTGTGGAGGACAAGTTATTGGGTGTCTTTAAAACAGAGGTGGATAGATTCCTGATTAATAAGGGCATCAAAGGTCACGGGGAGAAGGCAGGAGAATGGGAAGGAAAATAAATCGGCTATCATCAAATACGGAGCAGACTTGATAGGCTGAATAACCTAATTCTGCTCGTATATCATAATCCCTTATGGTCGTGCTTAAAAATGATTAAAAGTAAGTATGAACAGTAAAAACCACTGAATCGTTTACAACATGAATTCAAAAATACAGTGGATTCCGGTTAATTGGGACACATTGGGCCAGTACATTTTGGCCCAATTAAGTGGCTGTGCCAATTAGCCGAAGTTTCATGGAAATAGTTAAAAAGCTATAAAAAAAGATAAACTACTATCTGGCCAAGTAACAAATTATGCATTTAAATAAAATACAAATCAGAATATTAACAATGCTACTGCAGTCCTATAAAACTGTAGATCCTAATTGTTAGGAATGGTGGAATTCATCCTGTATGTAGAGTGCCATTGATTGACTTCAAATGAACAAAATCAATACATACACCTAGTGGGGACAATGGACTGCCATCCTGCAATACTTTCCAGCATTGTATCCCCCTCATCTTCATTTTTGTTATAACATTGAAGATGATTGCCAATATCTTCAAATTCTTTGTAGTACCTAACTTGTTGAAGTAGTGAAATAGTTTCATTTTCACACCTGGCCATTTTTGACATCTCCAAGCCTGAATGCTTGAAACCACAGTGAGAAAAGCTCCAAAGTTTTACTACTTCAAAGTCCGAAGTCTTACTACTTATTTCTCAACAACTATCAGTGACAAGAATCACTGATTTTTGAACGCAAACACACACAAATGATGCTATTTAAAAACCTTTTGCTCTTAGCAAGGTTTACTGTTTAACGGCCGCACAAGTGCATGTAAGAGACTGTTCTGCAAAAGTCTTCTGTCCCAATTAAGCAGCAGAGTGTTCCAGATAGTCCAAGGGAATCCTGTCTGTTTGCTCAATTAGACTTGTTCTTTAAGAGTTGTCCGAAATAAGAGGCTACGCTGATTAACTGATGGCCCAGTTAGCCGGAATCCACTGGACTTAAAAACAGGTTTCAAAACCATTAAACAAAACAGAAGTGATTGAAGTGAAAGAGAAGATTGATAGCTCGGGTTGGCTGCCACTTTGTAGGGTTGTTCGCCGAGCCTCGAGGTCAGGTCCCAAACATTTCGTCAAGGTGACATCATCAATGCACAATTGAGTGTTGTATCTGCCGAGTGCTCGCGTTTATATTGGTCTGACTTGTCGTTCTGATTGGCTGGCTGTTGTGCTGACCACTAGTCTCCGCTGGGTCCCGACCAACCGGATATCAGAATGGTCTCCGCTGACCCGTATCCCTGGTTTGTGAGCGTTGGCTCCTTGGATGTTCATGCCTCATCCCTCGGCCCTGATCCCGCAGACAAATTGGTTCCTAAATTGTGTCCAGTTCAATATGCTTGTTAATAGAGTCCTCCGTTGAGAACCAGCTTCTAAGAATTCTCATGTTTTCTTGTTTTGTGCTTCTGCCAGTATTTTTGCAGTTTTGCAGATGAACTTGTGTCCATCTTGGTCTTCATGTACTGAGATGAGTGCCTCCTTATGGCTGGCTGATGTTCATATATTCTTGTGGATAGTTTTCTCCCTGTCTGTCCTCCATAGTGTTGGGAGCAATCTCCACATTGGATATGGTATATTATGTTTGTTCTCTCCATGTGTGCTGTTGGATCTTTGGGTCTCGAGACTCTAGTAGCAAACATATTGAACTGGATGCAATTTAGGAAGCTATTTGCCTGTGGGATTGAGCCTGAGGGGTGAGCCACAGACACCCGAGGGACCGACCCTCACGAACCAGGGATACAATCCAGCAGAGATCACTCAGCTATCTGGCTGGCCGGGTCCCAGTAGAGGCTAGCCACCAGTGCAACAGCCAACCAATCAGAACAAGTTGGACCAAAATAAACACGAGCACTCGCCAGAAACAACAGTCAGTTGCACATTGATGATGTCAACTCGGCTAGTGACAAAACGTTTGCGACCTAACCTCTGAGCTCTGAACAAACCTACTACCATAAGTGGTATAAAAGGATGTAACTTGCTTTTTTTTGCCTTTCTAAGTGTGCTTTTCCACTTTAAATGATGGGCCTGATCTGGCATCGGCTTTGAGAGCAGATACCACAGTGCAGGGGCTGGGAGTCACCACATACTCCTGCTGTGCAGGGGCTGGGAGTCACCACATACTCCTGCTGTACAGGGGCTGGGAGTCACCACATACTCCTGCTGTGCAGGGGCTGGGAGTCAACACATACTCCTGCTGTGCAGGGGCTGGGAGTCACCACATACTCCTGCTGTACAGGGGCTGGGAGTCACCACATACTCCTGTTGTGCAGGGGCTGGGAGTCACCACATACTCCTGTTGTGCAGGGGCTGGGAGTCACCACATACTCCTGCTGTGCAGGGGCTGGGAGTCACCACATACTCCTGCTGTACAGGGGCTGGGAGTCACCACATACTCCTGCTGTGCAGGGGCTGGGAGTCAACACATACTCCTGCTGTGCAGGGGCTGGGAGTCACCACATACTCCTGCTGTACAGGGGCTGGGAGTCACCACATACTCCTGTTGTGCAGGGGCTGGGAGTCACCACATACTCCTGCTGTACAGGGGCTGGGAGTCACCACATACTCCTGTTGTGCAGGGGCTGGGAGTCACCACATACTCCTGTTGTGCAGGGGCTGGGAGTCACCACATACTCCTGTTGTGCAGGGGCTGGGAGTCACCACATACTCCTGCTGTGCAGGGGCTGGGAGTCACCACATACTCCTGCTGTGCAGGGGCTGGGAGTCACCACATACTCCTGTTGTGCAGGGGCTGGGAGTCACCACATACTCCTGTTGTGCAGGGGCTGGGAGTCACCACATACTCCTGTTGTGCAGGGGCTGGGAGTCACCACATACTCCTGCTGTGCAGGGGCTGGGAGTCACCACATACTCCTGTTGTGCAGGGGCTGGGAGTCACCACATACTCCTGCTGTGCAGGGGCTGGGAGTCACCACATACTCCTGCTGTACAGGGGCTGGGAGTCACCACATACTCCTGCTGTGCAGGGGCTGGGAGTCAACACATACTCCTGTTGTGCAGGGGCTGGGAGTCACCACATACTCCTGCTGTACAGGGGCTGGGAGTCACCACATACTCCTGTTGTGCAGGGGCTGGGAGTCACCACATACTCCTGTTGTGCAGGGGCTGGGAGTCACCACATACTCCTGCTGTGCAGGGGCTGGGAGTCACCACATACTCCTGCTGTGCAGGGGCTGGGAGTCACCACATACTCCTGCTGTACAGGGGCTGGGAGTCACCACATACTCCTGTTGTGCAGGGGCTGGGAGTCACCACATACTCCTGCTGTGCAGGGGCTGGGAGTCACCACATACTCCTGTTGTGCAGGGGCTGGGAGTCACCACATACTCCTGTTGTGCAGGGGCTGGGAGTCAGCACATACTCCTGTTGTGCAGGGGCTGGGAGTCACCACATACTCCTGTTGTGCAGGGGCTGGGAGTCACCACATACTCCTGTTGTGCAGGGGCTGGGAGTCACCACATACTCCTGCTGTGCAGGGGCTGGTAGTCACCACATACTCCTGCTGTACAGGGGCTGGGAGTCACCACATACTCCTGCTGTGCAGGGGCTGGGAGTCAACACATACTCCTGCTGTGCAGGGGCTGGGAGTCACCACATACTCCTGCTGTACAGGGGCTGGGAGTCACCACATACTCCTGTTGTGCAGGGGCTGGGAGTCACCACATACTCCTGCTGTACAGGGGCTGGGAGTCACCACATACTCCTGTTGTGCAGGGGCTGGGAGTCACCACATACTCCTGTTGTGCAGGGGCTGGGAGTCACCACATACTCCTGTTGTACAGGGGCTGGGAGTCAGCACATACTCCTGCTGTGCAGGGGCTGGGAGTCACCACATACTCCTGTTGTGCAGGGGCTGGGAGTCACCACATACTCCTGCTGTGCAGGGGCTGGGAGTCACCACATACTCCTGTTGTGCAGGGGCTGGGAGTCACCACATACTCCTGCTGTGCAGGGGCTGGGAGTCACCACATACTCCTGCTGTGCAGGGGCTGGGAGTCACCACATACTCCTGTTGTACAGGGGCTGGGAGTCACCACATACTCCTGCTGTGCAGGGGCTGGGAGTCAGCACATACTCCTGCTGTACAGGGGCTGGGAGTCACCACATACTCCTGCTGTGCAGGGGCTGGGAGTCACCACATACTCCTGCTGTGCAGGGGCTGGGAGTCACCACATACTCCTGCTGTACAGGGGCTGGGAGTCACCACATACTCCTGCTGTGCAGGGGCTGGGAGTCACCACATACTCCTGCTGTACACGGGCTGGGAGTCACCACATACTCCTGCTGTACACGGGCTGGGAGTCACCACATACTCCTGTTGTGCAGGGGCTGGGAATCACCACATACTCCTGCTGTGCAGGGGCTGGGAGTCAGCACATACTCCTGCTGTACACGGGCTGGGAGTCACCACATACTCCTGTTGTGCAGGGGCTGGGAGTCACCACATACTCCTGTTGTGCAGGGGCTGGGAGTCACCACATACTCCTGTTGTACAGGGGCTGGGAGTCACCACATACTCCTGCTGTGCAGGGGCTGGGAGTCAGCACATACTCCTGTTGTACAGGGGCTGGGAGTCACCACATACTCCTGTTGTACAGGGGCTGGGAGTCACCACATACTCCTGCTGTGCAGGGGCTGGGAGTCAGCACATACTCCTGCTGTACACGGGCTGGGAGTCACCACATACTCCTGCTGTGCAGGGGCTGGGAGTCAGCACATACTCCTGCTGCGCAGGGGCTGGGAGTCACCACATACTCCTGCTGTGCAGGGGCTGGGAGTCACCACATACTCCTGCTGTGCAGGGGCTGGGAGTCACCACATACTCCTGCTGTACAGGGGCTGGGAGTCACCACATACTCCTGCTGTGCAGGGGCTGGGAGTCAGCACATACTCCTGCTGCGCAGGGGCTGGGAGTCACCACATACTCCTGCTGTACAGGGGCTGGGAGTCACCACATACTCCTGTTGTGCAGGGGCTGGGAGTCACCACATACTCCTGCTGTGCAGGGGCTGGGAGTCACCACATACTCCTGCTGTACACGGGCTGGGAGTCACCACATACTCCTGCTGTACAGGGGCTGGGAGTCACCACATACTCCTGCTGTGCAGGGGCTGGGAGTCAGCACATACTCCTGCTGCGCAGGGGCTGGGAGTCACCACATACTCCTGCTGTGCAGGGGCTGGGAGTCACCACATACTCCTGTTGTACAGGGGAAGGTGAAACCTTTGACAGTCACTACCTGAAGAACTGTGGAGGCTAGGTCTTTGGAAGCCCTTAAGGTGGAGGCAGATTTGTGGTCTGAGGGTTATGTGGATCTGGCGCAGAAGAGGAGATGAGGCCTGGGGTCGATCAGCCGTGATCATAATGAATGGTGGCAATGCCTCAAGGGGCGTAGTGTTCCTGTGGAGAGCCTGCTACAGGCTGGAGTAGAAAATTGCTGGTGGAACTTGGCCTATGTGCCCATTTTTCTATAGTCATCTGCCTGCCCCACTAACTGACGCAGTCCTACTCAGAAACTTTTGCTAAGTGTTGTTTTGATAGGATGGTGTAATGCCAACTTGGGCCCTCTGCGAGGGCAGTCAGGAGCAGACAGAATAAGGAGCTGTGCAGGAGTGGCAGCCGTAATGGCCACCTTCCAGGTCACCACCCCTGAAAAGCAAGATTAGATTGTCAGAATGGTTGGGGTGCCAGTCAGGAGGGCCGAGTGGAACAGCTGGCAGAGACACTTCCTCCCAACTGCAGCAACGTTGGTTTGGTGTCACCTCTGCTACCGTCTGTGTGGTGTTTACACATTCTCCCTGTGATTGGCTGACTTTCCCCTGCTTTCCTCCCACATCCCCAAGATATCTCATCACCATCATTATGTGCCGTGTCGTATGCCATGGGCAATCATGGTCTCATGACCGTGATAGTTCTTGGCAAACTCTTCTACCGAAATGGCTTGCCATTGCCTTCTGGGCCATGTCTTTACAAGACGGGAGACGCCCAGCCGTTATCAATACTCTTCGGAGATTGTCTGCCTGACGTCAGTGGTCATATAACCAGGACTTGTGATATGCACCAGCTGCTCGTCCGACCACCACCACCTGTTCCCTTGGCTTCACATGACCCTGATCGAGGTGGGCTGGGGAAGGGGGCTAAGCAGCTGCTACACCTTGCCCAAGGATGCCCTGCAGGCTGCTGGAGGGAAGGAGTGCCTTATACCTCCTTTGGTAGAGACGTATCTCCACCCTGCTACAGGCAAATCCATTGGTTAGCAATAGATTGTGGCTGGGGTAGGTGAGTGGTAGAATTGGGTGAAGTTGAGTGGAATGTGGGAAGATTGAAAATAGGATTAGTGTTGGAATTAATGTAAATGGATCTGGATGGATAGCATCAACTTGATGGGCCAAAGGGCCCATTTCAATGCTGTCTGGCTCTGAAAGTCAATGAAAACCTTGCCTCCTGTGCATGTGTCAGGTAATGAGCCTTAACTTCCTCCCTGCCTCTTGTTTCAAGCATAATTGGAGGAGGAGGGCATTACTGAATTTACTGAATTTCCTTTCAGGCAGAATCATTGCCGAAACATCTGCCCTTAAAGTATAACAAAATGCGGGCTTACTTCGATAAAATGCCTTCCATGATTTGAGATGCCTGCCAGCCTGTCATAAGAAAGTAGTTGAAACTGGTGCAGGAAATAGGGTAACAATTGGCAGCCAGCAATAAGCCTGTAACCAGGTCATCTGTTGCAGAGATCCTGGTTGAGAGATAACAAGGCTATTAAGTGGCTCCATTGTGAGTACAGACTGTAACGCCACATGTCCCCACTGCAGGCAAGATCAGCAGCTGCACAAGCCTGCCGGCATCATCCTCCGTCCTGGGCGGTGACAGCCAGCCCTGTTTATTTATTAGTACACAGGCAGACTGCCCCGCACAAGCAGAGAGGATTTTGTCATTTATACTGGCTTCAATTAAACAGGCAGATTTTATCCTTTCGGTGAATTTGGTGTTTATTGTGAACCTTTGCCCTGTTTGAGTTTTACATGTGGGAAGTGAAGTGTACAACGTGCTGTCAGAGGTGATGGTCGAAGCAGATTAGGGACATGTAAGAAACTCTTCAACTGGCACGTGGATGATAGAAAAATGAAAAGCTACGTAGAAGGGAAGGGTTAGACTGGTCTTGAGTAGGTTAAGGGTCAGCACAATATTGTGAGCTGAAGGGCCTGTACTGTGGTGTAGTGTTCTGTGTTAAAAAGCACCACAGGTACATGTAAGGGGAGTGAGATCACAGAACTCTCCAGACTGCCCAGTCCCCATACCTGTCGTTGTAACGACAAGTGTGCATCACCCTGCCTCCAGCTCAGCTGCTGGATCAGAGGTCATCCAATGATTTCCCTCGAATGCCACATTTAACATCCCTTCAAAGCACTCTTCTGCAGGAGACCCTGTAGCTTTCTTTCCTAGTCAAAACTGTATGGTCATAGGAAGAGACAGACCCTTGAATTTCCACTGGTTAGCAATGGGAACAAGGATTTGCCTGCTCCAGTAACTGATCCGTTTCCAAGTCCCCCTGCTCCAGAATGTGTACACAGAGTTTCCGTATCCTGGGATGCGACTGCAATCTGGAAATCTGAATGTCGTGTTAATAGTTACATCTTGCTGGGCTGAGTGAGATCTTCAAGACTTGAATTACTGCAGGTAAGGCAGCAGAGTTCAGTGGCCACCGTCATCTCACACATTGCAAGTTTTGCTCTTTTATATCTTTAGCATTTTCTTAGGTCGTGGATACCTGAGGGTGAAACCTCTAGGGTTTCATGTGTTCATCCACAAGAGCTGCAATAATTCATAGAGTGTGTGGGTAAGGCTGTTAACAGTCCAATGGTGATCTTCAGAAAGCAATTCTGTTGCCTCAGTGTCAGATAATCAGCAAGACATTGAGGAGGGGGAAAAGGATCAACCATGATTGAACGGTGGAGCAGACTCAATGGGCCAAATGGTCTAATTCTGCTCCTTTGACTTAACTTTTCCCATGATGGACTGGGCTGTATCCATTACTTTTTGTAAGATTTTTATTCAAGGGCATTGCTGTTTCCATACCAGGCATGACACAACCAGTCAATAGACTCTCCACCACTCACCTATAGAAGTTTGTCAAAGTTTTAAATGACATGCCAAATTTTCGCAAACTTCTAAGCAGAGGCACTGCTGTGCTTTCTTCATAATGACACTTGCGTGCTGGACCCAAGACAGATCCTCTGAAATGATAACTTCATTTAAGTTAAAGTACACTCCAAACCTAATCCATCAGTTTGTTTTTGTCCATAAGTTGGAAAACACACAAAATCATTTGGAATGGTAACCATTTTTCCTCAATATTATAATGAATGACTTCAAAAGCACATCAGACTGATAACAGTTGTGGAAAATGAGAGGAAAGTAGTTCTGTCCTTCATAGGAATAAACGTGTGTTTGTATGTCGGACTTTTGAACTTGATAATATTATGGCAACTTGTTTGTAAGTCCATAAATAGGGCATTTGTAATCTGAGAACTTGCTCTTCTCTCATTGATACCATCAGGGAGGAGGTACAGGAGCTTGCAGATCAACCCTCAGTGTTTTAGGAACAGCTTCATCCCCCTGCCAAAAGCTTTCTGAATAGTCTGTGAACCCAGACACAAACTCACTATTCCTTGTTAGCAGTTAACTTAGGCTTAAAGGTTTTTAATTTTTATGACTGCCACGAAACAACAAATGTTGCGACATACGTCAATGATAATAAACCTGATGCTGAATCTGAGAATCAGGACAATAAATGATGTGATGACTGACCTGACTGCCCGTTGGTTACGAGTAAGGTTTAGGGTGACATGGCAGCATAGCTGTTAATGACAGGCATTTAATTCCCACTTTTCTCTGCAGGGAGTTTGTACGTTCTCCCGGTGACCATGTGGATTTTCTCTGCGTGCTCCTATGTCCTCTCACATTTCAAAGTCCATGGTTTAGCAGGTTAATTAGTGACATGGGTGAAGTTGGGCAGTGCAGGCTCGTTGGGACAGTAGGGCCTGTATGACAGTGGGTGAGTCTACAACCGGAGGGCACAGCTTCTGAATACGCAGATGTCCCTTTAGAACAGAGACAAGGAGAGTGGCGAATCTGTGGAATTCATAGCCACAGATTGCCATGGAGGCCCAGTCGTTGAGAATATTTAAAGTGGATGTTGCTAGGTTCTTCATTAGTCAGGGTGTCAAAGGTTATGGGGAAAAGGGTAGGAGAATGGGGCTGAGAGCAATAATAAATTAGCCATGACAGAATGGCGGAACAGGCTCAATGGGCTGAATGGCCTAATTCTGCTCCTATGTCTTACAGTCTAAGGTCTTATGAATAAAAATCACCAGAAACAGGAGAAGGAGTAGGTCAACCAGCACCTCTAAACTCTTCATTATTTAGTCAGATCATGCATGATCCAATATTGACCTCAGTGCCACCCCCTCCCCCCTCCCCCCCACTAACATCATTCCCCTTGACTGCCTTGCAGTTCAAATCCCTGTCAGTTTCCAGCTGGAATATATTCAATGGTGTCACTTCCAGAGCTTTTTTGTCTTAGACAATTCCAAAGATTCACGACCCCCTTGGGGAAGAAATCATTCCTCATCTCCAAGTCTAATAGGCACTGCCTTACTCTGAAATGTGCATCCTAGTTCCAAACACACTATGGGGAACATCCTCTCAGTATCCTCTCTGTCAAATCTAGTGAACTCAAGAGTTCAAAGTAAGTTTATTATCGATGTTTATATATGTCACCATTTTCTTGTGGGCATGCAAAGCTCAAATTTATTATCAAAGTACATCCTGTATATGTCCCAATGTACAACCCTGAAATTTGCTTTCTTGTGGGTAAATACAAAGAAACATAATGAAATCAATGGAAGAACGCACAAAGCAAGATGGACAACCGGCCAATGTGCAAAAATCAACAATCTGTGCAAATTCAAAAAATAAAAACAAAATAATAATAATAAATAAATAAGGAATAAATACTGAGAGCACAAGATAAAGAATCCTTGAAAGTGAGGCCACAGGTTGTAGGAACAGTTCCGTGTTGGGCTGAGTGAAGTTGAGTAAAATTATCCCCTCTGCTTCACAGTAGATACAAAGAAATAAAATAAATTTAATGAAAAACTACAAAGACTGACAACTAATGTGCAAAAAAGATAAACTGTGCCAATACAAAATAAATAGTAAAAAAAAACAAAGAACATGAGTTGTAGGGTCCTTGAAAGTGGGTCCATAAATTGTGGAATCAGTTTGGTGTTGAGATGTGTGAAGTTATTCCTGAAGGTTTAGAAGCCTGAAGTTTGAAGCGTAATAACTGTTCCTGAACCTGGTGGTGTGGGACCTGAAGCTCCTGTGCCTTCTTCCTGATGACAGCAGTGGGAATAAACAATATCCTGGATAGTGGGTATCCTTGATTAGGGATGCTGCCTTCTTATGGTACCGCTCCTTGCTGACATGCTCAATGGTAGGGAGGGCTTTTCCTGCGATAGACTGGGCTGTATTCACTACTTATTCTAGGTTTTCCTGTTCTTTGCACCAGGCCATGATGTAACCCGTCAGCACTTAACTACATAGTGTAACTTTTCTTTAAGAATGGAGGCCAAAATTGTACGCAGTACCCCAGGTGTGGTCTCACACCATGCCACATGCCATAAATGGCAACAGGTTTTCCTGTTGCCCCAGTTCCACACATGATGCATCCAATGTCCTGTTCATGCAGTTCCCTACGTGCAAGGTCAGAGGAGGAGGATGAAGTATGATCAAAAGCAACAACTCACATTTCTAGCAGAGTGGTAAACATGATATAAAGTGGTGCCACTGCCATTGTTGCTGTAACAAAAGCAGTTCAGTGGGACTGGTACCAAAGTGCAGTCACAGAACCATGGATTTTCAGCCCTGTAAACAGCAACGGAACAATGGAGTCCTGATGAAGGGTCTCGGCCTGAAATGTCAACTGTTTAGTCATCTCTGTAGATGCTGCCTGGCCTGCTGAGTTCCTACACCATTTCTATATTTTACTCTGGATTTCCAGCATCTGAAGAATCTCTTGTGTGATTTAATTAAAAATTAACTTTATTCATGTTGAGGTGAAATTTCACCATTCCTGAACAAAAATGAAGGATTTGCTTTATATTTGCACGAGAGGTGAGATCAGGTATAACACGGCATCCAGCATCCACTCTGTACGGCTCAGAGGAAGTAGTGCTCTAGCTTCTCAGTTTCCTTGTGATGTAAATGCTGGCCATTCAGTCCATTTAGTCTGTGATGTTTCACCTCAACTTTGGAATGTATGAAAAAAAACAGAACTCAAGGAAAAATCCACATGGTCGCAGAGAAAATGTGTAAACTCTACACGGACAGCCCCAGAGGTCAGGGCTGAGCCTGGGTTATCGGAGCCACCCAAAGTGAGAATCTACCTGCTGAAAGTATTGAAGCAGTACACTAATAGGGGAAGGATTCTCCCCTGTTAGAATAACGATGGTGGATCTCATTGAATCCTATCGAATATTGAAAGGCCTAGGTTGGGGGGGGGGGGGGGGGGGGGGGGGGTGTGTGTGTGTGTGTGTGTGTGTGTGTGTGTGTGTGTGTGTGTGTGTGTGTGTGTGTGTGTGTGTGTGTGTGTGTGTGTGTGTGTGTGTGTGTGTGTGTGTGGTGAAACTTTAAAATTCATTGCTACTGATGGTTGTGGAGGCCTAATCTTTGACTATTCTTAAAGCAGAGATTGATAAAGTTCTTGATTAGCAAAGCTGTTAAAGGTTATGAGGAGAAGGCAGGAGAATGCGAATAAGAGGGATAATAAATCCGCCATGATGGAACAGCGGAACAGATTCAATAGGCCAAGTGGCCTAATTTCTGTTCCTGTCTTCTGGCCTTATGGATTTCATGCAATTGAGCTGATTGTAATCTGGCACTGGCACTCAAATGCTAATGGAACAAGAAGGGACAGCACACAACCCCTGTGTTGTGACCATTCGAGCAACAGAAATTCACTTTTACACAAATCATTCATTATTACCCAAAAGTTTAAGGTACAGAATAAAATTTGCTTTCAAGGTACATGTCTGGGGAGTAAAATAAATAAATAAGCATAATTATTTATCTCAAACACAAGGAAATCTGCAGATGCTGGAAATTCAAGCAACACACACAAAATGCTGGTGGAACATAGCAGGCCAGGCAGCATCTATAAGGAGAAGTACAGTCGACGTTTCATCAGGAGTCCTGACAAAGGGTCTCAGCCTGAAACGTCGACTGTACTTCTTCCTATAGATGCTGCCTGGCCTGCTGCGTTCCACCAGCATTTTGTGTGTGTTATTTATCTCAACTTGTGTTTCTTGACACACGTGTCATTGATGCAGCTTCTCTTTATGAAAAGTCACGTTTTCTGTGCACTCACAATGCAACGGTCTCCTGTATTTAGAGTGCATAGAAATTACCACATGGAAATAATCCACAGCTGAGCCGGTCAGTGTTTTAACAAGACTCTCTGCACCACCCTTAGGCAAAAATTCATTTTATCTGGTAGTTTTATTTTTAGCTTCGTTGTACATGATTCATCTTCCTACATATAGTGCATTTGGACTTATAAGGAGGACATCTATTAAAATGACAGAATAAATGCTTTGTGTGAGGATTATTTGTACGAAGCCCTTTACTTAAGGCACCAGATCAAAAACTCTTAACAATCCAGCCTAGCATGTCAGAGTTCGTTAGTCTGTAGATTTTGTGCATTTTGCAATCTGTACTGTGGGACAAATTGTGGTTGGCCAAATCGGTCGATGCTGAGGTGATTATAATGTTTGAACTACATATGCTATGTATGACATCCGCATGCTTTCTTAAAAGAAATGGTACGCCTGGTCTGAAGAATGGAATGAACCTTCCAAATAAATAACCAGAGTATGGGTTGTAACTGCTGTATATCACTACATAACTACGACAAATTTCAAGATTCCTGAGCAAGGCAGTAAGTCCAGAACTTCTGCTTCTGTTTTCAGAACAGCTACACTTCATGGTCAGATCCCTCCTCAGCTATGCCCCTATAATCATCATTAAAATTCCAGACTCTTCGTCATTTTGACCATGGTAATTGGACTCTAGGGAAGACAATAAGGACTTCTCATTTTGGACTGTGGATACTCTCCCATTCTTTATTCACTGATTTTCCATCTTGGACAAAATCCCTGTTAATAACTGGTGGGAATAACTTGTGATCTGCTAAATATCCTTCAAAATAATAAATAATTATATAATACACAAGGATATGACTGTACAATGGCAGAATCCATGATTACAAATCTAGAGTGGATGTTAAGTTGACTGTATTATTCAGAAATGTGCAAATAATCCCTTATGAAGCAACTGTAAACGACATGCTGGAAATACTCAGCAGTTAAACTGGCAGAATACAGAAAAAGACTGAATGTTTGAGGTTGAAGATCCCTTGTCGGAGCTTAATTGTTCTGATGTGTAGTCTTCAACCTAAAACATTCACTCAGTTCCTCTTTTCACAGCTACTGCCTGGCTGGCTGTTATTTCAAGCACTGTTTTTAGATTTCCTTATTAAACCCAGTTCTCATGGCTCGAGCCTTCTGAAGCCATGCATTCATAGCTTAACCTTTCTGCTGCCAAGATTGTCGATAGAACGCACACTGAAATCACCTTAGCCACCAAAATCAAACTTCGATGTTCCAAATCTGGACACTTGTTCTAAGTTGTGAGAATTTAAAAGTTTTGTCAAGCTTACGTTTACATCTCATTCTGGTTACATATCATTAGAATAATTGAGTACTCTTTCATGGAATCTGATCAGATGACTTATTCCTGAAACAATGATCCTTTTAAGCAGCAGCACTGTGTTAAATGGGCAGAAACACTGTGTGAAAGGAGTGATATCAGAACATTGAAGGGGGTGTGATACAGCATTAAGGATTCAACAAAGCATCATTTGGTATGTTTGAGCACCACTTGGTCTGTGTTCAAGTAGCCTTTTATTTGTATCTTGAAAGAAATATCAAGCACGTGGTTTGGCTGGGTGTCCAGTTGGAATCGTCTCACGCTTTAAGTTGCTGCCTCCAACTGGCATCCCTTCCAACAATGAAAAGACCCAAATTCCTTCTGAGTTTAAACCAGGCAGGTCACATTTTGAACCACAGAATCGCACTTCCTATCCAAGCAGCCAATTGGCAGCTGCTCAAAAGCTTGCTGTAATGATGCAGCCCTGTTAGATGAGGAAGAGCAGCTTGTCAATGGGAGATCCTACTGATTAGCCCACTAGAGATACATGACTGAGATTAGCAAGATGACTGTCGAGGGTTTCCTTCAGAGGACCCCAAGGAGATTTACCAGGATGTTTGAAGCAAAGGAGGATGAGAGGTGATGTACGAGATGATAAGAGGCATTGATTGAATGGATCGTCAGAGACTACTTCTCAGGGTGGCAATGGCTAATACAAAGGTGTATAATTTTAAGGTGTTTGGAGGAAAGTATAGTGGGGGTACCTTACACAGAGTGGTGCGTGTGTGGAACACCCTGCTGGGGTAGTGGTAGAGACAGATATTTTAGAGCCATTTAAAACACTCTTAGATAGGCACATGAATGATAGAAAAGTGGAGGGCTTTGTAGGAGGGAAGGGAATGATCTTCGAGTGGGTTATAGGTTGGCACTATAGCTTGGGCCAAAGGGCCTGTAGTGTGCTGTAATGCTCTATGCTCTGTGTTCTTTGGAAGTATGTAGTCTATGAAGGGCTGAACAGTGAAATAAAGAAAGACGTACATTTCAATTCATTGAAAGCTTGGAATTTTAAAATCTGGTTAGGAAGAAGAAAAAGATGGGATGAAAAATTCTATAATTTTCATGTCAGAGGATTGGTTGAGTTGAAGTGGAGAGGGAATGAATGAAATGGAAAGCTGTTGGTGGGAACTTGACTTCTATATTGGAGTGATGTTTTACATTGTCGGAGCTTTTGGTGGTGCCGTACAGAATATATTCTACCGGATCCATCCACACCTTTGGAGAGAAATTGTTTAAATGGCACATAAGATGGTCAGGCTGTGTTCTGGGATCATTGGTGGGTGTGGTGCAGGCACTGGGGAGGCTGCATGGACTAGCAAGGCTTGAAGAGATGTAGGACTGTAGTCTGCTCTAGATGAGAGAGGGGATGGGAAGATTCTGTTTGGACAGTTGGGGTAGTTAGTGGGATGAGAGCATCTCATCCCACTGAAGCATCTTAAGGGATTAAAAATATCAAATTGAGGCAGAAATTGTAGCAGGGAAATAAGGAGTTCCAAGAATAGAGGTTAATATGTGATAGTTAAAAAGTTGTGATTAACATTATTTAATTAGAGAGGTATACAGCACAGCATGAGGTAAAAGGCATCACCTTGTCTATTCTGACATTGCAGAGATGAGTTATATGCAGATAAATTATGTTGAAGGGAAATTAAAAGAATCTAAAAGAAGATATTAGCCTAAATTATAATCAAGCTTAAATGTTTTCCTGAACAAAAAAATCCGAATGTGAGAGTGGATGGACAACTTCCTGCGGGGTATTTACTTTTGACTATTAAGACTAAATGAGTTCAAGCTGGAATGCACATTGAAGCCATAAACTGATTAGCAAAAGATAGCAATGCCTTTACAAAGAGATGGCCGATGAATTGGGTTCAATATGGAAGAGCATCATCTGAGGAAGCATATTTAATAAGACAAGAATGCGTGTATATACCTTGCATCACTTTCATATTCAGAAGCATCTCACAGTGCTACTGAATTGTTCTGTAGTTATGCAGGGATCACACAGTGCATGTCACACAGATGGTTTCATCTATTTTGATGTGATCTCTTAGGAAAGAACTCGGTATAGATATCAGGCAGAAATCCTGCAACCATGAATCCTTTAACATCCATTCTAGTTCCATAACAAGCAGATTAGAATATAGTACTTATCACATTTAAAGAGGGGCCCTTAAAACGGTGCAGTGCCACCTCAGTACCACAGCAAGAGACAGCCCAGTTCATACGTTTGGTCCCTGAAGTGGGATTTGAACTTGCAGCATTCTGACATAGAGGCAAGAGTGCTACCAACTCAAGTTGTTTCTAGATTTAAAATCAGCGTAATATAAATGATAGAGTTGAGATATTAAGAAAAAAGCAGGAGAAAATCAATGAATGAGTAACTGATTGACAGGCTAAAGTGTTCTTACATCAATATAAAGAGCAATAGTGCTTCAAGGTTATTGGTACAGTGTGTAAGTGAATATTCTTTAGTTCATAGGGACCAGGTTAGGATCCAACAGTTTCATTACATTAATATACTCCCAAGTGAATTGTGCAGAAACATAATGTGGAACAAATCCATCAATCTGTAGAATAGGGAAGAAACTTTTGTTTCCTAATTCTGAACAAATAACTATGTAACATTGCTGAAATGGAAGAATTTTCTGTTTACTTGGAGGAAAGGTCTATCCTGAATGAGTTTTGAATCACTTTGTGTAGAGTTTTGTGTTGTTGAGAATAATATTGGCAATTGGCATTTTATACCAGAAGGCCAGGAATGATGATTAGAAGATGAGATGGGAGAGTAAGTCATCAGATAGGATTTTAATGTCACTGGAGTTGAGTGAAATAATGGCAGGACTGGAAAACTTTGACTGCCACTAAACTGCTTCTGGATTTAGCTGCTTTGAAATGCAATCACAATGCTGTTTTTTTTTCAGCACAATGTGATTAAATAGGAGTGAAATGGGATAATAATCATTTCCAGTTTGTTTCATTCCACTCTGGAAACTTTACCAGAATCTTCCTGCTCTCATCACCTTTTGCACCCGCCACCATCTCCATGTCAGTCAAACAAGCTATGCAACACTTCCTTTGGAGAGTTGTGGGTACTTGGACTAAGGTGCTTCTAGAGCACTCACTAAAGCTAGCTTTGAGCCCCTGCGAGGTCATGCCTTTTATATTTCATCCTTCTGACTACCTTACCTTTGCAACCCTTCAAGGTATCACTAATTCTCTAGGGTAGCTGACATGTTTCCAATTCTTGACACCAATACCTCAGCTCCCATCCTTTATGAAAGTTCCCTAAAACTTCCTTGGTGGCAACTTCTCTTGCCCACCTCCATCCCGGTGTTGATCCCCTCCTGTAAATACAAAAAGTACTGTCCCTTTTGTAGCACCCAATAAGCTGGACTTCAGGCACTACAAAGTTGCCATGATGACCAGTTTTGAGCACTACACTATAAAGAAGGGTCTTGACCCAAAGTCATCAACTGTTCATTCCTCTCCATAGACGCTGCCTGACTTGCTGAGTTCCTCCAGCACTTTTGTGTAAGTTGCTCAAGATTCCTAGCATCTTGACTATACCTAAATTCTGAACTGATTCCACAACCTATAGACTCACTTTCAGGCACTGCAACTCATGTTCTCTTTCTTTCTTTGTACATTGGTGTTTTTAGGTCTTCGATTTTTGTAGCTTTACATTGATTTTATTGCATTTCTTTGTCTTACTGTGAACTTCTGCAAGCAAATGAATCTCAAGGTAGTGTGTGGCCTCCGTCGGTCGTGGTCGACCATGGGTACTGCGCCTCAAGGTAGTATATGGTGACAAATACGTACATTGATAATAAATTTGTTTTAAACTTTGAATGTCTAGAAAAGAGTCCAGAAAAATAGACCTAGAGCTAATACCTGGCTGAGTGTATGAGATTATGGAAGTTGTTAGGATGAGATAGCAGTCATGGATAGATTCACAAGAAGGAGCTTTCAATATTAACAAGGGCTGCTCAGCTGGAATTGGTGACTACATGCAGAAGTGGTCACAGAGCAACTGCATTAGAAGTGTGCTAATTTTAGTAGAAAGCCTTTTTGTAAACACATGGTTCAGGTCAATATACTCCACAATTGTATATTTGCTTAATGAGTATCTGCCACCAGTCCGTAACCAGGGAAGTAAAGCACTCACTGATGAACACACTTAGGCACGTAGCTTTTTCTCTTTTGTCATCTTGCCAACATATCACACAAAGGTTAAAGTCTGAAAGAGTATTGAGGTCACATGCCTAAATGTGGGAATGACTGCATATTTTTTAATTGATTAATTGGAAATGTAGATATTAAGTCTGGGTTCCTGATTCACTGCCCGTGTACAGTAAGTGAGTTCGTATTGGAAACACAAGAGAGACTGCAGGTGCTGAAATCTAGAACAAATCAGAAATACTGGAGAAACTCAGTGCATCGAGCAGCGTCTGTGGAAGCAAAGGGATAGTTGACGTTCCGGGTTGAGTCCCTGCAGTAACTCCGAGTTCTTCCAGCAGTTTGCTTTTTGGGCTTTAGTTAATCTTGGAATCCTAGAAACGGGGGGAACATGATATTGAAAAACAACTTGGAATGAATCTTAGAGTTGTACACCATAGAAACAGGCCCTCTGGCCCAACAAGTCCTACCCATACCAATCCAAATTATCGGCAGTTTGTCTGCTCATATTATGCCTTAGCAATTTAAGTGCTCATCCAGAGGTTTCTTAAGTGTTATGAGTGTGTCTGCCTCCACTCCTTTTTCAGGCAGTGTATTACAAATGGCAAGTACCCTCTGGGTGGAAAAAACCCCTTCCTGACACCCATTCCAAACCTCTTACTCGTCACTTTAAACCTTTGCCTTCTGGTCTTAGACTCCTTTGCCATAGGCAAAGGACATTTCTTTCTACCTTATCTATTCCTCTCATAATTTAGTATAGATCCATCAGGTACCCCAGCCCCCACCCATTCCACTCCAAGGAGAACGAACACAGTCTATCCAATCTCTCCTAATAAATGAAATAGAAAACATAGAAACATAGAAAACCTACAGCACAATACAGGCCCTTTGGCCCACAAAGTTGTGCTGAACATGTCCCTACCTTAGAAATTACTAGGCTTACCTATAGCCCTCTATTTTACTAAGCTCCATGTACCTATCTAAAAGTCTCCTAAAAGACCCTATCGTATCCGCCTCCACCACCGTTGCCGGCAGCCCATTCCACGCACTCACCACTCTCTAAGTAAAAAACTTACCCCTGACATCTCCTCTGTACCTTCTCCCCAGCACCTTAAACCTGTGCCCTCTTGTGGCAACCATTTCAACCCCGGGATAAAGCCTCTGACTATCCACACGATCAATGCCTCTCATCATCTTATACACCTCTATCAGGTCACCTCTCATCCTCCGTCGCTCCAAGAAGAAAAGGCCGAGTACACTCAACCTGTTTTCATAAGGCATGCTCCCCAATCCAGGCAACATCTCCTCTGCACCCTTTCTATGGCTTCCATATCTTTCCTATAGTGAGGCGACCAGAACTGAGCACAGTACTCCAAGTGGGGTCTGACCAGGATCCTATATAGCATCAACATTACCTCTTGGCTCCTAAATTCAATTCCACGATTGATGAAAGCCAATACACTGTACACCTTCTTAATCACAGAGTCAACCCGCACAGCTGCTTTGAGCGTCCTATGGTCTCAGACCCCAAGATCCCTCTGATCCTCCACACTGCCAAGAGTCTTACCATTAATACCATATTCTGCCATCATATATGACCTACCGAAATGAACCACTTCACATTTATCTGGGTTGAACTCCATCTACCACTTCTCAGCCCAGTTTTGCATCCTATCAATGTCCCACTGCAACCTCTGACAGCCTTCCACACTATCCACAACACCTCCAATCTTTGTGTCACTCCAGGCCACATCCTAGTGAATCCCTTCTGCATCCTCTCCATATAATAAAATCCTTCCTTTATGGTAGTGACCAGAACTTCACACAATATTCCAGCTGTAAATTAACCAACATTTTGTAAATTTGTACCAAGACCTCCATGCTGTTATATATTCCATGTGCCTTCTTTACCGCCGTATCAACCTTTTATGCCACCTTCAGGGACCTTTGCGAAGGTTGAAAAGATAGAGGAACATCAAGTTCCTTCAAGAAGAGCATACTCAAAAGAAGGTTGGAAACTTGCACAGGTTATTCACTGTTTGAAAAGTTACATGACAAGAATATGGGAATTGCCTTGAAAGACTTGGTAGAACTGGTGATGGATTAGGTTTTGTTTTATCCTTAATGCTGTCATTTGTGTTTCTGCAGGATTATCCATGAGGATGGATTCTCTGGTGATGATGTGAAGCAGTACAAACCTGTGGTGTACAGCAACACCATTCAGTCACTGGCAGCCATTGTCCGTGCCATGGATACTCTAGGCATCGAGTATGGTGACAAGGACAGAAAGGTATAGTGGTAAAAATACATCATAACTCTGCGGCACTAAAGCCAAAACACAACAGCATAAAATGATTCACATTGGACCGGGGAAACATGAGTTTTATCCAGTAAACGTGGGATGTACATGAGAGGCATTGGAATACACATTATCTTTGTTTAATTAAAAAGTCAACGCTTGAAATCATGGTAGAATAAGGAATTGGGTATGGAATATACTGGCCAGGTAAGTTACCCGCACCACACAACTCATTAGTGGGATCTCAATTATAGATAAATCTGAATGAATCTTGTACCTTGCAGTTATAGAGTTTATAACAATGTCCTTCATGTTTTACATCTGAGCAAATGTATGTTTTGCTTCCTGCCTGACAGAGGCATTGATAACTTGACAGTTTGTTTCTGTATGCTATGACACCCTTGTGTTCTGCTGCTTGGTCCCAGGGCAAGTGTCTCTCTTCCTCTCAGGAGAACAAAAACTTTGTCCAGTCTCTATTCACAAGCATCCTGTGAATTGGCTCACACCACTGGCTAACTCAGGGCAAAATGGGCAACATGCTTCCATTGAACTTGGAAAGAGGCGCCCGTGCAGAATTTTAAGCAGATCATTAGTTCCTTTGCTGCAGTGTTTCAAACACAGCTTCATGCACGGTGGAGCTTGATCATGCAGATTTGGTGTCATTGGTGTAGAGAGCAAATGGACTCCCTCCTGTGGCCTGGTGATTTGAAGGTTTGCACTATTTTCTCAGCCAAGTTTATGAAAATGCAATCTTAGAATCAATTCTGAGTTCATTTTGTTATTAGATTACAATTGATGAGTCATTATTGAGGAGTTTAGGCACATTAAATAGTAGGCTCAATCAATCCTCCCCACTCAACTCAAATATACTCAGATCTAAGCATAATACTGTGGCCAAGACTGGACCTTGATTCTGATGGTGGAATAGGTGAAAGTTCTGAAAGTGTAAAACCCATTTAACTTGCCCTGGTTTAACACACAACTCAGGAACATCTTCAATTCCATTCTGTAGACAAATAAGCTCATGAAATTGTCATGGTAACCGTGCTGAAATGTTAATAAAATGCTGACCAGAAAGGAACCTTCTGTGCTAATGCACGTACAATATATTACTGAAAGAGAAAACACAGATATGTAATGGTGGAGCCAAAAACCTAAGATATTCAAAAACAGCTCCATGTTATTAGAAGGTAGATAGTGTTGCATTTAATGCAGCCATCTGATCAACATGCTTAGTTATTTCAGAAACAAATATCACTGACATATGTCATGAAACTTGTTGTTTTGTGGCAGCACTCCAGTGCAAAAAATTGAAAAACTATAAATTACTATAAGAAATATATATATAAATTAAATCAAGTAAGCAGTGCAAAAAGAGAGCAAAAAGCTGTTCTTAAAACATTGTGTGTGTGTGTGTGTGTGTGTGTGTGTGTGTGTGTGTGTGTCTGTCTGTCTGTCTGCCTGCCTGCCTGTCTGTCTGTCTTTGGGCTCCTGTACCTTCTCCCTGATGGTGGCAATGAGAAGAGGGCATGTTCTCAGAAAAGCTCAGAAAAGATTACTTAGTTGGGAAGCAATTTATATTTAATAGTGCAAAGAGGTCGCATGTGCATGAGTGTAGTATATATTTCAAGTTAAAGTTATTGTTAATTTACATGTTTACCACCAAACGAGACATTTCTCTGGGCCAAGGTGTGAAGCACAGTAGTACACATAACACACACGTGACACACAATAACTTAGGAAAATTCCAGAATCCTGGAGTTCCCTTCATTAAATTGGAAGCTAAAGAGGAGTTTGTCCGATCTTGTTGTCAGAATCAGAGTAGGGTGATCCTGTTTTGAATCCTGCTTTTTGCTGAGCTTCACACGTGAGCCAACCCCCAGGGACAGTTCAGCTGTTATATCAAGAGATAAACAACAAATAACAACTCAGTCTCCATTCAATTCGTAGGTAAAAATGGCAACACGATCTGGTTAAGTGGCCATTGTTTATGCCATTATGTGAGCCTCTTCTTTAATTAAATATCTAATAAAAACCCTTGTGATTATCATGTTGTTTGCACAGGACTCAGAGTTTAATGCAATGGAATGCCTTCTCTTATTATCTTTTAATTTCCTCTTCAGAGGCTCATTCCGTTATTCATTTACAAAGATGTATACTTCAAGCAGTTGTAGAGTATAAAACTTACGCTTGTGAGTTGGTGGAATATTTTTCTCTCTTCCCTTCCAGTCAATCTTGATCCTGGAAGGTGCAGACTTCACTGGACAATTAGGCTATGGACAGGCTTCCTTCCAAATCCTGATTTCAAGATGGGTCTTCATGATAGGAGTCAGGAGCCACTCCCCTGTGGGTGCAACACAACTGACACAGCGCACCACTACCTGATCGCAGATGGCAGCTTCAACAGGGGTTAATGGTTCGTGATTAGGAGCTGGAAAGCCTGCTGGGCTTCGACTGTCTCATCCAGAAACCCAACTGTAGTCAGCATTAAGGGTTAAATGACTGTTTTGACTCTTTCTTTGGGTTAAAACACATGTCCTTCAGCATCTGGTCTAATTTAACTGATGATATGCACGGTCCTGTTAGAAGAAATTAACTAAAAAGTAATATTTTTGAAAAGTGCTTAGCCAGAGTTGATAGGAAACAAATAGACGTGTTCCATTGCTGGTAGTTCCCTTGAGACTTGTGTGTTTTATTTATTTGGAAATACAATGAGTGTGGAATAGCCCTTCTGGCCCTTTCGAGCCATGCTGCCAGCAAGTCACCTATTTAACCCTAGCTTAATCATGGAGCAATTTATAGAACCATAGAACATTACAGCACAGAAACAGGCCTTTTGGCCCTTCTTGGCTGTGCCGAACCATTTTTCTGCCTAGTCCCACTGACCTGCACCTGGGTCATATCCCTCCAAACCCCTCTCATCCATATACCTGTCCAAGTTTTTCTTAAATGTCAAAAGTGAGTCCACATTCACCACTTCATCTGGCAGCTCATTCTACACTCCCACCACTCTCTGCATGAAGAAGCCCCCCCCCCAATGTTCTCTTTAAACTTCTCCCCCTTCACCCTTAACCCATGACCTCTGTTTTTTTTCTCCCCTAGCCTCAGTAGAAAAAGCCTGCTTGCATTCACTGTATCTATACCCATCATAATTTTATACACCTCTATCAAATCTCTCCTCATTCTTCTACGCTCCAGGAAATAAAGTCCTAACCTATTCAACCTTTCTCTGTAACTCAGTTTCTCAAGTCCCAGCAACATCCTTGTAAACCTTCTCTGCACTCTTTCAACCTTATTAATATCCTTCCTGTGATTAGGTGACCAAAACTGCACACAATACTCCAAATTCGGTCTCACCAATGTCTTATACAACCTCACCATTACATTCCAACTCTTATACTCAATACTGTGATTTATAAAGGCCAATGTATCAAAAGCTCTCTTTACGACCCTATCTATTTGTGACGCCACTTTTAGGGAATTATGTATCTGTACTCCCAGATCCCTCTGTTCTACTGCACTACTCAGTGTCTTGTATGTTCTACCTTGGTTTGACCTTCCGAAGTGCAATACCTCACACTTGTCCGCATTAAACTCCATCTGCCATTTTTCACCCCTTTCCTCCAACTGATCCAAATCCCTCTGCAAGCTTTGAAAACCTTCCTCACTGTCCGCTACACCTCCAATCTTTGTATCTTCAGCAAATTTGCTGATCCAATTTACCACATTATCATCCAGATCATTGATATAGATGACAAATAACAATGGACCCAGCACCGATCCCTGTGGCACACCACTAGTCACAGGCCTCCACTCAGAGAAGCAGTCCTCCACTACCACTCTCTGGCTTCTCCCACTGAGCCAATGTCTAATCCAATTTACTACCTCTCCATGTATACCTAACAACTGAATCTTCCTAACTAACCTCCCATGCGGGACCTTGTCAAAGGCTTTACTAAAGTCCATGTAGACAGTATCCACTACCTTCCCTTCATCCACTTTCCAGGTGACTTCCTCGAAAATCTCTAATAGATTGGTTAAACATGACCTACCACGCACAAAGCCATGCTGACTTTTTCTAATAAGTCCCTGTCTATCCAAATATTTGAAGATCCTATCTCTTAGAAGTCCTTCCAATAATTTACCTACTACCGATGTCAAACTTAGCAGCCTATAATTTCCCGGCTTACTTTTTGAGCCTTTTTTAAACAACGGAACTACATTAGCTATCCTCCAATCCTCCGGCACCTGACTCGTGGATATCGACATTTTAAATATTTCTGCCAGGGCCCCTGCAATTTCAACACTAGTCTCCTTCAAGGTCCGAGGGAATACCCTGTCAGGTCCTGGGGATTTATCTGCTCTGATTTACCTCAAGACAGCAAGCACCTCCTCCTTTTCAATCTGTATAAGTTCCATGACCTCCCTACTTGTTTGCCTTGTTTCCATAGACTTCATTCCAGTTCCCTTAGTAAGTACAGATGCAAAAAACCCATTTAATATCTCTCCCATTTCTTTTGGTTCTATACATAATTTACAACGAGCAATTCCTCCGCTAGCCAGTACACCTCTGGACTGTGGGAGGAAACTGCAGCACCCTGAGAAAGACGACACATTCCACAGGAAGGAGGTACAGGCTCTGTACACCAACACCCTGAGCTGTAATAGCATGGTGTTAACATTACGCTGCAGAATGATTATAGTTGTTATGTAGAGGATATTCCCTTAAGACCATGTAATGTGATTAAAGCTGTTATGTAGAAGTTATTTCTGCGGGTATAATTAGAAATGTTATACAAAGGATACTCGGTGTCCAAACAATCTCCTACTCAGGATCAGGTGCAAGGCCACTGGCAATACTAACCTCTCTTTTTCACACAAACTGCATCTTACCCCCCCCCCCCACCCCCTCATCTCTGACTCTTGAAGCTAGGAGCTGGTGGCCTTCAGAGTGAAGGCTGCCCACCAGCTGCCTGACCATCTGTCCACCGTACCATGACCTTTCAAATCACCACCAACAACATCTTGTTAGAGTTGTTTTCTCTGAAAAATGTCAATACTTCTACAAGTGAAATGACTGCATTTGCCTCTGTTTACTTGTAACACATTACTCCATCTCCACTATTCCCGTGCCAACCATGCATTGTGCTTGTTCATTTCATCCCCCAGTCCTTTTATCCAGAGTCATAGTCAGACAAAAATACAGCACAGAAAAAGGCCCTTCAGCCATCTACTCTGTGCTGAACCATTTAAACAGCCCAATCCCATCGACCTACACAGACCATAGCCCTCCATACCCCTACCATCCATGTACCTATCCAAACTTCTCTTAAAGGTTCAAATCAAGCTTGCATGCACCACTTGTGCTGGCAGTTCATTCCACGCTTTCACGATCCTCTGAGTGAAGAAGTTTCCACCGTGTTCCAGAATCAGAACCAGAATTAGAATCAGGTTTAATATCACTGACATCTGTCATGACATTTGTTAGCTTAGCGGCAGCAGTACAAGGCAATACCTGATAATACAGAAAAAATAAATTAGTAAATCAATTACAGTAAGAATATATATGTATATTAAATACTTAAATTAAAAATAGTGCAATAAACAGAAATGACAAAAGTGAGGTAGTATTCATGGATTCAATGTCCATTTAGGGATCAGATAGGAGAGGGGAAGAAGATGTTCCTGAATCACTGAGTGTGTGCCCTCAGGCTTCTGTATCTCCTACCTGACGGTAACATTGAATAAAAGGAATGTTCTGGGTGATGGAGAGCCTTAATAATGGATGCCATCTTCCTGAGACAGCATTCCTTGAAGATGGCTTGGATACTATGGAGGCTAGTACCCAAGGTGGAGCTGACTAATTTTGCAACTTTCTGTAGCTTCTTTCAGTCCTTTACAGTAGATCCCCACCCATACCACATAGTGATGCTGCCTGTCAGAATGCTCTCCACAGTATATCTGTCAAAGTTTTCGTGTGTCTTGGGTGACAAACCAAATCCTCTCAAACTCCTAATGAAATATAGCCACTGCCTTGCCTTCTTTATCACTGCATCGATATGTTGAGACCAGGTTAGATCCTGACACCCAGGAACTTGGAACTGCTCACTCCCTCCACTTCTGAATGCTCTATGAGGATTTCTTTGTGTTCTCTTGTCCTACCCTTTCTGACGTCCACAATCAGCTCTTTGGTCTTACTGACATTGAGTGCAAGGTTGTTACTGCCTCACCACTCAACTAGCTGGTGTATCTTGCTTCTGTATGGCCTCTCATCTCCATCTGGGATTCTGCCCTTAAACTTCTCACTTTTCACTCTTAACCCGTGACTTCCTGGTTGTAGTCCTCAGTGGAAAAAGCCTGCTTGCATTTACCCTATCTGTACCCCTCATAATTTTGTATACCTCTATCAAATCTCCTCTCATTCTTCTACATTTCAATGAATAAAGTCCTCACCTAGTCGATCCTTCCTTATAACTCAGGTCCTCCACTCCCGGCAACATCCTTGAAAATTTTCTCTGTACTCTTTCAACCTTCTTTGTATCTCTCCTGTAGGTAGGTGACCAAAACTGCACACAATACTCCAAATTAGGCCTCACCATCACTTTATACAACTTCAACATAACATCTCATCTCCTGTACTCAGTACTTTGATTTATGAGGGCCAATGTGCTGAAAGCTTTCTTTGTGAGCCACTACAACTGTGCTACCACTTTCAATGAATTATGGACCTATGTATGTTCCCAGGTCCCTGTGTCTACACGCTCCTTCCCTGGTTGATCCTACTGAGATTAAATTCTATCTGCCATTTTTCAGCCCATTTCTCCAGCTGGTCCAGATCCTGCTGCAAACTCTGATAGTCTTCCTCACTGTCCACTACCCCCAATCTTGGTGTCATCTGCAAATTTGCTAATCCAGTTAACTACATTACCGTCCAGATCATTGATATTAACGACAAACAAACAATAATTTCTTGGCCAAACACGAGGAAATCTGCAGATGCTGGAAATTTAAACAACACACACAAAATGCTGGTGGAACACAGCAGGCCAGGCAGCATCTATAGGGAGAAGCACTGTCGACGTTTCGGGCCGAGACCCTTTGTCAGGACTCCAGTAAATATCTCCTCCTCTGTAATCTGTACATGGTCCATGACCACACTGCTGCTTTGCCTCACTTCTGTAGACTCTGACCTTCATAAATTACCTTTCTGATCTTCCAGAGGAGCAATTTTGTTCCTTGCGATCATTATGTTCTGAACATAGCTGTAGAATCACTTAGGATTCTCCTTCACCTTGTCTGCTGGGGCAGCCTCGTGCTTTTTTTTTAGCCCTCCTGGTTTCTTCCTTAAAGGTTCTCTTGCATTTCTTATACTCCATAAGAACCTGATTTTTTCCTACCCGCCTATACCCACTATGCATCTCCTTTTTCTCTTAACCAGGGCCTTAATATCTCTTGAAAAACTATGTTCCCTAAATCTGTTATCTTTTTCTTTTATTCTGACAGGCAAACGCAAGCTATGTACCCTCAAAATTTCACTTTTGAAGGCTTCCCACTAACCAAGTATATCTTTGCCAGTAAAACAGCCTGTTCCAATCCACACTTGCCAGATCCTTTCTGATGTCATCAGAAAAATCTGATTTTCATTGCACTCATCTCTGAGCAAGGTAGTCCCTCTAATCAATGAAAGTCTATGGAAGTGACTGAGGCATTCTGCCACAGTGCAACATCCGCTCATGGCAAGAGCTGGCCCATTCCTTGCCAGAATGGTGCCTCTCTCTGCATTTCACAGTGAAATTCATGCCCTCTGTGTCTCCAGCAAGATGAATGGGCAGCCCTTGGACCACTGGAAGGAGGTGATTCGGGAGGGTCCTAGTGATGTCTTTCCCTATGGTACGTGGAAGGGTAACCTCTCTGTATGTCAGCAGATCTGTTTCTTTTCTTGAAGTTGGTCACAGGCTTAGCATCTCTGGGGCATGTCCTCCTCTCCCCAGACAAAGGGGGTCAGATTGTGAATTTGTAACTGAAGTTTCTCTTTGAGCATTGAACTGCAGGCCATCCAACTTCACACACTGGGTGTTAGATTTGTTGACACACTCAGTGATTTTGCCTTGTTGAGTACTATCTCCTTTTGAAATACCAGCCCCAAGCATCTTACAGCCATCAGTATTTCCTCCTTCCCCTCCAAGTAGCATTTAAGCCATAGCAGATAATGATCATCTCCAGTGATCTGACAGTGTATTCTGCACATTCAACAGCATTGTCAGCTGAGACCACACCATCAATACCTTGGGGGAATGGCATATCACGGACCACTAACTTAACCAGACCAGCAAATGGATAGAAGAGCAGGTATCTATAAGATCATAAGACATAGGAGCTGAATTAGGCCATTTAGCCCATCAAGTCTGCTCTCCCATTTGCTCATGGCTGATTTATTATCTGTCTCAACTCTATTCTCCTTCTCCTTATATCCTTTGACACCCTGACTAATCTAGAACCTATCAACCTCCACTTTAATATGCCCAGTGACTTGGCCTCCACAGCCACCTATGGCAATGAATTCCACAGATTCACCACCCTCTGGCTAAAGAAATTCCTTCTCATCTCTATTCTAAAGAGGCATCCCTCTAGTGTCCTCTAGTCCTAGACTCTCCCATTACAGGAAACATCTTCTCCACATTCACTCTATTTAGGCCTTTTAATATCCAATAGGTTTCAATGAGATCCTCCCTCATTCTTCTAAATTCTAATGTGTACAGGCCCAGACCCATCAAACTATCCTTATACATTAACCCTTTCATTCCTGGAATCACTCTTGTGACTCTTGTGAATCACACAATGAATGACTCACTTCCTAAGTCTCCAAACCCTTCCCACCATTAACAAAGCACAAGTGGGATACAATACTCCTTCATGGATGAATGCAGTTCCAGCAAGATGAGGGCTTCGACATACTTTGAATACATAGAATACTTTGACAAGATCTCCCAAACTTGCCAGTTCTTTCAACTTAAGAACAAGGAACACACACAAAATGCTGGTGGAACACAGCAGGCCAGGCAGCATCTATAAGGAGAAGCACTGTCGACGTTTCGGGCCGAGACCCTTCGTCAGGACAGAGGACTTCTCTTGTTTATGGACATCCCCCCACCCCCCTCCATCCGCAGCTTCCCTCATATCATCCTAACATTACCATTCCTTCATTGTTGCTGGTACAAAATCTTGAAACTCAGTACAAACAGCCATCCATTTGCTGGTCTGGTTAAGTTATTGGTCAGTGATATACCCATTCCCCAAGCTGATTGCAGTTACAGATGAAGGACCACTACCTCAGGAGGAATTAGGGATGAGCATCAATAGCCTTCTGTTAAAAGTACTACATAAAACAAAAGACCCAGGAATAAACTTACTGTATCTATTAACATAAAAGTGAGGAGCAGGACTTGGCCATAGACACTTGAGCTTGCTCTGCCATGTAACATACACAGTGGCCACTTTATTAGGTATACCTGTACACCTGTTTGTTAATGCAAATATCCAATTCACCAATCATGTGACAACAACTCAATACATAAAAGCATGCAGAGATGGTCAAGAGGTTCAATTGTTGTTTGGACAAAACATCAGAACTGGGAAGAAATGTGATCTAAGTGACTTTGACTGTGAAGTAATAGTTGGTGCCAGAGGGGGTGCTTTGAATATCTCAGAAACTGGTGATCTCCTGGGATTTTCACACAGAACAGTAAGTAGAGCTTACAGAAAATGATATTAAAAACAAAAAAAACCTGCGAGTGGCAGTACTGTGGGCAAAAATGCCTTGTTTATGAGAGCAGTCAGAGGAGAATGACCAGACTGGTTCCAGCTGACAGGAAGGCAACAGTAACTCAAATAACCACGTGTTTCAACAGTGGTGTGCAGAAAAGCATCTCTGAATGCACGACACTTTGAACCTTAAAGAGGATGGGCTACTGCAGCAGAAGACCACAAAATACACTCAGTTTATTAGATACAGGAGGAAGCCACCGTAAGTTTATGCCTGTAGTGTGTTGGGTAGTCAGGTCGAAAGGTAACAAACACAAGAGATTCTACAGATACTGGAAATCCACAGCAACACACACAAATTGCTGGAAGGAACTCAACTGGTCAGGCAGCATCTATAGAGGGGAATAAACAATCAACATTTTGGCTCAAGTCTCTTCAGGATTGGAAAAGAAGGGAGAAGAGGCCAGAATAAGAAGGTGAGGGAAGGAAAGGTACAAGCTAAAGTGTCGTAGGTGAAGCCAGGAGAGGGGAAGGTGGATGGATGGGGGAAGGGTATATGATGTAAGGAAGGTAACAGTAGTTGAGCTAAAGTAGTGCCAGAAAGCTTTACAGAGCTGGCAGTAGACTACAGCATTGAGGATATAAGATCTAAAGTGGTACCAAAGTTTGGAATCCTTTGAATCCACCTTAGGCAGTTGTCAAGGAGATAGGTGGAGTGGATGACTAGAGAGAGGTGTTAATGACAAGACAAAAGATGACAAAGTGTTGGAAGATAGGCAAAGTGATTCATTATCCAAAAGGTTTAAGAGTTCATGACCCAAATATCTGGAATTCTCCCCCTTAATGGCTTCAACTTTTCAACTCTGTCCCCTTTGAAATTGCTTCTGCAAATCTATATTTTGGACTAAGGTTTTGGTCACTTGGTCTAGAACTTCTAGCATGGTTTGGGGCCACATTTTTTCGGCCATTACCACTGTGTCTTCTTAGGATCCTTTGCATTTTGAAATATATTGTAATTGTTGGTGATTTCTGAAGCTGAGGACAGAACCCAATCGCATGCAGCCTCAATTTAATGCCCGACTTCTGCCTGAGAACCTTTGCTTTCAGCTCTTTGATACTGTTGAGATCTTTGTTACCTCATCCCCACCTTTAGAATCAATTTCTTTCTTTGTCAATACTCCACTTCTGACTTTGTTCATTTTTGCTGATTCACTAAGCATTGATTTCAAAATCCTCATCTTCATCTTCAAACATCCTGTGTCACCAATGTGTGACTTCTCTAACTCTACACCTCACCAATTTTCTTCATTCCTTCCTATTTGTGTCTCTCACCACTCTGCATGAAAGTCTTTCTTCTCCATTACCCTGTACCTTCCAATTAAATGTCATCTCCTGCCTTGCCCAATTTTTCCCTTCCTCCTTCAAATTACTCCTTTAAATGTACCCATCTGTCCATGTCTTCACACTTCTCTCCCCTGCTACCAAAGGCAAACATCTAGTTACAAGACATTTGGAAGCAGTCCTATGATTCATGATGTTAAGAATATCCTCTGAAGACTGGTGTGATGTGATACTTAATACTTAAGAGAAGATTCACTCAGGACCGATATATTTAGAGGTGTATACAGAATGGAACTGTTGGGGGAATACAAGTAACTAAATTCAACTGTTGGAATTGACAAAGAGAAGTAGACTGCAATGACATTGCAAAGTCCTAGTAAAATGTTCTCTTCCATGCTTCATGGTCAGGAACTCTTATGGATGAACACAACTGAATAATGAGGGATAAATAAAACCTGACACTGGTTCCCTGTAAACTAAATGCAGACATTCAAAAATTCTCAGCATAAATACATCTGGGTTGTGCTGGGTTACATCTAAAATCTTCAATGTTTGTCCTTTGCTCAAGACTGCGTGATAACACTTCTGATAAGTCTCTATTGACAGTGCTTGCTGGCACTGCACTGAGCAGTGACAGGGGTGTGCAGAATTTAATTCTCACTTCAAGTTATTAATAACTCCTTATCTTTCATCCCATTTAAAGAAAGCTCAGAACTAGTGACTTGGATTGGTTTGATTGAATTTGGACTCTTCACCACAGTAACATGGGAACAGCATCCCATGAATATGCTGCAGTGGTTCCTTCAATCAGTGTTTTCATTTAGCTCCTAGTCTTTACCTCTCCACTATTTTTCAGCATTTGTCTTTATTTAATGCTTTTTGCCAGGCATTTAGTTGATCTGACATCTGCCCCACTCCAGCATAATGCTTGTATCTATTTTTAAACTTGCTTCATCAAAAGAGACTGCAAGCATTTCTGGTTATCACTGCGGTTTTCAGTTTTTTTTTAATTAAAGAGCCTTCGCTTTTTCTGAATGTATTCCTTATTGATGAAATGTTTCACATATTCAGGAAACAGTAAACAGACTTTGGGATTGAAGTGATATGACACCAACTCAAGCAGTCATCTATTTAGTATTGAAATTTTGCCATGGAAACGATCGATATCATTGACAAAGGATTCACAAATGTTTTATTGTGATTCTATCCATTCCATAAAAGCTTTCAAATTTTAAAAGTTTAATTTATTTAAAATAGGGCAATATATTTGAGACTTTAACTTGCCTGTCGTTATTCTAAATAGAGATGCCATTGGAATGTCAGTGAAATGCATGTAGTTAATAGGTTGGCCATTATAACTAGACTGAGATGCCTGACACTGGTTGTGTTACAGATTACTGTAACACAAATTCCATTAAAGAAAGTAGCTGAACTTAAAATCTAATCCTTATTTAAACCATAAACAAAGACTGTCATATGTTAAAAGGCAGTTTTGTGTTTCTATGCTCTATATGGCATTTTTCAATATTTCATTAATAAATGACTAAGTGAGTTCTACTTACATACCCTGTACAAAGCAGGTAGTTCTACAGAGCTGCAGGACTGGTTTCAGAGCACCTGAGGGAAAAAGGGAGGGAAATTCTCGCTTGTCCTCGCTGTCCTGTATCTTAGTCACCAGGACTCGTACCATCATTAAAATAAGCACCATTGGCAGCAGAGGAAAGGATGGGGTGAAATTACAATGCCTATTTGTTCATGGGCTTTTATCGTTCAGCTCTATAGATGGGGGCTTCACCTCACCACATCAGGTAATAATGGATTATCCCACACAGCAGAAACAACCTCCCAATTCCTTCATCTTAAAAATAAGCTGAAGATATCATATTTACAAACTTAAACTTATTAAATGAGGAATGCAGGAGAAACTCTGGAGCTGGATAAAACAACAATAAATAACTGCATGTTGACAAATTGGACTGAGGATTATGAGAAATTTGGGTAGGTGTGCTAGTGACCTTTTCCTTTCTCCCTATTGTTGCCTAATTGCTAAATAATTTATAAGACCATAAGATCATAGAACATAGAATCGGAATTAGGCCATTCAATTGTGGCTGGTTTTTCCTATCAGCTTCATTTTCCTGCCTTCTCCCCATAATGGCTTACTAATCAAGAGCCTATTAACCTATGTTGTAATATACTCAATGACTTGCCCCCTACAACTGTCTGTGGCAATAAATTCCACTGTCAGGCTAAAGAAGTTTCTCCTCATCTCTGTTCTAAAGGATGTCCTTCTATTCTGAGGCTGTGCCCTCTGGTCCTAGACTCTCCCACTATTGGCAACGCCTTCATGTACACTCTATTGAGGCCTTTCAATATTCGATAGGTTTCAGTGAGAACTTCCTTCTTCCGCTAAATACCAAAGCCATCAAACACTCTTCCTACATTATGTTCACCCTTTCATTCCCAGAATCATCTTTGTAAAACTCCTGCTGGACAATCTCCAATGCTGGCACATCCTTTCTTAGGTTTGGGACCCAAAACTGCTCACAATACTTCAAAATTAATCTAACCAACACCTTATAAAGCCTTAGCATTACATTCTTGCATTTATCTTCTGGTCCTCTCAAAATGAATGCTAAATTTGAATTTGCCTTCCTTACTATTGACTCAATCTGCAAGTTAGCGTTTAAGAATCCTGAAAAAGGACTCCTAAGTCACTTTTCACCTCATTTCTGAATTTGCTCCCATCTAGAAAAAAGTCTATGCCCTTGTTCCTTCTACCAAAGTACATGACCATGCACTTCCCTCCAATGTATTCCATCTGCCACTTCTTTGCCCATTCCCCTAATTTGCCCAAGTCCTTCTGCAGGCTCCCTGCTTCCTCAACACTACTTGCCCCTCAACCTACAGTATCTTTGCATCATCCACAAACTTGGCCTCAAATCCGTCAATCCACATCATTAACATAAAATGTGAAAAGCAGTGACCACCACTGACCCCTAAGGATCACCACTAGTCATCAGCAGCCAACCAGAAAAAGTTTCCTTTATTCTCACTCTTTGCCTTCTGCCAGTCAGCCAGTCTTCCATCCATGCCAGTATATTTCCTGTAATATCATGGGACTCCTTATCTCATTAAGCAGCCTCATGTGGGGCTCCTTGTCAAAAGCCTCTGAAAAATCAAATACTCAACATCCACTGACTCTCATTTGTCTATCATGCCTGCTGTTTCCTTCAAGAATTCCAACATATTTGTCAGGCAAGATTTCTCTTTCAGGAAACCATGCTGACTTCAGCCTATTTTATCATGTCTATTGAAATGATTCTCCCATCATCCAGAATATTTTAAGTTGAATAGGCCTGAGTCTGACCTCCAGAAAAGTGGATGGCAGGTAAAAATGGTTATGTTATTTTCTTGGGCTTTGGAGCTTTTAAGTGTCACCTGTTGCTAAAGAATGATGGGACAGTGCAGTTTATTGTATCCCCTCCTCCTGTCTCAGCTTGTGTTAGTCCTTAAAGGTTAAATAAAGGTCCTGGTCACTGATAGTAAACAGTACAACCATCTCCCTTTTACAGTGATTTTCTAGATTTAAACGGAATTGTTTGGGTTGATACCCTCAGCTTTCCACTGGCTTTAATGGGTTTTGAGTTGACAAATGTACACTTAAGCTTGGCATTCAATACACTGGGAGTAAGCCAAAATACAATCAATGTTGCATTGCATCAGAAGATAATAATATGGGACAAGTAAGAGAATATTCTATTCTAAGGTTATAATTAACTTCCTTTGATTACATTTAGGTATCTGCAAAAAAAATTGTCAGGGCAGTATTGATGAATTTGGGAATTGTGATACTATTCCCAACTATATACTATATACTGGTGCCAAGCTGTATCGGTGCTTGCCCTTCCCTTGGACTAATATCAGTGACGTGGAGAGGGGGAACCCGCTGCAGGGGCAACAGCCGGTTCTTCAAATCTTCCCACCCAGGCTTGCACCCTGGAGAGGACACAGTCCACCAGAGGCACTAACCCATGATCTCCTGCCTATTACTAGATACAGTTTGGAGAGACTCTCAGCCAGGATGGATCAAAAGCAAAAGGTAATGACAACATTGAGATAGGATAGCTTTTCCCTTCTATCCCATAAACTAAATGTCACATAACCTTCTGCAGTTAGTGTTGTAGGTATATCAATATTTTTCATTACACTCTCTTCTGTTTTTGCACTGGTAACATTTTGAAAATTTTACATTTATTTCCACTTTTCTTTACAACATGAAAGGGGGCCACTCAGCCCATTGGGTTTACAAAGGCTCCTATTTCTCCATTAGTTTTTCCTCAAAACCTTAATAATTGTTGTAAAATTATTTGAGCCCACATTTATGCCACAGTCCTTCCAATCACTCCACAATGACTTTATTAAATTCTCACAGTCTGCAATTAAATTAAATAGCACTTAGCTCAGAATGACCACAGCATCAAGTGGTGTGGTAACTAGAGAACTACGGTCTGGGTGCTCACCCAAGGCAAATAGAACCTGATTACATGTACGGTTCAGGTCAGATTAACTATGGCCAAAAATTGTGTGATAGGATTGGTCCACTTGAAGAGCGTGGTTAACTATGTGTGGAGCCAAAGCAGATGGCAAAGACTGGATATTTTTGCATCTGTATTCACTTGAGAAATGGACGAATAGTCTACAGAACTGACTCAAAACAATAATGAGGTCATAGACCATATCCAGATTACAAAAGAGGAGATGCTTGCCCTTTAGAGACAAATTAGGATTGATAAGTCCCCAGGACCTGACAAGGTATCCCTTTGGACTTCATGAGAGCTAGTGTAGAAATTGCAGGGGCCCTGGAATAGGTACTTCAAATGTCCTTAACCATGGGTAAGATGTTGAAGGACTAGAGGAGAGCTAATGTTACTCCTGATATGCTCCAAAAATAAGCCATAAAATTATAGGCCAGTGAACCTGATGTCAGTAGTGGGTAAATTATTGGAAGTATTTCCAAGGGGCATGATATATAAATATTTGGATTGGCAGGGCCTGTTTAGGGATTGTCAACATGGCCTTGTGTGTTATAGGTCATGTCTAAGTAATCTCATAGTGTTTTTTGAGAAGATTACTAGGAAAGTTGATGAAGGAAAGATAGTGGGCATTGTCTACATAGAGTTCAGCAAGCCCTATGACAAAGTCCCACGTGGGTGGTTGGTCTGGAAGGTTCAGTCAGGATGATATGGTAAATTGGATAGAACATTGGCTCAGTGGGTGAAAATGGAGAGTGATAGTATATGGTTGCCCTCTGACTTGAAGCCTGTGACTAGTGAGGTGCTGCAGGGATCAGTGCTGTGTCCATTGTTGTTTGTCATTTATATCAATGATCTAGATGATAATGTGGTAAACTGGATAAAAGGACCTGTGAATGACACCAATTCTGTGGGTGCAGTGGACAGCGAGGAAGGCTATCAACATTTGCAGTGGGATCTGGATCAGCTGGGAAAGTGGCCTTAAAAAAAATGTCAGATGGAATTTAATGCAGGCAAGTGTGAGTTGTTCCATTTTGCGAAGACAAACCAGGATAGAACTTTGGACACAGATGGGGTGCAGTAGAACAGGTTGATATAGGAATACAGATTCATTATTCCTTGAAGGTGGCATCACTAGTACATAAGGTGGTAAAGAGAGCTTATGGCATATTGGCCTTCATAAATCAAAGTATTGACTATAGGAGTTGGAAAGGTTGAAGTTGTATAAGGCATCTGTGGGGTCAAATATGCAGCAATATGTTCAGTTCTGGTCACCGACCTGCAGGAAAAGTATAAATAAAATTTACAAGGATGTGGTTGGGACTTGAGGACCTGAGTTACAGAGAAAGGTTGAATAAGTTAGGACTTCTTCTCCCTGGAATATAGGAGAATGAGGGGAGACTTGACAGAGATTCAAGATTCAAAAACTTTATTGTCATTCTAACCATACACCAGCTCTGCAGGGCAGAATGAGACAGCATTTAGAGGTATGCAAAATTATGAGGGCTATTGATAGGATAAATGTAAGCAGGCTTTTTCCACTGAGGTTGGATAAGATGAAGTTATAGGTTAGGGGTGAAAGGTGACCATGAGGAGGAACTTCTTCACTCAGATGGTGGTGTGAGTGTGGAATGCGTTGCCAGTGGAAGTGGTGGGTGTGGGTTTGATTGCAACATTTAAGAGGAGTTTGATTAAATACATGGATGGGAGGTTTATGGAGGGCTATAGTCTAGGTGAGGGTCAATAGGATGAGGCAGAATAACAGCTCAGCATAGACTAGATGGACCAAAGGGCCTATTTTGTGCTATAGTATTCTGTGACTCTATGAATAGGACTGGGTTAGATCAAGCAGACTGGCTGTTTCTAAGTAAATACAGGTAATCTTTTGACTTACAGACAAATGTACCATTATATAAACAAACAAGCATTAGTGCCTGCCCTGTTATTTGGGTCAAGTGGGCAAATACCATGAGTTGTTTGCCCAGGCTGAGTGGGATTCTGGTTGGTTGAGTCAGGTTAGGTAACATATTAAAAAAAACTATGTCCTCGAGCTTGGGGTGGTTCGGTGCCGTGTGTTTCTAATGCTTGGGCAAAGTCAAACTCCCATGGCCTGAAATTGACATTTTGAATTGGAATATTGATTACACTACCACTTCATACTTGAGTATCATTATCAGCATTTGATCATCAACTCAGATCTAGGTGACTGTTGGTATAAACCTGTGTTGAAACTTGACCCTGAGCCAGTTCCCAAGCAGCAAGCTCATCCAAGAGGCAGTAAGCCCTTTAAAGCATTTAATGAGTTCGGTGCTAATGGGTTGATCAAGCCACTGAAGACCACTGTGTTGGCTACAGCTTACAGCCTAACTGGCCAGACATTGGCCAGATGTTGTCCCTGCAAGGAAATCTAAATTGAACCAACAAATGGCACTCATTCTTTTGTCCCTCATCCTTTCCCTCAGCAGGAGTGGGGATTCAGGATTGTGAGTAGGCTTTCCCTCCCAACCATTCCCTTCCTCTTCCCCTCTCCCTCCCTTCATTCTTCTCCAATTTCCCCATCTTGGGCCCCTCTCTTATGGCCCTTCCTTCTTCACCCCCTTCCTATTCCCCTTCCATTCATTATATCCCCTCCATTATATACCTCCCCCTTCCTCCTTTCTTACCGTCTCCAAGCTGGGTTATGTCACTGTGATGTCTGGATCACTTGAATTCACTCTATTCCTGAGGATCAGAAACACACAGCAGAGGGACCAACTGAAATCATGTACAGTATGTGCACCTTTTAGGTACAGTGCTCTGTCCAGGGTACTGAAAAATAATAACTTCCCCTGCAGTTTACAGTCAATGACATCAGGCCTCTCTCCCCAGACAGAGCAACTTTAATTCCATTTCATGACTAAGGATGGGCCAATAAAACAGTTGTTTCACTATAATTGCAAACAAATGCCAGATTGTAAATACTTAATAAAATTAAAATATTCAGAATGTCTTACTGTCTAACACACTAAGGCAATCATATGTGAGAAGCAATTTTGGGAAGCAGAAATATTACTGATCATGTTGAAGAAGTGTTTCTCCTCTTGGAGCCCACACTACATTTATTGACCAAGGACTCAAGCTGCTCTTGAACTTTGGTAGTTGTCTTCCATCTACAGATCCTCCAAACCTGAGCTGTAACTGACTGGGAGGCTGCCACTGCCACTGGATTACATTACTCATTGTGCTTGAGCATATCTCTATTGATTTATCAGCTCCCACTTCAGTTTTTTTTTAAATATACTCTCAGATCTTGGAGTATGTCTTTTAAATAGGATATCTGTGTCTGAAACCGAAACTGTTAATACAACCTCAGGATAAACTGAAGACTCATTGTTAGAAGCAGAAGCACGTGCCATGATGAGTTCATTTGTTATTCACTGGAGGGGCACAGGGCAGCACAAGGGCCTCCCACATTCTCAAATCGGGGGAGCTGTCATTCTCCCTGAACTAACTGTGATCAGCAAAGTCTGGAGAATATGGAAATATTGCAGCTCTCTTGAATACTACATTCCTGTTTGTTTTTGCATGTGATGTGACAAAATTTTAGGAGATTAGTTTGAATAATGTAAGGCCATTAACTCTTACAATGGCACAGTAACTCTGCCAAGGTGTCTGTGTACCCTTGCAGGGTGGGTGGGTTCAGCAATCATACTCGTGAGACTGCACATTCCAGCCAATTACTGTTTTATTGTGGTGGTATTTAACTCCCTGCCTCTCATTCCAGTCTTGTAGAGACTTTACCAAATGCACAGCAAAGTCTATGCTCTCTGCTTACCTTCATCCTTGTTCTGAGAAAGAAGACTACCATTTCGATTGATGCTGTAGAGGAGTGGTATTCATTTAGTAATAAGTTACAGCTTCCTAGCCACAGCACTGGCATTAGCTTTCAGTTTGAGAGCTTCAGTTAACGGTCCAGTTGACCTGGTGTTTATTGTTTTTTTCCTTTATCCTGCAGTTTTCTTATTGCAAGTCAGTGAACTGTTTGTCTGCTTTAGTGTCACACGCTCTGCACTTGGACCATAACTGCACACTTATGTCACATACACAGTTCTCAGCTTGCTCAGGGGTGCTTTTTGAAGCAGGGTCTCAATGATTCAACTGGAAAGATAAGTAAATTTAATTGTTCATGAATGGGATGTCAAAGGATCATATTTTATTCAGGAAGATATTGGAAACCTAACCTAAGCAAATAGATTTTCTTGGTTCTTCATTCTTCCCCTCAAAAATAACTCAGATTCAGGCTTGTACATTCCCTCCCAATAACCTTTCTTCCTTTCTCCACTCCTTCCACTCTTCATTTACCTCCCCTCTCTTCTCTTCCCCTTTATTCCCCTCCCCTTCCATCCCCTTATCAGTACCCACCCTTTCCAATCCTATTCTGTTTTCCTTTTTAACATCCAACCTTCCCAACACCAATGAATTTGGGTATTTGGGTCTGTTCCTCTGGCTTTCCCCGGACATACTCTGAACATTATAATTCAATCTGAGTCTGGTTTCAGATAAGATTTAGTTAAATTGCCAATTAGGATGGTGTTATATCTATTTTGCAAAATGTTTAACAGTGTCAGGACTCCTTGGACACTTAAGACCAAATTGAAGTGATGACTGTGCCAAATATAGGACTCAGCCAACTGCAGAATAAGGTATGCCAACAAAGTGCTTAAGCACTTTCACAAATTTATTACCTCGATCAAGAAGCACACTGGCGCAGCTTGTCGAGGTTTTGCCTCCAAGTGCCAGAGACCCAAGTTTGAAGCTGACCTCGGATGCTCTCTGTGTGGAGATTGCCTGCTCTCCATGCCACCATATGGGTTTCCTCCAGATGTTTCGGTATCTTCCCACATTCTAAAAATATGCAGACCACTTGGGTTAATTGGTCATGGTAAATTGTCTCTTGTGTGGACAGCAGCATTTTATGAGATTGTGGAGAAAATGAAATTGATATTAACATAGGATGAGTATAAACTGATGGTTGATAGTTGGCATGTACTTGATGGGCCAACTGGCTTGTTTCTGTACTCTACCTCTATAGGATTAGAACTCACTACACAATGGTCATATTTATAAACAATGCCAAGCTAGCACAGTCAATGCCATTGGAAGTACTGTAGTTGCCCAAAAAATCAGGCAATTGAGGTAGTTGATGAAAATGAACAGAAAAATGCTTGTGGATCTAAGGGACAGCACAGACACAGGTGAAGTAAGCATGCACGTACTAAAAGAATAATGTTGAAATAGATAAAAAGGAAGCTGGAAGTATTCCAAGGAGCATGATATCTTCAGCAGTAGACTCGTTATGTGGATAGTTCATAAAGAGAGGTCCAAGAGAGTCATACCATCCACACTAACCATCAACCGCCCATTTATACTAATCCTATAATAGTGTCACTTTATTCTCACTATGCTTCCCACGACTACATCCGCCCCTCCACCCAAGTTCTTCCACTTCCCTATATACTAGGGACAATTTTTATAGTGGTCAATTTATCTTACAAGCCATGCATTTGGGACGCAGGAGAAGACCAGAATGCTGGAGTCACTGGGAGAATATGCAAAGTTCATACAAACCAGAGGTCAGCAATGAATCGTATTCTCTGCATGTACAAGGCAGCAGTTCAACTAACTCCATCGTGGTGCTGCCAGAAGCCACCTGATGCTTTGTTAAAGGCAAGCACTGATGAGCAGGACACTTGAGTGATGTGGACAGAGTAGGTCTGAACCGAGAGCTCAGAGTCATCAGGAGAATGCCTTGATTTTCATCCTAAAAGTCTGATGTTAGAAAGGTGATCCTTTGAACGTGCACAAGATTTTAAGGGAGTGGAAGAGACAAGTCAGGGCTGTGAAGACAGTGACTGTGACTCCACATGTCTACTGAAGGTGGCCTGTCCTGGGTGCAGAGGATTGTGTATGTGGGTGGGAGGGAGGGATGGGGTTTGTTTCATTGCTGTTGAGTTGTTGCTCAGTATGTCCTGTGTTCTGACAAGCATATGGGCATGTTATGTTGGTGCCGAATATGTGGCAACACTTGTGGGCTGCCTGCAGCACATCTTTAGGTGTATCGGTTATTAATGCAAATGACACATCTCACTGTATCTTTCCATGTACATGTGATAAATTAATCTTCTGAATTCAGAATTCTCACTCAAATCAGAAGATGAAAACACAGGATGAAGATCACTTTAGGTTAGGGTCATGAGTAGGAAAGTGCATTCCCTTCTCAGCTGCTCCCCCAACCATGGCTACCACCTTCTGCTGGTTTTAGATCTGACGCCAGGAGTGACTGGTATTTGGAATGTACTTCCTGGTGGAGTAGTGAACTCTAGAATCATTTAGAGTTGGATGGGGCAAGTGGGATGGGGGAGCGCGTGGAGGGGGAGAGAACATGTGCAAATCTTCCTGGATGCTTGAACTAAATAAAGCAAATGGTTTCTCTGGGTGACCAGCAAAGATTAGCAGAGAGCTTCAACATGTAGGTTTTTAAATTTTTATTTATTTAGAGATGTAGCTCAGTAACAGGCCAGTTAATGTGACCAATTAACTTACTAACCCATACATCTTTGGGATATGGGAGAAAGGTAACCTGTGCAGTCACAGGGAGAACGTGCAAACTCCTTATAGAACAGTGGCGGGAATTGAACCCAGGTTGCTGGCACTGTAAAGCATTGCACTATCCACCATGTTACTGTGCCGCCCCATAGTTTCATGGACTTCTGTACCTTTGGAAACATTATCTCCTAAAAATATGACTACTTCAAGGCACGGAGAGAGCAGTTCAGACAGTAGACCTAACTGTGCCACTGTAAAATGGCAAGCTTCGTCATTTATCATTTGACGTCTGCATTCTACTGAAATTGCAGTCACACTTGTCTAACACTTGTCAAATGTGATCAACATTACTTGGAGTAACTACTTAGTGTGTCCTTGAGATGCTGTTTTTCACTGCTCAGCAGCTTTGAATAATTTTATGTAGGAACACTAATCCACTCCAGAGTGTGCTCAGGGTCTTATTTTCAAGTATAACAAAGCTGGCATCTATCCTTTCTATTCAACTAGCTGTATCAGGTTTTAGGCTTGAGACAGTGTGAAGGGAGACCGCCCTCTTTATTTAGTGACTATGTTAAAATTTTCCAGAAACCTGTTTTGTGTGACTGTTGAACATGGCAAAAAAAAAACAAGCTGATGAGAGGCAGTGTAATTATCACAATAATTTACGGCTTTCAAAAGGAAAGGTACGAAAATATGATTGCATATTCCATTTACTTTAAATGGGGTGATGCCTTTTGCTATGAAGTCATTTTTAAATAAAAGCTATCTTGAATAGTGCATAACTCAATACCGCCAACTTCTTGAGTTATATTTAACTCACTAAATTCTGTGAGTTGCTAACATTTTGGGATAGTTAGCTTTAAGTTTTTTTTAAGAATCAGAATCAGAATCAGGGTTAATATTACTGACATACAGTTTGTCATAAAATTTGTTTGTAGCAGCAGTATAGTGTGATATGTAAAAAAAACTATAAATTACAATAATATATATATTGAATTAAATAAGTAGTGCAAAATAGAGCAAAAAGTGAGGTAGTGTTCGTGGGTTGGTTGTCTGATGGTGGAGGGGATACAGCTGTTTGTAACTAGCAATTGATAATGCAAATCCTTCAGATTCAAACAATTACTAGGTTTGGAATAGTGACCAATAAATGTCAGGAATGCTTCAGCAAAGCAAGAGGTCTGTTTGGACTTTCCAAGCATGAGTTAAATCATTTAAAGTATAAGGGCATACAGAAGTCAGATATAAAAGAGTTAACCAACCGTATGGAAAGAGTCACTAATCATTGTGCTTATTTACAATCTGATATATTTTTTCAAAGACTCACGCATTTATGTTAAAAATCCGCATTGTTTGGAATTACTATAGTGGTAGAGCTCAGTCAGAATACCATGAAATCAAACTCCATTCCAGAGCCACGAGCAAACACATAGCCCAATGCTCCGGAGCTGTGCTGAGTCAGGCTGGAGTAGCCCAAGTGTCCAGTTGCACTTACTTTGCCCTGGTTTTCTCTGATAAACACATGACTTGGCATGGTGACAGGAACTACTTATTATAGGCACATTATTGACCAAGACTATTTCTGAGTTTTACAAAATGAATTGAAGTTGATACCTTAGTGGTCCCTGGTTGTCATTGACAGCCTCAACAATCTATCTCCACAATAGATTCATGTTTAAGCTGCAAATTTAAACAGTCCTTGGCAGCAGAGAGGTGTAAGTCTATTGCATGGAGGAGTGGGACCATACGAGCAGAAAAGTATTCTGCTTCAAAGGAAATTGATTTTCTGATCTTGTGAGATCTTTAGTTGTTGAATTTTGCCTTTGGGGTGGGGGTGTGAAAGACTAGTTCCTTCATTGGTGAAACAGGAGAACTATTTCAGTTCTGGTCACCTCTTTATAGCAAGGATGTGAAAGCTTTAGAGAGGGTACAGAGGAGATCTGCCTGGAATAGAGAGCATGTCTTTTGACGATAGGTTGAGTGAGTTAAGGCTTTTCACTTTGGAGCAAAGGAAGATGACAGGTGATTAGATAGCTGTGTACAAGATGATAAGAGGAATAGATTGAGTGGATAGTCAGAGCTTATTTCCCAGAGCAGAAATGGTTAATATGAGAAGGTATAAGGTAATTTGGTGGGGAGGGGGAATGTCTGAGATAAGTTTTTTACATGGAGAGTAGTGGGTGTGGTGAATCCTCCACTAGGGCTGGTGGTGGAGGCAAATATATTAGGGCTGTTTAAAAAAAACACTTCCTTTTGTAGGGGCTATAGATAGGCTACGTGCAAGCAGGCTTGTCCTCCAGAGGATGGGTGAGACTAGAACAGAAGGTCATGGGTCAAGGGTGAAAGGCCAGCTCTTTAAGGAAAACGAGGGTGACCTTCACTCAGAGGGTGGTGAGATTATGGAACGAGCTGTCAGTGGAAGTGATGGCTGTGGGTTTGATTGCAACATTTAAGAGAAATTTGGATTGGTACATGAATGGGTGTGGTATGGACGGCTACGGACTAAGGGCAGGTCGATGGGACTGGGCAGAATAATATTGCAGCATGGACTAGATAGTCCAAAGGGCCTGTTTCTGTGCTGTAGTGTTCTATGCCTCCATGACTCTAATCTGTGTTTAAAATCTGGAACTTGCCTGGGGTTGGTAGACCTAAGGGGAAAGTAGGTTAATACATGAGAGAGGTAAGGGATAAAGAGATGTGCTGATTTGATTAAGTAAAATGATAGGGAGCTTTTCTGGAGTTATAGGTCTAAGGTATAGGTCTATTTTTAATGCTGAAGTTCTATATAAAACAGTTGTTCTGAACGGGAGGTGATTGTAAAAGTCTGTCATTTATGCATTATGGTAAAATGACTGGCAGCCAACAGAATGAGGTGGACATTTGCTGCATTTAATGGCCAGAACACAGACTAGCAGACATCCAGACTTGCTGATTACTTGCAAGCAAGAGAAATGTTCCCATCATGGCAGCTGTCATTTCCAATTGAAATAGCAGTTATATCAGGCACCGTTCCAAAACGATGAAGGAAACCGAATTCCGAGCACTGTTGGGAATGCCCTAAGTAGACTGTCTATTAATTATGCAGCCTGGTGGATTAGGGAAGAATGGCCGACAATCTGTTTTTAGATATCACCTAGAAAAACTTCTTTCAAAATGTTGCTTGCACTTTGTAGTAGTTATTCCCAAGAATCAAAATTAGATCTGTTAAATCAAGAAAGCCCTGGCAAAAGAAGGCAAGAATAGAGAGGGTTGGACTGCATTGAATACTCACAGCATTCAAGATCTGGGATTACTTAATTACTTTGATAATTTCAGCATGTTAATTGGCTGCAGTGCTTCCATGTGTGACCAGAGGAACATCATCCCATTGACATTTTGGGGCCTCATTACAGTCAGATTCACTCTCCACCCACCCCACCTTTGCTGCTGCTGCAGAACACCATTGGAGCAATTTGGTCCAATTTCCACTCTACCAAATATGGGCATCAGTTTGTTTCCTGGCACTATTCAGAAATATTCCAAGTTTGTCCCTTGATGTGGTTGCAGTTCCGGAAGTCTCCTTTTTTATCCATTTCTCCTCCCTGTATCTCTCTCCTGTGCTGAATTCCCTGCTCTGTCGCCTCAGGATCTTCAAACGGGATCTCTTTGTTCTTTTGGGAAGGGTGAGCAATGGCATGGTGATGTAACAGGGAATGACTTGCTGCTCCAGGGGCCCGGATTCCATTACAACTGTGTGTCCGCCCATTCCCTCTTACATCCAAAGATGTGCATGTCGGTAGGTTAAGTGACCTCCTGAATGAAGGTGTGTGGTAGGAGAGTCAGGTTCATTTGACAAACGTGGGAGAGGTAGATTGCAGGACATTAGTGAAGGAATGGAAATTGCTGGGAGTGCTCTCAGAGTTAGTATACTCTCAGAAGGCTGTCTATGATCTTCTATGTCATACAAAATATGAATAAAATATGAAATCTCTTCTGAATATTTCCTTCATGATTTGGAACATTAGATCAATCACAAATATTAGATTTGATTGTTTGCCTTTTTGGCAGAATGGCTCTTCTCTATCGTTCCTCAAAAAAAATTACAGTGTGTCAGATTAAGGATCTTGATGAATTTATTGTGCTACAGTCCTTAATTTTCTGCTTCATACTTCACAGCTGAGTGAATATACCATATTGATCATAGTGGCTAATTACTTTTTATTATTGTGTTTCAATCTCACAAAGTGATAAGTGTTTCAAATAAAAGTGCAGCTCTGGACTGAATGACAGTACAAAAGAACGTCTGCGGTGTGGGGTGACGAGGAGTTGTGTCATGAGCCAAAACCAGACTGAAGTAAAACAGGGGACAACTGAAGAACTAGCCGTTAGTATTGAGGTATTGCAAAAAAGCAGGACATTGAATACTGAGCACACATACATGCAGTAATTGTTTTGATTGTTAATGGTATGGGATTCAGTCACAGCTAATTGTTATGGCCCTTCATTTTATCAGGATTTAGTTAGAATAGTGCCAGGATGAATTTTTTCATGGAATATGGGTGACTGTCAAGCAGCCTTTTTGCCCGTCTAACTATAGAGAAAAAAAAATCTCTAACTACCATCCCAAAATTCAAGGTTCTTTGGGCAAGTCTTGTCAGTTTGCTTGCACAGTGTATTGACACACCCAGGTACTGTACAGAACGGATAGGCACAAGGATCTTCCATTGATCACTTCATCACATACTGTAGGTGATGCTCTCTTAAAAGACAACTGTTTAAATGGTAATTTTCTGTGCTGAAGTAAGCATTTAGTGGTATGGTGGCCCTGTTAGTCACCACGTTTTCTTGGGACTGGAAGAATTTGCCACCAAGATCCAGGTTGCAGAGATCCAAAATCAAACCCATGCACCAATGCGTTCCCATGAAACTGAAATACAGGTTTTGAGTACGTACATTAAATTCAGATCAGGCACAATGTGCAAGGCTGCCAGAGAGGACAGGTGCCTACTATTTAAAAATGTTCATATTAAAATTGTGGAGCTGTGTTGTCATTATTCTTTGCTTTTATAGTGTAATCTTGCCATTTCCAGGACTATAGGAGTACTTAACATCATTTCACATTACCTTACAAGTAATGATTCATACATTGCAACACATCAAAAAAAGTTTGTGCTCTAATGCACTTTGGGACATTCCAAAAGCGACAGGGAAGGTACTATGTAAATGGAAGTTTGATTTTAGTGTAAGATGAAGCCTTGAAATGTATTATGCAAATAAGGTAAGTGCTTCGCTCTGCCATTATACACATATTGCCATGAAATACTGGGATATATATGGAGGGGATTGCATTAGAGAGGCTTCAGAGCTTCATCTGGTTTGAAGCTGTTGTGATTGGTTTAAGTACAAGGGGTGATTGATAAGTCCGTGTCCTAAGGTAGAAGGAGTCAATTTTAGAAGACCTAGCACATTTATTTTTCAACATAATCGCCTCCTACATTTACACACTTAGTCCAGCGGTGGTGGAGCATACAGATCTTGGACTTCCAGAAGGTGTCCACAGCAGGGGTGATTGATAAGCTCGTGGCCTAAGGTAGAAGAAGGTGAGTTATACAGCTCTCGTTACATGCACACGCAGTTCAAATCTTTGAGCGATTATGAGGAAAGTTTGAAGTTAATAACTCATTCCCTTCTACCCTAGGCCACAAACTTATCAATCACCCCTCATAGATGTTGTCATGATGACTCCCTCAGGTTCCAATAAATAAAATCCATTTGGGATGCACTGCATTGGGATCATGCAAAACAAACACATGATCAGTGTTCTGTTTCTCTGCCAAACTGTATAGCACAACAGCAAGGATCAAAGATCAACTTCATTCAACACATAGATTTACATATATTAGCAATTTGCTGGACACAACGCCAAAAAACAATATTTAGCAATAATGAATTAATTTTAAAACTAATGTTAGAGGTTAAAGGATAGATATGGAATAAAACGTGCATAAATACAGTGCATTAACACCAGTATGTATTACAATGTAAATAGGATTATAAAAAGTGGTTTTAAGTGTTTACAGTGCAGTGTCGGGGTAATAGATAGAAGGGACTTGCGGGTGGGTGTGGGGGGAGAAGTCAACTAGAAATGTTAAGCAGATTAACTGCCTTGGGGAAGAAATTTTAAATCCAGTGTGAAGTTTTAGTTTCAGCGCTTTCCAAAGGGAGCTATTGTAAAAAGGCAGTTTGCAGGGTGAGTAGTGTCTGCAGTGATTTTTCCTGCCCACTTCTTTGACCTGGACACAGAGAAATCCTCCAGCAATGGTCGACTACAGCCAATGAGCTTTTCCGCTGAGCTGACAAAATGGCCCATGAAGCTCTGTTCAGGTGCTGGCATTTCCAGCAATGCCCAACATCCAAAAACATAAACAAAAATAACAAGCGAGCACCCTTGGTCATTGCTAGTGAGTCATTCAGCATGGAAATAGGTCCTTCAATCCCCCCCACCCCCACCCCACTTCCACAAGGATCATCCAACACCCTTTTACACAAATCCATCTTTTTAATTTCCCCACACCCTCATCAACTCCCTCCAGATTCTTCCATGACGGACAGTTCACAGCAGCCAGCCCATCAACCTGCACGGCTTTGGGATGGGGAAAAAAATACGGAGCACGTGGTTGCCTGGGAAACCCATGGGGCAACAGGCAGAACGGGCAACCTTCGCAGAGCACACCCAAGGTCAGGACTGAACCTATGTTGCAGAAGCTGTGATGTTATACTTTTGTGGAATTACAGTTGACCTAAAATGCAGCCCAATGCTTCTTGGCTGGCCGTGCTTCTTCCTATCATGCCTTGTTATCTGAGTTCCACTCCATTTTCTTGGCATAGTTCCTATTTGGATGAACCACTTCAGGGTAAAGGAATTGTTTTATAGAATGTTAACTCACTCAGTATGTGGGAACAAAATGACTCACACTGGACGTGGCCATGCTCCCCCACAATCAGGGATATTAACAATCAATTCAACTGCTGGAACTGATAGCTTTCAAGACATGGGACAAACTCTCATGCTCTTCATAGTGGAAAAATACAAGACTGCAGATGCTGGAAATCTGGAGAAATACATTAAATTCTGGAGGAACTCAGCAAGTCAGGCAGCATCTGTGGAAGGAAATGGTTGGTTGACATTTGAAATCCAGACTGTTCATCTGGACCCTTTAAACCAGATGAAGGGCCTTGACCTGAAATGTTGACTGTCAATTTTCCTCCAGAGATGCTCCAGTATTTGGTGGTGCTCTTCATAGTGTTTTGCATCCTTCAGCTGTCACTCAAATGAGGAGGCTCAAGGTAGTCCCAATGAATCTCAAGGTAGTATATTCTGATATATACATACTTTGATAATAAATTTACTTTAAACTTTGAACTTTGAAGACATGACCTTTAACAACCCTTCATCTGAAAGAAGGAACATCCATCAATGTATTGGAGAAGGGCTTAAAAAACTTGATGCCTTGTGTGACAATGCTAGCTTGGAGCAATGCCAATGGGTAGCTGGTATAAGCACGTCTGAAGGGCTCTTTAATTATTTCCCTTGAAAATATTTTTCTGAACTACGGAACTAATAGTCTGGTGTCGCAGGGCATTGCCAGTTCTGCAACCAGCATTTGCCCTTGTATGGGTCAGGATGTTTAGCACTCCCACATGAATATGCAAATCCCAAATCCTCAAGCCAGGTCTGCCAGTGATTTTCCCAGGGCACTTCAATAGGCTCCTCATCGTCCAGCCCGGAGGCATGAACACTGCGGCCCTCCACAGCCAGTTGATTAAATGAAAACAAAGAGAGACTGGGAGGTTAATTGTTATATAATTTATTCTTTTTCAGTTAGTTAAATTTGCTTTCATTGTTTAAAAATACTTTCTTAAATTGTTAATACATTTTTATTATTTCATTGATTTTGATTGCTCTGCAGACGGTTGAGATTTAAAGGCATTCAGAATACTTAACAACTGGCAAACCCAGGGATAGCAGCACCAAGTGTTTCAAAGACAAAGTAAATTTATTCTCAATGTACATAGATGTCCACCATAGACAACCCTGAGATTCATTTTCTTGCTGGCATTTACAAGAAAATAAGAAATACAATAGAATATATGAAAACCTGTATACTGTATAAACAAAGCTGGACAAACAAACAAAGTGCAAAAGAAGACACCTTATGCAAACAATAAAAAATAAATAATACTGAGAACATGAGTTGTAGAGTCATTGAAAGTGAGCCTGTAGGTTCTGAGTTGACGCGGGTGAAATTTTCCATGCGGCATGAGGAACCTCATGCCGTTCTGTCACTGTGTCATTTTGTCATCCATTCTGTAGGCTGTTTGCTCTTCCCCTTCAATGGCTGCAAAATACTACATTTCTGTCACACAGATCAGGACATCTTTGAACAGCAAGCAGGTTCGGACAAGCTTGGCTTGTAGGTGGTACATAAACTCAGTCACCACTTTATTAGCTGCATCTGTACACCAGCTCGTCGATGCAAATATCGAATCAGTCAATCATGTGGCAGCAGCTCAATGCATAAAAGCATGCATACCTGGTCAAGAGGTTCAGTTGTTGTTCAGACCAAATATCAGAATGGGGAAGAAATGCGATCTAAATTACTTTGACGCTTGTTGATGATAGATGGGGTGGTTTGAGTATTTCAGAAAGTGCTGATTGCACAACAGTCTGAAGAGTTTACGGAGACTGGTGCAAGTAACATCCAGCGAGCGGCAGTTCTGTGGGCAAAAACACCTTGTCAGTAAAAGACGTCAGAGGAGAATGGCCAGACTGGTTCAAGTTGACAGGAAAGTGGCAGTAACTGAAAGACCCACATATTACAACAGTGCTGTGCAGAAAAGCATCTCTGAACACACAAGCTTTTGAACCTTGAAGTGGATGGGCTACAACAGTGGAAGACCATGAATGGCCACTCAGTGGCCACTGAGGGTGTATCAGCGAGTTCCCATGGCCAGCATAAATCGGTGTCTTGTTTGATTGGGCTCTTCTCCTCCTTGAAACTCACGATTTTTCTTTTATTCCAAAGTAACATGTTGACTTTCTTTGCCTGGGTGAAAATTAGCAGGAAAGATAAAGAACAATGAACAAACCTGCCAAATAAATTACAGTTGCAGCCAGCAATGCTCCTTAATCAGCAAAATGTCACTTCTTCTCTTCTGTACTAAGCACTATGCACTGAATGTTGCAAGTTAATGAGCCCTGCTTGGATCTCAATGGAAGATACATGGATGCAAATATTCTGCCACATCTGTTTATTCACCTGCCAGTTTCCTAGTGTTTACTGCCCTCTTTGTCCTGTCACAAGCTGTAGGTTATCTTAGAAGAAATTCTCTGGAATTCTTACCTTCTTCACATTGTCAATATTTTACGTATTTGTACATTTACAAAGAAGGCCCGACAGCAGCTATATTTCATTAGGAGTTGAGGAGACTTGATACGTCACCAAAGACTTGTGCAAGTTTCTACAGGCGTACCATGGAGAGCATTCTAACTGGTTGCATCACCATCTGGTATGGAGGGGCCACTACAGAGGATTGGAAAAAGCTGCAGAAAGTTGTAAACTCATGGGCACTGGCTTTCCCAGCATCAAGGGTATCTTCAAGAGGCAACATCCATCAACGAGGATGCTCACCACCCAGGACATGCCCTCTTCTCATTGCTACCATCAAGGAGGAGGTACAGGAGCCTGAAGACACACACTCAATGTTTTAGTAACAGCTTCTTCCCTTCACCATCAGATTTCTGAAAGGATAATGACCCATGTGCACTACCTCACTATTTTTTCCTTTTTCTTTTGTACTACTTATAATTAATTTTTATACTGTATATACTTATTATAATTCATGCTTTTCTTTATTATGTATCGCAATGTAATGCTGCTGCAAAACAGCAAAATTTCACAACATATACCAGTGACATTAGACCAGGTTCTGATTACCCTTGGTGGGGGCACTCAGCCCTGAGCTGCCCCTAGTAACTGTGGTGTCACTGTTCTGGAGCTGCCAGCCTCATTCAAACACACATACCGTTACAGCATGACCTTGCTCAATCATGGTAAAGGTAAGGTTACTGCCAGCAGAGCCAAGCCCTGGCTGACTACGCCCTTGCCACCTTGGATTGATCAATGGTTACAAAGCTGCTGTAAGAATGTCTGCCTGTGCATCCTTAAACGCTCTGGATGTGTACACCTGCTTAATTATTATAATGAGCTCATCACGTTGCTAATTGGAACATGAATCTCATCATTGGGTTGACCTCACTCTGCCTCAGAACAGGCATGGCGCACTGCGATGCTAAAAGTACCCGGCCACAAGCTGCATGCTCTCACTGGGGCTTGACATGGAGATTACTCATATCTCATCATCCACTTATCGTACCCTGAGCAGCTAGTAGTGACAGGGACCCGCCAGGTGCTCCGAAGATGTACAGGTTGGGAGGTCGAATAGGTAAACCGGCCCTTGTGTGCAAGTGAGTGATAGTGTTGATTTTTTGTGCGGGGTGTGGTTGATGATCATGTGTGAGAATAAATCTTGGATGATGATAGGATATATGGTGGTTGATGAATGTGGGAGGATAGCTCTGGAATGATGATAGGAGATATGGTGTTGATGAAAAGTGGGGGAATAAATCTGGGATGATGATAGAATATATGGTGGTTGATGAAAATGTGAGGGAATAAATATTGGGATGATGATAGGGTAATGGTGGTTGATGAAAATGTAGGAGGATAAATCTGGGATGATGATAGGAGATATGACGGTTGATGAATGTGGGAGGATAAATATGGGATGATGATGGGAGATATGGTGGTTGATGAATGTGGGAGGATAAATCTGGGATGGTAGACAATAGACAATAGACAATAGGTGCAGAGGTAGACCATTCGACCCTTCGAGCCTGCACCGCCATTTTGAGATCATTGCTGATCAATCACTATCAATACCCTGTTCCTGCCTTGTCCCCATATCCCTTGATTCCCCTATCCATAAGATACCTATCTAGCTCCTTCTTGAAAGCATCCAGAGAATTGGCCTCCACTACCTTCCGAGGCAGTGCATTCCAGACCCTCACAACTCTCTGGGAGAAGAAGTTTCTCCTTAACTCTGTCCTAAATGACCCACCCCTTACTCTCAAACCATGCCCTCTGGTACCGGACTCTCCCAGCATCCGGAACATACTTCCTGCCTCTATCTTGTCCAATCCCTTAATAATCTTATATGTTTCAATCAGATCCCCTCTCAATCTCCTTAATTCCAGCGTGTACAAGCCCAGTCTCTCTAACCTTTCTGCGTAAGACAGTCCAGACATCCCAGGAATTAACCTCGTGAATCTACGCTGCACTTCCTCTACAGCCAGGATGTCCTTCCTTAACCCTGGAGACCAAAACTGTACACAATACTCCAGGTGTGGTCTCACCAGGGCTCTGTACAAATGCAAGAAGATTTCCTTGCTCTTGTACTCAATTCCCTTTGTAATAAAGGCCAACATTCCATTAGCCTTCTTCACTGCCTGCTGCACTTGCTCATTCACCTTCAGTGACTGATGAACAAGGACTCCGAGATCTCTTTGTATTTCTCCCTTGCCCAACTCTACACCATTCAGATAATAATCTGCCTTCCTGTTCTTACTCCCAAAGTGGATAACCTCACACTTATTCACATTAAACGCCATCTGCCAAGTATCTGCCCACTCACCCAGCCTATCCAAGTCACCTTGAATTCTCCTAACATCCTCATCACATGTCACACTGCCACCCAGCTTAGTATCATCAGCAAATTTGCTGATGTTATTTTTTATGCCTTCATCCAAATCGTTAACGTAAATGGTAAACAGCTGTGGTCCCAATACCGAGCCCTGTGGCACCCCACTAGTCACCACCTGCCATTCCGAGAAACACCCATTCACCGTTACCCTTTGCTTTCTATCTGCCAACCAGTTTTCTATCCATGTCAATGTCTTCCCCCCGATGCCCTGAGCTTTGATTTTACCCACCAATCTTCTATGTGGGACCTTATCAAATGCCTTCTGAAAATCGAGGTACACTATATCCACTGGATCTCCCCCGTCTAACTTCCTGGTTACATCCTCGAAAAACTCCAACAGATTAGTCAAGTGCAGGCTCGAAGGGCCGAATGCTCTACTTCTGCACCTATTGTCTACTGTCTATCATCCCAGATTTATCCTCCCACATTCATCAACCACCATATCTCCATATGCTGGTTGATGAACATGGGAGGATAAATCTGGGATGATGATGGGATATATGCTGGTTGATGGTTGCCACAGATGTAGAGAGCTGAAGAGCCATTTTCCTCTCATAGGATTCAGAAAAATGTACTGTCCTTTGCTCCATGTCCCACTGCCGTCTCCTATCAGATACCTCCTTCTTCAGCTCTTTACCTCTTTCACCTATCACCTTCCAGCTTCTCACTTCATCACACTGTCCCCCACCCACCTTCCCCTTCACCTGGTCTCATCTATCACCTACCAGCTTCTCACTTCATCACACTGTCCCCCACCCACCTTCCCCTTCACCTGGTCTCATCTATCACCTACCAGCTTGTACTCCTTATCCAGGCTTCTGCCCCCTTCCTTTCCAGTCCTGATGAAGAGACTCAGCCTGAAATGTTATTCCCCTCCACAGATGCCGCCTGACCTCTGGCATTATGTGTGAACAGCTTCTGGTAGTAGTGATTTCCAGCCTTTAGGTTGCACTGACAATAAGATCCAGTTATTTTTCTTTTTCCCAGGACATTTCCCATCAAGACTTGCCAGGGAGCTAGATTATTTTTAGCATTTGTCACCCCGCAAGGGTCAGTGGTCAGCATTAGCATGGACCTGCCCGGGGCCTGGATTCCGGTCAGCATTTTCTGTCCTGATTCAGTCACCTGGGTTCCGGAAAAACCTGGGGCCTGAGCAGTACGAGCGAGTCCTGCTTATTGCACAAAGACATACGCAGTGGGAGTGCCTGTCCCCTCTTCGGTGAGCAGCAGAGGAAGAACTTAATGAAGCTGGTTTCCTTTTGGCAAACAAGAAGGCAGCAGGTGCAGTGGGGACAGTGCAGGTTCAGGGTCGCTGGAGACTGAAGTCACTGAATGGGCTGCTGGGTGCAGGAGAAGCCTGGCAAAGCTGCAGCCAGTTGGACAGTGTTTGGTGACCCTTCACCTAGTCACACCCATCAGCAAACATGTTTGCAACTGCACAGTTATGCTACCTTCACACAGGGGTGCAAGTTCAGTATCCTTAAGGTTTTAATTTTTGAAAGTTTAATATTTTCTGTACACAGAAAATAGACATAAATATTGTTGACGCATTATCCAATGCAAACAATTTCTACCAGAGGCTCCCAGCACCCACACAGTGTCTATCCCCCACCATTCTTCTCCCTTTGTGTGAATGCATGTCCTGTATGCATGACTCACTATCTTAGCCGTGAGAAGTTTTGGCGGGAAGCTGTGTTGGTTTGCCTGGCCTTGCTGTTTGATGGTTGCTAATGACAACCTTATCTTGTCAATGATTATTCAGGTTCGTCACGGTGGAGCAAATCAGACATGTGTACCAGTTTCTAGGTTTTGTAATGTCATTCTTCAGCTGAGGGGTTGGTGTGTTGGAGAGAGTTTTCTGTTGACCAAGTTTATAGATCCTGTAGCCTTCGCGTGCAGACCCCTCCCCACCACCTTCTGCTGCCCATGTTCATGAGGAGATGTTCAGAGATTCCTCCAGTTAACTATGGTAATATACACTTATTAGTCTCTTTCTTAGGTGCTTCCTGTACCTAATTAAGTAGCCTCTGAGCCCATGTTTGTAGTTTTCTGATGCTATAGCCCATCCACTTCAAAGTTTGATGTGTTGTGCATTCTGAGATGCTTTCTGCACACTACTTGGTTATTTAGGTTACTGTTGCATTTCTGTCAGCTTGAACAAATTTGCCCTTCTCTTCTGACCTCTTTAATTAGCAAGATGTTTTCACCCACAGAACTGCCACTCACTAGATGTTTTTTACATCATTCTTTGTAAACTCTGGGGATGTTGCATGAAAATCCCAGGAGATCACCATTTTCTGAGATACTCAAACCATCCCATCTGGCACCAAGAATCATTCCATGGTGAAAGTCACTTAGATCACATCTCTTCCTCATTCTGATGTTTGGTCTGAACAGCGACTGAACCCCTTGACTATGTTTGCATACTTTTATACATTGAGTTGATGCTGTTTAGATATTTGCATTAAGAGCAGATGTACAAGTTTATCTAAAAAAGTAGCCATTGAGTGTATAATGGTGAAACACAGGAAAGGATCAGATATTTTCATTTTGAAAGAGGTGCCTGAGTGAGGTATAATCTGATTCTTCCTTGTGCTTTGCTGAGGTGTGCTAATCCTGTCCTTTTGAGGTGGGGGTAGCATTATAAATAAGATTTATCTCTGCAGCGTCTCCAAGCGGGGAGGCATATGTCCAGGATTACACCACAAGAGTGAGCTCTGTGTTAAGACCCCCACATGCTGTGAAGCAGATGGGATTTTAACAAGTTCTTCCAGTGAGCCCGGAAGATGAATCTTGAATGCAGCTAATGCAGGATTGATTGTAACCTCAGCTGCTGCGCATCCAACGCATTCTCAATCGCATTGCTTGACACCTGCAGATGAAGACTGGAGACTGCTGCCACATCCAGAAAGGTTTGAAGTCAAAGAAAATTCTGCCTGCAGTGCCAGGAAACCAGAGTACAGTGACCTCTTCATCAGGTTGCAAGTAATTGTTTCATTTTTGTAATAGCTGGTTAATTGGCCAGAACAGGATACACAGAATGTCAGTGGGATTTTGAGGTTTAAGAAGGCCTGTGGCACAGAGGTTCAGATTCTAACACATCCTATCATTGTGGGAATGCATCCGGTCTCAGTTCAGCAGCTGCGCTGAGCTCACAGAAGGTCTGAAGGTTCCCCAGGAGGGAGGGGTTTCATGACTGTGTTGGCATAAAACATCCTCCCAAGCAGCGGAGGAGCGGTGTTGCCGAGCTGCGAGGCATGGTGCTCCTCCTCGCTGGCCGGGTACACCTCACTGCAGCCCAGTTATTTCCAAAATCAGTGTAAATGAGCCACTGAGTGGATTGGATTTTAACGCCCCGAAACTGAATAATCTCTGGCAATTAGCTTACATCCCTACAGGGTAAAGCAGAGGCTGCAGGCATCAAGTGTGACAGGCCAGCTGGTTTCCTCTGCCTGCCTTTATTCATTTGTAAAGACAGGAGAATAACGCCCAAGAAAGGCTCAAACTCCAAGGTTGGTCCAAGTGTAATAATATGTTTCCAGCATAAAGGGTGCATTTCGCTTTTGTTCTGGAGGCTGTGCTCTGAATATAAGCCTGGGCCAGATTGGAGAGCTACACAAATGTGGGATAAATCTGGATCAACGAATTCAAAATAGAAACATGGACAAGAAAATAAGGTGCTCTGTCACCAGTGCAGTAAACACTGCCAGCCTTCCCAATGCCCCACAGCTGCCTCATTACCACCCATTTGCAAAGCTGCAGAAAGAAGTGGGCCGGGCTTCCACTTGTCCTCCACTGTAAGTTGTTGTGATATGAAATGTACTGCGATGAACTGTGTGGAAGCAATTATACCAGCACCAACAAAAGCTGTGGTATCAGGGTGCTCAAATTGTGAACCATTTGCAGGGCTGTACAACAGAAGTCTGGAAATAACTGGATTTCTCTGCAGAGATTTGGAAAAAAAAAATGTAGACATCATGATACTTAGATCTTAAAAATATAATGAACATAGAGCTTGAAACAGTACACCACAGTACAGTCCCTTCAGCCTACGATGTTGTGCCAACCTACTCCACAATCAATCACATAGCTTTCATTGGCTTTCCTACCACATAGCCCTTCATTTTTCTATCATCTATGTGCCTCTCCAAGATTCTCTCGAATATCCCTAATGTACCTGCCTCTGCCACCATCCCTGGCAGGGTGTTCTATGCATTTACCGTTCTCTGGGTTTAAAAAAAACTATCTCTAATATCCCCCCTTTACTTTTTTCCAATCACCTTAAAATTATGCCCTCTTGTATTACCAATTTCTGTCTTGGGGAAAAAGACCTTGTTGTCCACTCTATCTATGCTAACAGGCACAGAATATAGTCCAAGAGGCTAATGAATGAAGTGGGGGCTTTATATACCACCACAAAAATACAAAGAGGTAAAAGTCAGTGCCAAGGTCAGATTCCAGCACAGTGGATGTACTGTGTGTAGATCAGAACATCCTTTTAAAAAGGGATAAAGATTAAGGGTTAAATGGGCCATTTCCTTTCTCATTGACTCCAAGGCATCTGGTATCCTACTGGAGAATGCAATTTTCTGAAAACACATGCTATTTGGTAAATGGCTAAGTCCTGTCTGTGATAATTCTTCAGTTTTCATCGCAGCTCTGCACTGTAGTTGAATTCAAATGTTTGGTGCTCAGGCACTGCTACTGAGATGTCTTCAAAGCTAGACCATGTTCCTGGACATCTGAAGATATGGATAGTTCTCCAGCCAATGGGCTTTGGCCTTTGTCGCCTTGTCAGCAATGTTCACAGCAGTACTTGCACCAGTTACATAACTGAGATTAGATAGATGAAACTCTGGTTCAAATTACATTAATCAGTTACAGCTGCCGTTGGCTTGCATGAGATCAGCGAGGCTTTGCAAAGCAGGTGAATGAGCCCTTCTGAATTGGACTCCAGGGATGATCAAGGAAACGGTTTGGCTCAGTTGTGTGATTCTGGCTCAGGTGGGCATTGTTGTTATTAGCAGTAGCTAAGGAGTGATTGTATAATTCAATGCAACAGGGAGTTCTTCCCTCCAATTACAGTATATGCAACGGTGCACCTGAAACTACAACCTGAAACACATTCTGTGGCAAATTAATTAGTGTTGTTTATTACAGTTGCACCATTGATTGCAAGGGCAGTTGATGGAGACAGGGTGTCAGTACAGGTCACTGTGCAGGAAGCACAAACACTGAGAAATGAGTAACTAGATTAAATTGAAGGAAACTAAAATAAACTAAAAGTAATGTTGCTTTTAACAGGATTAAGAGAGAGGATGAAACAAGCTTTAGTTTGCAGTATTGTAAATTCATTTCCTAATAGCATTGGTAAATAGTTTGCGTTTTTTCATATGATGCTATCATTATTATCCTATTCTATCAATCTTCTGTCTGACAGTTCTGGTACTTGAGGCTAAATGCTCAGAAAGCTTTCAAAACTTGCAGACCAGTTACAGCAAAATTCGGTGGTAAACCTGAGGGGTACACATGGTCAAAGTGGAAAGTAAATTTAAAATACATACTGTTACCTTCTACTAGCTTGGGGTTCATTTTCTTGCAGGCATTTATAGGAAAATAAAGAAATTCAATAGAATTTACGAAATACTACCCATAGTAAAGTCTGCAAACAGCCAAAGTGCAAAAGATGACAAATTGTGCAGATTAAAAATATAAATAATTCTGAGAGCGAGAGCTGTAACGTCCTTGAAAGTGAGTCTATGGGTTGTGAAGTCAGATCAGCATTGAGGTGAGTAAAGTTATCCATGCTGGGTTAGGAGCCTGATAGTTGTAAGGAAATAACTGCCCTAAACCTGATGGTGTGGGACCTACATCCTGCGAGAAGAGAGTGTAGGCTGGATGGTGGGGTCCTTGACGATGGATGGAGGCAGCGCTCCTCGGGAATGTGCTCAGTGGTAGGAGGGACTTTGCCTCTGATGGACTGGGCTGTATCCACTAATCTCTGTGGACTTGTCTGCTCCTGGGCATTGGCGTTTCTGTGGAATTACCTCCCTACGCCTTTGATGCAGTGAGTTTGGCTATTTTGGCCACACTAAACCACTGTATGAATGGGAGTTGTTGTTATAAAGATGAAAGTGAAGCTTGAGGGAGCTCAAGGTGAGTGGAGAAATGATGGCCAACAATTGGAGCATCCCAGTAGATGCCCAGCTTCTCCTACCTGGTAAATGAAGAGTGATGGTGAAATTTGGGATGCATCTCGCTCAGTGAAAACACTACCTATGTGAGTTTGTCAGTGTTTAGTACCTGCAGCTCAGGCAGCCAGGTGACCAAAACACAATCTGAGAAGTGAAGGGCTTGACCACATCTCCTTCCTCTGGTAAAGAAGTGGGTGATGCGACAGATGGCTTCTCTTCCCAGGGAAGCTCTAAGACCACAGCAGCCTCCTCTACCCACTTTGTCCCAATACAGTATCCTGTGCACAATATTTAGTGTGTGCCTCCTAGCTGAAACTGTCAATGAGAAGGAGCCTCAACCCACAGCAGCATTTCCTGAAGCAGGAAGGCTGTTTCCCATCTGGAATGCGGCTCACCACCGAAGTTTTGTGATGCTCCAGAGAAGCAGTGAACAGCACAGGCTTGCATTCTCCCCAACAGAAAGCAGCTAAGTTCTTCTTCTCTCAGCTTGCTGATGTCACTGGCATGGCAACCAATCATTGCCCTTCCCTGGTTCCTCAAGCTAAGGGTGGTCAGTTTTCTTGAATCGCTACACTCTTCGTGGTAATCTGATTTGACTGAAAATCATCTGAATCAGAAATAGACTCAGGTTTACTATCACCGGCATGTGTCATGAAATTTGTTAGCTTTAGTGCAGCAGTAGAATGCAATGCATAATAATAGAGAGAAAAAACTGTGAATTACAGTAAGTGTATATATGTTAAATAGTTAAACTAAAGAGGTAGTGCAAAAAACAGAAATAAAAAAGTTGTGACGTAGTGCTGATAGGTTCAATGCCCATTCAGAAATCAGATGGCAGAGGGGAAGAAGTGGCTGCTGAATCACTGAGTGTGGGCCTTCAGGCTTCTATACCTCCTTCCTGGAAGTAACAATGAGAAGATGGCATGTCCTGGATGATGGGGGTTCTTAATGATGGATGTTGCCTTTTTGAGGCTCCGCTCCTTGAAGATGCCCTGGATACTATGGAGGCTAGTGGCTATGATGGAGCTGACTAATTTTACAACTCTCTGCAGCTTACTTCGGTCCTGTGCAGTAGCCCCATCCATCCATACGAGATGGTAATGCAGCCAGATAGGAGGCTCTCCATGGTATATCTGTAGAAATTTGTGAGTGTTTGTGGTGGCATACTAAATCTCCTTAAACTGAATTCAAATCCTTAAGCATGGACGTTGGAGGCAAAGGATCTCTGGGGTTTTCATTAGGCTTGAGTCTGGTAACGTAACCTCAACCCGCAGTTCCCCTTAGCAGGAAGGCACTCTTGTGGAAACAGGTTGGAACATCACAGTATGGCAGAAGAAAAAAAATATTGCCCTTCCTTTATTTCAAAAAACATGCATCCATGTAGATGGAGGGTATAATCCTTGGTCTTGTAGAAGAGTGACCTCCAGGGAAGACTGCTATAAGGAAGACAGACGGACAGACATACTTTATTGATCCCGAGGGAAATTGGGTTTCTTTACAGTCGCACCAACCAAGAATAGTGTAGAAATATAGCAATAAATAAATAATTAAATGATAATAAGTAAATTATTCCAAGTGGAAATAAGTCCAGGACCAGCCTATTGGCTCAGGGTGTCTGACACTCCGAGGGAGGAGTTGTAAAGTTTGATGGCCACAGGCAGGAATGACTTCCTATGACGCTCAGTGTTGCATCTCGGTGGAATGAGTCTCTGGCTGAATGTACTCCTGTGCCTAACCAGTACATTATGGAGCGGATGGGAGTCATTGTCCAAGATGGCATGCAACTTGGACAGCATCCTCTTTTCAGACACCACTGTCAGAGAGTCCAGTTCCACCCCCACAACATCACTGACCTTACGAATGAGTTTGTTGATTCTGTTGGTGTCTGCTACCCTCAGCCTGCTGCCCCAGCACACAACAGCAAACATGATAGCACTGGCCACCACAGACTCGTAGAACATCCTCAGCATCATCCGGCAGATGTTAAAGGACCTCAGTCTCCTCAGGAAGTAGAGATGGCTCTGACCCTTCTTGTAGACAGCCTCAGTGTTCTTTGACCAGTCCAGTTTATTGTCAGTTCGTATCCCCAGGTATTTGTAATCCTCCACCATGTCCACACTGACTCCTTGGATGGAAACAGGGGCCAGTGCCTTAGCCCTCCTCAGGTCCACCACCAGCTCCTTAGTCTTTTTCACATTAAGCTGCAACCAAGTGACCTGTGTAAGGAAATGCCCAATTTCCTGTCCTACCAGAGAATCTCGTGCCTTTACCATGTAAGGAAATTAGTTGTAAGATGTGTCTGATTATTCTGTTAAAATGGGAGCAGTTCGTCTGTAATTTGACACATTATTCGAGCGTGCGGCTGCCTCTCAGCTGGATGTAAAATGCGTCAAATTAGAACAGGGAGTTTATGTTTCTTGGTGTCCTGGCCAGATCTCATCTTTTAATCAGCATCATTCAAAAAATATAATTGCCTCATCTGCAGTTTCAGGGGCCTTCTTTCTAAATTGGCTAGAGCAATACACACACAAAATGTAAAGGAACTCAGCAGGCCGGGCAATGTCTGTGAGGAGGAATGAACGGTTGACTGTTTATTCCTCTCCATAGATGTTGCCTGACCTGCTCAGTTTCTCCAGCATATTGTGTGTGTTATTCTAGATTTCCAGCATCTGCAGAATCTCTTGTGTTCTAAATTCCAACACAACAAGGTGTGCCAGGTTTCCTACATAACAATGTATGTACAATTACAGAATAGTGGGTTGGCCGTAAGACACTTGGGTCACCATGACAATGTGGTGTGGGAGTGTAAACACTTGTTTGAACCCCTGCTCATGAGATTTGACACCTACTATGAGCTGGACATTGATAATGTTAAGTTAACTCAGCCGAGGTCCAAGATAACCAACAGCACCAACACTATCAATGGCATGAGGAGGAATGTCAGCGCCAGAAAGAGCAGCATCAGTTCTGAAGCTCACAAGTAGGATGGGACCAGCAGAGAGATGGAGCTCGTAGTCAGCTGTAAATGGTGCATCGGGTCCATGGTTTTCCACTAAGTGGTGGCTTGCTATCACATCTCTTGGTGGCAGGCATCTCCACCTTGCCATGTGGGCACGGTGACACACTTCATAAGTGGCCACCAAAGTCATCCGTGGACTTGCTACCTTTCCCTCCAGACCCCTGCTGCAGATACCAGTGGGATTTCCCTGCTGATGGGGCACAGATTGTTTGCACTTTACCGGGAAGGGGCAGATGCTGGGAATGTGCTGCTGGGATGCTTCCCACAGGTCCAATACAACATCAGCAGCAGGCAAGTGGCATTAACCCATCTTCCTCAAATACAAGAGCTTCCACTCTGACATGCAAGGATGCAATGCTGAGACAGAAGTCAGACCACATGGAGTATTGTGAGCAGTTTTGAGCCCCTTTTCTAAGAAAGGAGACAGTCCAGAAGAGGATCATGAGAATGATCCCAGGAATGAAAGGGTTAGGGTAGTGCAATACATAAAGAATTACAATAGGTTATGCTCTGTATTTAATATTTCAGTAGTATTTGAGTAAACTTGTATGTATACTGTTGGATTAAGCATTCTTGTTTGTTTAAATAATTCATTATGGATTATATGTAAATATACGTAAATTGCATGTGTCATCATGCCACTACGTGATAAATGAACACCTCACTTAAAGTAAAACACAAAATTAGACTCACATTTCAGACTCCCATGTCTTCCCTTGAATTAGTTTAATGTGTTGAAGTTACAAAACATAACAGTGGTAACAAGGTATTTCTAAAAAAACCTGAGACAGCTACTGACCTGTTGAAGCACCATGAGACATTCGAACTGTAAAAAAAAGTGCAGTGAGGGACAGCGAGTAAAAGACACAGATTAGCACATGCAGAAATTGTCGTGTTTTTAAAAAAAGGGCAGTAGACGGAAGAATTTGCAGGTTCATAAAGAGTGAGTAGTGAGTAATCATTAAAAAAAGCAGAAATGGCTGGCTACATCAAAAAAAATTGTTGTGTTTGATTACACAATAGATAACTGGAATATGTATACTGAGCTAATTGAACAGCATTTTGAAGCAAACAACATAGCCAATGAGAAACAAGTACTGATTTTGCTGATTACATTGGGTTTAAAAGCATACCCGTTACTTAAAAAGTTAACTGCTCCAACCAAACCAGCTGAATTGAACTTTGCTGATACCATGAAAGTAATGCAGGAATATTTTGAATCAAAACCAGAACGCTTTAGGCTTCATAAGTGGAATCAAAAAGAAGGGGAGTCTATTTTAGCATACATGGTTGAACTGAAGAGATTGTCTGATATTTGTCAGTTCAGTAATGGGCTTAATAATGCACTGAGAGATCATTTAGTTTGTGGGGTCTTACATGAAAGCATTCAGAAACAGCTCCTATCTGAAGTACAACTTTCATTTAAAAGAGCAGTTGAAATTACTGTATCAATGGAAACAGAAGAGAAAGGTGCAATTGAGTTGCAGTCAGAAATGAACGTGAGTGTGAACAAAATTGCTCTGTCTAGTCAAAGGCTAACCTGACCAAACAAATTGTGTTAACATTGTGGCAGGAGCTCACATACAGCAGACCAATGCAGGTTTAATGGTGAAACTGGCAGAAAACACAACAGGTCAAGTTGCAGTTTCAAAAAGAGCACCAATCTGCATGTTGCTGATGAAAAATCTGATAATGGTGAGAGTGACAAAAGACTGTGTAGCCTTGAGATTTACAATGTGAAAACTAACAATAGCGAAGCAATATGGCTTACACCAGAAGTGAATGACAAATTAATTAAAATAGATTTGGACACTGGCTCAGCTGTTTCAGTTATTCAACAAGATGAGTTTGAACTGCATTTCAAAGATACTGAACTGAAACCTGCAGATATCCAGTTAAGAACTTGTGCTGGAGAAAAGATAACTTCTGTAGGAATAACATTTGTAACAATGAAATACAACAAACTACAAGCCACCTTGGGCTTCATTGTGGCAGAAACAGGAGGGTCAGAATTGTGGAGTCATGATTGGCTGAGACAACTACAACTTGATTGAAGATCCATCCATAACTTGCATGCCACATCCCCTGCAATAAAGTCACCTGAAAGTGAATTAAGAAAGGTTCTGGATGATGTCACAGCAGTGTTCCAGGATGGCACTGGAAAACGTGAACATATGGGTAAATTAGTGCCAAAACGTTGCATCCAAGTTTTGCTAAGCCTTTATACCATCCATGATAAAGTAGCCAGTGAGCTAGATTGCACAGAGGCTGAAGGAATTCTTTCCAAGATTGAGTGGAGCCCATGGGCAATGCCAGTGGTCCAAGAAGAATGGGTCTGTCAGGATCTGTGATGATCTTAAGGTTCCTATCAACCTAGTACAAAAAATAGATGAATACCCTTAGGTTAGAGGTTATCTTTGCAAACTTTTCTGGGGGGAAGCACTTCAGCAAAGTGGACTTAGCTGGCGCCTAACTACAGATGGAATTCCAAATGTTTCTCACCATTAACACTCACAAAGGGCTTTCTCACTGCAATACGCTTATATTTAGAGTAGCAACTACACTTGCTTTCTGTCGGAAAGCTATGGACAGGTGCTGCAAGGCTGCCCAGGACTCAGTGTTACCTACATGACTTCATTTTTACAAGTAAGTATGACAAGGAACATCTCCAAAACCTCAAGACAGTGTTAAAAAGATGAGAAGATTATGGACTCAGAGCACAATGCAACAAGTGTGAATCCTTTAAGCATCACTTACTGTGGTCACACTATTGGTGCACAAGGATCGTGTGAAAGTGTGCTGAGAAAATTCAAGCAGTGGTGGATGCCCCAAGGCAAAAGGATGTGTCACAGTTGAGGTCCTTTTCAGGATTTTCAATTACAATGACAGGTTCTTGCCAAACCTGGCTACTGTGCTCCACCACTTGAACTCATTACTGCAGATCAGGAAGACATGCCAATGGACAATACAGTATGAGATGGCTCTCAAGAAGGTAAAGTAAGTGGTGATATCAGACACTGTACTCACACATTATGATTCACATCATCCAGTGAAACTTGCCTGTGACACCTCACCTTATGGTACAGATGCAGTCATGTCATTTGTTATGAACGATAGAAGTAAACGTCCGATAGCTTTTGCATCATGTTTCCTTACCACTGCAGATGAAGATTATGCACAGATTGTCAGAGAGTTCATGAGACTGGTTTGAGGTGTAAAACATTTTCACCAGTATTTTTAATGGGAGAGACTTCGCCCTCTTTACTGATCATCAACCACTAGTGTTCACTTTCAATCCACGGGAGGTTGTTCCACTAACAGCAGCAGCACAAATGCAGAGATCAGTTCTGGTTCTCAGAGGACACAATTACAAGATTGAATTCAAGAGGACAACTAAACATGGAAATGCTGATGGATTGTCCCGTTTACTGTTAGAAAAGGAATTACCGGAAAAATCTACAAAAAAAAGATACCTCTCTTAATGTATTCTCTCTGATGCAAATTGAAAGTTTCCTTATTAATCCAAAGGGAAACCAGAAAAAATCCCACACTGTCTCAGATTTACATGGCAACCCAAAATGGTTTGAATGTGAATGAGAAATTTCAATTCCCCTCATTTTTCCCAGTGCCAAGATGGACTTACCCTTGATGGAGGTTGCGTTGTGTGGGAATTGAGAGTTGTTGTACAACTGAAGCTGACAGCTAAAGTGTTGTACGAGCTACATGCCAGTCATCTAGGTGTGCTTAAAATGAAAGTGTTGTCTCGAAGCTTGGTGACTTAGTGGCCCGGGATAGATCAGCAGATTGAGCTGACCTGTATGGCATGCCAACACATCCAGAAGATTCCAAGAGCAGTGCCCCTCCATCCCTGGGAATGGCCTGCATTGCCCTGGCAGGACAGTCATGTAGATTTTGCCAAACCATTCAAGGGGATAGATTTCTTGGTAGTAGTGGATGCAGCTAAAAAGTGGCCAGAAGTGGTCCCAATAGCCTCACACCCTGTTGAAGCCTCTTCGTAATAACTGAAGTTCCAGAGCATTTCGTCAGTGACAATAGACCACAGTTTGTGGGGGATCAGGTTCAGTCGTTCCAGAAAATGCATGGAATAAGACATATCACGTCTACACCATACCACCCAGCTACAAATGGTTTGGTGGAAAGGTTTGTCCCAATTCTAAAGAACGCACTGCAAGCAATCTCAGCAGAAGACACTACACCAACACTGAATCAGAAGCTGGCCAATTTCTCCTTGTATATCGCAATGCCGCACACTCCACAACCAACTACTCACCAGCTACGCTGTTCCTGGGTCATCTCTTACGCTCATGCTTGGATCCCGTCACACCCAATCTCAGAAGGAGTTTGCAGGACAAACAGCTGAGGCAAATTAAAGGCTCCTCAAGCAAAGAGGTTCGATATGTCACTCCTGGGCAAGCAGTCCTGGGGAAGGACTACAGCGGTGATCAAAATTACTGTAGGTACTCGGAAAGATTAAGGACAGAACTGGACCACTCTCTGACACAGTGGAGATTGCATCTGACATCACCTGCAGACAATACTTTGATCAGTTGAAGAGAGCAGAGTCAATTGTTAGAAGTGCCCATGAGTTGTTAGAATGATTTCCTGCAGTGCAGAGTCAACTTCTACAACCACCACAGAGGAGGCCGCAGAACCTGAGGATGTTTCACAGACACAAGTCTCACCTCCCAAGCAGGGGGAGCCCCCCCACCTTGTTAGGAAAGATCATATCCCACAAGAGACTCTGCCCTGGATAGCTGTATATAGTATTTGTATTATATAATATGCTGTGTATATAGTTGAGATGCATTCTGTATTGAGCTGGAGTTTCTAGCTAAGCAGGGAGGAGTGTTATGTATTTAATATTTCAGTATTATCTGAGTAATCTTGTATATAGTTTGACTAGGCATTCTTGTTCATTTACATGTAAAATGACGTGAATTTCAGACAACATCACACTGCCATATGATGCATTCACACTTTGCTTAAAGTAAACTCGAAGTTAGACTCTCATTGAATGTTTTGGAGTTACAAAGCATAAAAATTACAATAAGAAACTTATATAAAAATGAACAAGAGAAAATCTGTAGATACGGGAAATCTAAGCAATCCTGCTAAAGGGTTTCGGCCTGAAATGTCAACTGTGCTCTTTTCCTAGATGCTGCCTGGCCTGCTAAGTTCCTCCAGCATTCTGTATGTGTTGCTCTATATTAAAAATAAGTTGAGCAAAAAGAGAGCAAAATAATTATGTAGAGTCATGGGTTCATTGCTAGTTCAGAAATCTGATGGCAGAGTGGAAGAAGCTGTTCTTAAAACATCGAGTGCGTGTCTTCAGGCTCCTGTACCCCTCCCTGATGGTAGCAATGAGAAGAGGGCAGGCCCTGGGTGGGGTGGGGTGGGATGGGGGGTCTTTAATGATGGATGCCACTTTCTTGAAGATATCTTTAGAGATTACTATCTACTACCCAGGTTTAGGTTCTTTAAATAGGTCAGGACCTCCCACACTCACACCTGATTGTCATCCCATTGATTGAAACACCTGACTAATTTCCCCTTTAAATGAACTGATAATCCTAGGGGTTCACATACTACTTCCAACAAATACATATAATACTGGATCATTTTTCTCAATAAATAAATGAACAAGTATAATGTTTTTGTGTTATTTATTTAATTGGGTTCTCTTTATCTAGTGTTAGGACGCGTGAAGATCTGATCACATTTTGGGACATATTTATGCAGAAATAGAGAAAATACTAAAGAGCTCACAAACTTTCTAGCACCACCATTGCATCTTTATTTGAAGATAAGTTGGGTGAAGTTTTGTAGATATGATTTGATGTAATGCCATTGGACTGAAATTGCTTAAAGAGGCAGCACCTTACGGCAGATTCATGTGTTATCAGTACATATCCACTCGCAGATTGTAAAAAAAATTCCTTATTGATCCAATTTCATTTATATGCTTGGTAAGTCTTTTGCCGGGGTGGCTGAGGTTAAAAGTGTTGAATGACCATCAGACAAATACAGCAGGCAGCCTGGGGAGGCATCCAACCCTACTGGATCACTCTAGCACTCTGTACTGGGAGAGAACTTCAATAAACTGGTCTCTGTACCACGGGAGGGTGGGGAGGTAAGTGCGTACGGTGGTCCAGGTATGAAGGGATTGCACCTGCTGCTGAACAACTCTGGTATGATAAATGGCTTGTTGCCCCATTTTGAAATAGGTCCAACATTCCCCCCGACTCATGACAGCAACAGATGCAATGTAACAGGATTAAAATGAACAAAAATCAAATAAATAAGCTGATTTCTGCCAAGCATGAAGCGAGGGGATAGAGTTAAGGGAAACTCAGCAGAAATGTATATTGGGTCATTTGCTCATTTACACTCTCAGACAGAGTCCAATTTACCCCCAGTGAGTTGTTCTGGCACAAATCTGGATCAGGATGCTTGAAGGAAGATAGGATCACTATTTTTATAAACCGTTTCAAACTCTCCCTATCATTCTGCATTCATAAAACTCATTAGTACCTGCATATAACTTGTCAGTGAATTAATCATTCTCTATATTTAGAGATTGTAAAATCCTGCTGTGTGTTATTTTTCTGCAGAAGGTCTTGCTCAATGTCTGACTGCTTTAACACTGGGGTGGATGTATCAAAGAACCCTCTCCAAAGGAAGGGGCAACTCTCAGACACTCTCTGCCAGGGTATAAACTGATGACGTTTACAAACCCAGTGACATTAAGCAGCTTACAAGAGCTCGGTAGGGATTCTCTCCTCTCTTGGCCACCCCCACTCAACCTAGTTGCTGAGTAGTTTCAGAATTATGCACACGGCTGGCTATCGATATAAAAATAGCACGCTGCCTCTCCGTACCAATGATAATGATTAGTGATCCTGTGTCGCCCAAGGGATGAGCTGCTGAGAAATAGACAAGGTGTCTTTCAAAGTTAGCACTGCGATTCTGCAAGAGCGCTGCATCGTTTTGGAGAGGAATGAGCAAATGGAATGACCTTGACATCTGTTATACGCCATCCTTTCTCTCGGGATAATTACCGGGGAACGGATGGTTACTGTTTCATTGCAATTTTTCAAGGACAGAAGCGTGGGAATTGATGTCAGCAATGTAAACCTTAATAATATGATTTGAACAGGAACACTGACAATGCGAAGATGCTCCTCTTCTATTGCTTGCAATGGATGCCATTGAATGTGTGCAGGGCTGTCCAGTGGTGACTGTTGCTGACCTGAGGGATTGAAGATCATGGCTATGATATGGGAAGCGGGAAGCGGGGAACTGTTTGGTAAATTGTCAGAAGGTTCAAAGGTTCTGAGGTTCATTTTATTGTCCAAGTATGTACGCAGAATAAATCCCTGAGATTCGTCTTCTCCAGATAGCCATGAAATACAGAAAAGCCATGGAAGTCGTTCAGGCCCGCCCCCTGTATGAAAAAGAAAAAAGAAACAAAACTCAAAAACACCAAACCCCACACCTCTCCCTCGCACAGAAACTAACAGATTGCCCACCCGGACATGAACACGGAAACTAACAGATTGCCCACCCGGACACGAACACGGAAACTAACAGATTGCCCACCCGGACACGGACACGAACACGGAAACTAACAGATTGCCCGCCCGGACACGAACACAGAAACTAACAGATTGCCCACCCGGACACAAACACGGAAACTAACAGATTGCCCGCCCGGACGCGAACACGGAAACTAACAGATTGCCCGCCTGGACACGAACACGGAAACTAACAGATTGCCCGCCCGGACACTAACACAGCAACTAAAAAGCATCAAACCCCCTAACTGCCAAGTAACTCCCACACAACAGCGGCAATAACATCAAACACATAAGCCCTCCCTCACCCAAAAAGTAACATACCGCCCACCCACCAATTGGCGACAAGAAAGAAAACACAGAAAAACTGAAGGAGACCAGTATAAACTAGTCTACACCGATAATCACATCTGTCTCAGAATTTCTGCAACATCTTCCGTCAGCATCGGGGAGAGCGGCAGATTGAGCTCAGTCCTTCCGTGGGCCTTCATCCACCGAGAAGCGGCCTCCCGTGGGGAGCGACCTCTGGCCTGGAGGCCGGAATTGTCATTAGAATTGCCAGAAGCACAACACAGATTAATGACAAAGCAACATACACAAAGTGCTGGAGGGTCTCAGCCCGAAACATTGACTATACTCTTTTCCATAGCTACTGTCTGGTCTGCTCAGTTCCTCCAGCATTTCGTGTGTAAAATGCTGGAGGAACTCAGCAGGTCAGGCAGCATCTATGGAAATGAATAAATAGTCAAGTGTTTCGGACTGAGATCCTTCATCAGGACTGAGAAGGAAGGGGGAAGGTACCAGAATAAAAAGGTAGGGGTAGGAGAAGCAGGCCAGCTGGAAAGTGATAGGTAAAGCCAGGTGGGTGGGAGAGGAAGGAATCTGATAGGAAAGGAGAGTGGACCATAGGAGAAAGAGAAGGAGGAGGGGACCAGGGCGAAGTAATAGGCAGGTAGGAAGAGGTAAAAGGTCAGAGTGAGGAATAGAGGAAGGGGGAAGGAAATTTGTTTACCGGAAAGCAAAATCAATGTTAATGCAATCAGGTTGGAGGCTACCTAGATGGAACATAAGATGTTGCTCCTCCACCCTGACCACGGCTTCATCTCGGCACAAGAGGAGACCATGGCTCAACGTGTCAGAATGGGAATGGAATCAGAATTAACATTTTTGGCCGCTGGGAAGTTCCACTTGCGGCTGATGGAGTGAAGGTGCTCGACAAACCAATCCCCCAAATTTTGATGGGCTTCACCAATATGGAGGAGGCCGCATCAGAAGCACTGGACCCAACAGGTGACCTCAGCAGGTTCGCAGGTGAAGTGCTGCCTCACCTGGGAGAACTGCCTGGGGCCCTGAATGGAGGTGAGGGAGGAGGTGTATGGGCAGGTGTAGCACTTAGGCCACTTGTAAGGATAAATGCCAGGAGGGAGATTAGTGGGGAAGGACTAGTGGACAAAGGAACTGTGGAGGCAGTGATCCCTGTGGAATGCAGAACTGGAGAGGAGGTAATGATTTATTTAGTAGTAGGATCTCTTTGGAGGTGGCGGAAGTTGCGGAGGATAATGTGTTGGAAGTGGAGGCTGATAGGGTTGTAGGTAAGGGCAAGAGGAACTGTATCACCATTGAGGTGGCAAGGAGATGAGGTGAGTCCTGACAATTATGGTGATTTGCTAGGTGGGAGTTAGCTGTATGGCAATGAACTTATAGAGGAGCTGAGGGAGAGTTGCACAACCATTAGTACCCACTTCAATGTAGCTGATCTCTTACAGATATAGCAAAGCAGCAATGAAATTAAATTAAATCCTAATGGACTGTGTGTCCTTAATGGAGAGAACTCTATAAGCTGGGCGTAGGAACTACACCGGTTACAGAAGTAAAAAGGACTTCTAAAGCATATTTATTCACTGATTACTGCAGACCAAAACAGAAATGCTTTCTTTACAAGCTGCTTTATATAGAACATAGAAATTTACAGGACAGTACAGGCCCTTCGGCCCACAATGTTGTGCTGACCTTGTAATTTACTCTAGAAACTGCCTAGAGTTACCCTACCACGTAGCCCTTTATTTTTCTAAGCTCCATGTACCTATCTAAGAGTCTCTTAAAAGACCCTATCGTATCCACCTGCAGTGCATTCCACGGACCCACCACACTTTTTTCACAAAGGAAGTAATTCCCTGTTTATTTTCTACCACCCTTGTTGCTTCCAAAGTTAATAGTTCCGGTCCCACCAAGTGTACGTTTTCATCAATGGGATCCTCACGAGTAGTTTGCCTTCTGCCCCAGGCCTCAGACTGACGTGACTATTTGAGGTAAACTCCGAGGGAGGTCAGGGGTGGCCAGTCACATAGAGTGGCGGACAGAAAAGGACCCTTCACTCTGCCCAACCCATCCCGTACAACCATGATGACTTGTACAGTAGGTATTTAGGTTCTCACTCAATCAGGAAGATACGTGAACCCACAAAGAAACAAAAAAAAAGAAAATCCAGTTTAATTTGCGGGCCAAAAGATCAGAAAAATCACTGAACAATCGCCTTGACTGATTGACACCATCTGCAGTAGTTCTACAAGTTAGTATTTAACATGGACTCGGTAAAGAGTTGTGCTGTGTTACTGTGGAGCTTGTTACGAAAACCCCGTAACCAGGTAACTTACCAGCAAAGATAGATGGATCAGCTGAGTCGGATGCTACTATTTTCAAACGTTTTATTCAATAAGGGCACAAACGTATGGTTAATACAAAACATTCAAATCGTCAAAACTCAATCTAAAACACCGGTGTAACCATAATCAATCAGAAATAAGCTCTTTCGTTGTCTAGGGTATATAATACTGAGTCCAATTGGAAATATAAAGAGTCACTCTGAAGTCTGCAGGCTTTTGGTTTCACGTGTTGGAGAGAGAGAGATAAACGGAAAAACTTGCCCGAAATATCCGTGGAATCAGGGGAGCGATCTTCCCCGTTGTTAGTTAAAAGCGATCTTCCGTTGGTTCCAGCCACAAACCCCGCATTCGGAATTTAACGCACGTGGCTTATTTCAAAATGGCTTCCCGTTCCCACGGGAAGCGTTATCGTGCTTCTTGGTGTCTCCTTGGTGCGTCTGAGGGTCGTCCTCTTTCAGACCCTTCTTTATACTGCCTCACGGGATCTCAGGTGTCAATCAGGTTGCAGGTGATACAATCTCTCTCTCAACCAGCCCACTTTGCCCGAGGGCTTTACAATGTCCCTGCGAGTTGGCACGTCTGCAGTTCCCAGGTGTCTCCTGAGAACAATGCCACAGTCACCAGCTTTTGTCCCAGTGGAATGTCTTTCCATTTCCTGTGTCCATTCAGCCTGTCTCTCTCTCTCTCTTTTGGGTCATTGACCCCCCTTTTCTAGGGCTCTTGCAATTCTCACAAAGGAGGGGGCTGGTATCATAACAAGCTTCACCTTTGCTGTACCGTGTCCTTTGACAATCGCCAATGGTGTTGTGACTCTCCCCAGCAACTCTGGGCACAAACAGAGTACCAGCATTGCTGTTGCTGTTACAATTGAGCGTGTGATTTATGCACACGTGTGCTAAGTGGAAGGATTCCAAGACCTGCTCAACTACTGGTGCCAAGGGAAGTCTGGTGCTGTCTCTCATTCCCATTCCTAACAAGCCTCACTGACCTCCAGCTCTGATAAAGCAGCGTAAGGGATTTGGTCTTTAGTATGATAAACTGGGTGTTTCCTGTGCAAACAAGCTGGAAGAACGGGGTGATTACATTTAAAACAACTGATGGGTCTTCAATTGCTCCAACTTTGATGGTCCTATTGGGCATTCTTTGATGCCAGAGCTGAGAACTGAACAGAAAGGGCAGGCACCAGCACGATGATAATCCCCCTGTGAAGGTTGTGTATATTCAATCATTTATTATCTTTCACACATCAGATTCCTACCACAAAGTAATGACACATTGTTAATAATTCATTTGCATCCCTGGAGGAGACTCTCCAAAGCAAGAGTTTGCAGGCGTGTTGCTAGGGAGTTGCTAAGGAGTTGCCTAGGCAGGTTGTGAGGTAGAAAATGGCAGAACCCGTTGCTGTGGACACTGATGGATGTTTTGTGCAAGCAGGAAGGAAACAACAAAATTAGCTAAAAAGGGCAGATATACTGTCATCTTCTGCCACCTCGAGGGAAAATATAATTTAATTGTCTTCACAGCGACAGTAGCTTCCTTTAATTGGAATGTAACCTGCACATTGCCTCCTCAGGGTTTCACATTGAATCTGATTTTATTCTGCCTGCATTGATGAAAGTGCAATGTACTACTTGCATTGAAGGTGTAAACAAGAAACTGATCTGTGAGTGAGATGGAATAAGATTTCCTCACTTGATTCAAGTGTTTCTGCTTAGTCTTCATTTTGACACAACTCCTCAAATCAGTGAGGGAGATCTCCTCATGCCACGGCTGATAACGTCAGAGATCAGCCTCTGTGCAGGGCGGCACACGCTGTGTCACTCTGGCTGCCATGCCGCTGCAGACAGCTTGCACTCAGGGTCTTGCTCTGGCCCAGGAGATCCTACAGAGGTAGGGGTTAGAGTGTGAGCTGTGTGTGCCCTCACACCCACACAACCATCTGCAATATCCTGCCTCTGCACCAGACTACAGCCTCTTCTGTAAATCTTCCAGTTCTCAGCTCTAACACCTTCGATCATTTCACAGCCCTCATCCCTTTAAAATAGACTGAAATATGACGTTACTGAGAACTTGCAGCCATAACTGGCAGTAACCATATCATTTCCAAAGGGGCACAGAAACAGGCTCTTCACCCCTTCACACTATCAAGCACACACTTACACGATCTTTTTGTAAATGAAACATTCTGCTTTGTTTCCCACTCTACTGTGCACTGCGGCAGTTTACAGTGGCCATTTAGCCAACCAGCACACCTTTGGGCTGCGCAGTGAAGCCAGAGCATTCGGAGGAAGCCCACAAAGGACTGTGTGCAAACTCCACAGAGACAGCAGCAGCCATCAGGATCGAGCCCAGGCCTCTGCTCACAGTTTTCATCTGGAGGGGTTCCACTCTGCTGGTTTGCGTTGCGGGTTAGGGTTGGAGTTTGTGCAAATGACGGAAAGTAACTTGACATGACCTGGCTGCAATAACAAGACAGGGAGACTGGGCAGAGAGAGTGCTCATATTACAATGTAGCTAATATTGATATTGGTATTGCCTACCAGGGAATCCAGATTTAGTAAATAAAATAACTGCGATCAGCTGCATGGACCATTATGCACATCGGTGTGATACTTGATCGCTTTTCCGCCATCTAATTCTATGTCATTATGGTGTTGAGTGCAGGGTATGTTTTAAGTGATCATCATTACGTGCCAACTGCATGGAGTAAGCCTGCTGATTACAAGGCCAAAATTATCATTTCACGTTGAACGGAGTATATCATCTCTGCTGGGAAGGAGGCTTTCGCAGTGCTTATTGACCCAGAGACCTGTGGCCCAGACACTCCCCACGCTATGAGTTGCAACTGAAACTGAATTAAAAACCAAAGTAAGGCGACTTGTCTCTCTTCTCTCAGCAAGTGCACGACAGTTTCACTGCAGTTACAATCAGCAAATTTGCCCTTTTTGCTGCCCATTGATCTCATACATGAATTTCTAAGGAATATGATCAACCCAGGACAGGCCATTTCCTCCACCAAGTCCCAGACCATCTCTTCAAATTTGAACTCTTACATTTTCCCAATGCAATGAATGGTGGGTTGTTGAAAAGGCTGACAAATCAACCTTGTGTATTTATGTTACACATAGGGCATGTACTATACCGTACACACAACACACACAAAATGCTGGTGGAACACAGCAGGCCAGGCAGCATCCAGAAGGAGAAGCACTGTCAACGTTTCGGGCCGAGACCCTTCCAGTCCCTTCCAGGAAGGGTCTCGGCCCGAAACATCGACAGTGCTTCTCCTTATAGATGCTGCCTGGCCTGCTGTGTTCCACCAGCATTTTGTGTGTGTGTTGTTTGAATTTCCAGCATCTGCAGATTTCCTCGTCTTTGCACTATACCGTACACATCGTCTTTCCACTCCATAATATCTGTCCCTTATCTCCCTATTAGGTTGTGTTCAGTTCTTTTTGCATGTATCCTCCAATGTGTACAGTACTCTCAGGTATGGGTCTGCTTCCATCATCAAGGACCCCCAGTATCCAGGCCATGCTCCCTTCTCACTACTACCATTGGGCAGGAAGTACAGGAGCCTTAGGTCCCACACCATCAAACAAAGTTTACCCTTCAGCTGTCAGTATTCTTAACCAGTGTGAATAACTGCAGTTACTGCAACTCTGATTCCACAACCTACAGTCTCACTTTCAAGGACTCTACAACTCATGTTCTCACTATTATCTATATATACATTATAAATATCAAAATAATTACTGTAGTGAAAGGAGATTTAATAGTTAGAGGAGAAAACAGGAGATTCTGTAGATGTGGAAGAGACACCCAGATGATATATTGCCTCCCAAGTTCCAGGGTCAGGGACTACTCAGATTGGGTCCACAGCATTCTTAAGAGCAGAACATCTTAGTGCCAACAACATAGGAAGGAAAAGGGATGAGGTCCTGAAGAGTGAATATAGGGAGCTAGCTAGGAAGATAAACTGTAGGACTTCATAATCTGTGCATTGTGCCTGTGCCACACGCCAGTGATGGTAAGAATCGGATGATATGATAGGTAAATGGGTGGCTGAGGAATTGGTGCAGAGGTCAGAGTTTCACATTTGTGGATCGTTGGGATCTCCTCTGGGGAAGATATGACCTGTGCAAAAGGGACGGGTTAGACCTGAACTCAAGGGGGACCAATATCCTTGCAAGTAGGTTTGCAAAAGCCGTTGGGGAGGATTGAAACTAGGTTGGCAGGGGAAACCAGGGTGATCAATCAGAGGATGGAGCAATAGGTATAAAAGTAGATGCAACATGTAGAGAGAGAGTGGGGGTAGGATAGGCAGTGGAGGGGCATAAATGCCATCAGATGGATGGGATGAAATGTGCCTATTTTAATGCAAAAAGTATCAGGAACAGAAGTGATGAATTCAGAGCATGGGTCACTACTTGAAACTATGACCTTCTGGCCATTACTGAGATTTGGTTGTCACAAGGCCGGGAACAGCTGCTAGAATAGATGATTCAGAAGAGACAAGGAGGGAGGTAAAAGGGGTGGGAGAGTGACACTGTTAATCAGGGATAGTATCACAGCTGCAGAAAGGAAGGACATCATGGAGGGATCATCTACTGAGTCAGTGTGGGTGGAAGTCAGAAACTGGAAGAGAGCAATCACTCTATTGGGAGTATTCTAAAGACCCACCGATATCAACTGGGCAGCAGATCAGGAAAGGTGTAAAAATAACAGGGTTATTTCAGGGAGACTTCAACTTCCCTAATATTGATTGACACCTCCTTAGTGAAAAAGGTTTAGACAGGGCAGAATTTATTGGGGGTGTCCAAGAAGGATTCCAGACACAATACATAGACAGGTCGACCAGAGAAGAGGCCATATTGGATCTATTACTAGGCAATGAATCTGGTCAGATGACAGATCTTTTATGAGTGAGCATTTCAAAGACCGTGACCACAGCTACTTAATCTTTAAAATAGCCTTGGATAAGGATAGGAGCAGGTGGAATGGGAAAACATTTAACTAGGGAGGGAGAATTATGATGCTATTAGGCAGGAATTTGGGAGTGTAAATTTGGAACGAATGTACTCGGGGAAATGCACAACAAAAATGTGGAGTTCGTTTAGGGAGCACTAACATGGAATTCTGGATAGTTTTGTATTATTGAAGCAGGTAGGGTGAAGGAACCATGGTCGACAAGAGATGTGCAATATCTAGTCAAGAGGAAGAATAGTTAAGGTTTAAGAAGAGAGAATCAGACAGGTTTGTTGAGTGCTATAAGGTAACCAGAAGGAAGTTTAAGAATGGAGCTAGTAGAGCTAGAAAGGAACATGAAGAGAACTTGGATTAGGATTAAGGAAACTAAAAGGTGTTCTTCAAGTATATGAAGAACATCAGGATAACTAGAATGATCAGAGATAAAAGTGGAAATAAATGCCTGGAGGTAGAGGAGGTGGGGAGGTCCTGAATGAATACTTTATTTCAGTATTCACCAGTGGGAGGGACCTTGATGGATGTGAGGACTGCAGGCTGATATGCTGGAACACATTGACATTAAAAAAAAAGATGTACTGGAACCTTTGAAAAATGTTAGGATAAGTAAGTCCTTGGGGCTGAAGAAGATATACCCCAGGTTACCATTACAGCTGAAAGGTGACTTGATAGAGATGTGCAAGATGAATAGAGGCATAGACTGAGTGGACAGCTAGAGACTTTTTTCCAGGGTGGAAATGGCTAAAACAAGGGGGCATATTTTTAGGTGGCTGAAGGAAAATGAAGGGGGGATGTCGGAGTTAAGCTTTTCACGCCGATAGTAGTGGGTGTGTGGAACCTCCTTCCGGAGGCAGATACATTAGGGACATTTAAGAGACTCTTAGATCGGAACACAGATGAAAGAAAAATGGAGGACTATGTGGGAGGAAAGCTTAAAATGATCTTGGAGGTTAAAAGGTCGGCACAACATCATCAGTAGAAGGGCCTGTGCTGTGCTGTAATATTCTATGTGTATGCTCACTCTTTTTTATTGGGGGGAGGGAGTTTTTAGTACACTCAGCCACAACCCCCTGCCCTAACAAAGTGCACTACTGTTAATAAATTAATAAATCAACATTGCAGCAACAGCAATTAGTGACAGAAATGTTTTTCACGATGTTCAACTGGACCAATGCCAACATTTAAAATATCTCCAAGCAGAACCATATACTTAAAGTATTATTAAGAACTAACACACTCTGCTGTGCAAGCAAACGTTATATAGATCTCCACATCTGATAAATACTACAAAACACCTTGCAAAGAGTGTCAGCTGGGAGTGATATTCTACACTCTCATCAGGTGTTAGGTTTACTTGGTGTGGTCCTGGAGATCAGACGAGAGTTTGGTACTTAATTTAGATTTGGAATGCTTGTGGCCATTCAAAGTTTGTGCCAGGAAAAATGTCAGTGGTGTTAAAGTGTTGGTTAAAATGCATTGAAACGTGACTTCAGTCTGTCAGGAAGTCATTTATTTAGAGATAACCGTGCCCTTTTGGGCCAACGAGCTACACTGCCCAGCAACCCACCTATTTAACCCTAGCCTAATCACAGGACAATTTACAATGACCAATTAACCTACTAACCAATTCGCCTTTGGACTGTGGGAGGAAACCAGAGCATCCAGAGGAAACCCATGTGATTCACAGGGTGAATGTACAAACTCTTTACAGATGGTGCCGTGCCGAAATTGAACTTTGAACTCTGGAGTACGCTAAATCGTAATAGCATCACGTTAGCTGTCACACTACTGTGGCATCATAGGAGGGTTTCTTGGCTTAGTGTCCAGGATTCATGAAATGAGGGGACAGTGAGTCAAAGATGTCAGGTGTCCATACCGAGACATTTCTACTACGAGCAGCTCACTCTGCTGTTGGTGAAGTGTGTCCTGCATATTACTTCATTCCAAGGTGTATTTTCTTTCCATTTGTGTCCTTTGCTTTTACATTCTTAGCAGCAAAAAGAACAGAAGTAGCTCCAATCACTTGCCAGCTTCTTGCAGCCACAGAAGTCAGGACAACCATATCTCCTTCATTAACAAAAAGGCTCAGCAGAAGATGTACTTTCTGCAGCTGTTAGTAAAATTCCATCTTCCCCAGAACATACTGGTGCAATTCTACGCTGCTGGCGTAGAGAACATCCTCACATCAGCCGGTACTCTCTGCTTTGGTGCAGCATCCACTCACAGTGTACGAAAACCACAATGAACTGTCAGGTCGGCTGAAAAGCCCATTAGCTGCGTCTACCATCACTGCTGGACTTGTCTGCATCTAGGGCAAAGAAGTGGGCAGAGAAACCATTGTGCACACTACCACCCAGCAAACTGGCATTTTCAAGAACCTTCTGGAAAGACCCGTAGGGCTATTAAAACAAAAACTTCACACCATCTTAAAAGTTTCTTCCCCCAGGCAGTTAATCCAATCAAGTTAGCCCTCATCCCTCACAATCTATTATCCACATCGCTCACTGCACTGTAAACTCTTTAATCCACTTTTTATAGTGCTGTTTGCAATGTAAATACAATGCCTGATGGAATTTATGTATTCATGCACATTTCATTCATATCCATACTTCAACATATAAGTTTATTTTTATATAATTCTTTACTCTTATAATTGTGGAATGTTGTTTTTTTTCATGTCACACCAACACACCTCAGCAAATTCCTAATACATGTAAGAAGTGTATATGGTGAATAAAGTTAACCCTTGATCCCAACTTATTAAACTAAATCCCGTCGATTTAAATGCCTCCTTTAGAGTAATGGTTTGACAAACATCCACCTCCCCCCCCCCCCCCCCCCCCCCCGATTGTACAATTTTTCATGACCTGCAGAATTCCCTTTCAGAGATGCCTTTTTGGAATTTGATGCATTCTGGCTGAATTCCTAGTATTGAGGGCTGTTGTGATTACTGAAACGATTATCCTAAAAGGCATTCACAAGCACCTCATCACACTTCGTATTCAATACAAGTGTTTACAAAGCAGCAATTGATGGCTTATAAATAATTTCCTAAATTGTTATTTTGATCCCTGGTTAACATGTCGGCCTATTGGTCAGAGAAAGGCAGCCGTTTTATTTGTTTTTTCTGTAAGCATTGCAAAGAAAGCAATGATATTGTTGACTCTCATCACCTTGATGCTGTGCACATTGGAATGTGTAGTACACAGTTTTCCACTTATCCATCTACTTGGGTTATACAAGGCTGCACCTGGAATATTGTGTACAGTTTTGGTTACCCTGAGGTAGGAAGGATGTCATTAAGCTTGAAGGAGTCAAAAGAAGTTTTTATGAGAATAGTGCCAGGACTGGGCAGGCTAGGATTTTATTTCTTGCTACATTGGCGACTGAGGGATGGCCTTACAGAGGTAGATAAAATCTGAGGGACGTAGATAGGGCGAACACACAGGGTAAGGGAATTAAAAGCTAGAGGATAAAGGTTGAAGGTGAGCAGGGAAAGAACTAAACGGATCAGGGGGGTAACTTCTTCATGTGGAGTGGGGGCAGGGGCAGAATGAGCTGCCAGAACTGGTTGAAACAGGTACAATAATGCAATTTAAAATATTCATGGAGAAGAGCATGGATAGGAGAGGTTTAGAGCAAAGCAGGAGGCCCACCCTGGGGCTCACAGACCCCTTGGTTAATGGTAGTGGTCTGTGGCATTGAAAAAAGAGTTTGGGAACCCCTGGTTTAGAGGGATTTGGACCAGGGAAATGGGACTAGTTTAGATGGACTTCTTCATTGGCATGGATACTGAGGATCTGTAGTAACGAAGGTGCAATTGTCTTGTCCGGTGTTGTGTGACCGGCGTTCGAGAGGTATAAGGGAAGTGTTGTCTGATGATGTCACCAAGCAGGGGAAAACCGAGAATGTACAAGGGGCCGATTATCAATGTGAAATGGGAAGTTGAATTTGCAATTTGTTTCCAAAAACTAACTGTATATTGTAAACAATTCTTACACATTATTTGCTAAAATAACACTGACATGTCCCCCTCTGTCACTTTTACCTCCATCGCCCACTTCCTCTCTCACTGTGCACTCCTGTCATCCATCTCTCTCACTTATTCAAGGCAGCTGGGCCGCTGTTCACCCCAGTGTGGATCCCAAGATTATGCACGTGGAAATAAGTGGAGCAGATTGGCCTCGTGCACAGGAAGGGAAAACAACTCAAAAGTGGGTCACTGCCATTGCAGTGCAGACCCTGAAACATCTGTACGATTAAAGAATGTCTGCTCCCATAACATGGCCATGCAGCCATTAGCACAACACTTCACAGCAGCCTGTTGTAAAATCAGGGTTAGGGTTCAATTCCCGCCGCTACAGACAACCGGTTTGTACATTCTCCCCTTATCACCTGTGAGTGCTCCATCTTCCTTCCATATCGCACAGACGTACGGTTTGGGGGTTAGTAAATTGTCAGCATGCTAGGTTTATTTATTCATTTATTTGGTGGAGTTAGCCCATCGAGGAATGCCAGCCCAGAAACTGCCGACAACCCCGATTCCCCCTAACCTAATCACAGGATAATTTACAATAATCAATTAGAGGAAGATGGAGGACCCAGAGAAAACTCACCCATTCCACATGGAGGACACAACAGAGACATTGGAATTGAATTCAGAACCGGGTAAGGCCCCGAACTGTAATAGCGTCACACTAACCACTACACTACCATGGCAACCATGATTTGACACGAAACAACACATTTCACTGTATGTTTCACTTTCCAGTGACAAATAAAGCTCATCTTTAGGAGTGATCTTTAATCTCTCTTCCCTCCACCATACGGTGCAGAAAACCTGTCATTTTTATAAATCTTTTTCAAAGGAATCGCCATTGCTTTCCGATATTCTCGAGCTCTGTAACCCTCCCAGCAAGATCAATTAACTGGAATGTTTCACTATGCCCTGGATAGCTGAAGGCTTCCATCATTTCGCTGCTAGAATTCAATTATTTCCAAATGAGATTGAACGATTATCGATCCCCTTTCTACTCCAGATTCCCACAGGAGGGCTCACTTTTTCATAGTGTGAAGGATTTCCCTGTCCTCCTGTGGACTTACTTTGCTCTGTTGCTGGTGCCAGTTGTTCTGCTGAGGTGACAAAGTTGGCTTTTTTGCCCCAGCAAATGGGTACATCACTAATTCCAAATCCAAACTCGTAGAACAAATCATGAAAATGGAACTTCCTCGCATGAAGAAAATAATGCCACTGTTGAGAGGGCTAAAGCCAGCCTGTGTGGTTCACAGGTGACTGGTGCTCCTCTCCCACTGATGGGGGGGTGAGAGGGAACATTTGACGAATTTGTTTGTCTGTAGGAGCTTGAGAATGAAGGGTGTGTGGGGCAGGGTGGGGGTTGACAAGAGGAGGTAGTCAAATTGTGCAGGGGTCTCCTTGGGTAAAGCCATGGCCTACTTCTAGATCGTCCCCATGACCATAGGTGTCTCCAAGGCTCTATCCTCCTGGAGCAATAGCAGCTCCATACAGGGAGGGTTTTGAGGGCAGTAATTAGCCATTAATGGAGCCATTTGGTCTTTAATTATACAAGATGGTATTTTGCATACAGAAGCAATAACATGGGAGATCACTTTAAATTCCTGGAGTTCCATACTTTCAGCGAAGGTGGCCAAAGTCATAACTCACAAGCTTCTGATCCACTTTCCCTGAAGCATTTAAAGTGAGCTGTGTGTATTGATGATACCGACAGTCGGTGTGGGATGAAACCTGCGTTCGGATGAACCACTGCACCAGGTGCTTGAAGCCATTCCCCAACTGGCAGGGTATCAACAGGAAGTGTGAGCGAACACTTCCAAACAAATGCAGGCTCCTTTCTGATCAGCAGTTTATGGACAAGTTGATGCTAAGGCCAAACCTTTTCTGCATTGGAGAGGGCAAAGCTGAGGCCAGCTTAATTAATTTCTGCATGGACAATGAACACTTCCTCAGTATTCATCCCCTCTCTTTTGATACTGATAATTTAGTTTATTTTTTATGCATTTATTGTAATTTATAGTTTTTATTGTTATGCATTGCAATGTACTGCTGCTGCAGAACAACGGATTTCCCAACATGATTAAGAAACGGTAGAAACTCGAGCCAGAGATCGGTGCACCGGTGGCACGGCACTCTCACAGGTTCGACCCTGACTTCAGGCTCTCTCTGAGTGAAGGCTTCACGTTCCCTGTGAACGTGTCTCCTGGGTGCTCCAACTTACCTCACATCCCAAGATTGTGCTGTTTGGCTAATTGGCTACTGTAGGAAATGCCTTTTTTAATGTAGGTAATGTAAAAACAAGCAAAGGGGAAAATGATAGACGAGAAAGAAAGAGAAAGTTGCAGGAAATGTGCTGGAGGGGATGAGATTGCTCCCTGTATAGGCTGGACAGTGTCCTATCCATCGGTAAGTACCAGTCTCCACATTGTCCATACCACTGTGGGAGAACGTTTCAGTACCAGAGAGGGCTTCACCTGTCACTTGCCAACAAGCAAAATAAAGAGGGAGATGTTAAAGGCAGGCACTTGCCTAGGTAGAGCATAGAAGGACGTGGACCTCATGTGGGCAACTAGGATTAGTGTAGATAGCTGCATTGGTTGGCATTGATGTGATGGGCTGAAGGGCCTGTTTTTGTACTGTACAGTTCTGTGACTCCATGACAGAAGGAGCAAAATCTGACAGCCTGAGCCAATGGATGTGGAGGATAGAGAGGGCAACGTCTGGTATAGGCAGATCCAATGGATGTGGAGGATAGAGAGGGCAACGTCTGGTATCGGCAGATCCAATGGATGTGGAGGATAGAGAGGGCAACGTCTGGTATCGGCAGATCCAATGGATGTGGAGGATAGAGAGGGCAACGTCTGGTATCGGCAGATCCAATGGATGTGGAGGATAGAGAGGGCAACGTCTGGTATCGGCAGATCCAATGGATGTGGAGGATAGAGAGGGCAACGTCTGGTATCGGCAGATCCAATGGATGTGGAGGATAGAGAGGGCAACGTCTGGTATCGGCAGATCCAATGGATGTGGAGGATAGAGAGGGCAACGTCTGGTATCGGCAGATCCAATGGATGTGGAGGATAGAGAGGGCAACGTCTGGTATCGGCAGATCCAATGGATGTGGAGGATAGAGAGGGCAACGTCTGGTATCGGCAGATCCAATGGATGTGGAGGATAGAGAGGGCAACGTCTGGTATCGGCAGATCCAATGGATGTGGAGGATAGAGAGGGCAACGTCTGGTATCGGCAGATCCAATGGATGTGGAGGATAGAGAGGGCAATGTCTGGTATCGGCAGATCCAATGGATGTGGAGGATAGAGAGGGCAACGTCTGGTATCGGCAGATCCAATGGATGTGGAGGATAGAGAGGGCAACGTCTGGTATCGGCAGATCCAATGGATGTGGAGGATAGAGAGGGCAACGTCTGGTATAGGCAGATCCAATGGATGTGGAGGATAGAGAGGGCAACGTCTGGTATCGGCAGATCCAATGGATTTGGAGGATAGAGAGGGCAACGTCTGGTATAGGCAGATCCAATGGATGTGGAGGATAGAGAGGGCAACGTCTGGTATCGGCAGATCCAATAGGCAGAGCCAGATCAAAGATAATCCTCACAGGGTGTACGTTCGAAGCCAATCTAACTGCCCGTAAATTCTCTTGTGTGGTCCAGCCCATGGTGGGAAAGAGAGCCTGTAATGGTTGGAGTCACAGCATGCTAGCTGACTGTCTGAATCCGATACTGCATTAAATTCAGTTGTACAGTAACTAACAGAATCCTTTTGTGTCGTGAAAAGGCATCTGGATCGTCACAATGACACTCTCAGTCAACAGCCGTGATCCAACACATCAGTGTGTGCTTTAGCACAGCTGTAAGTGACTCGGGGAGTTACCAGGCATTAACCGTCCTCGTGGCAAGTATTCCTTTGACTCATCTGTGAGGTTTTCACAGATTCACTTGACTGAGCCATGAATCATTAGGTAATCAAATGAGATTAAACCACTTTTGATAACTCCTTTTTTGTCTAATTCATTTACTCATTTGGATGGTTAGTTGGTTCAGCTTGCTGGTAAGAGGAGGTGGACTCTTTTAGCTCTGTTTAATATTTTGTAATGGGATAATTTGTTTTTTTGTTAAATTTATTTATTGGGATAGAAGAATACATTGTGGATTTATGCCGTTGTGATAGAAGATTAATTGGTGTCATTCACAACCTCTGGCTGCCCAAACTGTTTTATAGACACTGTAGTGAATTCACTAATGGAGGGAATACAGCCACCATTTTAGCACAGCTCTTTCTCATAACGACGAAGCTATCTGTGGGGAATAAACGGTCGATGATTCGAGCCAAGACCCTTCATCGGGACTCGGTCCACAACGTCGACTGTTTATTCCCCTCCATAGACGCGGTCTGACCTGCTGAGTTCTTCCAGCATTTTGTGTGTGTTACTCTGAATTTACAGCACACTTCTTGCATTTACCAGGCTATCTGCTCTTGGGATAAATAGAAAGGTATGGAGAGCTTCCACGTACTTCTTTCAAACAGTGTATGGGACCTCTCGCTTCACCCAAGAGAGCAGCAGGGGGCTTGGTTTCATGTCTTACCCTAAAGACACTGCCCTGAATAATGGGTGTATATGACTGTAGCTTCTTGTCATCCAAGACGTGAGAATGCGGCTTGAAAGCACAACTGGGGGTGCTGTCAACTAAGTCATGGCACAGATTTCTGAATTATTCAGAGCAACATTTCACTGAATTATTGACTTATTTCCACATGTATTGTGCATTAGATTAACATTTATTTCAATAGACTGTTCTCTATGTGATTTACTGGAAGCAATATCATATCTTGGGGTAGGGGGGTGGGGGGATTCCTCACAGTCGCTATGAAACCATGAAACAATTGTAGTCATTCTCACGGAGTATGTTTCAGTATGTTGTTGAGTGTACATGATTGAATAGAATTGTATCTGGTTTTCCTCACATGTGGTATTGATGGATTTAATACAACTATGTCATGTGTAATTCAATACTCTCAATAATTCCATTTAATATCAGAGAATCTATACATTATACAACCTGAAATTCTTGTTCTTCACAAACATCCACAAAAACAAAAGTGCCCAAAGAATGAGTGACAGTAAAAAAAGTTAGGACCCCAAAGACTCCCCCAGTCCCCCCCCCCACGCACAAGCAGAGGCAAAGCAACGACCTGACCCTCCCCTACCAATGAGAGAAAGAAAGAGAGATTGCGATTCACATATTGAACTGCCCAGGCAAGCCCCCCTTCCTCAGTTTGAAGACCTTTAGTTCCATTTGAGGAGCCACGTCTGCACTTTGGTTGAGAATGCCTCAGATCTCAATGAACTGACAGGATATGTTCCCCCATGTATCCCCTGGCAACCCTGTCCTCACCATGTCAGGACGTCTATCTCTCCCCACCCTGTCTGCATCTTAGCACCAGCTTGATTCCTTTTGCTTTCCCAGTTCTGATACCCGTTAACTTTGTTTCATTCTCTTCTAATGAGGAGAATGACTTGATGGCTACTTACTGTTTTTATTTTGAGAAGATTTGCAGTTGGTATGGAGATTTATTAGAAGCTGTAGATCTCCAATTCAATTGGCCCAGAGAGCTATTGGAACTCATTAAGGGACAAAGGGATGTGGTATGGACGTGCAGGATCTTGAGTGTAATGAAAGTAGAAAACCGCAGGAGGGGAGATATGCTGATAGTGAAATGTTTCTTCAAAATAATTGTGTTTTCCCTGTTTGTAATCATGCCACACTGGGCTCTGTAAAGAACAAGACAAGAAAATATTGAATAAAGAGGAGAAAATTACATAAAAATTGAAAAAGGGAAAACAAAAAGGTGATAATGAAGCCCATAAGTTGCTTTCTTTTCCTTGAAAGCACCAGTGCTTGTCTTCCGTCGCTGATCATCTGACATTGCAATGATGCAAAGAGCAAATGGGATCAGAATGAATGGGGTAAATGGGAGAAAAATATTCTTGGACAATCTGTTGGAAAAATTGCTGAGTGATTTGCTATTTTATGGGTCACTTTGAAGCTCTTAGTGAGCTAGGAAGGTGATGACCTCATTGAGTGTACTCACCATTTTGTACATGTACACAAGTGGCTGAAGACTGAAAATGTTCTGCTCAAAACCAAGGCCATAATCACTTAAACACATAATTTAACTGAGGAGTATTTCGTGGGTGAGGAAATTTATCAGCACAGTGAGTGAGGTGAAGATAAAATATAAGTTCCAAACAGATATAGAATTGTGGTCGCAGTTTAAGTACTCAGGTGTAGATTGCTGAGGGAAATTGATAAGTTGCTCACATGTAGATCAGAGTCTTGGAGAACTGGTTTAGGTACTGACAAAGATGACTGCTCTTCCCAAGCATATCATGAAAACCAGCCTCCCCCTCCATGGACTCTTATCTACACTTCTCACTGCTTCAGTAAAGCAGCCAACATAATGAAAGACTGCCCCCACCCACTCCAGACATTCACTTTTGCCCCCCCTCCACTGGGAAAAAGATACAAAAGCCTGAAAGCACATACCACCAGGTTGAAGGACAGCTTCAATGATACTGCTTTAAGACTATTGAAAGGTTCCCCTGGTATAAGATGGTCTGTTGACCCACCTCATTATGGCCTCGCACCTTATTGTCTGCCCACACGGCAGTGTCACTGTAAATGCAGCACTTTATTCTGCTTTCTGCCTTTGAAGATCTGAGGCTTTATTTTTTAAGGATGTGGATGCCAGTGGAAAGAAAGCAATTTTAATTGCTTCTCCTTGACTGCCCTCTGAGGTGATAGTGCTGAACCACCTAGTCACAGAATCATAGTGCACTATAGCACAGAGACAGGCACTTTGGCCCATCTATTGCTGCTGAACTGATATCCCTCCTTGAACTATTACAGTGTCTAAGGTGGCGGGATTCCACAGTGCTGCTGGGGTCAGGATCTATACTCAGTAACAAAGAATGAATTGAGTATTAAACCATGACAATTTGATTGCAACATGACTTTTAAAAAATTAAACATCATTGAATAACCAGACCCCTATTCACAAAGGTTATCTCTTTGTAGCACATTTTATTACCGGGGTGAAGATTTTATCAATATTCTTTGCCAATGGTTTGCGGCAAGGATGAAAAACGATCATATTGCTGCTTTTGGACTTTACTTGTTGGAGATTGGCACAGCAGTGTGGGCTGAAGGGTCTGTACTGTGTTGTAGGAATCATTTTTATGCTGGACTTTATTGGATGTTCCTTGGTTATGATGTGGGGTTACACGTTCTTGGGCAAGATAATGATGTCTATTGAAAGGCAGATTTAAACAGATGGATCTGTGGAATAAGCAGGGTTTTTTTTCAACATTATATGTTCCAATTGGCATCTTACCAGTTACAAGGTATTAAAAATGTCTACAAATAACCACACAGACAGATGTGTCCAGCTCACAAGTTGCTATTGTAGCTGACGCCCAGGTGTAGGTCATAATTGTTGGGGTACGGTACTGCTGCTCCAGTTTGCAATGACGAGCCTCATTACAGGAGCCCAAATGGCGCACACAGTGTATTGCCTTGCTCTGACATACTTGGCTGAGAAGCCAGATTAACGAGTGGTTGACAGAGTTCAGACACCAGCCTTTTCGATAATAATGTTAAAACGAACTGGAAGATTAATATGCATTCAGGCTATTTCAAGACATTTTTAATGGAGCTGACTAGACAGTGGTTAAAGGCAGCCCAAGGTAGTCATAACCAAAACATGGCCCCATTTTTAATGAATGGAGCCTTCAATACACTGCAGTGGGCTGTAATCACTGGCCCTGTAGAGTTGCATGGTGCCTGATGGTGTAATGACAGGCAAAATCAGAACCTGGAGAGAAAAGTAACTATTGAGAAAGTTCTGTAACTGTGTAGAGTGCTTTACAGCTCAATTGCGAGTTGTAGTTATTGTGGTGACGTAGGAAGTATAATTGTCATTTACACAGAAGAGGATGTGCAAACGGGAATCTGATAATGTGCAGGCAATGGTGCCACTAAATATGCAGATAATGATGTGGCTCTAGCCGTGAGAGAATCAGCGTCAGATTTATGATCACTGTATACTGCATGTCATGACAATCGTCGTTTTCCAGCAGCAGTACAGCATAATACTATATATTATAAGAAATATATATAATTAAAAATGTATTGCCAAAGAGAACAAAATTAGTCAGGTAATGTTCCTGAGTTCATGGTCTTTTCTGAAACCTGATGGTGGAGGGGAAGAAGCTGTTCATAAAACGTGGGATGTGTGTCTTCAGGCTCCTGTCTGATGGTCGAAATCAGAAGAGAGCATGTCCTTGTTGGTGGATTGTCAGACATCACCTTTTTGAAGGCATCCTTATGGTGGGGAGGCAAGTGCCCATGATGAAGCTGGCTGAGTTTACAACCCGCTGCAGCTTTTTCCAATCCTGTGCAGTGGTCCCAGTGAGATTCTCTCCAGCACACCTGGGAAATCCTTTAATGCGTTCACCAGTAGACCAGTAGTGACACTGATAGGCTCTCCGTGCCACTCAAGACTTCCTTTGTGATGGGAGAAGTGACAGCAGGAGCCTAGTTCATGCAGAAAGTGCCACCATCTAGATATTGTGTTCCCCTTATCCATGTCTGCTCAACAGGTTAAAAAATCAACATTGATTGAAAAGAAAAGCAGCTAGTCAGTCAGGAGCAGTTCTGGGTCACGTGACTCTAAAATTAACATGGACAGGATCAGGACTGATCCCAGCCTACCACCTTCTCCTTGCTGTGGAATGCCCTGACGATTTGTTCTTGGCTTTTCGCTCTGAGAAAGGGAGGTGGATGATGATCATTTTCAGCTTGACTGATCATGTTAATAAGCACATATCTCATGTGGCCAATCAGCTATTTAGCCCTTATGCTGAAGCACTATTAAATTAGTATTTCATTCTCCCACTTATTGGGCCCTGAATCATTGGATCATTTTGTTTTCAGTAGAAATCCCTTTGTTTTTCCCATGGGTAACATTTTCCATAAGCTCTCTTCTCCTGGTCTTTTGCTGCTAGGAGATGGGCAATTGTCATGGCAACAAACCTTCCAAGATGCCTGGTGTCTCCCTGATTGGTGCATCTGTGCTGTGCAGCTTTCAGGTTAATTTATATTATACTTTGAAATACAAAGACATGGTCTGATGTGCTGGTTAATGTTTCTATGATTGTTAGGAAGGTGATTTACAGGAGGCCAATAACGGCAGAAATTCTATATTTTCACCTCCTTCTACATGGCAAATCTTCAGGCTGTTGAGAGGAACTCCATGTCGATGGCTCAGCCTAGAACAGGCAGTGGATATTTCTACTCAGTTCTATGCAGCTCCGTGTGTCCTGAAGATTAAACCCCTCATCCTGGTAGCGTCTGTTTTTGCAGAGAGGCACGGACTTCTGTGCTGAGATCAGGGCGGGGGGTGAGGGGGTGGTGTTTGAATGGCGTTGGTCAGGGTTAGAGGTGGGCAGCCAGTTGAACAGAGAAGACAGGATGGGGAGTGTGGAGTGGGTTTGGGGTTCCTGTCCTGGGGAGGCAAGTGAGGAGTATTGGGGAACTGTGCAGGAGTTTGGGTCAGAACTGGGAACAAGTGCACTTTTCCATGTTGGGGAAGTTGTTCTGGCTCCATTTGGCTTTGGATTTGGGAAGTGTTGACCTGAATTGACCATGAGTTCATGAAGTTTCTGTTCCTGACAATACTTGAGATTGGCATGTACAGACTAGTCAGATTTGGAACTAGATCTATCCCAGGCTGATTGGATAGATCAGCCAGAGGTCCATGAGCCAGTAATCAACGGAGGATCAGAGGTGGAGAGGGTCAGTAACTTTAAATTCCTGGGTGTCACTATCTCAGAGGACCTGTCATATAAATATAGTTGTGAAGAAATCACAACAGCGCCTCTGCTTCCTCATGAGTCTACGGAGATTCAGCATGCCAGCGAAACCTTGGCAAACTTCTGCAGACGTGTGGTGGAAAGTGTGCTGACTGGCTGCATTACAGCCTGGTACGGGGACAGCAATGCCTTTGTGCAGAAAGTGCTACAAAAGATAGTGGATTCGGCCCAGTACATCATGGGTAAAACCCTCCCAACCATTGAGCACACTGACGTGAAATGTTGCCGTAGAAAACTATCCATCATCAAAGATCCTCACCACCCAGGCTGTGTTCTTTCCTCACTGGTGTCATCAGGTAGGAGGTACAGGTGCCTCAGGACCCACACTACCAGGTTCAAGAACAGTTACTACCCCTCAACATCAGGCTCTTTAATGAAAGAACTCTCATTTAAGGACTCTTTTTTATGGTGTTATTTCATGCTCGTTATTTATTGATATTTATTTATTATCTGCATTTGCACAGTTTGTTTACCGTATACAGTTCCCGATGTTTACAGATCCTGTTTCTGGTTACCGTTCTACAGATTTGCCCGCAGAAAAAGAATCTCAGAGTGACTTGTATGTACTCTAACGCTAAATTTTACTTAGAATTTTGAACCTTATTCAGGTCACTTTCTCTGTGCCATTTCAGCATCACTCCCCTCTTCTGAATCATGCCAACGTAAGTTGGCTCACCCACCCTCTCTCAGACTCACTGCTCCCCGTTCAGGTGGAGTCATTGGGTTTGTGATAGGGCCCATAGGGTCATTAGGACCTTGCAGGGGTCAGGGTGAGTGAGATTTGCTGTGCTGGGTCAGGCTGGTGGGATGTCCTGTCTTGCATCAGGTCAAGAAGGTTCCTGTCTGGGGCAAGGACATTGGAGTCTGTCTGCTACTGAGGCAAAGGAAGTTGGGGTGGTGGTGTCCCGTCCATCAGTTGATAGATTTACTTGGAATGTTGAGCTGTTGGGAGGAGCTGTCAGCTAGTCCCAGTCCCAGGAGTGAGCCCTGAGCCTCGTGAATGAGACAGCACGCTGGTCACATCTTTTCCCCAGTATGAAAGTGTCAAATTCCACAGAGCGTAGATTTAAGGTGAGGTAGGGAAAGCTTTGAGGAGAGTTATGAGGTAAGTTTCTTCACAGAGAGAGTGGTAGTTGCCTGGGACACACTGCCAGGAGTGGTGGAAGCAGGTATGAGAGTGATGTTTACGAGGCATTGAAACAGCAGGAAACAGAGGTGCATGGACAAGCAGATGGGGTTAGTTTAATTTGCCATTGTGTTCTGCACAGACATCATGGGCATCATGTCTTACTGCCTGCTGGATCACCAAGGCCCTGTTCCAGCTCCCCGGCTTCAGGGTGTGTTGCAAGAATACAAACAGTGTAGGGGCAAGATGTGTGTGGGTAGCTGGGAAGAACTGTTGAATGGAAAGAGATAGGTGATCTCTTGGATACACAAGAGAAGGTTTACCCCAGGAAATAGGGACAGGAGTAGGCCAATCAGTCCTTCAAACCTGTTCAATATGATCATGGCAAATGTACTCAGTTCCTCTTTTGTGCCAGTTTCCAATAGCCCTCATTGCTCAATCTCGTAAAAAAAATTATCTATCTCCACTTTTAATACTTGATAATAATCTTCCCTTCACAACTCTCTGGGGCAGAGGATTCCAAAAAGAAAATTCTGTGCACTTCTTTTGAAGTGACCAGCCCCTTATAACCGTGTCCCTCTGGTGAGAACATCTCAACACCTACCCCACCATGCATCCTCAAAATCTTTTCTGTCTCAAGAATGTCACCCCACATTCTTGTAAACTCCAAAGAACACAACCCTCAGCTGCTTTAGCCTCTGTTGAGAGGACAACCAGGCACAAGTATCCAGATGAAGGGTCTCAACCCAAAATGTTGACTGTTCATTTCCCTCCGCCTGACCTGCTGAGTTCATACCACCATAAGAACAACAGTGAGCAGGGGATTTTCCTTTGGAGGGCTGTAGAGATGCAACTGTTCCGCCAGTGAATGGTACAAATCCTCTTATCTATGTCATAATGAAAATGGTAGGCCAATCAACCCCTCAAGCCTGCCCCACCATGAGACACAGGAGCAGAATTAGACCATTCGGTCAGTCCAGTCTTCTCCACCATTTCCTCATGGCCGACTTATTATCCCTCTCAAGTACATTCTCCTGCCTTCTCCTCGTACTAATCAAGAACCTGTCAACCTCCACTTTAAATGTACCCAATGATTGTCCTCATCAGCCGACTATGGCAATGAATTCCACAGATTCACCGCCCTCTGCTAATTAAATTCCTCATCACCTCAGGTCTAAAGGGATACCCTCCAGCAGCTGTCTTTTTTTACACCTGGCACAGGTGTTCCCTGGTTTCCGATCTCCTTATTAGTAGTTTACATTAATTATAACAACAACACAAACAAAAGTAGTGGATTAATCTGTTTGGCTGCACTGATTAAACTTTGAGTGGGATGATTCTGACCTGTCCATTAAATGCTTCACAATACCATTCTTACTGGTAGATTCACTACTTGCTGCAGCTCGACAGCAGGGCGATTCGGGGAACGTGGTGCAGGTGCAGGTGGAAAAGCAACAAGTATGATACGAGGTTGCAGCAGTCTCTGGTTAAAGGGTCAACGGTAATACAGTGGGAATGAGCTCCTTCTCAGCAATGAGTTCAGCCACACGTTGCTAACCGCCCTCTCGGAGTTCCTGGGGCTCTCCGATCTGCATGTGGCAGCACTAATGCAAAGACATAGAACATAGAATAGAATACAGTGGACACAAGACCAGGCTTGTATTAGTGTACTCCAGAACCATTAGCTGTCAGCTTTGAAAGCTGCGTGTGAGACTTCTCAGTCATCAGACCTGCAGAGATCTATGGAAGGAGCAACCTATGCTGGTCACACTGATGCTGTGTGATGTGGAGGTGCTGTGCCTGTCCCATGGGATTTGCACCAACTCTCCCTCACTTGGCCAACTTTTAACAGGGATCTTCCAGTTCCATTTGTGCAGTGCATAGTGCAGTCATCAATGCATTCTGCCCTGCTGCAGTCCAGGGCTGTGTGTGGCCTTTCACTGGGTTGCTACTGTGCCTAGGGACAGTGATAGCCTGATAGAATTCAGACACATGCACACGAGTTGACGCAGACAGAATTAGATGAAATAGTCATTGTAAATTGTTCCCAATGTGAAGGTGAATGCTAAAAAGTTAAAAAGAAAATTTTAAAAGGGCAAGTTGTGGAGAGAATAAGATGGGATTGGTATAGTATTAATGGTCATTGTGAGCTTGATGGGCTGAAGGGCCCCATTTCTCTCTCTCTCTCTCACTCATACTCACACACACACACACACACAAACACACACACACACACACATCTGGTGCACTGAGACTAGTGTCACTAGTGTCAATACAACAGTCTTTATAGGTACTGGCTTACTGCCCATTATGCCACTGGGCAGCCATGAAGGTCCGCCATCTCTATTTGTACGTACCACCACACACAGATATAGAAGGATTCTTCATTGTTTTTCCATAACATTTTGATTAACCAGTCAGGGTTGTTAGCCCTGAGCTGAACCCCTGAATCTGGGTTAATCTGGCCTCTAGCCTTTGACCTATTCCACATGGGTGACCAAAAGCCAAAGCACAGGGCCCTGACTCCCGCACAAAAGCCTCCAAACCCAATGACAAGGTTGTGGTCTGCTTGGAGGAGTTTCTCAGAAAACCACTGCAAGGTGATCCAGTGATCCAGCAGGCAGTGAGAGTACATGTTTGGAGGCGGTGAGAACCAGATATGTCCTCCCTGCAGAATTGTTGTAGAAATCTTCATGCAGACTGTCAGCTCAGCCGTACAGCAGGGAAAGCACCAGCCTAGCCAAGGTTTACTGAATGACCTCTGCACTCATGGTGTGAGTGTTCATGCATACTTGCAGAGCACATCCTGTTGACCATCAGCCACATGGACCACATGGCTTTGCTATAGATGCACCAAGCCGGCTCCACGCCTAACCTAATAGACTGTACGGTTGGGTGCCCTTTCCACTGGGTCCCGCACTCTGGGTCTACCTCCGTGGCAGAGCAAGTGGGGAAAGGCCAGTACAGTGCTTAAATCTGCGAAGCCCATTCTCATGTACGCACTACTGTGGGTCCCGTGTGCACTGGAACTTTGCAATTCTTTTCGCCAATCGCAAACTGTTTTAATGCACTTTCCAGTACTGAAGGATTTCTGGGCCACTCTGCTTGGGGGTTTACTGGTAATGGCATCACTTGTGTAATGGATTGCGATGCATAGAAGCTGGCAGCGCGTGCCTGAGTCATGCTGAGCTGTGACAAGATTCTGCAATGAATTAGGGAATTAAAGAGAAAAGTTCCCGGCACTTTGTTCTTCCCTGTGTTCCCAGCTCTTCAATGATTAAATGACTATAGATATAGCCTCTTGTTAGTGCAAGGGACAGCAGCTATAAGCTCTTTTTCCTGCACATCCTGTCGTTAGTGCTGATTTTTGAACAATATTCTTCTCGTTTCCTTGTGTTATGCTCCAGATCCTAAAGGTCTTGCTGCTTACATGCATTTCCACAGCCAGCCACTAGGTGGGGCGAGAGTCACCACAGAGTGTTGACCTCTGTTGGGCAAGGGTGAGTGAGGACTGAGGTTGTGGAGAACTGGCTTGTGAGCAGGCTCATGGAGTTTGGGGAAAGTGCCATTGACAGATATTCTGCCACTGTACTCCTTGCTCTTTGTCTCCAACTTATAATGGATTGTTAAACTGTTAAGCGACATAACGCAGAGCTTCCAGCATGTTCAGAACCGGGACAACCTGGAGACATGAGGGACTGCAGATGCTCGAATCTAGAGCAAGGAGCAATCTGTTGGAGAAATCAATGGGGCAAACAGCATCTCTGAGGGGAAAGGACTCCAATAGAAAACTAGTCATCTGCATCTGCAATAAACATTCTTTCAATTCGGGACTTGCAGCCTCTACAAAACCCACTGATTTTACACATATGATTAACTTTTATTGCGGACAGTCTGTCCACATCTTTAAACTATGTGATTCTCTGAGCATTTCCCCTTCTTTTTCTTCCAAGACTAGGCTATAATCGTGCTGACACTGCCAGCTTCCATTACTTGCTGCAGTTTCTTTGTGAAACTGGCTACATGTTTAAAGAGGTTATCCCAATGTATTAGGTGGGCTTTGTCAGGTAGCGAGCAGAGGTTGACCTGGTGCCTGACTCCTTTTCATTCCATTTCCCCACATTTCAGTTCATAGGACTGTGGCCAAAACATAATAGACCATAAGGCCATAGGACAATAGGGAATTGAGGGTTTTGGGGAAAAGGCAGGTAGGTGGAGATGAGTCAATGGTCAGATCAGCCATGATCGTATTGAATGGCGGAGCAGGCTCAACGGGCCAGATGGCCGACTCCTGCTCCTATTTCTTATGTTCTTATGACATGGGAGCAGAATTAGGCCATTCGGCCCATCAAGTCTGCTCCACCCATTCCATCCTGGCTGATTTATTATCGCTCATAGCTCATTCTCCTGCCTTCTCCCCGTAACCTTTGATGCCCTTACTAATCAAGAATCTATCAACCTCCATTTTAAATATACCCAATGTCTTGGCCTCCACAGCCATGTGTGGCAAGGAATTCCACAGATTCACCACCCTCTGGCTAAAGAAACAATATTCAGAACATAAGAAATAAAACTAGGGGAGGCTAATCGGCTCCTCATGTGTCTTTCACCTTCCAGTAAAGTCAGGGCTGATTATCTACTGTACTAGCCCCATAAATATTTAACAATCTATTAGCCTCTTTGTTGAATGCATTCCACAACCCTCCTGGGTAGAGAATTCCAAAAATTAACTTCCCTTTGGGGGAAGAAATGTTTTCTGATACAGGTCCTGAATAATTAGCCCTCATTGTCAGGAAAATATCTTCCATGTTTTCAGTCAGTTGAGCTGTGCAAGAGTTTTGCAAGTTTTAAATTGACTTCCTCTCTCACCACGTTGAAACGGTGACCCCTGGTTGCAGAGAGCCCAGGAAGCTACACTGTGAAGCCCAGAGGAAAACAAACGGTGCACATTTCAAGAGGTCACCTCTCATTCTTGTGAACTCAGTCTGTTTAACTTTTCTTTGTTTGGCTAACAAGCCAGCTGAGGATTTACACAATCATGATCTGACTCAGAACAGATCTAAGGTACACTATGGAGCACCTCAGTCTGTTTGACTTTAGATAATAGCTTTACTTGGTGCCAGGTCATCTGAGAGCTTCAGGAAACTATTGTGATCTCTGTTAGTACCTTGTCGGGCAATTCCAGCCTCACTGGAATGCGATGGGACAGGTGCATGCTCACATAGCGTCATTCAAAGCATAGGTACTTCCGACTGCTTTGGTCAATTAATTATTACAGGAGCTGAGACAGGCAAGTTGTGCATGGGAAGCTCCCACAGATCCTTAAGTGACAATGTCGATGGTGATGTTTTGAGCAGCAGTGTTCACCGAGGCATCGGAAGAAGCCTGGCATGCTGATGTCATCGTGCATCCAGCTGGAGGGCCACTTTAGGTCCTGGGCTCAGTGAGACCCCATTAATCTTTGGTCTCGAAGGCAAGAGTGCCAGTACTGGCAAAGCACTGAGCGCTTGTTGTGGTGTTGCTGTCAATGGGTCAGAGGTTAGCTGTGGGCACAGCAGCTGGCTTTCAAACGGAGTTGCTGAGTGTGCATTGCATTAAGGGGCTTGTGCTCAGGCTGAGACAAGATCATGTATCATTGTGGTGCACCAGAGTGTGAAACTGATTGGATTTACGTATATTACCAAGCTGGCTGTTACATAAACCCCAGCATTGGATCCCGGACGAGGATGTGTAATGACCTTGCTCTCCTTCAAAGGTACCTTTTGCTTCCTGTTGCTTCATTTTATCGAGTGCTTGTGAAAAATCCCTCAGCGTCATTCTGAAAGTAAGGTTTGCCTGAAGCATAGATGGTCTGAAAGAGCTGTCAACTTTCGAGGAGCATTTGTGTCCGCAGACCCATGAAATCTGCACCTGTTTTTGGGCCTGTAGCTAATGGGTGGTCAGTGGGAGGAGGAAATTGGCAGGGGTAGAGGAAAGAGGGAAGGAATTGGAATTAATCCCAGGATAATGATCCTGTGAATGACAGGGTTAATGTATGTGGAGTGTTTGATGCCTCTGGGCCTGTACTCGCTAGACTTTAGAAGACTGAGGAGGGATCTCACTGAAACTTGTTGAATATTGAAAAGCCCAGATAGAGTGGACATGGAGAAGATGTTTTCTTATAGTGGGGGAGTGAATGATCAAGGGCAAAACCTCAGAAATGAAGGATCCCCCTTTAGAACAGAGATAAGGGGAATTTACTTAGCCAGGGAGTGGTGAATCTGTGGAATTCATTGCCACAGATGGCTGTGGAGGCCGAGTCATTGGGTATATTTAAAGTGGAGGATGATGGGTTTTTGAGTAAAAAGGGTGTCAAAGGTTACGGAGAGAAGGCAGAAGAATGGGGTTGAGAGGGATAACAAATGATCCATGGTGGAATCGTATAGGTCGAATGGCCTAATACTGCTCCCATGTCTTTTGGTCTGAGGGAGTGCAGCGATGAATTAAATGGTGGTAAGGAGGTGAACATCCAGAGATTTGCAGAATGATAAACGGCCACTCAGTACAAACTAGAAATCAGGATTCCAGTTAAATGGGGACGATGGCAGGTGGAAATGACGTTACCCACAAGGAGGAAGGGTGAATTATAAATAGTCTAAGCATCCTCATGGTCGGAGCAGGGTGGAGGATGATTTTTTTGGAGCTGGACAGGCCCATGGAGGAAGGGTGGCTCAATGCTGGAACTGTACCCAGTAAAGCTGAGACATGGAGTCATAGAGCACTACAGCACAGAAACAGGCCATTCAGCCCATCTATTCTATACTGACATCATTCTGGCTGGTTCCACCAACCCACACCTGGACCATAACCCTCCATACCTCTCCCATCCATGTACTCATCCAAACTTCTCTTCAATGTTGAAATCAAACCTGCTCCCACCACTTCCACTGGTAGCTCGTTCCACAGACTTTGAGTGAAGAAGTTATCCCTCATGTTATCCTTGAACATTTCACCTTTCACCCTTAACCCATGACCTCTAGTTCTAGTCTCACCTGACCTCAGTGGAAAAGGCCTGCTTGCATTTACTTTATCTACAGAAAAAACATAGAAACATAGAAAATAGGTGCAGGAGTAGGTCATTCGGCCCTTCGAGCCTGCACCGCCATTCAGTATGATCATGGCTCATCCAACTCAGAACCCTGTACCTGCTTTCTCTCCATACCCCCTGATTCCTTTAGCCACGAGGGCCATGTCTAACTCCCTCTTAAATATAGCCAATGCACTGGCCTCAACTGTTTCCTGTGGCAGAGAATTCCAGATTCACCACTGTCTGTATGAAGAAGTTTCCCCTCATCTCGGTCCTAAAAGGCTTCCCCTTTATCCTTACACTGTTCTGGACTCGTTCTGGACTTCCCCAACATCAGGAACAATCTTCCTGCATCTAAACACAAAGTGAACTGCAGATGCTGTGGTACAAATCAAGACGTACAAAAAAGCTGGATGAACTCAGCAGGTCGGGCAGCATCCATTGAAAGAAGCAGTCAACGTTTCGGGTCGAGACCCTTCGTCAGGACTAAAGAAGGAGGGGGCAGGGGCCCGATAAAGAAGGTGGGGAGAGGGTGGAAAACCAATCAGAGGAAAGATCAAGGGGTGGGGGAGGGGAAGCAGGGAGGGGATAGGCAGGAGAGGTGAAGAAGGAATCTAAGGGGAAAGCACTATGGATAGTAGAAGAAGGCAGAGTCATGAGAGGTGATAGGCAGCTAGAAGAGGAGACAGAGTAGAGGTGGGATGGGGGAAGGGAGAGGGAGGGAATATCAGGAAGTTGGAGAATTTGATGTTCATACCAAGGGGCTGGAGACTACCCAGACGGTATATGAGGTGTTGCTCCTCCAACTGAAGTTTGGCCTCATCATGGCAGTAGAGGAGGCCACGTATGGACATATCGAAATGGGAATGTGAAGCAGGTTGAAGTGAGTGGCAACCGGGAGATCCTGCCTGTTGTGGCGGACGGAGCGTAGGTGCTCAACGAAGTGGTCCCCCAATCTGCGTCGGGTCTCGCCGATGTAGAGGAGGCCGCACCGGGAGCACCGGATGCAATAGATTACCCCAACAGACTCACAAGTGAAGTGTTGCCTCACCTGGAAGGACTGTTTGGGGCCCTGAATGGTAGTACGAGATTAGGTGTAGGGACATGTGTAGCACTTACGCTTGCAGGGATAAGTGCCAGCTGGGAGATCTGAGGGGAGGGACGTGTGGACCAGGCAGTCGTGGAGGGAACGATCCTTGCGAAAAGCAGAAAGGGGTAGAGAGGGAAAGGTTCTCCAACTTCCGGTAATTCCCTCCCTCTCCCTTCCCCATCCCACCTCTACTCTGTCTCCTCTTCTAGCTGCCTATCACCTCTCATGACTCTGCCTTCTTCTACTACCCATTGTGCTTTCCCCTTAGATTCCTTCTTCACCTCTCCTGCCTATCCCCTCCCTGCTTCCCCTCCCCCACCCCTTGATCTTTCCTCTGATTGGTTTTCCACCCTCTCCCCACCTTCTTTATCGGGCCCTTGCCCCCTCCTTCTTTAGTCCTGACGAAGGGTTTCAACCCGAAACGTTGACTGCTTCTTTCCTGCATCTAGCCTGTCCAATCCCTTTAGAATTTTATATGTTTCAATAAGATCCCCCCCTCAATCTTCTAAATTCCAGAGAGTATAAGCCTAGTCGATCCAGTCTTTCTTCATATGAAAGTCCTGCCATCCCAGGAATCAATCTGGTGAACCTTCTTTGTACTCCCTCTATGGCAAGAATGTCTTTCCTCAGATTAGGGGACCAAAACTGCACACAGTACTCTAGGTGTGGTCTCACCAAGGCCTTGTACAACTGCAGTAGAACCTCCCTGCTCCTGTACTCGAATCCTTTTGCTATGAATGCCAACATACCATTGGCCTTTTTCACTGCCTGCTGTACCTGCATGCCCACTTTCAATGACTGGTGTACAATGACACCCAGGTCTCAATGCACCTCCCCTTTTCCTAATCGGCCACCATTCAGATAATAATCTGTTTTCCTGTTCTTGCCACCAAAGTGGATAACTTCACATTTATCCACATTAAATTGCATCTGCCATGAACTTGCCCACTCACCTAACCTATCCAAGTCACCCTGCATCCTCTTAGCATCCTCCTCACAGCTAACACTGCCACCCAGCTTTGTGTCATCCGCAAACTTGGAGATGCTGCATTTAATTTCCTCGCCTAAATCATTAATATATATTGTAAACAACTGGGGTCCCAGCACTGAGCCTTGCGGCACCCCACTAGTCACTGCCTCCATTCCGAAAAGGTCCCGTTTATTCCCACTCTTTGCTTCCTGTCTGCCAACCAATTCTCTATCCACATCAATACCATACCCCCAATACCGTGTGCTTTAAGTTTGCACACTAATCTCCTTTGTGGGACCTTGTCAAAAGCCTTTTGAAAATCCAAATATACCACATCCACTGGTTCTCCCCTATCCACTCTACTAGTTACATCCTCAAAAAATTCTATGAGATTCGTACTTTGTATCCTGCTGTCAAATCTTATCTCAGTCTCCTATGTTCCATGAAATGATGTCCTAACTTAATCAACCATTCCCTATAATTCATGTCCTCAATCCAATGTTAATTTTCTTTCTGGAAAAATAACTTCGGATTGCACAGCACTGAAAGAAACAGCATTATGTGCTTAAGATCCGAAGGATAAATAGGAATGGTGGTCATTCTTGCTGCATTGATTTTGTGCTAAAAATATCAATGTGTACTTAAAGTCTGCTCCCCTCATGACCAAGGTGTACCAAAACCCCCTGGATCACTAGCCCACAGCATTTTTTCTTCAAAGCCTTGACACGTGATCTTAGCTGACGGTAACTCTGACTTCCATGAAAAAATGCTGGAATTTTTCTCAATTTTGTTTCAATACGGGTGGGTGGACCTAATCCATTTGGAACAGCCTGCAAAGAGCCAGCAGTGTGAGAAGCTACCATTCATCACTGTGCTCTGCATTCTGTTCGGCTCCGTTTTCTATCCTTGCAGCCATTGTGCTATAACATTTTCCAATATGTCTGTTGTGCGATAGTTTGTCACACGTCTTTGGAAATTTTCTTGACAGCATTGATGGCATGAGTCTCCATTCTGTTACATCATGATTTTAGTCAGACTCATTGCTCTTTTGCAGAACCTTGCTGGCTCTCATCGATTATCCCGAACTATTCCAGCTCCTGATCAGTTTGCTGTGGCTTTCAAACAGCATGTGCTGATTCAGATGATATCTCCAGCACCATGCCATTGTCAAAGAACCATTGCAAAGTTGTAGTCAGAACCTCCCCTCCTTTCACCCTCACTTCACTTGGTAACACACACAAAATGCCGGCAGAATTCAGCAAGTCAGACATCATCTATGAAGGGGAACAAACAGATGATAATTTGGGCCGATACCCCTCATCAGGACTCAAACCTCCAGCATTTTGTGTGCATAACTCTGGATTTCCAACACCTGCACAGTCTCTTGTGTTTATGCTCCACTGGGTAATTTTGGATGCGTCCAGATATAGTCCATTGGCACAGCTAATGGGACTGCTGCCTCACATTGCCGGACACCCAGGTTCGATTCTGGCCTCTGGTTCAGAATGCTTGCAGTCTGCATGTTCTTCCTGAATCTGCATGCATCTTCCTCATGTGTTCGAGCTTCCTCCCACATGTGGGTTGGAAGGCTAATTAGCCATCATAAATCATCCCCTAGGTGAGTGGGGAGTTGGTGAGAATAGGGGAAGAATGAAATAGGGTTAATGTGGGTGATGGTCAGAGCAGAACCTGTGGCCTATCGGGACTGTTTCCATGCTGTGAAAAATTCAATGGCTTCTCATTCCTTGTACAGATTTCACACTCGTGCTCATTTTCCATGAATGTAGCTGCACCTTCCACGTTAATATAGCACCTTCAGTAAAAAGGTCTTGAATGGAGATTTGCCATCATTTGTACCTAGATGTCCATACTGTTACGATCCCACCACCTCTGACACTGGATAACCTTTGGAACGTATTCACAGTTTCGTTTATTTTTCTTGCCTAATTCTCAGTGACACATTACTGGGCTTCCTTTGGTACCTATTCCATAATGCAGCAGGTTTGGTCCTCCTGCTGTAATGATGTGCATATAACAGAACTGTGCAAGTATTAGCCAGGCTTTCTAAATATTTCATCATATCAATAATTTAATGACAAAATGCACAGGAGCCTCCTTGGTGGCCTGTACAGTGCATCACCAATGAGGGTTGGTTGCTGTGGTTACCACATTATCACGTGATGAAGAATAAGGGTGGAAGCAGGGATGGGTGTTTCCATAGTTACAATGAAAAAAACCTGGTTGATTATGTCTTAAAGAGATAACCCAAAAGCATCATTAATTCTTACTCATCCTAGTGATATGGTAGCAGAGTAGGTCACACATCATACCTCGACCAATATTAAAGAAAGCAGCCGGCCAAAATTCCAACACTTTCTATGCAGCAGAATGAAAAAATTGGCCGGTTTATCCTGCTGGGGTTCCATCTCTGTTAAGATTCCTTTCGACGTTGAACGTTCCTGATGACAAATACTGTATGTCATTTGTTTTTAAATACCTTTCAGTTTTAGCAAGCACTTATAGACTCACGGTCATTCATCATGGAAACAGCTCCTTCAGCCCAACATGTACAACCTGTTTGTTTGCCTGGTTTTTCCATAGAAAAGAGGCAGTTAATCCAGTATCATCCACAGGTGTATGGGGTGTCCAGGGAGTGGTCAAGGGGTTTGTCGAGTCCATTCTGGGGCAGCTCGCTCACCTTTGATCCCCCCGACACTTGTCTCTCTGCACGTGAGAGTGGCCACACCCCAGTTCACTGCTTTGACAGGTGAGAGTAGCGAATGGGCTCCACGCATGGTCAGCTCTGGCAGACTGGGCAGGTAAGGTATCCAATGGCATGGGAGGCAGTTCGCAATGCTTCGAGGAAGACAAAGGTCACGACGAGGCACAGAAGTGGTCGTGGTCATCCACTGCAAGCAAGGAAGAGCCCAGTTGTGACGACTGCTCGTATCACAGGACCTGGACTTCTGAGGTCGAGAGTGTGGAACGCCTCAGCACAATAGCTGACATCACTGGATATAATGGACGACCAAATCATCTCCAGTAATGTCTCATAACTACACCACCAGCAGTACTGCTTGACAGCATTACCGATGCTAGCTTGAATGGAGTCTTAGATCGTGGGTCCACGTTTGCCTCCAGCGTCAGAACACACCATCTAGTGGAGCACTTCAGTACTGTAGTGGGGAGGGAATCCAATCGCCCAGGCAGATCAATCCCAGGGTAGTTCACTCTGGTATAGCGAAGCTTCCTGGAATGGCAGGATTTTTATTTGAGAAGAAGTTGATTGGTGGTTTGATTGGAAGTTTGGGTAGGTACTGATGGGAGGGTTATGGAGTGCAATAGACCAGATCCAGTTGATGGGGCTAGGCACAATAATCGTTGGGCACAGACTAGATAATGCCAAAGAGTCTGTTTCTGTGCTGTAGTTCTCTCTATGACTAAGTTTCAGATCAGTAGACAATAGGTGCAGGAGTAGGCCATTCGACCCTTCGAGCCAGCACCGCCATTCAATGTGATCATGGCTGATCATCCACAATCAGTACCCCATTCCTGCCTTCTCCCCATATCCCTTGACTCTGCTATCTTTAAGAGCTCTATCTAACTCTCTCTTGAAAGCATCCAGAGAATTGGCCTCCACTGCCTTCTGAGGCAGAGCATTCCACAGATCCACAACTCTCTGGGTGAAAAAGTTTTTCCTGAACTCCGTTCTAAATGGCCTACCCCTTATTCTTAAACTGTGGCCTCTGGTTCTGGACTCCCCTAACATCAGGAACATGTTTCCTGCCTCTAGCATGTCCAATCCCTTAATAATTTTATATGTTTCAATCAGATCCCCTCTCAAGCTTCTAAATTCCAGTGTATACAAGCCCAGTCACTCCAATCTTTCAACATATGACAGTCCCACCATCCCGGGCATTAACCTTGTGAGCCTACACTGCACTCCCTCAATAGCAAGAATGTCCTTCCTCAAATTTGGAGACCAAAACTGAACACAATACTCCAGGTGTAGTCTCACCAGGGCCCTGTACAACTGCAGAAGGACCTCTTTGCTCCTATACTCAACTCCCCTTGTTATGGCCAACATGCCATTAGCTTTCTTCACTGCCTGCTGTACCTGCATGCTTACTTTCAGTGACTGATGAACAAGGACACCTAGATCTCATTGTACTTCCCCTTTTCCTAACTTGACACCATTCAGATAGTAATCTGCCTTCCTGTTCTTGCCACCAGAGTGGATAACCTCACACTTATCCACATTAAACTGCATCTCCATGCATCTGCCCACTCACCCAACCTGTCCAAGTCACCCTGCATTCTCCTAACAATCTCCTCATATTTCACACTGCCACCCAGCTTTGTGTCATCTGCAAATTTGCTTATGTTACTTTTAATCCCTTTATCTAAATCATTAATGTATATTGTAAATAGCTGGAAAGGATTTTAGGATTGAGGTGAAATTTCTTCCAAGGATGAAGAATTTTTGAAATTCTTTACCTTGCCGGCCTGGGACAGCTCAGTCAATAATTGCATCGAGACTGACAGATTTCTGGATATGAGAGGAATCAAGCACAGGAAAATAGTGTTGAACTAAATGATGTCATATTGAAAGGCACAGCAAGCTTGAGGGGCAGAGTGGCCTACTTCCACTCCTATTTTTGATGCTGAGGCTTTAGAAGACATTGGTCAGACCACATATGGAGTATTGTGAAGGATGTGTTGGCATAGGTTAGTTAGGAAGATTCAGTCACTAGGTATACATGGAGAGGTAGTAAATTGGATTAGACATTGTTTCAATGGAAGAAGCCAGAGAGTGGTAGTGGAGGATTGCTACTCTGAGTGGAGGCCTGTGACTAGTGGTGTGCCACAGGGATCAGTGCTGGGTCCATTGTTATTTGTCATCTATATCAATGATCTGGATGATAATGTGGCAAATTGGATCAGCAAATTTGCTGATGATACAAAGACTGGAGGTGTAGTGGACAGTGAGGAAGGTTTTCAAAGCTTGCAGAGGGATTTGGATCAGTTGGAGAAATGGGCTGAAAAATGGCAGATGGAGTTTAATGTGGACAAGTGTGAGGTATTGCACTTCGGAAGGTCAAACCAAGGTAGAACATACAAGGTAAATGGTAGGACACTGAGTAGTGCAGTAGAACAGAGGGATCTGGGAGTACAGATACATAATTCCCTAAAAGTGGCGTCACAGGTGGAAAGGGTCGTAAAGAGAGCTTTTGGTACATTGGCCTTTATAAATCAAAGTATTGAGTATAAGAGTTGGAATGTAATGGTGAGGTTGTATAAGACATTGGTGAGACCGAATTTGGAGTATTGTGTGCAGTTTTAGTCACCGAATAAAGTTTTAGTCACCGAAGGATGTTAATAAGGTTGAAAGAGTGCAGAGAAGGTTTACAAGGATGTTGCTGGGACTTGAGAAACTGAGTTACAGAGAAAGGTTGAATAGTTTAGGACTTTATTCCCTGGAGCGTAGGAGAATGAGGGGTGATTTGATAGAGGTGTATAAAATTATGATGGGTATAGATAGAGTGAATGCAAGCAGCTTTTTCCACTGAGGCTAGGGGAGAAAAAAACCAGAGGTCATGGGTTAAGGGTGAAGGGGGAGAAGTTTAAAGGGAACATTGGGGGGGCTTCTTCACGCAGAGAGTGGTGGGAGTGTGGAATGAGCTGCCAAATGAAGTGGTGAATGCGGGCTCACTTTTGACATTTAAGAAAAACTTGGACAGGTATATGGATGAGAGGGGTTTGGAGGGATATGGCCCGGGTGCAGGTCAGTGGGACTAGGCAGAAAATGGTTCGGTACAGCCAAGAAGGGCCAAAAGGCCTGTTTCTGTGCTGTAATGTTCTATGGTTCTATGGAGAAGGTCCAGAGAATATTCACAAGAGGGTTCATGAGAATGATCCCAGGAATGAAAGGGTTAATGCATTTGATGGCTCTGGGTCTGTACTTGCTAGAGCTTAGAAAAATGAGATGGGTTCCATTCGAAACCCTTAAAATACTGAAAGACCTAGATAAAGTGGATGGGAAGAGGATGTTTTCTATAGTTGTGGAGTCTAGGATCAGAGGACACAACCTCAGAATACAAGGATGTCCCTTTAGAACAGAGATGAGGAGGAATTGCTTTAGCCAAAGGGTGGTGAATCTGTGGAATTCATTGCCACAGATGGCTGTGGAGGCCACTTTGTTGGGCATATTTAAAATAGAGGTTGATTAGTCAGGGCATCAAAGAAGGCAAGAGAATGGAGTTGAGAGGTATAAAAGATCAACCATCTAAACTATCTCGATTTTATCCTAATATTAGTCCTCTTTGTGATAAATGCAAAAGTGGCGAGGCTTCTCTTAATCATATCTATTGGACCTGTCCTAGTCTAGAGAAATTTTGGAGAGATGTTTTTATAACCTTATCCTGTATTCTGAATCGCCACTTAGAACCTAACCCTTTAATTGCTCTGTTTGGTTTCTTGGGTGAGACAGATATACGCTTGAGTTAGACTAAATGTTGAATATTATCTTTTGCTTCTCTCCTGGCTAGACACCTAATTCTCCTTAGATGGAGAGATGTTGCCCCACCCACGCATGCTCAATGGCTTAATGATATCATGTCCTGTTTAGACCCTGAAAAAATTCATTATTCAATTCTTAATTCGGATATAAAGTTTCATAAGATCTGGGGACCTTTTATTGAGTATTTTCATAACTTTCCTTTTAATTAAGTGTTTTTTTAAAGTCCCTTGCTTTCAGCTTTTTTTTGGTAGTAGGCATTATTATCTTCTGTTTTCAATTGTATTTACAGTTTTGGGGGTTTGAATGTTCTGATTTATATTTTCTACATTTTGTTTTGGTTGGTCTGGAGTTTTTTTGTGGTGTTGGGGGTGGACACTAACTTTACACGACTTCAACTTGGGTGCTTTTTCAATTATTTTATTTTGTATTATATTACTATTGTATTTATTTATTTATACAATTTATTTATCTTGCACTGTACTAATTTCCTATTTTGTTTTTGGGGTTTTTTTTGTAGTGTTGTAGAAAATGCATTAAAAAATCAATTAAAAAAAAAGATCAGCCATGACGGAATGCAGGAGCAGACTTGATGAGTTGAATGGTCTAATTCTGCTCCTGTGTCTTATTGTCTTATGATTCTTTAGTCTCAGACCAATATCACTCAGATACACTACCGTATCAGTACCTCATTATCACTGAGCAAGCAAGCTGCCAAAACTCTCCAAGTCGCAGCAGTGAAATGCTTTGTTTTTTGAGGGGTCAATGACCAACAAAATCTGAGGATGCGCTGGGGGCACCTGAAGTTCTTGGGCACGCGACTGACAATGAATGGTGTGGAGTCTCCCAACTCGGGCAATGGCTGCTACTTTCTGAGACTGTCCGGCAAGAGGGATTCAATCACAGATGCAGGCATCCCAAAATCTTTTGTGCAATGTTGGCAATTCCAGTAGTGTTTGTTACGTGTGTGCGGATCAAGAACCACAATGGAGTAGCAGGATGAAATGTTTTTACTGAGTCGCGTTACCCAGTGTAATGCTGGGCATCTTACAGAGCAGGAGCAATGAGCTGTCCCTCTGAGGCGCAAACATACAATTTGAAAGTCTGCACAAAAAGAGAGCGTCTCACGGGCTCGATTCGCCGCAAGTTCATTCAGCTACATGCACACATTTACCACGTTCTCGCAGTCAATACAACACAATTCACAGCTTTGCTTTTGGGGCCTGGGGAAGAATATCAAATGAGGGGTCTAGCTTCCAGATAAAATGCCAGTCAGTTAAAGTCAAGGCACAGACAACCTTCTTTTGGCAAAATGGTAGTGAGTCTCTAGAATTCTCTTCTTTGTTGAGGTGAAATCATTAGAAGTATTTAAAGAACAAGTAGATAAAGTTTTGAAAGATTGGGGGATTGAGGACCGTGGAGGGAAGCAGCTGAGGCTTGGGGTAAATCAGCCATGGTGATTCAATGGTGGGAAAGATTTGAAGGGTTGAGAAGGCCTGCTCCTGATCCTATTTTCTTGTGTTTGTTATGTATCATGTACTGAAAACCCTTCACCATCTGTTCACTGTGACCAGCTGGTCATCAGGTGGATGTTACCCATGATCCATTACTTCAGCCTTATCTGTTGCCCAGTAACCTAGCATCTTGGTGCTTGTGAAGGAATAGCCACTTGGCATGACCTCCTTTCAGAAGGCATCAACATATTAGTACTTTGCAGAATGCTTTCAGACAGACTCATCTCTACATTTAAGCTTAATTTTTGTCCAGAGCTGCTGATTATTCCAGAATGAAACAGAACAGTAAACACTGGAAACATGCAGAAGGACACATGAAAAAAGAAACAGTTAATGTTTCAGGCCAAACACCCTTTGTCGTACGAGGGAAAGAGGAAAAATAACAGATAGTTTAAATTGCAGAGAAGGTGGAGGGAGAGAAGAGTAGAACAAATGGAATAACTATGATAGGATGAGGCCTGGGTTGCCATGGAGATGGGTTGATAGTGATGCTATTCCAAGCCTCCATTACAACATAGCTCAAAGACAGTGCCTCTGTAAGTTCTTCCAGGTGGCAGTCCAGGATCGAGTGGTATTCTCAGTCTTGGCAGCCTGTCCAGTGCTCTGTGTCAGTCCCCTGAATCTGAAGCATTAATAAGACCACATTCCCATGGAGCACAACGACAGACATCTAGCTTTTTCCTTCAAGCTTTGTACCACTTGATATGGCGCAGGTATTTTGTTGCCGGTGTTGCCTCTCAACGCTTTCTCATCCAATATTCTTCTATTATTTTTCACTTTTGCAGAAATTCTGAGATAAGACATACAAACCTTGTGAGAAATAAAACTGGAAATGAGCTGAATTGCAGCAATAAAAATGTCAGTGTAACTGAGGGCTCTCACAGACATACAGAGAATGCATCATTAAAGTCAGTTAAGTTGTTGACCAAAATAACATTTTTTTAACAACATGGATACCACTAAAGCGCAGTTTCTGACATCTTATTAAATGGCCTCACAGCGATCATTATATGCGGTAATCCAAGATTACTGAAACCTGATCAGAAACACGAAGATTTGGATTTCGTCTTTTGTTGTGCTAATCTGTGCTGTCAGTAGAACTAAAACCCAGATAGGTTCCCCACAAAATATCATGGAACTGGTCAATGAAAAGAGCATCTGGAGGGGTCTATCCTGAAATCTTGCACGAAAGCAGAACACATACAGTTTCCAACTAGCACTGCCCGGCAGACCTAAGGAGAGTATCAGCACTGGGAGGCACACTCCACAGGGCAGACTGATGCCAGCAATACATACAGTGGCTGCAGTGCTAGGCAGAGAGCCTTCAGAGAGGCAGGCAAGGCCCCAAGGTCCAATGACAGTGAGTTAGCACTCTTATCAGTGAGGTTAATGGCAGGAGAGCGTGAGGCGAGGAGGCATCCCGGGAAGAATTGCACCGGAGTTGGCTCCAGCTGTGGGAACGCCCACTCCGGAATGCATGGAAACAGGCCCTTTTGTCCAACTCGCCCATGCCAGGCGAGAACCTATCCAAACAAGTCCCATATTCCTCAAAACCCTTCCTATCTATATACAGTACCTGTTCCAGAGTCTTTGATATGTTATCATTCCTGTCTGCTGGTGACAGACATGCTTGTGACTCCCGACCCCAGAGTCCTGAGCCACCCACCCGTAGTAGTACAACCCTGAGGCTCCTGTCAGATGGCGGGAGTACTTCCTGTTGGCTTAAGCACATTCTGTGATGGGTAGAAGGTGTTTCAAAACGCTGTAATGTCAGGGCTATCCATGTCAGCAGTGTCCATTCAAATTGGCGCAAATACAACATCTTAATGAAATCTCTTTCTTGTTGTAGCATGATACTCGATAAAGATTCTAGGTTGTTTCCTAACTGACTCAGTAAAGGAGGAAACATCAGTGCCTGACTATCACAAAGTGCCCCAGCAATACCATCACTGTTATGGGGAATACGGATATCACCAGCGCAACCTTACCTCGGTTAACCTGCTTTTACACCACAAGATTTAGGAGCTGAATTAGGCCATTTGGCCCATTGAGTGTGCTAATTCGGCTAATTTGTGCATGAAAATGGTATTAGTGGAGGAAAATTCCTGGCTTCCAGATTCCATACTTGTGTGCGCACACACACACACACACACACACACACACACACACACACACACACACACACACACACACACACACACACACACACACACACACACACACACACACACACACACACACACACACACACACACACACAGTGCTTGGACAATTGGCATTTAAAGATTCAGTATCCAATGTGATTATCAGTCTGCCTTCTGTGGTTTGGGATCACTGAAGGGTGCTGCACAGAAGAATCTCCTTTAGGCCATCATTCCTGTGCTAACTCTCTGAAAGACCAATCCAATTCGTAACACTCCCCTGCAATCTCCCTGTAGTCCAGCATTTCATTTACTTTTGGATAGAAATTCCATTCCCTATTGAATCTTCCTCCACCACACATCCAGATCACAAAATGATGCCGAGTGAAAAATTGCCTTATCTCCCCAACCCCACCACTCGGTCTTTTTGCCAATGAAACACTCTCTGTTCACCAACCCATCTGTCACCATAAACATTTCCAGGTGCATTGTCAAGCATCCGAGGCAGAAGTACCCAACCTTTTTAATGCCATGGACCCCTGCCATTCACCAAGGGATCAGGTTGGGGAGCCCTGACCGAGGGTGTTCTTTGTGCATAAGTGCTCCATATACCTACTATGCAGGGCCTGTCCCTTTGTCTCATGGATGTTTTTTTGTAAATTCCCTGTTTTAATTTGATAATGTAGATTTGTTGAGTTAAACAAAGCAGAAAACAGTCTGTTAGAAGCCATGTGTCAGCTTTTCAGGCAATTGTTCTGGGTGGATGTTCTAACAGAAGCAAAGGCAGCTGTGGGTGTTCAGCTCACTGGGTAAAAACCGGGACCTTCACACAATATTGTTCTACCTGCCCTGTTGCTGTGGGATTTTCTGTATGTAAGATGTATCCCTCTTGGAGAACAGTTTTTAAAATATGCATAATATAGTATCAGAAATAGTGCTTTGAATTCTTTACTCCAAAGCATATTTTTCATGTAATTTCCTTCTGTTCCCTTTTTCTGTTGGAGACATTTGGGCTGGTTTGGCAAGTAGTAGGTAGCACAACACCAGCTGTAAGACTGGGGATGCTGTCCGTAAGGAGTTCATACGTCCTCCCTAGGACAACATAGGTTTCCTCCAGATGTTCTGGTTTCCTCCCACATTTCAAAGGATTAAGGTCAGGATTAGTGAGTTGTGGACATGCTGTCTTAAAGCCAGAAACTTAACAACACTGAGGCACTCTTCATTGACATGATTTGATGCAAAACAACACACTTCATTGAATGTTTTGATGTACATGTGACAAATAAAATAAATCTGTGAATCCGTGATCTTTGGATACTCAGTTCCATCTCCTGACCCTGGACCCAGTGATCAGGAGTTGGTATGATACTCAGTTCCATCTCCTGTCCCTGGACCCAGTGATCAGGAGTTGGTATGATACTCAGTTCCATCTCCTGACCCTCGACCCAGTGATCAGGAGTTGGTATGATACTCAGTTCCATCTCCTGACCCTGGACCCAGTGATCAGGAGTTGGTATGATACTCAGTTCCATCTCCTGTCCCTGGACCCAGTGATCAGGAGTTGGTATGATACTCAGTTCCATCTCCTGTCCCTGGACCCAGTGATCAGGAGTTGGTATGATACTCAGTTCCATCTCCTGACCCTGGACCCAGTGATCAGGAGTTGGTATGATACTCAGTTCCATCTCCTGACCCTGGACCCAGTGATCAGGAGTTGGTATGATACTCAGTTCCATCTCCTGACCCTGGACCCAGTGATCAGGAGTTGGTATGATACTCTGTTCCATCTCCTGTCCCTGGACCCAGTGATCAGGAGTTGGAATGATACTCAGTTCCATCTCCTGTCCCTGGACCCAGTGATCAGGAGTTGGTATGATACTCAGTTCCATCTCTTGACCCTCGACCCAGTGATCAGGAGTTGGTATGATACTCAGTTCCATCTCCTGTCCCTCGACCCAGTGATCAGGAGTTGGTATGATACTCAGTTCCATCTCCTGTCCCTCGACCCAGTGATCAGGAGTTGGTATGATACTCAGTTCCATCTCCTGTCCCTCGACCCAGTGATCAGGAGTTGGTATGATACTCAGTTCCATCTCTTGACCCTCGACCCAGTGATCAGGAGTTGGTATGATACTCAGTTCCATCTCCTGTCCCTCGACCCAGTGATCAGGAGTTGGTATGATACACAATTCCATTCTGGTTTGTGGATCTTGGGTAGGAGGTAGAAGTGAGCAGTGTGGAATAGGGGAACTATGACTTTGGTGGCAGTGGGTGTGAGTTCTCCAGAGTTAATGAGGTCAGTGATGGTCTTGGAGACAATTTTCTGCTGGTTCCGAGTGGGTTCTTCCTCAAGGGGTAGGCATGAGATGTCCGAAGCTTTCTGCTTGGCCTCAGCAAGGGAGAGGTCAGGCCACCAGGATAAACCAAGCCAGCTCCAGTCTTTGCCACCTTGAAAGGCAACAGCAACGCTCGTCTTTCCCTCTCCCAGCCCACTCTCTGGAGTATGGCCAGAGACCTCCCTGGATAATCTTGTTACGGGAACCCCATCTCAGTTTGATGAACATTGAGAAGATACATTCCATAAAAATTTACCAGAACTTGGTGCCTGATGGACTTTAAATTCACTGAATAAATTAATAATTTTCTTCCATTATCGCCATTAACTCTATGCCTTACCTATTGTTATTTCTCTCTCTTTGGTTACTTGCAGCAGCTTGCTCCTGCTTTCTTCTCTCAGCTAACTGCTGGAGTTGAGCTGGTTGCCATCATCGCTGCTGTCTGTTTAAGAACACATGGGCTGTCAGCTGTCCTTAATGCACAAACCATGTTTTCTGTTTAAACTTCGGTGAAGTTTGTGCAGTAAGCTCTCTGTAGATACAGCACGTAATTCTGCTAAACAGACAATAAACACTGCAGCACCTCAGCAGGTCAGGCAGCATCTACGTTTCAACATTTCAGGCCGAGACCCTTCACCTATCATCTGCAAGCTTGGATGCCTTCCCCTCTCTTCACCTTCTTATTCTAGCTTCTTCCCTCTTTCTTTCCAGTCCTGATGAAGTACCTCAGCCTGAAAGGTCGACTGTTTATTCCTCTCCACAGATGCTTCCTGACCTGCTGAGTTCTTCCAGCACTTTCTGTGCATTGCTGCGGAATCTCTTGTGTTTATTAGTACTTCATTCTATTGCTTATTCCATCTTTAGATTGAATAATCTGTGCTTTAGTAAATAATAATCTTTTAGTTCCAATTTGTTTGGGGTATACAGTTTATCACTTAGCTGTGCCATCCAAGTATTTGAAATGATACTTTGTGAAATTCCTGAGTAATTGTGATATTACTCAGAAGAATGTGTTGTAGTGATCAATCTCAAATTTCCCAAATCACATTCCCTTCCTTAGTCATCACATGCCTTCACCAAAGGGTGATCAGTACGGAGCCTGCTGGATTACATTCCGCTGTCAGTGAGGCTTTTTACTTCTGTCTCTTTGATCTCTGTCTTACTCTCATCGTTGTCTCTTTATTTCAAAGACTTTGTGCGTGTGTGTGTGTTGGCGCACGTGCGGTTATGTTGGTGTGCGTGTGTGTGTAAAGAGGGAGAAAGAGCAGACCTAGTTCTCAGATGATACCACTTTGTTTCGAGGAAATACCAATGGGGGTTGTGTCCTCAGAGTATTGATGACAACCTGTTGCTCTGAACCGCTCCCATCTTTCCAGGTCAGTGCTGAGTGGTTGGGAGTAGACCGAGACACTCATGCTGTGAAGCGCTTTGATGTTCTTTGGCAACTTTGTTCAAAGCTTTTCAACCTGTAAAGCCTCGTGCAATTTTAGCTTGAAATGTAAGTGGAAACATTACCTGAATTAAATTACAAACCGGACAGGAGGGAATCTCCAAAGAGCAAGAGGAGGGCATAAATGCTTTTCAGAGGTGACCTTCCTTTGACAATTGAGTTAGGACACCAGTTAGGTTGATTCTGAGTTAGTGGTACTTCACTTGATGTTTGTGCTCAGGATGAAATCTCACCCGGAGTTCCAGCCTTTGATGGTTTTCCAGTGACTCTCCCACCATTTAGGCTGGCAACTGGGCCAGCAATTCCCGATCTCTGGCTCTCTGAATGGGAGGCTGCTGCCGATCATGGGAAAAGGCAGTGGCTTGCAGAAGAGCATTGACAATGTGATTACCTTGTTACTCTTCCTTCTCTTGACCCAATGGCCTTGATGCTGTTCGTTCCCACAATGTGATTGGCTCATTGCTCATCCTGACCATAGCCTGATTGATTTTGACACTGCTTTCCCGCCATGTGATTCGCTCACTGCTCACCCTTACCATGATCTGATTGGTCTGTTTCTGTCGTTTCCCATAATGTGATTAGCTTGTTACTTTGCCTTGCTGATTTGGTTTGCTGCTGTCTTGCACTGAAAGGTTTTATTCTCCCCCAGGCCGATGCCAAGATGGTGTGCGATGTTGTGAGTCGAATGGAGGATACAGAGCCATTCTCCCCGGAGCTGCTGGGCGCCATGAAGCGAATTTGGACTGATTCTGGGGTAGTGGAATGCTTCAGCCGCTCCCGTGAATACCAGCTTAATGACTCGGCGCAATAGTGAGTATTCACTCTATCGATGACACATGTAGAGTTCACCTTTGATCTGGGGTGTGTGGGGATACTCCAGTGGGCAGTGTCAGTCCCAGAGAATGGACACACCTCATCAACTTCAGCCTCACATCTCAGCTTGGCAAGCATGTAAAGTGTGGAAACATGAAAACAAAACATGACAGTACCCCATCTAGGCTGGAGGAAACGGGTAACGAAATGACCAATTCTATTACCAAATTCTATTACATTTCTTTTTCCATGTAAATGCCTGTTAGAAAATGTATTAGTATATGGTAACATACTCTATATGGTTGATTGATAATGAATTTACTTTGAACTTTGAGAAGTTAACAGTTTATTCTTCTCCACCTCTCCACCTGCTGAGTTCCTCCAGCATTTTGTGTGTAATGGAAGGTGCCCTGGGTGGGCCTGATGGAACAGGTCTGAAAGAGGGAGAGGTGGAAGACTGGGAGAGACATGGCTCGGAGGTCAGGAACTTTATGGGATCGGTGAACTATCAAGCTCAGGCACTGGTCTAGTTCCTTGATGCTGGTTCAAAGTTCAAAGATTTAAAGTTAAAAGTTAATTTATTAACAAAGTACATATATGTCACCATACACTTACTTGAGATTCATTTTCTTGCAAGCATTTACGGGAAAAAAGAAATTCAATAGAATTATATGAAAAACTATACATAGACAAACAAAGACTGACAGGCAATCAATGGGCAAAAGGGAACAAACTGGAAATAAAAATAACACAGAGAACAGGAGCTGTAAAGAGTCTTTGTAGGTTGTAGAATTAGTTCAGAGTAGTGGTGAGTGAAGACCAGGAGCCTGATGGTTGTAGGGTAATAACTGGTCCTGAACCTGCTGGTGTGGGAGCTAGGCTCCTGTACCTCCTGCCGGATGGTAGTAATGAGAAGAGCATGGCCTGGTTGCGGGGGTCCTTGCAGATGGACGTGGCTTTCTTCTGGCAGCACTCCACGTGCGTGGTCTCAGTGGTGCGGAGGGATTTGCCTGCGATGGTCGGGGCTGGGTTGCAGAGTTGAAACTGGGAATCTTATCCTGCAGAATTCCAGGTTGCTGTGTTGCAGAGGAAAGGAGAAGCTTTTGGAGCGTCTCAGAAATAAACCCATTCAGGATCCACAAGCTGCAGCTAGTTGTAGATGGATCTGAAACTGGCTACACAGGTTGGTAGGGTGGTAAAGAAGGCATGTGGCATACTTGCCTTTATTAGTAGAGTGGAGTTGCAGTGTCGGGAAGTTATGTTGCAGATTTATAAAACTCCAGTTATACATCTGAAGTATGTCATTCATCTCTGGCCGCCTCATTATAGGAAGGGTACAGAGGCTTTGGATTTAACAGGATGCTGCCTGGATTAGAGAGCATGTGCTATACGGAGACATTTAAACTAGGTTAATGAGAGTATGAGAGGCATAGACAGTCAGTATTTATCTCCCGGAATGGAAATGCCTAATACCACAGGGCACGCGGCTCAGGTGAGAGGGGGTAAGTGTGAAAGGGATCAATGAGACATTTGATTTCACGCAGAGAGTGATGGGTGTCTGGTGTTGAAGACAAATATGATAGAAGCAATCAAGAGGCTCTTGGATAGGTACTTGAATATACAAGAAATGGAAGGATGTGAACATTGTGTAAGCAGATGGGCTAGTGCAGTTTGATTCCTGACTTGACATTGTAGGACAAAGGGCCTTTTCCGTGCTTGGGTCAGTGTGTGGACAGCTGCTGAGGTTCACTTGGAGGTAGGAGGCTCCATGTCATTGCAGGGCGATCTACACAAGGAGTACAGTGATTCTACAGTGATGGTTTGAGGGAGGTAGATAGGGCAAATGCACTCTGTCTTGTTCTCAGGGCTGGGGAGTGAAGAACTGCAGGGCAGAGCTTTAAGGTGATGGAGGAAAGGTATAATTGGAACCTCTCTACATGTAGGATAGTCCATACGTGGAATGAGCTACCAGAGGAAGTGGCTGAGGCAGGTACATTAACAACTTTGAAAAGACAGATACATGGACTGGAAAGGTTAGAAGGTTATGAACCAGACATGGGGAAAGGGAGTAGATTGGATGGACATCTCAGTCACCATAAACCAGCTGGGCCAAAGGGACAATGCCTGTGCTGTACGGCTCAGTATATTAGAGTTAAACACAACCTGAGCAGTTCCAGAATCTGGGCTATTAACTAAGTCTGCAGATGGGGGAACTAGATGGCGTAGATATAATCGAAGGTATAGGATAGATGAAACAAGCAACCTACAGGATGTGAGTAACCAGCAGAGGGAACCCAGTCAAGGATTAGCAGGGAGAAGGAAGACTGTGGGGAGATTTTAGGAATTTAAAACTGTCCACTTTAATCCCACCAATCTGGACCTTTCCCCACACTAATGCTAGTTTCTGGGAGATGGTGACCAGCTCAGGCCAATCCCACTCCTATTTTTAACCCTTCACTTGGCTTTAGTGGTGAAATTCAGAACTGTTTTGAATTTACTACAGAAAAGGTAAGTCAAGGAAACACAAAAGACAAAATAGAAATTGGTGAATGGTTTTGGCCTTGTGTGACAGAATAAAAACAGTGATAGTGAAATGGCAGCCATTTGGCATCTCCTCCATTGGGGGTAATGGAAAACAATCTAGAGTGCAGTTACCGCCCCCTGCTGGTACATCAGGCTCCTGCAGTGTCCATCTGGTGCCACCAGGTGTTGCTGGTGAGCTGTGGTGGTGACGTGGAGGGGGGCGGTCACAAACAAGAGGAAGTCTGCAGATGCTGGAAATCCAAGCAACACACACAAAGTGCTGGAGGAACTCAGCAGGCCAGCCAGCATCTCTGGAAAAGACCCTTCAGCAGGACTCCTGCTGAGCAAACAGTCGACGATTTTGGCGGGACTCTTGCTGAAGAATCTCAGCCAGAATCAACTGTTTGCTCATTGATGCTCCTGAACCACCCTTCCAATTTTCATCTGCTCACTAGCCTCAAAAGGCAAAAGACCACGGGTGCTGGAAATACTAAGTCAAAACAAAAAGTGTGAAAACATTCCATAGTTCAGGAAGCATCCTCCAAGGGGAAGGGGGTTAGCTTGTCAGCACATTGTCTGTCCATCGGATTCGGATCAAAGATCAACTTTATTTTCCAAATACATTTACACGTATTAGGGATTTGCAGTGGTGTGTTGACATGACATTCAACAAAGAACAACAACATTCAACAGTTATAAAGAATAACGAATTGTATAAAATAAAGATAGAGATTAAAGTACGGATAAGGAATAAAATACGCATAAATACAATTACATAATGTATTTTACGTTGTACAAAAAAGTAGTTTAAAGTGTTTGCAGTTCAGTGACTGAGCTAATAGAGGGGCGGGGAGGCTAACTAGAATGGTTAAACAGATTAACTGCCTGGGGGAAGAAAATTTTAAGATGACATGGTTTTTGTTTTAATAGCCCTACAGTGTTTTCCAGAAGGGAGCTTTTGGAGAAGGCGGTTTGCTGGTGGGTAGTGTTACCTGCCTGTTTCTTTGTCCGGGACACATAGGAATGCTGCAATGATGGAGACCACAGCGAGTGGCCCTTCCTGCCCACCTGACATTTCACTAGTGTCTGTACACTGTGAGAGGATGCCACACCAAGCCTGATGTGAGGATGTTCTCTATGATGGCAGTGGTGATGAAATGTTATTGACCCAAAATGTCCAATCCAGTTAAAAATGGTTTAAAAATCTGCCACAGTGATAATCGCATTGCAGAGGCTCCTGTCAGTGCTTCAGCTACTGAGTGAAATTGTGGAACAGATGCACTTGGCGTGACGTCAATTAACAGAATCCCCCGCAACAACATTGATTGGAGCTAGCGTTGGGTATGCAGTCTTTTTGTCTCTTAATTAGACAGCGAGTTCCTCACGCAGGCTTATGGGTGAGGCTGGAACACATCCCAAGGAAGTGGTCGTATCAGACCCTAGGATCTCGGAGGCAGCCAGGAAATCCTAGTTTACAGGGGAAAAGTCGACACCCCAAATTTAACCACAGCCACACTGGCCGTGTCATGTGACTCCCACTCTTTGCAGCAGAAACAGTGCTGAGGCTGTTGCCTCTCACTAGGGGCAAACGTCACTCCAGCTTCCAGCATCTGCAGCACTGGGATGGGCAGACCTCCACGGTGCTCTCCCAGTTGCTTGCTTTTTTTATCGAGCCACTTAGAGATGTGGGGTACATGAAATTGTGCACTTAGCCAGTAAACTTGTCAAAAACGCTGAGGTTAGGAAGTGGTTTCTTTCTATGCTTGTATTCATTCACAGGATGTGGGCTTCACAGCTCAGCCAGCTTTTAGTTTCCTTCCCTAGGATGTCGAAGGTTACGGGGAGGAGGCAGGAGAATGGAGTTGAGAGGGATAATAAATCAGTCATGATAGAATAATGGTGCAGACTCAATAGGGCTGAATAGCCTAAATCTGCTCTTACGTCTTATGGTCTTATTGTTGTTGAGAAGGTGGCGGTGAGCTGACTTCCTGAAGCTTTGCAAACCATGGGAATGGGTATGGATAGGGACAGAGATCCAGAGTTTTGATCTTGTGATGCTGAAGGAACAGAAATGTGTTTCCAAGTCAAGATAGCGTGTGAGTTCCAAGTAACAATATCGCCATGTTTTTGTTGCCTTTGTTCTTCTAGAGCAGGGGGTCCCAGCCTGGGGTCCAGGGACCCCTTGCTCACTGGTATTGGTCCATGGCAAAAAAAAGGTTGGGAACCCCTGTTCCAGAACAATAGAAATCGTGGGTTTGGAAGGTGATGTATAAAGAGTGTTCTTGGCTGTCAGATTAGGTCCTCTTTTAGTTTCATGAGAGTTGCTGAAGCAGAATTCATCTAGACAATGGAGAGTATCCCATTATATTTCCAGACTTGAATCTTGTAGATGGTGAACGGGCTTTAGGAAGTCAGGAGGTGAGTCACATCCCACAGGATTCCCTCTCTGTGACCTGCTCTTGAAAAAGCTTTCTGTGTGTGTCTGCTCCCACCCAACTTCTGGTCAACAGTAACACCCAGCGTATTAATAGTGGGGAAATAATATTAATATTAAATGCCACATGTACATTGAAACATGCAATGCATCAACGGCCAGCGTAGTCCAAATGCGTGCTGGGGACAGCGCACAAGTGTCACCGTGCTTATAGCAGCAACATGGCATTCCCACACCCTACAAGTACATCCTTGGACTTGGAACAACTAGAGAAAACCCACGCAGTCACGGGGAGAAGGTACAAACTGCTTACAGGCTGCAATGGGGATTGATCCCCGATCATTGGTGCTGTAAAATGTTATGCTAACCACTATGCTACTGTGACGTCCATTTTATGCTGCCATACTGTTCATTGTTCATTGTCTGGCAAAAGGTACTTGCCACCCATGGGCCCAGGCCTGGATACTACCCAGGTCCTCATGTATTTGGACATGGCCTGTTTCATTACGTGAAGAGTCTCAAATGGCACTGTGAATTTTGAATTGCTGCCAAACAAACTCTCTGGCACTGATAATTAACTTGTAGAAGTGTGGAATCTAATTGCGTCTGGGCTTTAATTTTTGTTCAAAGTAAATTTAATATCAGTGTACAAATAATTCACCATATACAACCCTGAGATTCATTTTCTTGTGGGCATGAAGAGTCCAAGTACATGCTGGGGACAGCCCACAATTATATTAATCAATATTATTCTTTCATAATAGAATAATGAAAAATAATAAATAATAATGAGAAATAATAAAGACCGCACTAGCAGGACACACAACCAGTGTGCAAAAGACAATAAACTGTGTAAATACAAAATAAAGAAATAATAATAATTGAGAAAGTTAAGAGAAAAGCTAAGCAAAGCAAATAGTAAGGATGCAATAAAGCTAACAAGAGCACTGTCGAGTTCACACACACTAAAACAAAAGCTCAGTGCATACAGAGCCAGACTAAAGAGACAGAGTATATGAAGTGCACCAGCTGAAGAAAACAGAATTATCAGTTCAAGGGCAATGAAAAAAGTTTATACAGGACATTGAAACTAAATATGACGCACCAAAATGCACCAACCCTATCACAGAATTACCAACAAACACAGAAATAATTAACTTTTGGTCTAATAATCTGGTCAAACAGGGTGATGCACAATCAAGAAGCAAGCTGGATTAGGGAGGACAAGAAACGCACTCACACACGACTGAAAGCATGCACTCACCTGAAGTTACAATGGATATGCTTAAAAATGGTTATAAAAATACCCACACTACTGCTGGAAATGTACCAGCAGTGATAATATTCATAATTATTGGTGTAAAAATTGTACTTGCCTTAATCCATACATATGAACAATTTTCTCAAAAATCCCCAAAAAAAGTGCCCAAATTTATGAAGGAAGGTAAAACATATCTCTTGCTTAAAAGAGATTCCAAATATTGGCTTGTTTACAAACTCTATATAAAATTCTAACATCATGCATCTCGCAACTAATCACCCCTCACTTACTGACAGAAGAGAAGAAGGGATGCCGTGAGGGTATAAAAGGATGTGAAGAACAACTGATGATAGATTCCGTAATTCTAAATCAAACCCCGAGGAAATATATATAGACAATTTGAAATTATACACTCCTTCATCAGTAAAGCTAAAGTAATTAATTCAAGTGGTAGAACTACTGTATGTTCTAAAGCAGGGGCCACCAACCTTTTTTGCACCGTGGTCTGGTTTAATATTGACAATATTCTTGCGGATCAGCCAACGGGGGGAGGTGTTAATGACAACCAGGATATAGGTGGTAAGTCAACTATAAGGCACTTATAAGTGGCTAATACACTCAATTTCATTTCTAAATAACAAATTTAATATTAAACACAATATTAAAACAATATTTTCCTCGCATCAATATAGTGATAAGTCACTTATAAGTCAATAACATCATAACATTTTAAGTAACATTTGGATATTAAACACACAGCGCATATTTTCCTCATGTAAACATATAGAATCATTGCAACACACCAATATCGTTGAATCAGTAGGAGCCTGCAACAAGACGGTCCCATCGAGGGGTGATGGGAGACAGCAATACTCGAGGGAGGTTCCTCATGTCCAGTCTATTCCGCAATTTAGTTTTCATGGCTCTCAGCACTTGCTTCTGTCCCGCTTGCTCACATTTTTTCCGCTGAAAAAACTCAACGGGTTTGTCTTTAAGTGCAGAGTGCTTGGACTCAAGGTACCGAAGCAGTTTTGAGGGCTTCATTGCCTCATTAGACAGCCTCCAGGCCCAGGCCCAAACCCAGCCTCCTGCCTGCCGGCTGCCAGACTACTCGGCCAGGTGCGGCTGGTCATGGGTGGGGTGAGAGGTCAAGGTAAGGGCTGGAGCTCCCCATGTCGGGGCTGCGGCGGTCACAGTCCGGAGAGAGCGGCCGACCAAGGAGTGCAACAGGGCGCGCGCCTGCCCCCCCCCCCCCCCCCCGTAGGTAGGTAGGTAGGTAGGAACTATCGGCTGACAAAAGTTTGGCTCGAGGGATGACTTACAGTAGATCGCAGCAAGGTAGCTGCTCTGCTACTTATGAAACCCTGAGCCCGAATTAGGTCATCTGCGAATATTTTAGCACCAGGTTCCCCACGAACATTCGGTGTGCTAAACAGGTTTAGAGGTGGCATCCATCTGTCCGTGCTCCAGGCCAGTACCAGCGGCACTTCTTGCCGGCCGCACGAGCCGGCTGGTTACCCGAGGCCAACCAGTGATCCCTGGCGCGAGGGTATCACTGCGTTTAGGTGACCGATGACCTCACGTGCATTCAAGTTCAACAGTGGGCATGACAGGGAATGAGGAAAGGTGCAGCTGACTCATATAGTTTCATATCGCCAAATCATATCGTTTCCTCACGGCCCAGTGGTTGGGGACCACTGTTCTAAAGATGTAAATATGAACTTTGGACCAGATAAGTGCAGAACATTAAACAGAAAGAAAGGTGCAATAGAATATAAAAGAACAGCGGGATACTATACAACCGATGAATGAATATGAAACATCTAGTATCTGAGCTATCAACAAGCAAGGAAACTAGATCATACTGTGATAAAGAGAGAACTATCGACAGAATTTACTTCAAGGCTTAAGAAAATCTGCCAAACAGAGCTCTATAGTAAAAATATAACGAGGGCAATGAACTAGTTTGTTTGCTATATCCATATTAACATATTCTTGGTCCAAAACTGATCTGCAAAATTTACAAAGAAAATTAAGAACTGAAATGATAAATTTTAGAAAACACTATGTACGCTTGAACTCATTTAGATTAACACTGCTATTGGCTGGTGGTTTTTTCTGTGCGTTTGTGGCCAGAGCGCGTTTTTTCTCCATCTTAAAATCAAAATAATTTTTTTAATTAAAGTTGAGGCCGCTTTCGGTGAATTGAAATTTTTATTTAAGAAAAAAAAAGATTAACTGTGCTGATGACAGAGGAGGAAGTGGAATAATAGACTTAAATTATTTACACAACAATTAGATCAAACTATTAAGGATATATTTTCATCAATTAAAACAGGATTCAACACCCCCTGCGAGGATATGAAGTATACATCACTAAATGTAAATGAAAGCAGAGCCCAGAAATATGAAAAAAATCACCCAGAAGAAAAAGTTAACCAATGGAAGATCATGACCCTCCATAGAAGACCTCCCAAGGATCTAAACAAACTAGATGTCAATGAGGAAGTGTTGAACACCTGGCTCAGATATTGGAGATGTCTGCCAAGGAACAGGGGGGTTCCTTGTGGCAATACAGGACTAGGTGGTTAACACCAAAAATTAGCAAAAAAATACATAGTAAAGGACCAACAAATTCAAGACAATTAATGCTGAAAATGCCAAGAGAAACCAGAAACTATCCAACATATTGCAGGATCCTGCAGCTGTTTAACTCGATCTGATTATGTACTGTTACGTTCCCAGTAACCGGGTGACTTACCAGCAAAGATAGAGAGGTCCGCTGAAGTCTGATGCTACTATTTTCAAACGTTTTTTTATTTATAAAGGAGCACAAACGTATGGTTAATACAAAACATTCAGATCATATACATCGTCAAAACTCAATCTAAAGCACAGGTATAGTAATAATCAATCAGAAATAAGCTCTATTGTTGTCTAGGGGAATACTGAGTTCAATGGAATATAAAAGTCACTCATAAATCTGCAGGCTTTCCCGTTTGGGAACCGCTGGCATTTCACGTGTTGGAGAGAGAGAGTGGTGAGAAAGAAGGAACACTTGCCCGTCGTCTTTGCAAAGCAAATCCCTGTTGCTAGTTAAAATGGTTTTCCTTTGGTTTCAGCCACAGACTCCCGATCCGGAATCTAACACACGTGGCTTCCTTCAAAATGGCTTCCCGCTCCGACGGGAAGCGCTATCGTGTCTTCCTAGTGTCTCCTTGGTGTGTCTGAGGCCCCGCCTCGGCAGCCCACCTTTTATCTGGACTGGCAGGGTTGTAGATGTCAATCAGGGTGGGGGTGAGGCAATCTTTCCCCCATCACCCAGCCCACATTGCCCTGAGGGTTTGCACGTAGTCCAGTCCCTTATTCCACAAAGGTGTCTCCCAAGACAATGGCCATGTCCGTGGCTTTTGTCTGGCTGAGAGGCCAGACCACATTCCAAACCGTAAGGCTTCTCTCTCTCTCTTGCGATTCTCACAAAGGAGGGGGCTGGGGTCATAACAGTACACAAGCACAATTAAGTGGCAAACATCATTCTCCAAAATCTTGCCTTAAGGTACAAGCCCGTACGAGACACCATACCTTGCTATGAATACAAGCCTGATCCAGTTTTAAAGTCAGACTCCTACAAACCAATCCATTATTACAAAGAGGACAATCCATAATAAGTGTCTGGATATAATATTACAGGATAAACAAGGAAGAACAACTTACTTAATAGATAGAGCCATTGCAAACAGACATAACAATACAGAAATCAGTAAGTGAAAAACATCAGAAATATGCTGGATTAAAAGAGGAAATTGAAAGACTATGGAACATGAACAGGTAATATCTACAACTGGTATCATCCCTAAGTCACTACACAATAGCATTAAACAATCAGACCTACACAGCAATATTTATGTAAATCTCCAAAAAGCCACAATACTAAACACCACTAGAATAGGCTGCAAGTTCCTAGCAATTGAGAAATGAGTGAGCTTGGCTAGGCCCGTACCTCAGGTTTTACTAGCTTGAGCTGAGATAGATAGATAGATAGCTAGATAGATAGATAGCTAGATAGATAGATAAATATGCAATAAATACTGAAAACATGAGATAAAGAGTTCTTGGAAGTGAGTCCATACGTTGTGGAACAGTTCAGTGATGGGGCAAGTGAAGTTTAGTTCAGGTGGTAGAGGGTTAATAACTGTCCCTGAACCTGGTGATGTGAGCTTGAGGCCCCTGCTTCCTGATGGCTGCAGTGAGAGGGGAGCTTGGCCTGGATGGTGGGTCTCTGATGATGGATGCTGCTTTTTTGCAACAGTGCTTCATGTAGATGTGCTCAATGGTGAGGAGAGTTTTACCATTGATGGACTGGGCTGTATCCATGCCAGTGGTTTAACAGAAAAGCATATTTAAATGTTTATAATATTTTGTTTCCCTCTCGGTTTAATTTTTGGTACATGATACAGCATGACTAGCTGTTCTAGCTTGCGTTCCTGGACTTGGACTCTGCTGGCCAAGGAGCTATGACTCATGTTTCCCCTGTTCATACAGTGATAGTTATTTCTGCTGCCCAGGAGGGCATAGGTAATTAACGGCTGATCCAATCGTTCACCAGCTCCTATCAGCTGGGACTGAGGATATTATACATCACATTCCCTGACCTTTACCTAATAGCAACAGGGGAACTCCATATCCTTCTGGTAAGATGGCGGCATGCCAGGTTGCAGCGGCCTCTCTGGATCCAAACAAAGGTGTAGTTGTTTGTCCTTTGTGTCTTTTGTGCGATTGCAAGGCATAAGTGCTGAAGGTCTGTTGCACAGGGCAAGCTGCTCGATGGCAGTGGAGCTGGACTTGGTGCGCACCGTGTTACCAGTGGCTACTGCCAAGGAGGAAGGTATCAGAGGCAGTACGCAATCCAACAAGCAGCATAAGTGAATGAGTTGGACTTTTATCTTGTGATTGTGGACATTGGTCATGTAGAATACTGCGTCAGGTTTACTGGTTCATTGGTGAGACCGACGGCAGGGGTGGGGTGGCCTCGGTCTGCGTGGACCAAGCCCTCATGCCACGGGGGTCGCCTGTTAAAGCCGCCCAAGGAAGGAGAAGCTGGAGCTGGTGTGAGAGAGAGCTGGAGTCCATGCTGGGTTGGAGGCTGGCCCTCCCATCAGTGCTGCCCTCCAGTGTTTGCTAGGTGGAAGACAAGTTGGCTTGTTTTTCTCTGCACAGGAAGAGGACTGATGGCATTCTGGGATGGGCTATATAATTCTTTGTGACAGCACGTTCGTCTGCTTTTGTAACTATATGTGCTGTGTGCTGTTGGTGCTGTGTTTTGCACCTTGGCCCCGAAGGAATGCTGTTTTGTTTGGTTGAGTATGGTTGAATGACAAGTAAACTTGAACTTGCAGGGTTACCAGAGGTCCCACGGCAGTAGATGGAATGAGGATGGTTTAAATTTGCAGCTTGCTTGAAGCAGAGTGTCAGAGGGACTTCCACGGTGTGCAGTGTTAAAACTCTGAGGTCAGAATCAGATTTATTATTACCGGCATGTGTGTCGAGGAAATTGTTAACTTTGTGGCAGCAGTTCAATGCAATGCATGATAAAAATAAAGATAAATAAATACCTCGGTAACAGTAAGTATGTATATGTATATCAAATAGTTAAATTAAAAACAGTGCAAACCCAGAAATAAGTAGAAAAACAAGAATAAGTGATGACAGAGGGGAAGGAATGTTCCTGAATGGCTGGGTGTGTGCTGTACCTCCTTCTTGATGGTGACAATGAGAAGAGGACATATCCTGGGTGGTGGGGATGCCTTCCTGAGGCACTGCTCCTTTAAGATGTCTTGGATACCACAGAGGCTATTACCCACCATCTTACAACTTTCTGTAGCTTCTTTTGATCCTCCGTAGTAGCCCTCCACCCACACCAAGTGGTGATCCAGCCAGTCAGAATGCTCTCCACAGTACATCCGTAGAAGTGTTTTAGGTGACAAACCAAATCTCTTCAAACTCCTAACAAAATGTGGCCACTGTCTCATGTTCTTCAGGGAGTTTCCTGCTCTCCCGTCGCAGCTTGCAAAACTCCGGAGAGATGGTACAAATATCTGGAACTATGACACAACACTGAGCATAACACAATCAGATCCAGGTTCTAAAATCTTCATTCACTTTTCCTTCAATGCAGGCCAACACTGTTTTGGCTCAGTCCCCGACCCCGACCTTTGACCCTGGTTCATGGGGGTCCGAGCTCAGATCAGGTCTCCTTACACAGACCTGACCAAGTCACCCACCTCTCAGGAGCAGGCCTCTGCTTTGACTGACCCCCCCCCCCCCCAACGTGGGCTGACTGAGCACCCTGAAGAATCCATTGCCCACCCAATGACAGCAAGTGGGTTTAGGGGAAATGTAGTGGATCTCATTGAAACCTACCGAATATTAAAAGGTCTCGATAGAGTGGAAGTGGAGAGGATGTTTCCTATAGTGGGGATGTTTACAGCCTCAGAATTCAAGGATGTCCCTTTTGAATAGAGATAAGGAGGCATTTCTTTAGTCAGAGGGTGGTGAATCTATGGAATGCATTGCCACGGACTGCTGTGGGGTACAAGTCATTGGGTATATTTAAAGCAGAGGTTGATAGGTTCTTGCATCAAGGTTTATAAGGAGAAGACAGGAGAGTGGGGTTAAAAGAGGAATTGAAGGACAATGGAACATGAACAGGTAATATCTACAGCTGGTATCATCCCTAAGTCACTGCACAATAGCATGAAACAACTGGGCCTAAACAGCGATATTTATGTAAATCTCTAAAAAGCCACAATACTACAATAGTCCTTCAGGCTTTGACCTAGAACTCCAATCGACCTTTAGGCATTGATCTCAACCTCCGATCGACCTTCAGGCGTCGATCTGGTCCTCCGATCGACCTTCAGGCGTCGATCTGGTCCTCTGATTGACCTTCAGGCATCGATCTGGTCCTCCGATCGACCTTTAGGCATCGATCTGGTCCTCCGATTAACCTTTAGGCATCGATCCGGTCCTCCGATTGACCTTTAGGCGTTGATCTGGTCCTCCGATTGACCTTTAGGCGTTGATCTGGTCCTCCGATCGACCATCAGGCATCGATCTGGTCCTCCGATTGACCTTTAGGCATCGATCTGGTCCTCCGATCGACCATCAGGCATCGATCTGGTCCTCCGATCGACCATCAGGCATCAATCTGGTCCTCCGATCGACCTTCAGGCATCGATCTGGTCCTCCGATCGACCATCAGGCATCAATCTGGTCCTCCGATCGACCTTCAGGCGTCGATCTGGTCCTCCGATCGACCTTCAGGCGTCGATCTGGTCCTCCGATTGACCTTTAGGCATCGATCTGGTCCTCCGATCGACCTTCAGGCATCGATCTGGTCCTCCGATCGACCTTCAGGCGTCGATCTGGTCCTGCCGATCGACCTTCAGGCGTCGATCTGGTCCTCCGATTGACCTTTAGGCATCGATCTGGTCCTCCGATTGACCTTCAGGCATCGATCTGGTCCTCCGATCGACCTTCAGGCATCGATCTGGTCCTCCGATCGACCTTCAGGCGTCGATCTGGTCCTCCGATCGACCATCAGGCATCGATCTGGTCCTCCGATTGACCTTCAGGCATCGATCTGGTCCTCCGATCGACCTTCAGGCATCGATCTGGTCCTCCGATCGACCTTCAGGCGTCGATCTGGTCCTCCGATCGACCATCAGGCATCGATCTGGTCCTCCGATCGACCTTCAGGCGTCGATCTGGTCCTCCGATTGACCTTTAGGCATCGATCTGGTCCTCCGATCGACCTTCAGGCATCGATCTGGTCCTCCGATCGACCATCAGGCATCGATCTGGTCCTCCGATCGACCATCAGGCATCGATCTGGTCCTCCGATTGACCTTCAGGCATCGATCTGGTCCTCCGATCGACCTTCAGGCATCGATCTGGTCCTCCGATCGACCTTCAGGCGTCGATCTGGTCCTCCGATCGACCATCAGGCATCGATCTGGTCCTCCGATTGACCTTTAGGCATCGATCTGGTCCTCCGATTGACCTTTAAGCATCGATCTGGTCCTCCGATTGACCTTCAGGCATCGATCTGGTCCTCCGATTGACCTTTAGGCATCGATCTGGTCCTCCAATTGACCTTTAAGCGTGGATCTGGTCCTCCGAGCGACCTTTAGGCATCGATCTCAACCTCCAATCGACCTTTAGTCATCGATCTGGTCCTCCGATTGACCTTTAAGTGTGGATCTTGTCCTCCAAATGACCTTTAGACGTCAATCTGGTCCTCCGATTGACCTTTAGACATCGATCTGGTCCTCCGATTGACCTTTAGGCGTTGATCTGGACCTCGGATTGATCTTCAGGCTTCAATCCAGACTCAATCTCGGGTTTGGATTTTTGGTATTGACCCAACACTTGAAGAGGCTGCCAATGAAAACCCTGGACGTGGGCCTGAACTCCAGGCTTTTAGAATCGGACTCGCTAATGATGGAACCCACAAGTCTGATCCCGGGGCCCCACACACGATAATTGAACCTCTTCTTACGGCTGGAGGTGTTGGGCTGTCATCCAGATGGAGCAGGCTGGGTTTGCTCCTGTGTATCTGGTTACTGCAGGCCTAGGTGTATGTGCTCTGAATCAAAATCAGGGGTATTATATCATGAAATTTGCTGTTTTTTGGCAGCAGTACAATGCAGGATTTGGAAACACCTGGTGTTCTTTCTCAATCTTCCAGTTGGATAATCAGAGTAATAATCCACTGGTAGAAATCCTGTCCTCAGTTTTCCTCCTTTAACTCCTTAGGTTAAATATATGGGCACTGGCAATTTGGCAGCTTCGACTCTCTGACCCCAGCTGTCCTGGGGAGGTTGGCAGTCTGCCTGATCTGAGACGTGACAGAAGTCCCAGCACGCTGTCAGAGTTGTGGAGCCCTGGCACAGGGACAATGGTGGAGTGGTGAAAGCTGGGCAGATTTGGATCAAACTTGCTGAATGCTCTGGCCCAGGCTGTGGTCCAAGATTCCCATATTTATTATATATTGTGAATGGTTCTTTTCAGCCAAAACTGAATGTATTCCTTTTAAATCTCTGTTTTGTCCAGCAGCAGCAAAACGATCTCCTTTGCTCCTTTTCTCACCCATTGGTTCCCGGCACAGTAATCCTCGTTTATTTCTCTTGCTGCCCACACAGCGGTGGTTCCCTTTATTTTATTCTCATTGGATCGATAGCAGTAATGGATTCCCCTATGCTGTCATTTGATGAACAGCAGTGATGGAATCCCACATGCTCTCATTGGATCAATAGCAGTAATGGATTCCCCTATGCTGTCATTTGATCAACAGCAGTGATGGAATCCCACATGCTCTCATTGGATCAATAGCAGTAATGGATTCCCCTATGCAGTCATTTGATCAACAGCAGTGATGGATTCCCCTGTGCTCTCACTGGTCCCAGCGGTGATGGATTCCCCTGTGCTCTCATTGGATCAGTAGCAGTGATGGATTCCCTGTGCTCTCATTGGTCCCAGCAGTGATGGATTCCCCTGTGCTCTCACTGGTCCCAGCAGTGATGGATTCCCCTGTGCTCTCATTGGATCAGTAGCAGTGATGGAATCCCACATGCTCTCATTGGATCAATAGCAGTAATGGATTCCCCTATGCTGTCATTTGATCAACAGCAGTGATGGATTCCCCTGTGCTCTCATTGGTCCCAGCAGTGATGGATTCCCCTGTGCTCTCACTGGTCCCAGCGGTGATGGATTCCCCTGTGCTCTCATTGGATCAGTAGCAGTGATGGATTCCCTGTGCTCTCATTGGTCCCAGCAGTGATGGATTCCCCTGTGCTCTCACTGGTCCCAGCAGTGATGGATTCCCCTGTGCTCTCATTGGATCAGTAGCAGTGATGGATTCCCTGTGCTCTCATTGGTCCCAGCAGTGATGGATTCCCCTGTGCTCTCATTGGATCAGTAGCAGTGATGGATTCCCCTGTGCTCTCATTGGATCAATAGCAGTGATGGATTCCCTGTGCTCTCTTTGGTCCCAGCAGTGATGAATTCCCCTGTGCTCTCATTGGATCAATAGCAGTGATGGATTCCCCTGTGCTCTCATTGGTCCCAGCAGTGATGGATTCCCCTGTGTTCTCATTGGATTGATAGCAGTGATGGATTCCCTGTGCTCTCATTGGATTGATAGCAGTGATGGATCCCCTGTGCTCTCATTGGATCAATAGCAGTGATGGATTCCCCTGTGCTCTCATTGGATCAGTAGCAGTGATGAATTCCCCTGTGCTCTCATTGGATCAATAGCAGTGATGGATTCCCCTGTGCTCTCATTGGTCCCAGCAGTGATGGATTCCCCTGTGTTCTCATTGGATTGATAGCAGTGATGGATTCCCTGTGCTCTCATTGGATTGATAGCAGTGATGGATTCCCTGTGCTCTCATTGGATCGATAGCAGTGATGGATTCCCCTGTGCTCTCATTGGATCGATAGCAGTGATGGATTCCCCTGTGCTCTCATTGGATTGATAGCAGTGATGGATTCCCTGTGCTCTCATTGGATTGATAGCAGTGATGGATTCGCTGTGCTCTCATTGGATCGATAGCAGTGATGGATTCCCCTGTGCTCTCATTGGATCAATAGCAGTGATGGATTCCCCTGTGCTCTCATTGGATCAGTAGCAGTGATGGATTCTCCTGTGCTGTCATTGGATCAATAGCAGTGATGGATTCCCCTGTGCTGTCATTGGATCGATAGCAGTGATGGATTCCCCTGTGCTGTCATTGGATCGATAGCAGTGATGGATTCCCCTGTGCTGTCATTGGATCGATAGCAGTAATGGATTCCCCTGTGCTCTCATTGGTCCCAGCAGCGATGGATTCCCCTGTGCTCTCATTGGATCAATATCAGTGATGGATTTCCCTGTGCTCTCATTGGATCAATAGCAGTGATGGATTCCCTGTGCTCTCTTTGGTCCCAGCAGTGATGGATTCCCCTGTGCTCTCATTGGATCAGTAGCAGTGATGGATTCCCCTGTGCTCTCATTGGATCAGTAGCAGTGATGGATTCCCCTGTGCTCTCATTGGTCCCAGCAGTGATGGATTCACCTGTGCTCTCATTGGATCAGTAGCAGTGATGGATTCCCTGTGCTCTCATTGGTCCCAGCAGTGATGGATTCCCCTGTGCTCTCATTGGATCAGTAGCAGTGATGGATTCCCTGTGCTCTCATTGGTCCCAGCAGTGATGGATTCCCCTGTGCTCTCACTGGTCCCAGCAGTGATGGATTCCCCTGTGCTCTTATTGGATCAATATCAGTGATGGATTTCCCTGTGCTCTCATTGGATCAATAGCAGTGATGGATTCCCTGTGCTCTCTTTGGTCCCAGCAGTGATGGATTCCCCTATGCTCTCATTGGATCAGTAGCAGTGATGGATTCCCCTGTGCTCTCATTGGATCAGTAGCAGTGATGGATTCCCCTGTGCTCTCATTGGATCAGTAACAGTGATGGATTCCCCTGTGCTCTCATTGGTCCCAGCAGTGATGGATTCCCCTGTGCTCTCATTGGTCCCAGCAGTGATGGATTCCCCTGTGCTCTCATTGGTCCCAGCAGTGATGGATTCCCCTGTGCTCTCATTGGTACCAGCAGTGATGGATTCCCCTGTGCTCTCACTGGTCCCAGCAGTGATGGATTCCCCTGTGCTCTCATTGGATCAGTAGCAGTGATGGATTCCCCTGTGCTCTCATTGGATCAATATCAGTGATGGATTTCCCTGTGCTCTCATTGGATCAATAGCAGTGATGGATTCCCTGTGCTCTCTTTGGTCCCAGCAGTGATGGATTCCCCTGTGCTCTCATTGGATCATAGCAGTGATGGATTCCCTGTGCTCTCATTGGTCCCAGCAGTGATGGATTCCCCTGTCTTCTCATTGGATCAACAGCAGTGATGTGTCCTTGACTTTCTGTTGGTCTCCCATTCACAGTCTGCGTGTATATATGGGCACGCCAACACAGAGCCTGAAATTCACTCCACTTTGCACTACTTGACACCAAGGGAGGGACTGACTGTGCAAAGCTCTCCAAATGGCAGCTCTATTGTTCCCATCTGATGGTGTCCTGGCTTTGAACCCTCTGTGAATGTGTCTTTGTGCAGTGACTGGAATCGGAACTGTACAACACGCTGCCAACATTCAAAAACATTCCATCGTGTTGCTGGGAATAGCTAGAGGCATGGGGCAATCACACCACTGGGAAAGAACGGAAGGCTGAGTTCATGTGGAGCCTCAACACTCTCATAATGAAACACAAAAGAAGACTGTAGATGATGGAGATGTGAAATAATAGCAGGTGGTTGTGGAAACACTCTGTGGGTCGGGTAGCATCTGTGGAGAGAGAATCAGGGTAAACTTTGTAGTGAACTTTCATCGGGACTGTTTCTTAACGTGCTGTGTCCCACATTTCAGCCAATCAAGTCCTGTCTGATAGTCCGATTGTAGGAAATAATAATCATCATCTGCCATTCTTTCAAACCATATGATAATAAATCTGATTCTGAGCCTAACATTGTTGGAGGTGGATTAAATATTAGCTGGGGCACTGTGGAAAATTTGCTACCTGATCTTTGAATGGAATGGAAACACAAACTGAGAAGTCTTCAGATTTATTTCTCATTCAGAAGATACTACTTCCAGAATGACAAAAAAAATTAATATGAAACACAGTAGACTACAGCACAGGAACAGGCCCTTCGGCCCGTAATGTTGTGCCAAACCAGCTATAAAATAAATTATGATCCTTCCTACCTACACAATGTCCATATCTCTCCATCTTCCTCATATCCGTGTGCCAACCTAAACGTCTCTTAAAAGCCTCCAGTGTATTTGCTGTGTCCCATCCTTTCCAGCATGCTCAGGGGATTATGAAAGAAGTGGCACGTAAATCTCATTCTGATGGTCTCTTCTCATATTAATTAAGGCAATAGCTCAATGGTGATAGGCTGCCTGATGTGAGGTGTGGAGGAATGACACATTATTAGAGTATAATTCAATTGCTGCTTGCTGCTCCTCACTCATAACATGTCAGGGGGTAATTACATGGGATAAGGTGGAAATGTTATCCAGATCAGGAGTGTTTGTAAGCCTTTGTCATGTTCTCTGTGATGTTTATCCGAGGCATTGTGATGTACGTGATAGGGAAACTGTGCTGGGCCAGCAATGCTTTAATGAACAATCTCAAAATGCAATGAGAAGGGTTTTTAATTGATGTTTAGTAGTGACAAAGAAAACAAATTAGAGCACGACCACTATCCCTAGTGCAAGGAGTGTTGTCTCGGCTCACTCAGCAACCCGGTGGCTTTTGTACCAAAATGGTTTTCCATTTTCTCCTGACTGACATGAAATTCCATTTTAACACTGACGTCCTTGCCCATCCACCTCGCACTCCACTCCTGTGAGATGGAACCAGCTTGTGGGCAAATGCAGTCTGCCTAACTCTACCACTGCTCGAGGTAATTTCAGATTTACCGCTTCAGGGTTAATGCAGTCCCCATCCGTACCTTCTGAGGCTGGGTTGGTTTATCCAAACTCAAAGTAAATCCTTTTTTAATTTATTGAGATAGAGTGTGGAGCTTTGTCCCTTTGAGTTGTGTCACTCCCCCACCCTCGATTTAACACTTGCCTAATCATGAGACAATTTACAATCACCAATTAACTTAGCAGCCTGTGGACTGTGGGAGGAAACCGGAGCCCCTGGAGGAAACTCACCCGGTCACGGGGAGAACGTACAAATTCCATACAGGCAGCGGCAGAATTGAACCGGTATTGTGAAGTGTTGTGCTAACCACTACACTACTGTACCACCCCACAGTATAAATAAATCTGATAAATTTATTATCAAAGTGTATGACATTGAGATTCATTTTCTTGCAGGCACTTACAAGAAAATAAATACAATAGAATTTATTTTAAAAACCATACATAAACGAAGACTGACAAACAACTAGTGTGCAAAAAGGACAAATAGTGCAAATTTTAAAATAAATTCTGCTTTTAAACATCTACAGTCAGCCCTAGTCATAACAGATGTTAAGCTGATTATTATCTTCCTTTTGCAGACAGTGAGATCTCCTTTCTCTCCTTTGAGCTATGTTCTCCCATTCCTCATTATTGGGTTTCTTGACATTTTCACTGGGTAGAAGGGAGTGCAAGTGAGTTCTCACCCACCTCCTGCAGCCTAGCCATTCTGTGGCCAGGTGTGGTGACAGGACCGATTCTTTTCATATACCCCTTCACTGCAAGAGAGCTCTTGGACTTTGCTCAGCACTTACCAGGAGCGATGATGCTGTTGGCAATTGGTGATGTGGCAGGTGGCAGGTAGGTCCACTGCTTTCAACATTGTGGCACTGACTACTGATGTAGGAAACACCACACTTAATATTATACTGTGTTTTCATTTAGCTTTTATGCAAAGGGACTGGAAAGTTAGTAATGGTTCTTATAACCATCTCAGCAATCGGCTCAAATATTTTCTTAACTACAGCAATGACAACGTGCTGAGATGTGCTCTGTGTTCTTTCCATGTTGCTCCTCATGTCCAAGGGGTTGGTTCTTCCTGTGTCACCTCAGAGGGAGAATGGTTTAGTGGAAGAAGTCTGTGGTGGCCACATCAGAGTCTGTTGAATAAGCAGGGGGATTGTGCTGAAATGGTTCAGTAGAATGCCTGCAATCAGCTTGCCAGGTACTTTTTCAGCATCTTCCCTCCCTCACCATGATCGCAAGATGGAAGGAATTTTGTCCACACTGTTCAGAGCATGCTTCAAGTAACACAGTGACACATGCACACTGAAAGCTCTTGGAGATAGATAGCAGTTCACCTGTAAAGTGAATGAAGGGCAGTGTCAGTGAATTCCCAGCTCCCACAGTAACCTTGCAGTATCAGGCTCTGGAATACTTAATGCTCACAACAGAGTAACTATTTTATTATTTCTGTTTTTGCACTGTGTTTAATTTATTCAATACATATACAGTATACTTACTGTAATTGATTTACTTTTTTTCTTTCTATATTATCATGTATTACATTGAACTGCTGCTGCTAAGTTAACAAAGCTCACGTCACATGCCGGTGATAATAAACCCGATTCTGGTTTGCTGGTGATGCCACTCAGTGATAATGGTGTGCAAAAGAGCATACAAGATCCTTCTGACTCCTTTGAGGAGTCCGGTGTGTGACCTGTTGGGATGAAACTTCGGCAAGAGGTTTTTAAATGCCGTTGTAGAAACAGGTTATAAAATTATAGAACTATAATAAACACCGACCTTATCAGCAATGCCCACGTCTCACTGAAGACTAAGAAAAGTGGCGGAGGATGTTCAGCCAGTCGTTACCTCACATCTTTAGAAGAACAATCCAGGTCTTCCCACATCTCCAGAACCCTGCCTCCTCTGAGCCTATCCACGCACAGGTCTTCCCACATCTCCAGAACCCTGCCTCCTCTGAGCCTATCCATGCACAGGTCTTCCCACATCTCCAGAACCCTGCCTCCTCTGAGCCTATCCATGCACAGGTCTTCCCACATCTCCAGAACCCTGCCTCCTCTGAGCCTATCCATGCACAGGTCTTCCCACATCTCCAGAACCCTGCCTCCTCTGAGCCTATCCATGCACAGGTCTTCCCACATCTCCAGAACCCTGCCTCCTCTGAGCCTATCCACGCACAGGTCTTCCCACATCTCCAGAACCCTGCCTCCTCTGAGCCTATCCATGCACAGGTCTTCCCACATCTCCAGAACCCTGCCTCCTCTGAGCCTATCCATGCACAGGTCTTCCCACATCTCCAGAACCCTGCCTCCTCTGAGCCTATCCATGCACAGGTCTTCCCACATCTCCAGAACCCTGCCTCCTCTGAGCCTATCCACGCACAGGTCTTCCCACATCTCCAGAACCCTGCCTCCTCTGAGCCTATCCATGCACAGGTCTTCCCACATCTCCAGAACCCTGCCTACTCTGAGCCTATCCATGCACAGGTCTTCCCCATTCAACAACTTATTCAATTGCCTTTCAAAGATTATTGCTGAATCTCTGTGCATTTCAAAATCTTGCCATTCATTGAAGTGAAATGTTTTTTCTAATAATGGCAAGCATTTGATAAGTTTTATTAATTGCTCTACGAAGCAGACCGTGCAGTCACCCTGTGCTTCTGCTTTCATCACTGTTAAACTGTAATTGTAACCATCTCCTCATTTACCCTGACAAAATGCTGTGCAGTCCAGCAGGTTAGTGTAAATGTTTATACTTCACCCAAGTTGTGTCACATTCCACTTCATCCAAGTATGTCTGTTTATCAAGAAACAGCTATCTCTTTGATTCCCCTCTTCCTGACTTCCTCCTGTGTTTATCTCACTTTCCTATAAATGCAACCACTCTATAATGTTAACAGATTCTGATAACAACATGGCAGAAGGCCATTTGTCTCCCTGGGTCCATGCCAGCTCCCAGCAGAGCAATCTCATTATTTCCCTGCCTTGCAACCTTACCTTTCCTCACATATGTCCATTGACAGCCTCTTCATTCTCTTTGCCCCTTCTCTTTGGGTAATTAACCATCTATTAGGAAATTACAGCACGGAGCAGCAATCCACACAAAAGACATGTAATCACTACACTCAGAGGTTGAACTTTGGTCCCTGGACCTACAGGGTAGCAGCGCTTCCTGCGGCATCCACACATTCACCCTTTAACCACTCTCTGTGTGGAGAACTCCCTCCTGAACTCCTGTTGGATTTATCAGTATTTATCTTATGCTCTCTAGGTTTGGAATGCCCCTAAATGTTCAAATGACTTTTTTGAGCCTGATATAGGGTTTTGAGGGGAGACATCGACAATTCCTACATATAGATGCTGCTCAGCCCACTGAGTTCCTCCAACAGAATATTGCACAAGATTCCCCTGAGCCTGCCCACTTACAGTATGGTGGTGGTGCAGAGGTTAAATTACCAGACCAGTGATCACAGTCCCATTCAAATTCCATCACGACAGCTGTGGAATTTAAATCTGGCTAATAATCTGGGATCTCAAAGTCAAAAACATTCACAATAATAGATTGTGATTAAAAATCTACCTGGTGCTCTTGGGAAGGAAACCTGAAGGTAACCAAATTTTCTTTTCTCTCTCTCTCTCTCTCTCCCCCCCTCTCCCTCTCCCCCTCTCCCTCTCCCTCTCCCCCCTCCCTCTCTCCCTCTCCCTCTCCCCCTCTCCCTCTCCCCCTCTCCCTCTCCCTCTCCCTCCCCCCTCTCCCTCTCCCTCTCCCCCTCTCCCTCTCCCTCTCCCCTCCCCCTCTCCCTCTCCCCCTCTCCCTCTCTCCCTCTCCCTCTCCCTCTCCCCCTCTCCCTCTCCCTCCCCATCTCCCCCTCTCCCTCTCCCTCTCCCCCCTCCCTCTCTCCCTCTCCCTCTCTCTCAGACACACACACACATTCTCTCACTCACTTACACACAAACACACACAAATTGCTTGCTTTGTTTAGAGTCAGACACAGGAGATTACAATAAAGTGGCACATCCTTCTCGTTCTAATGAAATATTATCATATTGATTGAGTTTTGATTCTGTTTTGGAATTATAATGCTTCTACAAGTGATGGCTGAATTGCAATAGCTTATGTGATGTTTGGAATGGATTAGTGTCATACAACCACTCACCTCAGAATCAGAATCAGGTTTATTATCACCAGCGTGTGTCGTGAAAGTTGTTCTCTTAGCAGCAGCAGTTCGATGCAATACATAATATAGAAGAAGAAGAAAATAATAATCAAAAAAATAAATCACAGTATATGTATATTGATTAGATTAAAAATCATGCAAAAAACAGAAGTAATATAAATTTAAAGAGTGAGGTAGTGTTCACGGGTTCAATGTCCATTTAAGCAGAGGGGAAGAAGCTGTCCCTGAATCGCTGAGTGTGTGCCTTCAGGCTTCTGTATCTCCTTCCTGATGGTAACAGTGAGAAAAGGACATGTGCTGGGTGCTGAAGGTCCTTAATAATGGACCTTTCTGAGACACTGCTCCCTAAAGATGTCCTGGGGATGGAGCCAACTAAATTTATGACGGGGCAGGAGATCATCATTCTTACCTAGTCTGGCTTATATTTGGTGCCAGATCCAGAGTAATGATATTGAATTTTCAAGAGACTGTGGGCAGTTACAGATGGACAATAAATGCTGGCCTTGTCAGTAGTGCCTACGTCCTGAAAAATGAATAAGGGGCAGAAGAATTGAAGGGTGTGCTTGGAGCTGCCCTGAAGAAATGTGACATCCCAGGCGATTCCAGTGAATCTCTTGCCGACAAGTACATAAAGCGGAGAAGGAACATTCCAGGTGTTATTGGAAACAGACAGAAGCCTGCATTAGCCGCAGAAGGAAGGGGCAGGTCACCTCACAGACACTCACCTGCCTGCTCCATCCAGGGCGAATTCCACAGATCCTACATCAGTCTCATCAGCCTCGTCAGAACCGACAAGACAGGAGCGGAAGCAAAGCATCCTTCATCCCGAGGGCAGCCTGTGATGACTTCCTGAGGAGTGAGCAGGAGCCTTCCCCAGACTGGGGGACTTCCAACTCTGAGTGGGTGGCCTTTGATCTCATGACTCCTGAGCTATAGAGAGTGAGATATATCCTCCATGGTTAAGAAGCCTGATCTCATTGAAACAGAAAGAACATTTAGGGGTCTTACCATAGTAGATGTTGCGAAGCTGATTCTAAAAGCCTAGAGCTTGGAATCTCACGTTAAGGATAGAGAAATGAATGCTCATTCCCACGGTGAGATTCTTCTGACTCCTCTGTAGACTGTGGACATGCAGGCTTTTGAGTTTATTCAAAACTGAAACTGATGGATGGGAATGAAAAATTGATAAAGAGCCAAAGTTTGGGTTCTGGGGCAATATAAATGGGAACCCCAGAGTTAGTATCTAGAATGATTGAACAGTTATGTGCTGAGATGAGAGTTGGGGAACTCTTCCACAACACAGGAGGTCCAGGAGAAAGTCGAGGGGGAAGTGGTTGGACACTTAAAGTTGCATGTTGCTTCAGTCTTGAAGTTACTCTTGTCTTCAGAAAGCATGTTCTATGGATCCATCATCAATCGGCTTTGTGTGCCGATATAGAGAAAATTGAATGGTAGTTCTGAGAAGAACCAACGTACTTGTCACACACAAAATGCTGGTAGAATACAGCAGGCTAGGCAGCATCTATAGGGAGAAGCCTAGCCTGCTGTGTTCTACCAGCATTTTGTGTGTGTTGTTGTTTGAATTTCCAGCATCTGCAGATTTCCTCGTGTTTGTACTTGTCACATATCTTTTACTTATTCAGTGGATGTTTCTGGTAAAGCCAGAATTTATTCCCCATCACTTATCACCCTTGAACTGAGAAGCTGGCTGGACCTCACAAAGGGCATTGGTGGGTCTAGAATCAGGGGCAGCCCAGAGTAGGGAAGGAGGGCAGAGTTCCTGCCTGGAGGACCGCAGTGAGGCAGAAAGGGGTTTTACAACAAGCTAGCAATTTTGGTCAATGTTACTGAGCTGTTTTATGTTAGGTTCCAGATGATTCACTGAATGTAAACTCCACAGCTGACATGCTCACATTTAAACCCTGCTGCTGGCCGCTCAGTCGTTAGTCCAGGAATTTAACCACTGCACCACCCATGTCTCTGTCGACAGCTATGGAAACCTACACTGGCAGTGCCTAATAACTTCACTCTCCCTGGCAGCTCTCTGAAACCAAACCTGCTCACTGTCTTGACCCTGCGATGAACTTCCTATCACATCTACTGGTTGGTAAATTACATATCAAACAGGGTCTGATCCAAATGTGGTGTTAGTTGCTCTCTCTTCCCCAGTCTGACTATGCTGCAGCCAGGGACTGAAGCTATACGATGAACATTTGGTAAAAATAGAGTGGCCAACCTTTAGTTTATTGCATTACTGACTGTGTTCTTTCTCTCTCCCTTTATCAACTTTTCTTTCCCCTCTGACAGTTTCACCTTTTTCCTCCAATGTTGACTCTTTCTCTCCTACCTCCTTATTTCTAAGTGTACTCCTTGTCTCACCACCACCTCTGTTGACCCCTGAGCCACCTATGAATTGTGCAACGATTGAGGCAGTGGAAATTCCCTCCAGTTTACTGAGACTGAAGTCAGTGTTGCAGGTAGGCAGAGTGGTGAAGAAGGCTTTTGTGGCACTGGCCTTCATCAGTCATGGCTTTCAGTCAGAATGCTTTGTTGCGGCTCTACAAGACAGTGGTGAGAACGACACCTGGAGTACTGGTCACAGTTTTGATCCCCTGTTATAGGTAAGACGTTGTTAGATGGAAAGAGTGCAGAGAAGAATTACAAGGATGCTGCCAGGACTCGGGAGCCTGAGTTATAGGGAGAGATTGAGGAAACTAGGACTTTATTCCTTGGAAAGTGTGAGATTGAGTGGTGACCTTATAGAGGTGTACAGATAGGGTGAATTCCCAAAGAGGATGAAAGATATTAAAGGGGCTTGAGGAGCAACTACTTCATGCAAAGGGCAGTGTGATGTATGGAATGAGCTGCCTGAGAAAGTGTTTGAAGAAGGTACAATTATATTTAAAAGATAATTGGCTAAGTACACGGATTACTTATTAATTCTTACCCTTGGCCATTAGGCTCTTTAATGAGTCAACCTATAGCCAGGGAAGTGATGACCTCCTCCTGTTAGATTGTCTGTGGTAACTTACTTTTTATTCTTTCTACCTCTCTTCTAATATTTATATCTGTGCACTTGCAATGCTACTGTGACACAATAATTTCCTTTGGGATCAATAAAGTATCTCTCTATCTATCTATCTTATCCGATTTACGACTGAACCTCAGCGACTACTGGCTGGTGGCTAACAAAACAAGGAAAACAACTAAGTACTTAGTTATTTGCTCTTTTTCTGGCCAACAATCATTGCAACTTTGGACTGTAACTTCCCTTTGGACTTGGAGGCAATTCGGTGCGGCACAACTGAGGTGAGGCGAGACAGTGGCTCCGTTGCCAAGGCTTAATCGATTTAAGTGCGGGGTCGAATCGGAAAGGTCGAGTACAGGCTGAATCGAGGCGGAGGGATCAGGCCCTAGAGCGTACTTAAGCAACTGAACCCAATGTTTGGATGATTATTTCAGTGCCGTGCTGAATTGGAAGGGTGGGATATTGGACAAATCAAGGTGCATGGTCCAGGCCACAGAGAGTATCTAAGTGACTGAACTGGATGTTTGGACGAAGATTTAGGCTCCCGGCCAGGTTGAAAAGGCCGGAGTATTGGGGCCCGATGCAAGAGTGGGGCCTGTTGAGCTCTCTGCTCCACTCTGCTCGGAACTAAGGGACTAAGGGATCCAAGGTGACATTACTTTGTGGATCCAGAACTGGCTTGCCCACAGAAGGTAAAGAGTGGTTGTAGATGGGTCATATTTTGCATAGAGGTCAGTGTCCAGTGGTGTGCCTCAGGGATCTGTTGTGGGACCCCTCCTCTTTGTGATTTTTATAAATTACCTGGATGAGGAAGTGGAGGGATGGGTTAGTAAATTTGCTGATGACACAAAGGTTGGGAGTGTTGTGGATAGTGTGGAGGGCTGTCAGAGGTTACAGCAGGACATTGATAGGATACAAAACTGGGCTGAGAGGTGGCAGATGGAGTTCAACCCAGGTAAGTGTGAGGTGGTTCATTTGGTAGGTCAAATATGTTGGCAGAATATAGCATTAATGGTAAGACTCTTGGCAGTGTGGAGGATCTGAGGGATCTTGGGGTCCGAGTCCATAGGACGCTCAAAGCAGCTGTGCAGGTTGACTCTGTGGTTAAGAAGGTGTACAATGCATTGGCCTTCATCAACCATGGGACTGAGTTTAAGAGCCGAGAGGTAATTTTGCAGCTATATAGGACACTGGTCAGACCCCACTTGGAGTACTGTGCTCAGTTCTAGTCACCTCACTACAGGAAGGATGTGAAAGCCATAGAAAAGGTGCAGAGGAGATTTACAAGGATGTTGCTTGTACTGGGGAGCATGCCTTATGAGAATAGGTTGAGTGGACTTGGCCTTTTCTCCTTGGAGCGATGGAGGATGAGAGGTGACCTGATAGAGGTGTACAAGATAATGAGAGTCTTTGATCGTGTGGATAGTCAGAGGCTTTTTCCCAGGGCTAAAGTGGCTAGCACGAGAGGGCACAATTTTAAGATGCTTGGAAGTAGGTACAGAGGAGATGCCAGGGCTAAGTTTTTTATGCAGAGAATGGTGAGTGCATGGAATGGGCTGCTGGTGGCGGTGGAGGGGGTGGAAACAATAGAGTCTTTTAGGAGACTCCTGGAGAGGTACATGGAGCTTAGAAAAATAGAGGGCTATGTGTAAGCATAGGTAGTTCTAAGGCAAGGACTTGTTCGGCACAGCTTTGTGGACCGAAGGGCCTGTATTGTGGGGTAGGTTTTCTATGTCTACGTCTGTGTTCTATATTGAATATTGCCACATAGCATTGCTGTGGTGTTTTGGTGTGACATGCAACAAAAAATAGCATTCAGTAATTACAAAGAATAAATAATTATATAAAAAAATGAATATAGAATAAAATGTGGATAAATACATAAATACCAGCATGTATTTGCAATGTAAACAGCACTATAAAAAGTGCTTTACAGTGCAGTGCAGTGAGTGAGGTAATAAACAGGGGGATGATGGGAACTAGAATGGTTGACCAGATGAGCTGCCTGAGGAAAGATACTTGTACAATGGTGTGAAGGTTTTGTTTTAATGGCCCTGTAACGCTATAGTGCTTATTTTAAAGGCATTCTCACTTCTGCTGAAATGACAGGTAGTGGAATGTTAAGTATTTGTTGGCTGACAACATCTGTGGTTGCCATGGACAACAGGCAAGTAGGAGTCTGGTTTGAATACAGAGAATATCCTTCTGGGAACATTTAAATAATCCTCCTAGTAAAACAGATTGCCTGACACAGTGGATATCCACGTTCACCATGGATATCTGATATATAACCTCCTTTTCTAACACAAGTGGATATTGCCAAGACAAAATCAGAAAAACATATGCACCAAAAAAGATGAAGGATTACTGAATAAAAAAAAGTGTTTACTTATGCTGAACCTCCACTCAGGGTTGGACTAAGCTTTAAGGCATGACCAGATGCCAGGAGTGACTCCACAGCCTAGCGGAGAGCAAGTGTCACACCATGAATAGTAGGAGCATAACCCGTGATTTTCTGTCCACTGAAATTAACAGAGAAAAAATGAAGGGCTGTAGACTCACTCGTTTGTGCTCTGTGGGAGTGCCACTGCTGTGGAGTGCAGGGATTGTGTATGCAGTCTTGCTGTGAAATTGTATTACCTTCCCTCTCGGGTTCGGTGGGGAAGAACTAGTCCTTTCATTAATTTGTAACCAAATTACTCTTACTATAGCAATATGTTTAAAGATATTTCCATTCATTCTCAGCTGTTTAGTCTATAATTTTGTCTGTAGTCTTATTAACAAAAGGTCTCTTGCATCAATCGTGTTGCCATTTCGATTCTCTTTACCGAAGTGGATTTATTGAACCATGAGCAGGGTTTGTCACGCGTCCCAATCGCGGGAAGGCTGAACTGTGAGATTTCACATCAGTGATGTGTCATTCCAGAGAAGACTTGAAAGGAATTGGTCCTCAGTTCACAATCAATCCTCCCAGTGGCAGACCAGGTCCAGAGGCATTTCAGTGTGAAACATGCCTTACCCATTTTAAATAGGAGATATAAATATCAGGGAAGAAATAATCCCCTAGAAGAGTGAGAGGTGAAAAAATAGAATATTCATCGCCGGCATACACACACGTAAACCGGGATACACACCCTGAGATTACATTCTGTACACAATCACGTCCTTTCCCTGAACAATAACATATTGAAATTATGTCCCCAAACATGATCTCACCTTGAGATTTTTACTCCCATCCACAACATCACTCTGGGATGTCACTGCAATCACACATCCCAACACATTCTCAGCCCCTGTACAATCGCATCGAGCACTGACCGACATGCACAATCATACCTTCAGCCCGAGACTGCACACCCACCCGTGAGTACACCTTCAAATCACGCACCCATCAGAAGTGGCGTACCTGCACGCCCTGTCAGTACAGCACCCCACACATTGCAGCCTGCGGCACATCCCAACATTAAATCACCATGATGAGGTAAATCCCGGTGGCAAGGGTGAACCCAGACAACCGGTCCCACATCTCGGCTGCAGGAGGCTGCCGGGTCCTTGGTCTGTTAAGGCCTGCCTATCGCGTGCCGCCAGCACATCGCTTTTCTGTCAGGGTGTGCTCCCTTAGCCTTGTCTCAACAGACTTACCACAAGGCAGTGGGGCTACTTACCCATAGCTGGGACAGTGGTTGACGGGCGGCAGGGCGTGTCCACACAGTGATGGGCCTGCACGCCATGTCTCTGGGGCCCACTGCTGCTCCGAGATCCCCTGTAGTTTAGCCTGGGACCATAAGATATCCAGTTTCTGCGTGTGGCTCCGAGGAGGCACTGCAGGCGGCACTGGTGGAGAGGCTCTGTACCGGCAGGAGGAGGCTTACACCCTCTTTTCACCCTCTGTTGAGAAGGCTAGCCAGCAGCAATAGCTGTAAGCAGAGAGTAGCAAGCAGAGAGTATGCACTCACTACAAGGACTACTGCACTACTACACTACTGCACTACTGCACTACTGCACTACTACACTACTGCACTACTGCACTACTGCACTACTGCACTACTGCACTGCTGCACTACTGCACTACTGCACTACTGCACTACTGCACTACTGCACTACTACACTACTGCACTACTGCACTACTGCACTACTGCACTACTGCACTACTACACTACTGCACTACTGCACTACTGCACTACTACACTACTGCACTACTACACTACTGCACTACTGCACTACTGCACTACTGCACTACTGCACTACTGCACTAGATGATTCACACACACCCTGTGAGTAAATACTCCACCCATACACACATTAAATCACAGTGCAAGATCAAGCCCCCTACCCCTGATGACATTCCAAGGCCATCTCCCCAAGCATAACCACACCTGAGATTACAGCCACGCACACTCGTCACAGCTGGGGAAGGCATATCAAACAGTGTCCTGGGGTTAGATGTGGGTGAGTTATCACACAGCCTGCATTTGGATTAGATGCAAGGGAATCGGTGTAATTAGATTCAATACAAGGAAATATAAAGAGTATCATTAAACTTCCATTGAATGATTCTTGGACCAGGAGTGGTAAAGGCATTGAATAAATATGATGTCAGGGAATCGATACACTTAAGCGGTGGTGTTTGAGCCAGTTGGTTCCTTGTGTTCAGACTTCCCTCTGCTGTCTCCACAGCAGCCCTACAGGTCCAATTGAGCTCCAGGCCTCACTACAAAGCAAGTTTCAGCCGGGCCTCAGGTGGCAGATCCTGAGGCTCCACATCAGGGTTTCTTCACTGGCCATTGAATTGCTATTAAATGCTTCTGATGACAAAGTCGTTTAAAAATATCTGAAAGGATTAAAATTAAATGATGAATTTACCTGTAAACTAGTACAAAAGATATTAATTCATTAAAAGCATCACCACTGAGTAAAGTAAAATGCCCTTACAGTTGAGGTGACTAGCATAAAATGGAGGGGCCAGGTGCGAAGTGCTCAGGACATTGGTGCTTCCCACTTGGGACTAGGGAGTGAGAATGGGAATTCAAATTTCTCAGGAATGACCTCCTTCACTGACACTTCCCAGTGCATCGCATAACATGAAAGTCAGGAATGTGTTGTCTGTTCTTTACTGAACTGCCATCAAAGGATAAATGTACTTACACCCAAGAGTCAGATGTGATCCGAAGTGAAGAGTTATTAAATTACATTTTGGCTTGAAAGATTAAATATTCTTTGCCTTTGATTTATGTAGATAAGAAATGATGATCATCTTTCTTGTGGTTTGTCTCAGTGTACTTAATGGCTGCGCTGCTTAATGGGAATAGTCAAATGTTTATTGATTTTGTGTCTATAATGTTATCGTAATTAGTGTGAAAGACAAATGTCATTACCTGTAATTAGTCTGATTGCGCCACAGCTTCATCATATCTGCTGCTCATGAAGATCTTGTAAAATAAAAGCACTACATAGAAATACACACAAAATGCTGGTGTAACTCAGCAGGTCAAGCAACATCGATGAAAAGGAATAAAGAGCCAAGGTTTCGGGCCGAGACCCTCAATCAGGACTGGAAAGGAAGGGGGAAGAAGCCAGAATAAGAAGGGGGAAAGGAGTACAAGCTGGCAGGTGATAGGTGAAGCCAGGTGAGGGGGAAGGTAGGTGGGTAGGGGAGGGGGGATGAAATGAGAAGCTGGCAGGTGATAAGTAGAAAAGGTGAAGGGCTGAAGAAGGAATCTGATAGGAAAAGTAAGTGAACCATGGGAGAAGGGGAAGGGGGAGAGGCAAGGAGGGGTTGTTAGGCAGGTAAGAAGAGAGGAGGTTAAAGGGGATTCAGAATGGGGAATGAAAGAAGAGAGGAAGGGGAGAGGCAAGAATAGAATCTGTGCACAACATAATTTATACCTGGAAAAGCTCACAGCATAATGCTTACTGTCATTGAAAACTGAAATATCTACCTCTGACCACCTCCTCAGACCTCCAGTGAAGATGAGAGCAATTGTCTTTGACGTGAAAATAGGTTGATGCATCTACTAAAGAAAGGTGCAAAGACCTATCCAGGAAAATATCTTCATTAAGTTCACTGCATTTGGTTAAATAATACCCCCATCCAATCTGAGAAGTTAATTATTGTTATTTATAGGTGGCATGCTGAGATCGATGGGGAGTTAAATATAGAAAGCAGCCTGCAGCCCTGCAGTAGCCGTGCCGATGAACACCTCCAGCAGCAGTGGGAGAGTTCAGCTCTCCTGCATCAGTCTGCTTCACAGAAAATCCAAAATAAAATGCATTCCTGAACTGTAGTTTCTCCAAAACAATTTGAAACCCCAGAAGTGAAAACTTTTAATAACCAATAGCATAAGACCAAATGCCATAGGACAGAATTAGGCCATTCAGCCCATCGAGACTGCTTCACTATTCCATCATTGCAGATTAATTGTCCCTCTCAACCTCATTCTCCTGCCTTCTCCACATAATCTTTGATATCCTGACTAATTAAGAACCTATTAACCTCTGCCTTAAATATACTTAATGACTTGGACTGCACAGATGGCCGTCTGTGGCAAAGAATTCCACAGATTCACCATCCTCTGGCTAAAGAAATTTTTCATCTTCTCTGTTCTCAGTTCTGAGGCTGTTCCCTCTGGTCCTTGACTCCCTCACTATAGGAGACATCTTTTCAACATTCACTCTATGCAGACCTTTCAATATTCAATAGGTTTCAATGAGAAACCCTCATTCTTCTAAACTCCAGCGATTACAGGCACAGGCCCATCAAATACTCCTAGTGTTAACTTTTTCATCCCTGGGATTACCCTCGTGAATCTCCTCTGGACCCTCTCCAATGCCCGCATCTCCTTTCTTAGATAAGGGGCCCAAAACTGCTCACAATACTCCAAGAGTGTCTGATCAATGCCTCAGTATAACATCCTTGTATTTATATTCCAGTCCTCTTGAAATGAATGCTAACATCGCATTTGCCTTCCTCACCACTGACTCAACCTGCAAGTTAACCTTTAGGGAATCCTGCACGAGGACTCCCAAGTCTCTCTGCATCTCTGATTTTTGAATTTTCTCCCCATTTAGAAAACAGGCCACACCTTTATTCCTTTTGGCGAAGTGCATAACCACACATTTCCCTACCTTATATTCTATCTGCCACTTCTTTGACCGTTCCCCCAAACTGTCCAGGTCCTACTGCAGTTTCCTCAGCACTACTTGCCCTTCCACCTATATTTGTATCATCCGCAAACTTGGCCACAGAGCCACCAATTACTTCATCCAAATCATTGACATACAACATGAAAAAAGTGGTCCCAACACTGACCCCTGTGGAATACCACTAGTCACCAACTGCCAACCAGAAAAGGCCCCTTTTACTCCCATCCTTTAACTCCTGCCAGCCAACCAATCTAATATCCATTCTAGAACCTTTCCCATAATACATTGGGCTCCTTTCTTGTTAAGCAGCCTCATGTGTGAGTCAAAGGCCTTCTGAAAATCCAAATAAACAACATCTACTGATTCTTCTTTGTATATCCTGCCTGTTATTTCCTCAAAGAATTCCAATAGATTTGTAAGGCAAGATTTTCCCTTTAGAAAACCATGCTGACACAGGCCTATTTTTAACATGTGCTTCCAAGTACCCCTTAATAATAGACTCCAATATCTTCCCAACTACTGAAGTCAGACTAACTGGCCTATAATTTCCTTTCTTCTACCTCCCTCCTTTCTTAAAGAGTGGAGTGACAGTTGCAATTTTCCAGTCCTCTGGAAACATTCCAGAATCTACTGATTCTTGTAAGATCATTACTAACGCCCCTCACATCCCTTCAGCCACCCTGGAATGTTGTCCATCCGGTCCAGGTGACTTATCTACCATCAAATATCTACCATCAGACCTTTCAGTTTCCCAAACATCTTCTTGGGATCCTGCACCAAACGGATTTTCCCAATCCACCTGCCGATTGAAATCTCTAAAGATTATCACACCATTGCCTTTTTTACACTAATTTTCTATCTCCCATTATAACTTGCAGCTGTCATCCTGGCTACTGTTCAGAGGCCTGTATGTAAATCCCACCGGGGTCTTTTACCCTTGAAGTTTCTTAACTTTACCCGCAAGGATTCTACATTGTCTAATCCCATGTCACCTCTTTATAAATGTTTGATTTCATTTTTTACCAACAGAGCCACCCCACCTCCTCTGCCTACCTGCCTGTCCTTTCTGTGCTCCTGGACATTAAGCTCCCAGCTATGATCTTCTTTCAGCCACGACTCAGTGATGCTCATAACGTCATACCTGCCAATCTCTAACTGCACTATAAGATAATCTACCTTATTCCATATACTGCATGCTTTCAACTATAACATCTTTGGTCCTGTATTCATCAACTTTTTTGATTTTGACCCCCTGTTATGCTTTAACTCGTCCCGTTGACTGCAGTTTTGCCCTGTCCTTCCTCACGGCTTTACATCACACTGCATCTACTTGTATATCAACTGCTCATCCTCAGCCCTGTCACTCCAATTCCCATCCTCCTGCCAAATTAGTTTAAGTCCTCCCCAACAGCTCTAGCAAACCTGCCTGCAAAGATATTGGTCCCCCTCAGGTTCAGGGGTAACCTGTCTTTTTTGTCCAGGTCATACCTTCCCAATGATTCAGAAATCTGAAACCCTGTCCCCTGATGCACCAATTCTGCAGCCAAACATTCTCCTATTCTTACCCTCACTGACACATGGCAGCAATCCAGAGATACTACACTGGAGATCCTGCTTTTCAGCTTCCTGCCGCACTTCCCATATTCTCTCTTTAGGACCTCCTCCCTTTTCCTACCTATGTATCAGAATGTACCACAACATGCAGCTGTTCAGCCTCTGCCTTTACAAATGTTGAGGACCTGATCCGAGATCTCCTTGCCCCTGGCAACATACCATCTGGGTGTCTCTTTCACATGCTGAGAATCTGCTTTTTGCTCCTTTAATTATGGAATCCCCTAACACTATTCTTCTCCACCTTTCCCTTCTGAGCCACAGCGCCAGACTCGGTGCCAGAGACCTGGCCACTGCAGCTTTCCTCTGGTAGATCATCCCCTCCCCCAATAGTATCCAAAGCAGTGTACTTCTACTATTGAGGGAAATGGCCACAGGATACTCTGCACTGGCTGCCTGTACCCCTTTCCCTTTCCAGATTGTCACCCAGTGACTTGCCTCCTGCAAGTTAAGCTGACTACCTCCCTGTAGCTCCTATCTAGCACCTCCTCATTCTCCTTACTGAACCAAAGGTCATCGAGCCACAGCTCCAGATCCTTAACGTAGTCCCTAAGGAGATGCAATTTGATGCACTTCATGCAGGTGTAGTTATCAGGGAGACTGGAGATCTCCCAATTTTCCCACATCTCACACAAGGAACATAACACTAACTCTGGACCCAGTCTCAGTGCACTAGCTATGTACTAACAGTAAAAAAATACAATTGCTAGAAACTTTGCAACATACACAAAATGCTGGAGGAACTCAGCAGGTCAGGTAGCATCTATGGAAAAGAGTAAACAGTTGCATTTCGAGCCGAGACGCTTCATTAGGAGACCTTCACCTGTGCTTGCCCCAGTTTGTTCTCGCCTGAGCCAGTTGAACCAAAGCCGGACAGCTGTAACAATGCCCCCCTCATGTAATGGCCACTCCAACAATGGCCATGTGCAGTGGAACAGATGGGTGTGATGTACTTGGATTTCCAGAGAACTTTCAAAGAGGTGCCACATAAAAGACTTATCCATAAGGATGAATAGAGTTGGGGGTGATATATTAGCAAGGATAGAGAATTGGTTAACCAATAGAAAGCAGAGAGTTGGGATACATGGGTGTTACTCTGGTTGGCAATCCATGGTGAGTGGTGTCCACAGGGGTCAGTGCTGGGCCAGCAACTGCTCACGATATACATTAACGATCTGGAAGAGTGGACCGAGTATAGTGTATCGAAGTTTGCTGATGACACTAAACTGAGTGGGAAAACAAATTGTGCAGAGGATACAGAGAGCCGCAGAGAGATATAGATAGGTTAAGTGAGTGGGCAAGGGTCTAGCAGATGGAGTACAATGTTGGTAAATGCAAGGTCATCCACTTTGGAAGGAAAAATGAAAGAGCAGATTATTATTTAAATAGTAAAAGACGGCAGCATGCTGCTGTTGAAGGGACTTGGGAGTGCTTGTGCATGAATCACAAAAGGTTGGTTTGCAGGTGCAGCAGGCTATCAAGACGACAAATGGAACACTGGCCTTCATTGCCAGAGGGAATGAACTTAAGAGCAGGGAGGGTGTGCTACAACTGTGTTGGGTGAGGCCACATCTAGAGTACTGTGTGCAGTTCTGGTCTCCTTACTTGAGGAAGGATATACTGGCTTTGGAGGTGATGCAGAGGAGGTTCACCAGGTTGATTCCAGAGATGATGCCACCTGCACTAATCTCAGACACAGGAGATTTTGCAGATGCTGGAAATCTTGAACAACACACACAAAATGCTGAAGGAACTGAGCAGGCCAGGTAACATCAATGTAGAGGAACAAACTTTTGACATTTCAGGCCAAGAACCTTCATCAGGACTTGGTCCAGTAGACATGAGGCCAGGGGAGGAAAAAAAACAGAGGTCATGGGTTAAGGGTGAAGGGGGAAAAGTTTAAAGGGAACATTAGGGGGGCTTCTTCACACAGAGAATGGTGGGAGTGTGGAATGAGCTGCCAGATGAAGTGGTGAATGCGGGCTCACTTTTGACATTTAAGAAAAACTTGGACAGGTACATGGATGAGAGGGGTTTGGAGGGATATGGCCCAGGGTGCAGGTCAGTGGGACTAGGCAGAAAAATGGTTCAGCACAGCCAAGAAGGGCCAAAAGGCCTGTTTCTGTGCTGTAGTGTTCTATGGTTCTGTGGTTCTATGATGTTGTAGCGGATCAAAGCAGATAAACTGAAGGCAGTGACAATTGTCTGTCTCACTAATTATGGTCATGCAGATGCAGGGTCTCCACCTGAAACATTGACTTTTTATTCCTCCCCTGATATGGAGAGCTCCACCAGCATTTCGTGTGTGCTACACAAATCCCCAAATGCCTGCACATACCCTCTACTCCCTGCCAGTCTCGTTGCCCCTCAAACATCACGGTTGTATCTGTTTCTTTTAACACCATCCTCTCATTGCGGAGTGAGGGTGGTCTTACAGACAGAAGTGGGTAACTCGCTCTTGCAGTGGTTGCAAATACTCACTCAGAATACTGTGTACTTCACTCGATTGCTTTCAGTTGCATGAATGTTTTAAATTAATGTTTATATTAATTCCACTGTTAGGAGTAAGTCGCTGAGAAATGCCCATTATTTAAGAACATAGAATGTTGCTGTCTGTAAGGAGTTCGTACATTCTCTCTGTGACTGCGTGGGTGTCCTCCGGGTACTCCGGTTTCCTCCCACATTCCAAAGACATACGGGTTAGTGGGTTAATTGTCCACTAGGGTGTAACTGGGCAGCGAGGGCTTGTTGGGCCGGAAGGGCCTATTACCGTGTTACATCTCTAAATAAATAAAAATAAGAAGACTACAGCACAGTACAGGCCCTTCAGCCCATTATGTTGTGCTGACCTTTTAACCTTGTCTAAAATCAATCTAACCCTTCCCTCCTACATAGCCCTCTAGTTTCTTAAATGTGGTTAAGAAGGCATACAGTGTATTGGCTGTCATCAATCGTGGGATTGAATTTAGGAGCCGAGAGGTAATGTTGCAGCTCTATAGGACCCTGGTCAGACCCCACTTGGAGTACTGTGCTCAGTTCTGGTCGCCTCACTACAGGAAGGATGTGGAAGCCATAGAAAGGGTGCAGAGATTTACAAGGATTGGGGAGCATGCCTTACGAGAATAGGTTGAGTGAACTCGGCCTTTTCTCCTTGGAGCAACGGAGGATGAGAGGTGACCTGATAGAGGTGTATAAGATGATGAGAGGCATTGATCGTGTGGATAGTCAGAGGCTTTTTCCCAGGGCTGAAATGGTTGCCACAAGAGGACACAGGTTTAAGGTGCTGGGGAGTAGGTACAGAGGAGATGTCAGGGGTAAGTTTTTTACTCAGAAAGTGGTGAGTACGTAGAATGGGCTGCCAGCAACGGTGGTGGAGGTGGATACGATAGGGTCTTTTAAGAGACTTTTGGATAGGTACATGGAGCTTGGGAAAATAGAGCACTATGGGTAAGCCTAGTAACTTCTAAGGTAGAAGTTGTTCGACACAACTTTGTGAGCTGAAGGGCCTGTATTGAGCTATGTTTTCTATGTTTCTATGTCCCTAATGTACCTGTCACAACCACCACCCCGGCAGTGCACTGTGCTTTTGTCACATCCTCAAAGAATTCAATTGGGCTGGTGAAACACAACCTGCTCCTTATAAAGCCATGATGACCATCCATAATCAGACAAATCCTCGTAGATCCTGTCTCTAAGAATCTTCATCGATAATTTTCCCACCATTGACTCACTGGTCTATGATTCCCAGGGTTAACCCTACCCCCTTTCTTGAACAAAGGAACAACATTTATGATTGATCTCCAATCACAGAGACGACTCCTGAGACTTCACATAACTGTGGACCCATCCTTGAACTGTCGAACACTTCCTGTGCAGTTTAAGGGCTTCCTTGTAACATCCTTCTTTCTCTTACAGTTACTTAGACAGCTTAGATCGAATTGGAGGGAGCGATTACCAACCAACAGAGCAGGACATCCTCCGAACTAGAGTGAAGACCACTGGAATCGTAGAAACCCACTTTACATTCAAAAATCTGCACTTCAGGTGAGTCCAGTTAGATGGCATGCAGTCACACGGAGGAGTTTCTTCCTGTCGTCTCAGTGGAGCGTTAAGCAACTGGAATCAGTTAGATGTGAGGGAATCTTAAGGAGTGAACGTGTTTAATGTGAGAATTATACTGTGCCTGTAGTAAAAGAGACTTGAACCTTTTGCTGTCATCATGGTGACAAAGTACTGTGGTATTTACTGGACACCCAACAGGGCTCTCCACTCATTGTGTAGATATAATTAGTAGATTAACATCTCCTGTAGGTAGTAACCTTTCTTCATGATCAGAGGGAGTCAAGACTTCACCAAATGCTCATGTACCCCACCATACCAGTTGCATTTTATGGGTACAAAGAGTTCAAATATTGTTTGTTGAAGAAGAGGGAATCACTAAGACTGGTCTCCTTTATTCTGAAGTTAATGCAATGAAAACAGACAGTTGAATCCAGATGTTGCTGTTACTCCAATATTTATCCTGCACCAATGTGTGGGCTAAACAAAGGAAAGATCCAAAACCACCCCAGCCCCTGGCCATTCAAGGACAGTGGGGGAAAGGATGTGGAACAAAGGAGGGAAGCACTGTGTGTTAGCAGCACCCATGAGACTAGACTCCTTGACTTCAGATGATACTATCCTGGGGATGTTTTGTAGAAGAGGAAGAGGAGGGGACAAATGGTGGCTCTATAGCCCAGCTAGTGGTACAGCTGCCTTGTGGCTTTTGCGACCTGGGCCTAACGTCTGTGTGTAGTTTGTGACCAAATGGTTGTTCCCTGGATGCTCTACTTCCCTCCCAAATCGCAAAGACATGCAGGTTGTTTCGGGTTGTCACTGGGGGGTAGGTTGTGGTAGAGTCTGGGGGAAGAGGATGAGAATGTTGCAAGAATCAAATGAGCTTAGTGCAGATGGTGCTCAGTGGTCTTCGTGACTTCATGAAAGGAGAAATTGTTCACAACTAAGAAGAAGGGGAAAGAAAGCACTGCTGGAGAGGTGCTGGCTACAGGGGACAGTGTAACTAGTCACTGGCTACAGGGGACAGTGTAACTAGTCACTGGCTACATGATGGAGGAGAATCAATGGAGAAGGACAGTTCAAGGCTGGGTAAGGGTTAAGGAGAGCTGGCACGCCTGAACTAATAGCATTTAGACTTCCGTTGGTGCATTTTCACTGCTGTACACTGATCCAGCCAGGGAGGTATAGGCATGGACTTGAGACGATTTTGTAACAATACAGCCCATTCTTTCAGCTGCCCTTATATTTAAAAGCAAAACAAAAGTTTCTCAAGTCTGCTCCACCATCTGACCACTCTCTTTTCTGTTCCCCATAATCCTTGATGCACCTGTCTATCAATGATATGCCTGTATTAGCCCTGATTATAGTCAATGATGCTGACTCCAAGGCTGTATCAAGGATTCTGAGAGAAGAAATTCCTCCCTATATTCACCTTTAACAGGTGGCCTATATTCTGCAAGAAGGGCCCCTTGTTCAGGATTCCTTTAGAAGTGGAAGCAACCTCTCTGTGAGGACCATGTCAATCTTATATGTCTCAATTAGACCCCCTCCTTCTAAACTGAAATGAACATAGGCCCACCCGATGAACCTCCTTCATCAGCCATCAACCAACTGAATCTTCCTTGAATTGCCTCCTGTGTGTGGACATTCCTGCTTAAGTAGACCAAATTTTGCACAGTACTCCAGATATCCAAATCAGAATCAATTTTAATTATCACTCACATAGGTTGAGAAGGTTGTTATATGGTGGTAGTATGGTGCAAGACATAAATTACTATAAATTACAATTATATATAAAATAATAATGTGAAAAGAAAGCAAAATTAGTGAGGTAGTATTCACGAGTTGGTCCATTGTCTGTTCAGAAACCTGATTGCAGAGTGGAAGAATCTGTTCCTAAAACATTGAGCGTGTGTCTTCGGGCTCCTGTACCTCCTCATTGATGGTAGTAATAAGAAGAGGGCGTGTCCTGGTTGATGGGGGTCCTGAATGATGGATGCTGCCTTTTTGAAGCATCACCTTTTGAAGATGCGCTAGAGGTGGGGAGACTAGTGCCCGTGATGGAGCTGGCTGAGCTAGCAACCCTTTGCAGCTTTTTCTATCCTGTGCAGTGGCCCCTCCATAACAGACAGTGATACAGCCAGTTAGAATGCTCTTCACATTACATCTGAAGAAATTGCTAGTCTTTGGAGACATACAAAATCTCCTCAAACTCTTAATGAAATGTAATTCATCTATGTATGCAAATATATACAATAACTGAGAGACTTTCCTACACTTATACTCCATCTCCCTTGTAATACTGAGCAATCTAATTACTTACTGTACCTACGTTAGCTTTCTGTGTTTCTGCATGAGGGCACCAGGATCCCTCTGTGGCAAAACTGTGCAGTCCCCCTCCATGTAAGCAACGTTCCTTTCTTCCTGTCAAAGTGAGCAATTTCACATTTCCCTACATTATACTCCATCTGCAGGCCTCAGTTAACCTATCTATATTCCCATAGCAAACCACTGAAATCCTCCTCTCAGCTTCATTTTTAAGAGGTTTACTTCCATGACTTTTAACATACTATTTACATGGTTCTCAAATAAAAACATAACCACTTTGTCCAGGATATACTGTACACCAGCCTGTGTGGCACCTTTCCAGGTGTGCTCTCTTTCCAGGAATACCCAGGTATGGCCACACCCTCTGAACTTATTTTCCGACCCTAACTACCTGGACCATAAGACATAGGAGCAGAATTAGGTCATTTGGTCCATCAGTCTCCACCATTTGATTATGGCTGATTTATTATTCCTCTCAACCCCATTCTCCTGCCTTCTCCCCCTAACCTTTAACACTCTTTTAATCAAGAACCGATCAAACTACCCTTTAAGTATACCCAAAGGCATGGCCTGCACATCTGTCTGGGGCAATGAATTCCACAGATTCAGCACCCTCTGGTTAAAGAAGTTTCTCCTCATCTCTGTTCTAAAGGGATGTCCTTGTCTTTACTATCAGCACATTGGGCTACAGTGCAGTCAGTGCTGTCATTTCCATCATTTACAGCTACTGTAGATAGGTAATGCTCCAGCAATGACACTCTAGCACCCACTAGCTGCAGCAATTTATCCCAACTCTGTTTTCTATGAGTTAACCTTGCATGATGACTTTACGTAACACCTTACAGAATGTCTTCAGGGCATCCAAAATGGCACATTTGCTGCTAGTTTTATCCAGCATGCTCATTACATCCTCAAAGAACTCTAATAAATCCAATAAGCATTATTTTCCTTTCCTAAAACCAATTTGACTTTGCTTGTTCATGCTAAGATGTTCTAAGCATCTTTCATTGTAATAGATTTCCCAATGACAGACATTAGACAGACAATCCTATAATTTCCAGCTTTCTGACTCTGTCATTCCTTGAATGAGGAGATTACATTTGTGTTTTTATTTTAAATCCTCTGAGACCTTTCCTGGATCTGGAGAATGTTGGAAGCTCACACACAATGTATCCACTTTACCTGCACCCCCTTCCTTTCGACAGCCCAAGATGCAAATCATCAGGCCCAGCAGACTTATCAGCCTTCACTCCACAAATAATTGTTTCTCCCATAAGTGGCATCAGTTTAAATTGCACCCTCCTTTTATGTCTCGACATCAGCCACTCTTACTGGGATGCTAATATTGTCTTTTACCATGAAACTGTTTGTTCAAAGTCTCTGCCATTTTCTTCACATTATTAATTCACAGGTCTCCATCACTGAGGCCAGTGGCTGTTTTAACAGTTCTCTCCCTTTTCCATATTTATGGAAATTATTACTTTTCTCATTTTTCCCACTGGATCTCATTATCCTGTGTTTATCCTCCTATTCTCAGCATCCGTATTTTTTGTGGCTAGTTTCTAATTCTTCCAAGTCTCTGTTTTGCACTAATGTCTGAAACATTGTATGCCTTTTCTTTTAATTTTTTATCAACCACAACTCTCTTGGCTTGAATTACACTTCTCCAAGTGTCTTTATTTGCTTCAATGACAAGTATGGAATAGTTCCTTAAATATCTGCCGCTGCTTCACATTTTAAACTGGATTATTACTTGTAATGGTGGGATTTGAGCTCAAACCAGTACCTTAGTGCACCTCACAGTGTTCTGTACAGAACCAGTTCACTGAACAGGTGTACGCTCAGGATAGTAGAGGTGTCAGACCAGTCAACTGTTCTCTTGAGGTGGAGGGCCTCACACAAGGCCTGGTGTTTCAGGCTGTTTTTCATTCCCCAGGGTTGTCTTTGCATCTCAGAAGATTTTTCATTTCATTAAGTGATTTATTTTAAGAAATGATTGCGTCATTTTCTGAGTGACGGTTTGGGTACCTGCACATTGGAGATGATACGTACCATGGGAGTTGTTGGTGCGAGATTTTCGTTAATTAGCCTCTACAGGCACAGTCAGACTGCAGAATTTTGGTTAACCTTTTAAAGCATTGCCCATGATTTAATATAAAATATCAATATTTACATTTTAAAACAAAACTATATTATTTCCCAATATAAAAGGTAAATTTAACTTGCACAAACCAGTTCAGCATATTTACAGCAATTCAGCTTATAACACAGCTCTAATAGATTATTAGATACCAGACATTATGTGCCCAGACACAGAATGTAGTTTTCTCTGCTTCTTCTAGTTCCCTCAAATCTGAACCTACCCTCTCCTAAAACTGACTCTCAGCACCCCCTTTTTTAAGCAGCCTAAACTTGTGGCCATCACCTGCTCATCAACTTGCAGTTAGTGCACAGTTCCCGAAGCACGTGCAAAACCCATTGTGGTCTTCTGATTAATACTCACAAGCTTGTAACTGGATAACACTGCCATTGGCATTGCACACTGTTATTGGACTGGGATAGTGATATTTACTCCTGTGTACCGTTATTTCAGGATAGATTCTGATGAATGGCTGTGTGGTGCATCCTTGGGTTTTGCTCGAGGTTATTTTCTTGCATTATTCAAGTGCGGAAGGGACTTCTGCCTTTGTGGATTACATGTTGGAAGGAAGAGAAAGCCCAATGTACAGTAGCTTGTGAATTGTTTCTTCAGCGTTGCATTTATCTGGGCTGGAGTGCGGGTGCATTGTGACGATCCGGTTGTCCAGTGGTCTCACAGTCGTGTTCTGGCTTGTGTTCACTTCCTGTGTGACACTTCGCCACTCAGAATATACAGTTCATAGCTGCTCTATCTGCCTCATCCTTCTGGTAACTATTCCACTAGATTCCAGGATACTAATTTTCTCCCTTGTATTTCCCCACTGGAGCAAAATATTCCAAAGAATCTATTCCACCACCTCTCCTTGTGCTGCATGTGCACCTCACACAGTGAATTACAAGAGCACCAGCCTCCACCTCAGCCTTTTACTCAATAAGAACCCAGAGTTCAAAGTACATTTATTATCAAAGTATGTATCTGTCAGCACGTACTACTCTGAGAGTCATTGTCTTGCAGGCATTCACAATAGAACAAAGGATCAATTGAAAACAAAGGCTGACAAACAACCAATGTACAAAAGAAGACAAACTGTGCAAATACAAAAAAGACTAATAATAAGACTTGTAAGTAAATAATACCGAGGACACAGATTGTAGAATCCTTGAAAGTGAGTCCATAGGTAGTGAAATCAGTTCAGAGTTGAGGTGAGTGAAGTTATCCACTCTAGTTCAGGAGCCTGCTGGTTTATAGGATAAGAACTGCTCCTGATCCTGGAGGGATGGGAACGAAGGCTCCTATACCTCCTTCCCAGCGGCAACAGGGAGAGGAGAGCTTAGCCTGGATGGAGGAGGTCCTTGATGATGAATGTTCCTTGTAAATGTGCTCAGTGGTGGGGAGGGATTTTCCTGCAATGGCACGGGGCTGTATCCACTGTTTTCTGTGGTGACCTCAACAAAAGTCTCTTAAGATCTCCAGCTGATGAAGAGACATTGGTCTGGAGAAAAGGAATAAAGTTAGAATGAAGAGTTCAGTGGAAGGACACTCCACCCATCTGACCCATGCAGCCGCTGATGTTTTCACACAAGCCTCGCCCATTCCTCTTCTGTCACCACATTCAGCACTAGCTTCCACTTAATGTGCCTTTCATAATTATTTCAATCGTCCTGTATCCTTCCAAATTACAACCGTATTTCTCCTGCATAGGGCCATATTTGGGTTCCCCCACATCCACGTCCCTATATTTTCTGTGTTCCTATCAAACCCGAGGTACTCTCCCCAGGATTGGCTACAACTGTGAAATTCTTAAAGTGAGGTCAGCCACTGAGCCCAATTCTAAGATTAATAAGTCATCCCTAGTATAAGTTGGACTCGACCTCACAGTCTTTGATCTTGCACTTTATCTTTTACCTGCACTTCATTTTCTCTGTGGCTGTTACACTTTATTCTGCATTGCTACAGCTTTACCTCGTTCTGGCTCAATGCACAGTGTAATGATTTGATCTGTATGAACAGTATGCAAGACAAGCCCTTCGCTGGATTTCAGTACATCTGGCAATGATAATCCAATTGCTGTTTCGCAGGCTGTTTGATGTGGGAGGTCAAAGATCAGAGAGGAAGAAGTGGATCCACTGCTTTGAAGATGTGACAGCAATTATTTTCTGCGTGGCACTGAGTGGCTACGACCAGGTGCTCCATGAGGATGAGACCACGGTGAGTAGGTCCAAGGGAACAAGGCAGCCTGGCAGATGATGGGGTGCGCATGTGCATTGCCATCAGGCAGCTGCAGAGTACCCGCTGAAGGGCAGAGTCATGGTTTCACTACAACGTTTGTGTGTGTGTGCGTGAGTGTATGGTCTGTGCACTAATGTTCTCCAGTTACGTAATTAAAACTGTGGGAGTGAAACGACAATCAATTCTGCCTTTTCACATGGAGAATCAGAGGACTGAAGGGAGGGTGAAATAGTGGTTTACCAGCTGTTTTGCAGAAGTATTGAACTCTAACTTGCATTTTATTTTTAGTGGTGTGAATTCCTGTGAGAGATGGATTGTTGCCTCTGCTGATGTCTGTGAGGTACTGAGTAGACATAATGGTTCATCTTGTGTTTTTATTTTTATCCGTTACTCTGGAATGTGCTGCCTCAGGTTTCGCATCCTCTTCCCAGGTTAAACTTGTTATTCTTCGTTATCCATTCAAAAGAAAAATTATTTGTTTCGTGACATACTGCAGATCAGTATTTTCTCTTGAAACATTTTTGATATAATGAAAATGGCAAGAAAACGACTGACTTTATATTAAGTAATTTCAGAAATAGAGCTTAAAGTAGAAACAGTTTTGCTTAGTGGTGTAAGCATCTACCTAATTGGCTTTTGCTCCTTTTATAATCCCGTTCCAGGGTCCTCTAACCAATCTAATTACTAATTCAAAAGGAAATATCTTCCTGGAAAAATACTGTATTATGTTAAATACATATGCAGGCTTTCTATGGCAACATATTCCAGTTGATGCAGGAGGTGTATAGGTAGGACTATCAGAGAGAAGTGGGTTATCCTACTGCAACCTCTTATCGCCATTACTTCTCTCCTCTGCCTCCACGCACAATGAGCTGGTTAAAGGAGTTGTAAGTCAGCAGTTTTTCTACCAAGACCTCAATGGTAGAGCTGATGACACATCACAACGGCAGTGAAGGTCGCGGAAGACTTCAGCAGTGAAGGGTCACCAGTCATCTTGCATTCCATGCCACCGCGACCCTGACCCCAATCTGTCAAAGATCATGTGGTCCATCAGCCTCGCCACGTTCAACAAAATAACACACAGCTCTTCTCCATTAAGGAAATCCACTCTGACATCCCAGATTAAGTCTTGTAGTGATCAAAATGTGGCAAAGGGGGCAGGGTTGTGAAGTCTGGAGGCCCCTCAGAATTTGTGGATCCTCGATCAGCCACCAATAGGAGAGCACCATACTCGACTGCAGTGATTCCTGGGTGAAAGTGCACATTTTACTGGGCATGTTTTATTATATCATTTCATCTAAAATTAATCAAAAGCTGGAGATGGTCTGTATTGATGTGTTCACTGCTGTTACTCACCGGTACGTTGTTCTATTCTGAGCAGGCCGGCTGCTGACACATGATCTGCCCTCAAACTGTACTCTACAATGAGTTTTTGATGCATTGGAGAGTTTCCCCTGCAGAACACAGGATGCAATTGCATTTTACCATAACCTGTCCTATGAATTTTGATACAAGCCCAAGTGATCCAGCAACTTTCGACTTTCCTACTGACAGCCTGTGATTCCATTTATACTGTTACTTAGCTGTTGGCTCCACCAACATGTCATCTGGCATTGCCAAGCACGAGGAGAGATCATGGAGCGTGGTCCTCAAACCTGTCTTTTTCTCCCATGTGCTGAATATAATCACCACCTCAGGCCAAACTTTCAAGATTCAACATTCAGACTTATTCATCGAAACAATAGTGAAGTGTGTTGTTTGCATTAACAACCAACACACCCGGGAATGTGTTGGGGGCAGTCCGCAAGTGTCGCCCACATTCCAGCACCAACATAGCATGCCCACAATGCTTGGGAGAACAATGCAAAACACAACAAAGCAGAACAAAACATGCAACAACACAACAGCAAAACTAGCCCTCTTCCCCCCTCCCACCCACCCATGCACATACACAGAACTCCAACCCCTTCCAACTTAATAGACAATCTAATTGACAACGATAAGGTGAAGGAATCACCTGGTGTTATAACGTAGTGACCTCGGCAATCATCGGATACTTGCAGCTTTTCAGAAGAGTTTATGTAATGATGAAGGGTTCTCGTCACCACAAAAGCCATAGTTACTGGTAACAATATTCCTTCACTAACTCTTAAAATTAATATTTAATTTAACACAGCTGTTATTAGGAGAATAGAAGTGATGGGATCATGTTGAGAGTATAGTATTCTGGGGAATTTATCACAATGATTTTCATTAACCAAGTATAGCTGTGCAGAAGCAAAATCAGCAATATTTTAGTTCAAGTCGGTTGCCAAGTAACAATTATTCCTTTCTGCAGAATAGTGTACAAGTGGAGGAAACATTCAAAGAAGGTAGTTAAGTAAAGTTCATTTGTTTTTCACAAGGGGATCAGAATATGAGGAAGGACATTAAGTATTATTAATAGGGTTGGTTGTTCTTTCAGGCTTATTATCACTGACTGTATCTTATGAAATTATTGCAGAGCAGTGCAAAGACATAAATCTATAAATTACACAATAAGTACACAGTTCAAATAAAAGAAATAAGGAAATTGTGTTCAGGGGTTCTTGGTCTGATCAGAAATCTGATGGCAGAGCATGGAACGTAGAAGACCTCAGCACAGTACAAGCCCTTAGCCCCATGATGTGCTGACCTTTTAACATACTACTCCTGAATAAAGAATTATTTGCAAACGGCTGTTCTTAAATAGTAAATTGTGGGTGTCCGGTATCTTGTACTTGCTCCCTGATGGCAGTAACACAAAGAAGGCATGTCCCCAATCGGATGGTGAAAGTCTTTAATGATGACATTGCCTTTTGAAGATGTCCTTCACGATGGGGAGGGTTGAACCCATGATGGGATGAGCTGAATCTACAGCCCCTTGTGATCCTGTGCAGTGGAGGTTGGATACCAGACTGTGATCCAACTAGTGATCATGCTCTCCACCATACAGCTGTAGAGATCTGCAAGAGTCGTTGGTGCCATACCAAATCTCCTCAAACTCCTAATGAGGTAGAGCTGCTGCCATGCCTTCTTCATGATTGAGTCGATGTGTTGGGCCCAGGATGGATGTTGACACCCAGAAACTTGAAGCTGCTCACTTTTCCACTGCTGGCTCCTCAGTGAGGACTGCAACTGAATCTTCGATGATGCCATTGAGATGCAGATGTAGGCTGAACTGTCCTTACTGTAGCCAGCAATTCCACAGGGAAGCGCCAAGAATCAGCCTTCTGCACTGAAGTAAGTTCTGAACTTACCAAGACTTACTGAATGACATCTGTCACTGCATTCCAGCATATTACATGGGTGAATCAGCCCTCACATTTCACACTTGGCATAGAATAGGAAGCTCTTTTCATTTGAATGGAGATTCTTGGCCTGCAGAAAGGAAATAAAGTGATATTTTTAAGTACAAGAGATCCTACAGATGCTGGAAATCCAGAGCACTCTCACAAGATGCTGGAGGATCTTTTTAAGGTTCAAAGCTCACATGACCTTGGAACTTTGAGCCAAAAACATACGTTCAGAGATCTCCATCCAGTCATGGTGAATGTCAGCTATTTGTAAAAACTATTTTAATCTAGTTAAAAGTCCTTAAGTAACTTGGTGAATTTTATTAGACTCTGAATCAGTTTTTTAAAATCACTGGCATACGGTATGTCATTCTTTCTTCTCCAGCCCTTGATCCTTCCCACCCAGCTGGCTTCACCTATCACCTTCCAGCAAGCCATTTTCCCCTCCCCTCCCCATGATTTAATTCAGGTATCTTCCCCTCCCCCCCGCTATCCCTATCCCTCTCATTCCTGAAGAAAAGTCTTTGCCCAAAATGTTTACTCTTCCCGCTGACCTGCTGAGGTCTTCCAGCATTTTGTGTGTGTCATGAAATAAGTTTCTTTGTTTTGCAATATAGTGCAAGACATAAAATTCTATTACCTGCTATATAAATAAACAGTTCAAAAGACAAATAATGAGGTAGTGTTCATGGGTTCATGGACCATTCAGAAATCTGATGGTGGAGGAGAAGAAGCTGTTCTTAAAATATTGAGTATGGATCTTCAGGCTTCTGTACCTCTTCCCTGATGGTAGTAATTCCCTGACAGTATGTCCCCTGTTGTGTATTTAAAATTTCAGTAACATGTCAGTAATATTGTGAATATGTTGCTTGATTATTCATTGTTTACATAATGCATTGCGGGTTATATGTAAAGTACGTAATGGCATACGTTATCACGCCACCACATGACACATTCACTTAAGGTAAAAAAAACTAAGACTCACCTTTCTTGAATCCCTTGTTTTTCTTCCAATTAGTTTTATTTTTGGAGTTACAAAATGTAACAGTGGCGACAAAGAAGTTTTAAGTGAACCCAAGACCTGTTGAAGCACTGTAAGACGTCTTGAGTTTTTAAAGGTGCAGCGAGAATTGTTTTTTAATTTTTTTTTAAACCACAGCATTTTTTTTTCCTTTGGAGCCGCACATTTATTTCACAAAAGGAAAGACGACTGAGTTAAAAAAAGGCAGACAATGGAAGAATTCACGGGTTCATTAACAGTGAGCATCAGGTGATAATAATCATAATTTCTTTTAAAAGCAGAAAGAGCTGGTTGCAAAGGAAAGACCAACATGTTCGATTGCACGAGATAACTGGAATATATATACTGAGCTAATTGAGCAGTATTTTAAAGCAAATGGAAGAGCCAATGAAAACAAGTACCAGTTTTGCTGAGTGCATTGAATTTAAAGGCAAACAGTTTGTTCTGAAGTTTAATTGCTCCAACCAAACTATGTTTTGCTGATTCCATGAAAGTATGCAGGAACATTTAGAACCAAAACCATTGTTGTTTGCAGAATGCTTTAAGTTTCATAAGCAGAATCAAAAGGAAGATAAGTCCATTTCAGTATGTGTGACTGAATTGAAGAAGTTGTCAGAGCTTTGTCAGTTCAGTATAGGCTTAATGGTGCACATAGAGAATCTATGTGGAATCTCACAAAAAAAAATCAAAATGGCTCCTAGCTGAAGTACAACTCACATTTAAAAGTGCATTTGAAATAGCTGTAGCCATGGAAACACCAGACAAAGACGCAATCGAGTTGCAGTCAGGAATGAAAGTGAACATGAAGAAAACTGCAGTGTCTAAACAGAAACTGGCCCAGCCAAACAAATTGTGCTGTTGTGGCTGGGGCTCACATGCATCAGAACAATGGAGGTTTAAAAGTGAAACTTGCAGAAAATGCAACAAAGTAGAGCATGTCAGGCAGACAAAAATAAGTGGACTGCACAGGGAAGAGAAAATGCTAAACAGTCAAGTTGCAGTTTCAAAAAGAACACTAATCTTTATGTGTTGGTGAAAAATACGATAATGATGAGTGTGACACAGGAGCGGGTAACCTTGAGGTTTGCGATCTGAAAACTAACAACAGACAAGCAATACAGCTTACAATAGAAGTGAATGGCAAATTAATTAAAATGGAATTAGACACTGGCTTAGCTGTATCAGTCATTCCGCTAAATGAGATTGAGCAGCATTTCAAAGATACTAAACTGAAGTCCGCAGATATCTAACTAAGAAGTTATACTGGACAAAAAATAACTGCTGTCAGAATGTCATTTGTAACAGTGAAATACAGCAACTAACAAGCCACATTGAACTTGTGTGTTGTAAAACAGGAGGGCCAGCACTGTGAGAATGTGAGTGGCTGAGACAACTACACTTGTTTGGAGACCTATCCACCATTTACATGGCACATCCTCTAACAATAGAGTCATCTGAAAGTGAATTAAGAAAGATATTGGGTGATGCCACAGCTATCTCCATACTGTACACCATCAACTGTTGCCCAACAGAGGGCAAGCAGGTGTCGGTACCAACCTCTGTGCCTCTGGTTGGAAAGGATATTAGTCCAAGGAAGGACCATGCTGCTAAGAAGAATCGTGAAAGTGACAAAATCAGTGGTCCGACAACAAAAGTTTTTGTAGGCAACATATTTACCATATTTGAGAAAACTTGTTAATCAGGCAGTTACTTGCTAAATGTGGGTTGGTTTTAAGCTGGAAGAGAGTTCAAAGAGCTTCTGGAAAGTTGCAGGCATTCAGGTTTTGTGAATATGAAGACCCAGAATCTACTCTGTGTGCCTTAGGGTCATTGCATGAACTTCAAGTAGATTATGTAGGGGGTGTGGCATGGTATTGTGGATGAGGAAACCAAGAGGACAGATCAGATCATAAAGGGAGCAATAGAAGGATTAATAAGAGAATACTCCTGTGAACTAAATGCACCTTCTCAAGATCAAGATGCACATCCTAGAAAGAAGAAAAAGCAAAAGAAAAAGAAAGAGTTGAAAAGGAGATAAAAACATGAATGAGAAAGTCAAAGGCGTGAAAGGGAGAAAGAATGTGAGAAGGATATATAGAGAGAAAGAAACCAGGATCGGGAAAGAAGTAGACCCAGAGAAAGAAATGCGCAGAGCTGTCAAAACCACTTCCTGCAATCCCACAGGCAACTCCTACAACCACCATGGACGAGGCCCCAAAACCTGAGATTGTTTCACAGCCACCGATCTCACCTGCCAAGCAGAGTGATCCTCTTTGTCAGGAAAGATGCTATCCCACAAGAGTAAAAAACCCTCTGGAGCAATTAAATCTGCAGACCTGAACAGGACAATTTACAATTTACTATGCTGTGGATGTCTATATAGTACTTGTATCATATAGTATACTCATATAAGTTGATATAATGCCCTTCCCTTGGACAACATCAGTGGCATGGAGAGGGGAGACTTACAGCATGGGCAACTGCCAATCTTCCATACAACCTTGCCCAGGCTTGTGCCATAGTCCATCGAGACTAACGGAGGCCTACATACACTATAGATACACTCTATATTGAATTGGAGGAAGGAGTGTTGTGTATTGAGTAATATTGTAAACTATTGTTTGATTCAACATTCTTTGTTGTTTACATAATGCATTGCTGGTTATATATAAAAGTACGTAAATGGCATACATCATCACGCCACCATGTGATGGTGCACGTCTCACTTAAAGTAAAAAAGAACTAACTAAGACTTGCATTCCTGGATTCCCTTGTTTTTCTTCCAATTAGTTTTTATGCTTTGGAGTTACAAAATATTACATTCCAGATGGTGAGGGTCTTTATGATGGACGCCACTTTCTTGATGGTGTTGCTTTCTTGAAGATGTCCTCAATGACATTTATTTATTTGACTGTTTGTATATCAGTGAAGCTATTTTTATATTATTTACATACTCTTTAATAGTTTATAAATGTTGCTGATTGTCAGAGACATTTAGAAACTGTTAAATTCCCTGACGACTTTGATGAGAGACAAAGCTCTGCCCACAGCTTTACCCTCTGTCTGGGGTGTACCTCAGGTACCTCAGCAGTGTACCTGTCACCTGAGACCCCTCTCACCATGGAACCTCTCCAAACACCTCCAGGATCCAGAGGCCCAGCGATATTCCGCCAGTGGATCAGTTGTGGAGACAGCGGCCAGCATAGCTCTGAGTAGTGGTCTGTGTCCAGCGGGATGTGGCCCATTGATCTCCCTGCCTTTTGCATAGAACAACTTGATCATCTAGGACATTTCTATTGAATAGCAAGGAGGAAGCATTTCCCCCAATTTCACATTCATGCGAGTTCTGATGGGCAGAAAACCAAAAGCTTATTATACCTGGGCATTGAACAGGTGTAACAATTAATAGAAACAATGTGTTACTCTGAAGGATGGGTTGGTTTGCAATAAATTTGAAATGTACGTATAGATGGATCTGACAGTATTTGAAAAGATGGGAAAAGATTTGATGTACTGACTTCATAATGCATCGACATGCAGCTAGACTACATCCAGAGGGGTAGTATTCATTTGCAAAATAGCCCCCTTAACCAGAATCAGAGTCAGAATTAAGTTCAATATCAGCGACACACACACACACACACACACACACACACACACACACACACACACACACACACACACACACACACACACACACACACACACACACACACACACACACACACACACACACACACACACACACACACACACACAATTAAAAAAGGCAAAATAGTGAGGTTGTGTTCAGAGGTTGGTTCATTGCCTGTTCAGAAACCTGATGGCAGAGGAGAAGTTGTTGTTCCTGAAACGATTTACATATTGAACTGATTGCTAAATTGCCACAAAACCAGTATGCGGCACGTCTCTAATTGGGATCACAACATGAACACAGAGCATGCTAACAGATAAATTTGATGAAACACTACAGAGTAGAGACCCTTCATCAGAACGGTGTGATTGTGGTATATTCCCGCAATATAATTCCTACTGGTGAAGTTTCAGTGTTGCTAATGACGGGGAGGGGGTGGTGTTCAGACAAAGTTTATCTTTGTCTATGACACTGATTGTTTGTATTCGCACTCTCGGCTTGGGCCTGGAGAAAAGAACTCATATGATCATTTCTGCAATAATGTGTCCTTCAAATCCTACCTCTTCTGAATTTTCAATTCAAATGGATGTAAGATGGGTGGGGGCTGTAGCAGGGGATTTCAGCTTCATCTCCCTTAAAGGGAATGTGTTGGTGGGTACAATGACAAGTAGGTACAAGTGCGAAATGGATTTTTGCACCGTGTGCAATGACCACAGCATGTCAACACAGTGAAGTAAACACTGTGGAATCATTATGTTCATCGGTGAGTAATATCATTTCAGTTGCATTACTTAATTACATATTTTATACTGAGAAACCGCAGATACAATATGCAATCAAACCATCGTGCTTGTATAAACATTAAATAGTTTCTGCCTAAATTCCACTTGATTGACCTGTCGGGCGTGCTGCATAGATGGTGGTTATTTTGGATTTCACTGAGACTTTTCAGTGACCTGTCCGTGTGCTCTGTGACCATCCCATGACTCTGGGTGTGCTTCATCCTCCTTTTTGTCTGCTCTCTGGGATCACGTCCTGGGTGAAACGAGGTGGCCCGGCAATTCCAGCCCCACACTTCAGCCTCTTGACACCGTCCCATCTCCGGCTGACTGTTGCAAACAAAATGCTAATAATGAGATTTTGAGAGACCAAACCGAGTTGGCAGGTATGAAACTTCTCTTGTCCAAGAATTGAAAGCAGCAGTGTGACCTCTGACCTGGATTTCAGTGGGAACTCTTTCCATCACTTTGTCCCAAATGAAAGGCTTGCAGACCTTCACCAAAATTGGTTATTTATTTTGCCTTTTTGCTTATCTTGTAAATCATGATTGTTTTTTTAATCAGTAATTTACATTATGGCAATAGTCTTTGTGAGCCGATGTGGCGCTCAGAGTCACCTCATAAAAATCTTTATTTCCTTCTCTCTGGCTCATCATAACCAACATTTAAATCTTTACAACGACAAAGTCTCAGAGGTCAGAAAGAGGTTAATCACTGGCTGTTTTCAAGTCTGAATTAATTCAAGGATCTCTTGACATCCTGGGTTAATGTGTCCATTGCACTCTGGTTGCAAGTTTCTGCATGGATTCTGAACCTAGAGATAGAGCAAGGCAGCAAGCCTTTGGCTGTAGTTCCCCAGTACATGCATGGTGCATGAATTATACCATTTATAATTAAATGACGTAAAAAAAAGAAGCAGTTATAACATTGTATTGTAAAATTTCAACGTAGCTTTGACCTACTGTAATTAACCTGCATTTAATATGTAAATAGTACAATTATATCTTTGCTAAGCTGCCAAGATAGAGATGTTGCGTTTCGCTCCAAGCATTTGGTATAACCATGGGTGATTCTTTCTATTGCAGAATCGCATGCATGAGTCATTGAAGTTATTCGACAGTATTTGTAACAACAAATGGTTTACAGACACTTCCATCATCCTTTTTCTCAACAAGAAGGACATATTTGAGGCAAAAATTAAGAAATCTCCATTAACTATCTGCTTCCCCGAATACACAGGTAACAAGTTCACAGCCATATCTCTAAGGGCCGGAGCAGAGAATAGTACAAAATTAATTAAAATCGTTAGCTAATTTGTTTGAAGTTATTTCAATTGAATTTATATTCTTTCAATGATGGCAAGAAGCATGTCAAGAGTTTATAATCTCCATGTTCAATAAATGAGCCAAATATTGTTGGCATTTGATGAAGTGTGAGGTGACTGAAATAACTAGTGTTCAGGGTGGAGTAGAGCACCAGGTAGTGCAGCTTCCTCACAGCTCCTGATCAGTGGTTCTGCCTATGTTGAGTTAGCTTGTTACACTGGATTGCAAATGTTTTTGAAAGTGTTGCTTCCTCAGAAATCTTTTGTAGTCATGACAGAACACTTGAAGCTGAATACAAACATAATTTCACATAGAAATTTAGAGAAAGAAGAAATTAACTTTAATTGAATATCATGTGTTTAATTGCATAAATAGTGCTGATGCTTTGCAATAGTTCAACTAAGCTAAATATGTTTTGTTGATGATTTTCGTTTGTGGACGGTGTCTAAGGATCCTTGCTTTGGTGTCCAACAATAATCAGCCAGCATTGACAGACTCCAGTTGCCCTGATACTGCTCCTCCATGACTACAATGTCCCGGTGAAACCTTTCACCATGCTTGTCACTGACAGTGCCAAGATTTGCAGGGAAGAAGTCTAAATGGGAATGCAGAAAAGGCATCTTTTGTGATATGTTGACTTCATGGTTTTGTGTGCTTGAAACATTTTGTCAACCAGATGCATGCAGTTTGGTGCTCTTTAGCTGCCAGGAAATCTTTCAACAACATCCTTGAATGCCTTCCATGTGATTTTCTCCGGTTCTACTAGAAATTCTTCAAATTGCCTGTCTTTGACTTGTGGATGAACAAAAATGCCTTCCTTAATCTTGACATCAGTTACCCTGGGAAGCATCTGTTGAAATCCTTCACCTTCCTTGTTCATCACTTTCACAAGATTTTTCATAAGCCCTAGTTTTATATGAAGAGGAGGCAAAAATATTTTTGTTGGGTCTACAAGTGGCTTATTCTTTTCCGCCAACTGCTTATAGAGTGACCAATTCTTTCTAATGTAATGAGATTCTTTAGCAAAGTGGTCCTATTGGCAAATTAGGCAACAGTACTTGGTGTATTTGAGCTGCATTCCTAGTAGCCTGCTTACAGCAGATTCCATCCTTGCAGTCTTGAACCCAATTCTGCTTTTGCCTTTGACAAACCCAAGTCTGGCCAGGTCAGATGAGCCTCACTCGACATAAAGGGTTCAGAATCTGTGTCAGTATCTGTGTTGTTTTCTATTCCTGGCTCATGCATCATGGCATTTTCATCTGCCTCCTCCAGACTCCATGTCTCTGGTGGCCTCAGGACTGGAAAACTATCGTCATGTGGCACAGGTCTCACGGCTGAAGGGAGATTGGGGTATTCAATTGATTCCTTGTTTTTAGCAGAGAAACCAGACACACGGGTCAGACAGAAGCAGCAGTCTATCACATGATCCTTCTGCTCTTACCAAATCATCGGGACAGCAAAGTTCTAAGATCAACAATGCACGTTGTGCAACTAATGTGAGGAGCCCAGGCTTTGTCTTGGTTGCCAATGTTACACCCAAAGTAGAGCTCATAGGCTTTCTTAATAAGAGAAGTCATGCTCCATCTTTGAGATTTAAGCATATACTTGCCACAAATATAACAGAAAGTATCGTGGCTGTTGCCTCATTGGTGAAACACTTTTCTATCACAAATGTTCCTGAAAATACAATTAGTTTATTATAATGAGTACACACAGTATGCTATGAGCATAGAGCATGCACATCAGCGAGACTGAAACCGATGTACTGTATGTGTACATGCAACGATGTGTGTGTGATGCTTTTATAGCCTTTCTGAAATCTGTCCTGCCATGCAACACCTGCCCTGCCTGACCATCCCCAGGCATGCCTGGACAAGATGGAAAACTTTTCCGCTTATATTGTCGGCAACATTTTAATTGACTTAAATTATGAATTGAAATACAGACAGACAGACTTTATTGATCCCGAGGGAAATTGGGTTTCATTACAGCCGCATCAACCAAGAATAGTGAAGAAATATAGCAATATAAAACCATAAATAATTAAATAATAATAAGTTAATCATGACAAGTGGGAATAAGTCCAGGACCAGCCTATTGGCTCAGGGTGTCTGACACTCCGAGGGAGGAGTTGTAAAGTTTGATGGCCACAGGTAGAAATGACTTCCTATGATGCTCAGTGTTACATCTCGGTGGAATGAGTCTCTGGCTGAATGTACTCCTGTGCCTAACCAGTACATTATGGAATAGATGGGAGACATTGTCCAAGATGGCATGCAACTTGGACAGCATCCTCTTTTCAGACACCACTGTCAGAGAGCCCAGTTCCACCCCCACAACATCACTGGCCTTACGAATGAGTTTGTTGATTCTGTTGGTGTCTGCTACCCTCAGCCTGCTGCCCCAGCACACAACAGCAAATATGATAGCACTGGCCACCACAGCCTCGTAGAACATCCTCAGCATCATCCAGCAGATGTTAAAGGGCCTCAGTCTCCTCAGGAAATAGAGACGGCTCTGACCCTTCTTGTAGACAGCCTCAGTGTTCTTTCACCAGTCCAGTTTATTGTCCATTCGTATCCCCAGGTATTTGTAATCCTCCACTATGTCCACACTGACCCCTTGGATGGAAACAGGGATCACCGGTGCCTTAGCCCTCCTCAGGTCCACCACCAGCTCCTTAGTCTTTTTCATATTAAGCTGCAGATGATTCTGCTCGTACCATGTGACAAAGTTTCCCACCGTAGCCCTGTACTCAGCCTCATCTCCCTTGCTGATACATCCAACTATGGCAGAGTCATCAGAAAACTTCTGAAGATGGCAAGACTCTGTGTTGTAGTTGAAGTCCGAGGTGTAGATGGTGAAGAGAAAGGGAGACAGGACAGTCCCGTGTGGAGCCCCAGTGCTGCTGACAACTCTGTCTGACACACAGTGTTGCAAGTGTATGTACTGTGGTCTGCCAGTCAGATAATCAATAATCCATGACACCAGGGAAGCATCCACCTGCATCACTGTCAGCTTCTCACCCAGCAGAGCAGGGCGGATGGTGTTGAACGCACTGGAGAAGTCAAAAAACATGACCCTCACAGTGCTCGCCGGCTTGTCCAGCTGGGCGTAGACACGATTCAGCAGGTAGACGATGGCATCCTCAACTCCTAGTCGGGGCTGATAGGCGAACTGGAGGAGGTCTAAGTGTGGTCTAACCATAGTCCGGAGCTGCTCTAGAACAAGTCTCTCCAGGGTCTTCATGATGTGGGAAGTCAATGCCACCGGTCTGTAGTCATTGGAGCCACTGGGGCACGGCATCTTCGGTACAGGAACAAAGCAGGACGTCTTCCGCAGCACAGGAACCCTCTGGAGACTCAGGCTCAGGTTGGAGACATGGTGAAGTACTCCACATAGCTGGGGGGGCATGGGCTTTGAGCACCCTGGGGCTGACACCATCCGGGCCTGCAGCCTTGCTTGGGTGGAGACGTTTCAGCTGTCTTCTCACCTGTTCAGCTGTGAAGACCACCGTAGTGGTTTCACCACGGTGAATAACAAATATAGGTAATTGAAATAACAATATATATTTGAAATAACAAATATAGGTAATTTTTTTAATGGTGCAGGATAGGAAAAATTCATGGTGATTTTCATGATCAGCATTCCAAAATTCATAAGGTATTCAGGAAGCAAAACTTTGTTGTCCAGTGTTATCAGTGCAACGACAGTATATGGGTTTCCCCACCAAGGGGTCCACTTTCTTCCCACATCCATTAGACCTGTTGGTTGTTTGGCCACAACAAATTACCCCTCGTGTAGGTGAGTAGTATCACAGCTAGACTCATTCTATTCACCGTCCATGTTGATACACCCAGGTGATTGGATGAATCATACCCTCTGCAGAAATGCTACTGGTGCTTTTGGTTTCAGACATTGTCTCCGTCATCTGGGAAAAAATATTTATCAACCAGTTTTCAAAGAAGCAGGAAAAAATAGAGGAAAAATATGTTGTTAGCTTTCTCACCCAGTGCCTTAAAGCCTTAAATTAAAATCAAAAAGCTGCAGATGCTGGAAATGAACAGAAAATGCTGAAAAGGCTCAGCAGGCGGGCAGTATCTGTGCAAGGAGAAACAGTTTCTGTTTCAGCTTGAAGATTATTCATCAAAGCTGTGCAAGATGATAGGGCATAGATCAAGTGGATAACCAGAGCCTTCTTACCAGGTAGAAATGGCTAATACCAGGGGTCATAATTTTAAAGTACTTGGATGAATGTATAGGGGGATGTTAGATATTTAGCTTTTTTACACAGGGGGTGTGAAGCGCCCTGCCACCAGGTAGAGCCAGATACATTAGGGGCCATTTAAGAAACTCTTCGATTGGCACATGGATGATAAAATAACTGGAGGGCTGTGTAGGACAGAAGGATTAGAAAGATCTTAGAGTGGGTTAAAAGGTTGGAACAACATTGTGGCCTGTCGTGTTTTATGATATTAATTCGGTTTTAAGCCCGCAAGTTGATCTGAGAGGCTGATGTTTCGCATCAGAAGACAGTACTGTCCAGAATAAGAAAAAATATCAATGTCACTGCTGCTTTTATTCCCTCTGTTTCTCTCTCTTTCTTTCAGGCCCTAGCACGTTTGCTGAAGCTGTTGCTTATATTCAGGCCGAATATGAGAGCAAGAACAAGTCAGTGAATAAAGAGATCTACACGCACATCACCTGTGCCACCGACACCAATAATATCCAGTTTGTTTTTGATGCAGTAACCGATGTGATTATTGCTAACAATCTGCGAGGGTGTGGCCTGTACTAGATGCCATGAGATCATTCTGCTGCTGGTTTTACTGTAGAAGTGAAGAGAACAGCTTACTATTCAGCTTTTGGAAAGAGTGGCATTGGACAGGTTTTATCATCAATTGGCATGCACACTCGAGCTAACAAGACAGATACAGGCTACATAATCGTTAGGGCACAGTTATACTGCCACTTTTGCATTGATGCTTTAGGTGCCCTTCAGTGCCTTAGCAGTGGTATAACTCACAAGACCACCAGGTTTCTAAGTGGGAGGACCCTGGGGTGGAGGCCTCCCATCTTAGTTGGTGCTTGCCTTCAGTGCTTTAATGCTTGCTCAGTGATGTTGGCCCATTTCTTCATATATAACCATTCTCAATATCGATAATGTATTTGTACAGGAAGATGTATACACACCTCACTCCAATATGTGCGTGCGTGCACATACACACTCACACTCACTCACACATACACATATACACACACACACTCACTCACACATACACATATACATATACACACACACACGCATGCACGTGCACACACATATACATAATACATTCTTGTGCATTTTCCTTCGCCATAGATTTTGATTGCTTCTCTCTCTCCTTTTCATTTTCTCATTGTATTTTCAGTTTATCTACAGTTCTTCCTTCATTCACTTAACCTGAAAAGTTCATCAGGTTATTTATTTTAAAATGCATATTTCAGAACTTGAAAGCTATACTAAGTCGCTTTTCAGCTGATAGAGAAGTGGATTTATTTCACTTTTCTTGGTGTAGCTGCTAAAACTGAAATGGAAGTTTAGTCAGGCAGATATTGCTCAAGGAATGCTGGGATAACATGGAGCTTGGGCTTTGTCAAAAAAAGATGACTGGGTGTGTGTTCCCTAGATCACAAGGACCTTTGTTATCTAACCTCTGTGGATCTATGGTAGCTGATTGTTTTTCTGATTTGTGAGAAGCCACAGCTTCTGCCACATGTGCATCTGTATTTTAGGGTCAAAACTGGAATTTCAATGGTTCATCGAAACAAAGCCAATCAGTACTGGGGCTATGCGTAAATACACCCATGAGTCTGCCTTCCTTGGGTTTTCCATGATTACAGTAGCAACTCTAGGTCCAGTATTTGTCATTATTTATTGTACCTGTCATGGTCGATCAATTGTTAATATTGAAGCATGTGTGGAGAACATGGATGAGAATCACAATGAGTCCACTGTCCTCACACCTACTGTTAGAGAAACATATGGGTTCTTTTCTGCAAACTAATTAAGCTGCCAAATTGTCAAAATCTTAATCCTTTTAAATACTTCATAATTCTAACTGTAAATAGTGTGCCTTCTTCTGGATGTGACAGAAGATCCAGTCACGTTACTTCTTTAATTATAAGTCATAATATGTTCTAAAAGTCATAAACTACATTAAAAGCTGAAAAAATAATGCAAAGATGACCTAAATTAAAATTATTTAACAGCTCTAAAGTAAGGTAACTTTATTTTTGTCTTAGTTACTTAGTGCTTGTCCTTTCAAAGGAAGCTGTTTTGGGAGATTTTTTATTAAACTTGAGTTTTTCTGCAGTGTTCCCCTCTCTCCTTGAGCACAGAATGAGTATCCGTATTTCTGGAATAACTCCAAAACCATAAACTGGTTTACATACTGGTTACATTGAAAAGTCTTTCTGGGCTATTGGTTGTCTGGGGATAGATAGGTTTTTTGAATTAGCTTTCTTGTTTTTTATGGAGCAGCTGAGACACAATCTGATTCTTTTAAGGATTAACAGGACTCCACCCAAATTTTCAGCAAGAGGTGACAAGTGCTGGTTTTCACTGTTTTACTCGGTGATAGGACAAAGCTCTGAGTAACTAAGACATGCAATCAAAGGTGTCTCTAATGCTCTGTCCTACCAGTTATTGTGCATTCATTTTGTTTTGTGTCCCACCCATAAGTATTGTATTAAAATTGTCTATGTTATCATTTCTTTGATACTTTTCTGCTCGCCTGACCCATTGGCAATGAACTTCCTGCAGTGTTGAGTTTTCTCCTTGCTGTAAACCACATGGCTATTATCTTCTTCTTGCTCTTTTCTGAATTAACCTCTTTTTCTTTAATCTTTTATAAATAAATTTTCAGCTGTCTTTGATTTATTTTAAAATACTTTTCAGGCTTTTGCTTTGTTTTCCTAAAACCCTTTCCACTTTCAACTGTGCTCTTTCAATGTTCTTCTAACACTCTCAGCAGTATCAGCTGCATGGTATTTGTTATAAGCCCTTTTTACTTTCTCCAGTCTAAAAGTCTCTTGTGTCCCTGTTCTTGTCTAAATCCTTAATTATTTATCTCAAAAAACAAGGGATCTATTTTCAAACCCCAATAAAAATGCCTATCTAGTCATTAAAATGCCCATGATATTTATTTGCAGCCACTGAGCCAATTTTATACCCAACTTGGTATTTTATTTTAGATTCCATGAGACTGCTTTTCCAATTAGTTTGCCATGGAGGGATTTTGTCAAGATCCATTCGAACTAGAATAAGTACATCATAATGATAACAAATAAAGCTGTAAAACATGCCGCAAGATTGGCAACTTCTGTGGAGGATGAAGTAGAATTAACCTTTCTACTTTCTGGTCAATGACCCTCCTTGTTTCCCCCCTCAGAAAATTCAAGCAACTTGCTTTGACACAAATTCCCTGAGTAAATTCATCCTGATTATCTTCAATTACTTTGGACCTATCAAAATGATACTTAATGCAATCATTTATATAATTTTCCCATTGCTCTGCCCAACCCCTCAGTGACAGATGCAAAAAGCTCGTCAACCTATCAATAGAAATCTGGGACATAGTGGGATATGGTTAGTACTCAGAATGTAATGCAGTTCATTTACCTCAGCTTTTCACTGAAGGACAATGTCTATGGGTCAGAATGTAAATGAGTGATGCCATGATATAGGATTGGGAGGTACTGATTCAGATTCTGTCTTGAGCTAGGACAGTGATGGAAATTGCTTAGTGGTAGCGAGTCATGCACTGACGATTAACTAGAGACAGAACAAATATTGGTAGCTCAAGAACGTTGAGTGTTGCTGTATACCATGACCTACAAAGAAAGTTCAGCAATAGAAGCAGATTGCAGAAGATGGTTTCTCTCTGAATTCCTAGAATTGTGATGTTCTCTGGGGGAAGAAGGTGCTGTGCTGGTGTTAATTGGTATTGGAAACAATAGGCATTTCAAAGGTCCATTCCAATAGATCTTTTGGCAGAGGACTTTGCTTTATGAATGTGTTATGGGACATGCCCTGTCCTGTATAGTTGTTGAGTTAACTGTTGCCATTAATTAGATGTCAGTATTGCTGCAGTATAAATCTTCTTGGCCATCCACTGACTTTGAACAACTTACATGGATCTGCCAGTTGCTGTAAAGGTTCTGAAAGCCAATTTTGCTCATTTACCATCGAAACTTGTCCATTAACCTTATAACACAATGGTATTCCATTCCACAGTATTAACCATAACCTGGGTGACATCTAGTAATCCAGTACAATAGCATTTTGGAATGGGCCATTTCAGGTAAGTGAAGCTTGAGGAGCACAAGAGTGAATCTTTATCCAGAACCTCACTGTAATGAGATCCTCACTCTTACAGTATGTGCCAATATTTAGTGCTAATTTCTTGGTTATTTCTCTGTGGGATTAGGAACCATAACACGGTTCAAGCGACTGCTTAGGCTAAACTGGTACTTTATTGCTAATTACACATAAATGACATTGTACTTCTAATAATTTCATAACAAAGTATTCATCTGATTGTAAATTAGTTTGTATTGTTATTTATTTCTGTTGTTAATGTATTTATTAGTAAGATGTCAATAAAGTGCCAGCAGTGTCCTAATGTATGCGTTTGTCTCCTTTCTGTATCTGGACTAATGTTGCTGAAGTTTTATGTCCTTCAGACCTGTGATTCTGAGGTGAGAGACCCATTTGGACTTGCTCCTCTAATTTTCAGGGAATTCAATTAGTGAAGTAATCTTGGACTCTGGATAGCTTCTGAGTATCTTGTAATGGAGCTTGATTTGATTACATTTGTTCCTGCTAATGACCAGCCATCATTACTAACTCAAATGGGATATTTTGATTACCGTCTCTTGCTTGCATATACGAACATGCAGATTTCATTGATTCTTTCTCAGCCAGTGCACTATTTTTCTTGGCTTTCTTTTTTTCCCCTTCCTTACCTGACTTTTTACAGACAATATTGCTATCTTCTAATTGAATGCAGTTGTACACTCAGTGTATCTTGAGAGAATAGTCGTGTCTGGTGTTCAAGGAACTAGTCTGATATTTGATATCCCAAACAGTGCTGAAATTCAGTTAAATAATATTATTCTTGTGATATATATGGGGTAGAAATGTATAGTACAATAGAACTATCTTCTCTTATAAATTATGTTTGGCAACATTATCCATGAAAAGATTTTTAAATGGATGACTGATTAGTCCAATTGCTTTGCCTGTATTCATTGAATGAAACTGAAACCCTTACTGTTTCTACCAGATTGTTACTTGCAACTGGATTGTTAATTGCATTTACTAAAGGTTATTACATTGCAGATGTGATGATACTCCAGAAAACAACAAGAGTTTGTTCTCTGTGAATGCAAGGTCATCTCCTACAGATTTTGGAATTATTGAACAGTAGTTGGGGAAAGAGCAGAGCATTTAATCTTATAGAGATAAGGACATTGTGCCCAAGGCAGGATTCCTAATAGAATAGAAGGAAGTTGCATAGTTTAGGCTTAAATCTATGCAGGCCAACTGATCTCCTGGCTAATCTGCCAAGTTAGAAGTCCTGGCTGTTAAGCAAAATGCCAACAAACCTTAATAAAAAGCCAACTATCATGTTAAAGGGGAAACTTCTCAGCAAAATCTGAAGCACTGCATTGTCAATGAAATTCCAAAAAAATCGCAGTTGCTGGAAAACTGAAATAAAAACAGAGAATGCTGGAAAGCCGATCAGTCAGCATCTGTGGAAAGAGAAACAGAGTTAATATTTCAGGTCTGAGATCCTTCAACAGAACTGGGAAGACAGAAAATGAGTTAGAGTTCATTTGTAGAGAACGTTTGGGAGGGATGGTTAGAACAAGGGAATATATGTATTGTCAAGATGTGACAAGCCAAATGATAGTCTTTGTGCATTGTGGTGTTTTAGTAGCTGCCATGACCTCTGTTCTCAATCTTCCCCTTTCATTTGATCGTATGATATTTTAACCTGGGAAGGTTAATTTTGTAAATTAAAAAAGAGCAAACAAGTATAAATTTAGATAAGGATTATATTTCGGTCCACAGTCGTTAAATTCATGTGTTTCTATAATAGGCAACAAGAGAAGACTGAAAGTTTTAGGTGCTGTGTGCGCGTGTGTGTATACTGTATGTGAGTGTATGTGCACGTGCGTGTGCAAAATGTCTCTCCTGCTAAACATTCAATTGTCTGAGCTTGTTTGAATGCTTACCTGTATCTAACATCTTTTTGGCTCATTTTATTAACCACTCACATTCATATGACTTCCCTTTTCTGATGCTAACGAATCCTCCTTTCTCTCTTTCTCTTCTCTCCCTTTCCCTTGCTGCAGAACCGCATGCACGAGTCTCTTATGCTGTTTGATTCCATCTGTAATAATAAGTTCTTCATCGACACCTCCATTATTCTTTTCCTCAACAAGAAAGATTTGTTCGGTGAGAAGATTAAGAAGTCACCTCTCACAATCTGTTTCCCTGAGTACACAGGTAGGAGTTTTACTGAAATGAATCTTCTCTTCTTTAATCTCTCTAGCAGTATTTGACTCGCTGTGTGCACGTTTATGCATTCATTCTGATCCTGTCTAATGAATAATGAATGACATTCCCTACTTTCAAAGGTACTAACCCTCTTCTCTGTCATGTTTGAGGAATCCATGTTCTCAGAAGTCGCTGGTCTGCTAACTACCAATGTCTGTGTGACAATACACTGGACTGGCAGGGTGGAGTTGAGGGAGCAGATGGAGGGATGGAGAGTGTAGGTTCTGTTTTGGATTAGGCAGGGGGATTTTGCCGATCCTACCATTAATTCAAAGAATTTGAGGAAGCTATCACTTTGAAAAAGATGGATGACAACCAACCAGAATTACATCTTAGAACTCACTAACATCTACAGAACTGGAAAGGTAGGGGCAATGTAAAACAGGCTGCCCACAATTGAACACTGTTTCATTTGGCTATATTGATGTAAGGGTGAAGATAATGAAAACTGAGACTTAGTCATTTCATACTTCCACTAAACTTCAGAACACCACAACTTGAAAGACTTCAGAGATGCCAATGGAGTGGAGGATTCACGAAATGTCTGCCGGTGTTCCCATGCATGTTAAACAACAAAATATGAAAATAGAAAGGGTGAAAGTTCTCACCAATTCAGGCCATACCTGATAAAGAATTCGCTTTTCAGCAGAACCGTATAATGAATTGCAATCGGGTCACAATTTGTTGGTGTCATTGTATACCCGTGCTTTCCTGTGCATGTCTTTATTTGGTCATATTTCTGGTGTGTGTGTGTGTGTGTGTGTGTGTGTGTGTGTGTGTGTGTGTGTGTGTGTGTGTGTGTGTGTGTGTGTGTGTGTGTGTGTGTGTGTGTGTGTGTGTGTGTGTGTGTGTGTGTGTGTGTGTATTTCATCAAACAAGTGTATATGCGCACATTTTTCACTTATATTAAACTGCACATCTGTATATGTCTGTGCATTTATGTAAGCATTGGGATATGTGTGTACATCCGCATATCTCCAGTTGTGCTCACATTTTCTTGATTCCAAAAGCATTTCTACAAGCGCACACTGTAAGTGAATATATACTTAATTCTTTACATCTGACCATATTGATGTTGGTCGAGCAGACAGTGGTCAGTCCATGTGGACAGTCACCCGTGTCTGTCATGACATGGTAACATGACCATCTCTACAGCAGCTCAACCTTTCAGGCACCTATGGCCACTTCAGTGATGTTGCTAAGAGGCTTTGTGTTTTTGGAACCAGCATTACACATCACACAACATGGAATTAGTACTCCTAAAAAGCAGAAAAGGAATGCTTGCACCAGAGATTAAATCTAGAAAAGCACAGGGTAAAATAAGAACAATATAAAACTGTGAGGAAGATACAATGTGTAGTCAGGACACTAAAAGATTGACTAAATGGTATGAAGGAGTGGTTGAAATGAAAAAGTAATAGAAAGTGGCTGTATGGACAAAAGGAGTATATTTTCAGGATGTTTTAAAATAAAGTGTCATGAAGGAGACATGAGTAAAATTGTGTCTTGTAGTGGAGGAGGAAATTAAGAAACATTCATTGAAAACTGGTGATCTAAAGGACATAGGAAGTGAATGAGTGAGATTCAGAGAGGAGAAAGGTGGATGTGGTGTAACTGATGGGCAGCTGATGAGTTCTTTCTGATCCATAGACGATGGGCTTAGATAAAAGGACTTGCTGGAGTTTAGAAAAATACCTAAGGATCTCCCCAAACCTACTGAGTATTGAAAGGTCTCAATATAGTGGAGGTGGAGAGGATGTTTCCATTAGTGGATGAGTCTAGAACCAGAGGGCACGGTCTTGGAATAGAAGGATGTCCCTTTCCAACAGAGATTAGGAGGAATTTCTTTAGCCAAAGAGTGGTGAATCAGTGGAACTCACTGCCACAGAGGTATACAAGGGGTGATTGATAAGTTTGTGGCCTAAGGTAGAAGGCGATGTTATTAACTTCAAACTTTCTGCATTTTCACTCAAAGAGTTGAACTACATGTGCATATAACGGGAGCTGTATAACTCATCTCCTTCTACCTTAGGCCACAAACTTATCAATTACCCCTGCTGTGGACCACCTGGAGGTCCAAGACACTCTTGTTACATGCACATGCAGTTCAACTGTTTGAGTGATAATGCAGAAAGTTTGAAGTTAATAACTCATTTCCTTCTACCTTAGGCCACGAACTTATCAATCACCCCTGCTGTGGACCATTTATACAGAGAAGGGATCCGTATGCTTCACAACCGCTGGACTAAGTGTGTACATGTAGGAAGGGACTATGTTGAAAAATAAATGTGCTAGGTTTTCTAAAATTGACTCCTTCTACCTTAGGCCACAAATTTATCAATCACCCCTTGTATGTAGAAGGCACTTAATTAGTAAGGGCGTGAAAGGCTATGGGGAGAAGGCAGGAGAATGGGGTTGAGAGGGATAATGAATCCTCCATGAACAAATGGTGGAGCACTCTCAATGAGCCAAATGACATAATTTTGCTTCTCTGTCTTATAAAACCTCAACACTCACTCATTAAGCAAGAAGTTTGCTAAGGAAAATTCACTGTTGAAAAATTATGAATGTTTTAACAGAAAGGTGAGATGAATTTTCATGGTTAAGAGCTGATTGATGAGAAGCCATCAGTTTTTAATGTCATGAAGATTTTTGGCCTGCAGTGTGTCGAAAGTTGTGGGGAACAGGTAGGAAAATGGAGCCAAGACCAAGATCTGATTGGCCACAACATAGTTGAATGGTGGAACAGGCCAAAGAGGCTGATGGGCCCATTGTGCTCTGAATTCTCGCACCCTTATACTGGGATGTAGTATACAGAATCGCTGGAATCCTTTATCACAGGAAGTGGTTGAGACAGTTACTAATTCATCTTTTAAGGGAAATTCGATAAAGCACTGAAAGATGTGAGAGTGTGGAAGAGTGCTGGACAGTCAAACATTTGGATTGCTCTTAGCAACCAGCTCCCATGGGCATGTATTTAGCTGGCCGACGGTGTACCAGTATCACATATATGTCTGTTAGTGGTTTAGCTGAGTGACGGCATTTGGAAGGGGGAAACAGGGGAGTATGCCTTCCTCAAGATTATTGCCATAGAATGTCTTCAAAGTGATGGTCACTGCAGTGGCTGATAAAAGGGACAGGGATCAACCTTTGAGATTATACTCATGTGGTTTGATTTATCTCTACACACACAGCTCTTGCAGGACCCTGTGGGATGTTGTGAAAGTAGAAGACTGGGGGAGGGGGGCAGCCTGCTTTGCATTTCTCCCAGCTTCTTGTTTACCCCCATTGTGCACTTGAGAGCAGCTAATACCGCCAGCCCATTGTCAAGCTTGAGTACTCCGGCAACAGGTATTCCAAGGTCAGGTATGAAGGATTAATGGCAATAAATGTGATTAATGAAAAGTAATGTGTTTACTACTCCGGTTATGTCTCAGTCCTGGCCCCAGAGATCACTTACTATGTATCCTGTACAATGCTTTAAACGCTGATCCTTTATAATCTTTATAAGAATTAATGTTTGGGAATAAATTTAACACAGTTTAAATTCCACAGTGTTAAGCCTTTTTAGAATTGATTCTGGGGTTTAAAATAATGTTGAAAACATTATTTATCAGCAAAATTCAATCTCTTTAAACATTCCTTTAGAGGAATGAAGGGGAATCTCATTGAGACTTGTCGAATATTGAAAGGCCTAAAAAGAGGGGACTTGGGAGAAGATGTTTCCTATGGTGGGGGAGTCCAGGACCAGAAGGCACAGCCGTGAAATACAAGGATGTCCCCTTAGAACAAAGATGAGGAGGAATTTCTTTAGCTAGAGGAATCTGTGGAATTCATTGCCATGAATGGCTGTGGAGGCTAAGTCTTTGGGTTTATTTAAAGCAGAGGTTGATAGGCTCTTGATTAGTAAGAGTGCCAGAAGTTATGGGGAGAAAGCAGGAGAATGGGGTTGAGAAAATAAATCAGCCATGATAGAATGGCAGAGCAGACTCAATAGGTCTGGTGAAGAATGAGAGGCAGCTAGTCAATTGGTGACCGTTCAGCCAAGCTTTCTGTTCAGCCTGTGATGGGGTGGGCTGTATGAGTGAGTAATATCAGTATGCTTCAGTTGTCTCTGGGCAGTCACAATGCCCTTTGGTCAATAAACATAAATGTCAAATATAAATTTACCACCATTAATGAAAATTGACTTTTGGGAACTTGACCCAGGACACCTGACCACAGGCTTCTAAAGTCTGTATTTATATCCTGTTGAGGGGCTTTGTGAGCGTGTTTGACGGGGTCTATCAAAGGTGCTTAACACTGAGGGCATTTATCTCTATAAGTTGGAAAGAGTGGTCAGAATCATTTTGTAAATTTCCCAGGTGCCCCTCCCATTATTTCCCAGCACATTCCATTCCCTGGTACCACCAGGGCTGGGATTGCCTGTAAAGATGTTGAAAAATACAGCTTCATAATCTGAGTATGTCCCCATCTACTGAGATATTTTGGAAGTATAATGGTTGCATGCAGCAAGCTTTTATAAACAGTAATCTGATAATGATCTACTTATTATTGAAAAAAATAATGTAGATGCTGCAAATCTGAAATAAAATTAGAAAACACCAGATCAGGTAGTATCTGTGGAGAGTTAATGATTCAGGTTACAATACCAACATCAGATTTCATGATATTGGTTGAGCTCGGAGAACTCATGGTTGTGCCATGAGATATTTCACATCCATCTGAAAAAGCAGAAGAAATTCTCTTTAATTACTGATCCAAAAGACGGCACCTCTGCAAAGCACCATCATCCCCTCAGCTCTTCCCTGCTGAGTGTGAACCTCACATGCCATGAGGGAGCTCTAAAACTATGATCTCCTGCTCTTAAGGCTGCCTGTTGCCACAGTAAAGAGTCATCTGAGCTGGCGATAAATGGATTGACTCTTTGGTGTCAGGATCAAAAGTTCAAAGTAAATTTATTATCAAAGTGCATGTATGTCATCATTTATAACCCTGAGTTAGATTTTCTTGCAGGCATTCACAGTAAATAAAAAGAAATAGAAAAAGAATAACAAATAAGCAATAAGTATCAAGAACATTAGATAAAAAGTTCTTGAAAGTGATTACATAAGTTGAGAGAGCGTTCAGTGTGCGGTGAGTGAAGTTATCCCCTCTGGTTCAAGAGCATGATGATTAAGGGGTAATAACTGTTCCTGAAGTTATCACTATGCCTCCTTCTCGATCACAAGCAGTGAAAAGAGAGCAAGGCCTGGATGGTGAGAGTCCTTGATGCTTTCCTGCAACAGCACTCCATGGAGATGTGCTCTATGGTGGGGAGGGATCTACCCATGATGGACAGGGCTATATCCACTACTTTTTGTTGGCTTTTCCGTTCAAAGGCATTGGGGTTTCCATACCAGGCCATGGTGCAACCTGTCAATGTACTATCCACCACACATCTATAGAGGTTGGTCAAAGTTTTAGATGACTTGCTGATTCTTTGCAAACTTTGAAGAAAGTAGGACTGCCTATGCAATTGTATTCTTTGTGTGTGCACTTTAAATTGTATCTAGATACCTAGCACTTGCATATCTGTACTGATGACCACCATCATGACTAGCATCCCAGATGAAAGCCCTGCACTTTGGTATTTGCACTGGGGTGTTTCGAGCCATCTCCATTGTAAAAAGAGGTACAAGAGAGGATAGCTGCACTCACCTAAGGATTCTGTTGTCTTGTTACTTCATGCTCGTTACTTATTGCTATTTATTTATTATCTGCATTTGAACAGTTTGTTCAGGGTTTACAGTTACTGATGTTTACAGTTTAAAAATCCTACTTATAGTTACTGTTCTAGAGATTTGCTAAGTTTGCCCACAGAAAAAGAATCTCAGTGTTGAATGTGCTGATGTGTATTACTCTAATAACAAATTTTAGTTTTGACCTTTAAAAGGTTATGAGGTTTAAGATGATGAAGATTCAGGAAATATCTTTGGAATTGATTAGAAGTTATCTAGAGAAAGTTTCCTACACCCTGGGCATCACTATAGATCAATACAGTTGTTCAGGAGACTTTGGCCAAAGACAGTATATCTGAATTATGGTGTCACGCATTGGCTCTGAAAAAGTAAACTCCTGCAGTAGTCTGTCCCATTAGAATTGTGTAAATTAAGGGTATAAATTAAATCCATAGGGAGGAAAGTAGTGGATCAAAGTTTGACTCTGTGGTTCTTCCTGGTTTCAGAAGTACGTCAATAATTCTGGAGCACGTTCATCCTATGCTGCCCAATTTCTCTGCATCATGTTATAGCATCAGTTGGCTTAACTGGAAACAAGAAAAGTATTTCTAATATTTGATGTTCAACACACCAATTAACCAGAAGAAAATATACAGCAGCTTGTGTAAAGAAGCTGTAAGACCTGGGCTTGAGCAGACTTTACTGAATGTTAATTAAATTAATTTGTATAGATGCTATATTGACAAGTTTCAATGTCTAGGACTGCTCATTGTAAGAAACCTACTGTACTTTGGAGTCAGAAATCACAAAACAACTGTTTAGAATATATTGTCAATGTCAGTCAAACATGCTTCATTATTACAGAAGGTGCAAGAAATATTCAATAGGCAGCATCTGTGGAGGAATAATTTTTATATACTTTTTTCAGTTCTGATGAAAGTTCATCAACTTGAAAAATTAACTCTGATTCTCTCTCCGCCACTACTGCCTGACTGAGCATCCTCAACAGTTCCAGATATTATTTCAGGTTTCTAGCATCTGCAGATTTTTTTTCATTTTTGCTCCTCTTTATTACAATAATTTCCAGTTACACCTTTGCATTTCCACCTCACCCAACCATGGAGTGAAATTGTTCAACAAACATATTTTCAAGTTCTTTTCTTCAGATGAGGCTGTTCGGCAGTGAATTGACCACTCTGCTAAAGCACAGTCACAAGACCATAAGACGGAGGAGCAGAATTAAGCCATTCGGCCTATCAAGTCTGCTCCACCATTCAATCAATGGCTAATTTATTTTCTCTTTCAACCACATTTTTCTGATTTCTCCCCAAAACCTTTGATGCTATTACAAATCAAAAACCTCCCAACCTTCGCTTTAAATATACCCAATGAGTTGGCCTCCACAATGAATTCCACAGATACACCACCCTCTTGCAAAGGAAATTCCTCTTCATCTCTGCTCTAAATTGTATTCTGAAACTGTGCCACCTAAACTCTCCCACTATAGAAAACATTGCTTCCATGTCCATTCTGTATAGGCCTTTCAATATCTGGTAAATTTCAATGAGATCCCCCCTCATTCTTCTAAACTCCAACAACTACAGGCACAAAGCCATCAGATCTCCTCATACATGAACCCTTTCATTCCTGGGATAATTCTCATGAACTTCCTCTGAACTTTCTCCAGGGCAGCACAACTTTTCTGAGATAAGGGGACAAAAGCTGCCCACAATACTGTAATCTAACCAAAGCCTCAGCACTGCATTCTTGTTTTTTATATTTTAGTCCTCTTGAAATGAATGCTAACATTACATTTGCCTTCCTTACTACTGACTTATAAGTTAACCTTCAAGGAGTCCTGCATAAGGACTTATAAGTCCCTTTGCACCTCTGATTTCTGAATTTCCTCCCCATTTGAAAATAGTGGATGCCTTTATTCCTCTACCAAAGTGCATGACCACAAATCTCCCTACACTATTCCGTCTGGTACTTACTTTTTCCTTCTCCAAATCTGTCCAAGTCCTTCTGCAGAATCCCTGCTTCCTCAACGCTCATCCACCTATCTTTGCATCATCTGTAAACTTGGCCACAAAGCCATCAACTTCAACATCCAGGTCATTGACATAAATGTGAGAAGTAGTGGACCCACACCGGCCTCCTTTATTCCCAACCTCTGCGTTCTACCAGGCAGCCAATCTTCGCTCCTTGCTAGTATCTTTCCTGTAATACCATGGGCTCTTGTCTTGTTTAGCAATCTCATGTGTGCAGATTTGGCCCTCTTATCTGAAAATCAAGTAAACAATATCCACTGACTCCTTTGTCTATCCTGCTAGTCATTTCCTCAAAGATTTCCAACAGATTTATCAGGTAAGATTTCACTTTAAAGGAAACCATACAGGCTTTGCCTATCGTCTTCCAGCCAGTCCTCCTTCCCCTCCCTCCCACCTTTTTATTCTGGCATCTTCCCCCTTCTTTTCCTGTCCTGAAGAATAGTTTCAGCCCAAAACATCAACTGTTTATTCATTTCCATAGATGCTGCCTGACCCACTGAGTTCCTCCAGCATTTGTGTGTGTTGCTCTGGATTTCCAGCACCTACAGAATCTTTTGTATATGACTTCAGCTATCATGTGCTGCCAACTACACTGAAACCTCATCCTTGATAATGGACTCTAACATCTTGCTAACCATTGAAGTCAAGCTAACTGGCCTATAATTTTCTTGCCTTTCTCCCTTCTTAAAGGGTGGAGTGACACTTGTGATTTTCTAGTCCTCCAGAATCATTCCAGAATCAAGTGATTCTTGAAGGATCACTATTACTGCTTCCACAATCTCTTCAGGTAACTCTTTCAAAACCCATCTGGTCTAAGTGCCTTATCTATTTCAGGCCTTTCAGCTTCACAAACACATTCTCCTTAGTAATGGTAACTACACTCACTTCTGCTCCCTGACACTCTCAAATTTCTGGCATGCTGCTAGTGTCTTCCACAGTGAAGACTGAAACAAAATACAGTGGATTCTGGTTAATCGGGGCAGCTGTTTATTTGCGATAAATCTTAGAGAACAAAAACTAATTGAGAAAATTCCCTTCGTTTATTTGAGTCACTATGCCTCTTAATTGGGACAGAAGACTGTTGCCAAGTAGGTTCTAACTATCATCAGTAGCATGCACTTGTGGGCCCATTAAACTCTACCCTGTGCTTAGAGCGAACAGTTTTTAAATAGTGTCAGTTGCATGCGTGTGTTCAAAAATAAGTGAATTTTGTTACTGTGAGGAATAAGCAGGAAGACAATTCAGAACTGTTTCCTTACTGCAGTGTTGAGCATTCAGGCTTAGAGATGCCAGAAGTGAAAATCAAATAATTTCACTACTTCAGCAAGTAAGGAACTATGAAGAATTTGAAGGTATCGACATCACCTTGAATGAAAATGAAAATGAAGATTTGGAGTACGCAATCAACGATAGTGTTGATTGAAGACAGTTCATTATCTGCACTCGGTGTCTGTGCTGACTTTGTTCATTGTGTACACTGGATGAATTTGCCTGACCAAGACTATTAGAAACTAATACACTGTTTCATAGTACTGTAATACTACCAGTAATGTTGGAATTTGTTCCGGCATAATGTGTTACTCAGTTTGTCTTTTTTTGTACCTTTTTAACTATCTCCATGAAACTTCGGCTAATTGGGCCAAAATATACTGGTCCCAACATGCCCCAATTAACTGGGATCCACTATACCTATTCAGTTTGTCCGCCATTTCTTTGTCCCCATCATCGTCATTTTCCTGTGGTCCAGTATCCATTCATGCCTCTCTCTTTAAATCTTTATGTATCTGAAAAAAACTTTGATATCCTTTATATTATTGGCTAGCTTACCTTCACATTTCATCTTTTATCTCTGTATTATAGTTGGCATCTTTTGATATTTAAATCTTCCAAATCTTTTTTTTATTTTTGACATACATTACAGAATCGGCCCTTATGGCCCTTCAAGCCACACCACCCAGCTATCCTCTAATTCAGCCCCAGCCTAATCACAGGACAATTTAGAATGACCAATTCACTACCAGCCAGTAGGTCTTTGGACTATGGGAGGAAACCAGAGCACCTGGAGAAAATGCTTGCAATCACAGGGTGAACGTACAAACTCCTTACAGGCAGTGGCAGGAATTGAACCCTGGTCGCTCGTAAAGCATTGTTCTAACCACTACACTACCATACTGCCCTTCTACGGGCCCGCTAATTTTTGCTTTATTGTATACTCTCTCTCTTTTGCTTTAATACTGCCTTTGACTTCCCTTCATACTGCCTAGATTCTGTTCTACTGATAAAACTCATTCATTTTCCCTGGGTTGGTCATTCAAGATTTCAAAGTCTTCATGCAATTCCCCAATACCTATAAAATAGGTTGCTATCCTAATTTACTTAGATCACTGGTCCAATATCATAGACCAGTGGTCAACCATTCCACTGAGGTTGATCAAAGAGCTCTTGAGATTGCCACTTAATTTACAGTCTTGTCACCTTCAATGGCACTGCAGAGATAACTCAGTTGCTCAGATATGGTTGTGTATTCATTCTGGAGTTAAGCTTGATCCAATCTCCAGTAAAGTAGTAAGTGGTGGAGCTACCAAGCCATTCTTGGCTCTAATTGGGGCACTTCAATGAAGATCCACAGAGAAGTTCATCGTAGATTGGGCCCACATAAGATTCCCAGCCCCATGAGTGAACCAGATGGGCTTTTTTCTAACAGCCCAATGCTTTCAAGATCACAATTTGGTTAATTGTGATTTCATTAACTAAGACATCTCTTTGTAAGCTGCTGTCTACCATCAGGTATCACCAAGAGAAGTTGAGGGAGGTATTAAAATGCCAGTCCAGGTGTTGGATGTAATTGGTAACAGTTGCTGTAGGGCACTGGATGTTGACATCAATATGTTCTTGAACGAATTGAAGTGGTCAGGTGTACGTCTCACTAAGGGAACGGGATGCCAGAGAAGGCCGCCACAGCAGTGGGGCACAAGTTGGAGGGGGATGAACTGAGGTAGGTTGGTGCTCTGATCAGACCTCACCATAGATATTGGATTCTTTCACTGCAAAGGATGGGAGGGAGAGGCATAGGGTTTTCTTGTTCAAGGTCCACCAACAGTTTTTCATGTAAAGTCAGGAAGTGTGTCATGTGCCTTTCTGTGCACTGAAGATTTTTCTCTTCCCATTCCACCCTTGTCTTTAGGCTCCAACACTTACGAAGATGGTGCAGCTTACGTTCAAGCACAATTTGAGAGCAAGAACCGCTCTCCCAATAAGGAGATCTACTGCCACTTGACCTGCGCTACAGATACAGGCAATATCCAGGTGGTCTTCGATGCCGTCACCGACATCATCATTGCCAACAATCTCCGAGGCTGCGGCTTATACTGACTTTACTGTCTAGAGGCAAATTTGGTGATGATTATTGAATGCAAGTTGGTAAATAAAGGCATAACATATATAATTCTTTTTAGTTGTTATCATAAGCTGCCAAGAGAACTAGACTCCTGAAACCCACAGCCTTATCACAAACTTGTATACGGTTAACATCTTACTTCACTTTAAGATAAATTTTACAAAAAATCTTTTTAAAAAAAACCCAAATCCCCCACCACCTCCCATCAACACTGGAAGACAAGCCCTTTTACTGGTACAGTGTCTGCCTGTTTTTAACACTTGACTGTGCTCTGGAATCTGCCTGCCACTTTACCTTCCAAGCACAAGGCCGAGTTTCCAGTGTTTAGTTCTGTGGCAGCTCTTTGACTAATATGTTAGGAAACCTGAGGACACACAGGACAGCACCATATCAGCTGCATTGAGCCTCCCTCTTCACATGGTGGAATGGAACGGCCCTGAGTTAAGCACAGCAACAGCCTTGGAGCTTTCCACTCCGACCGAGGGAGGAGAGGGGCTTCCGTTTACTAAAAGCTTGAAGGTCTACTCTTGTCAGAGATATTTTATTTTGTTTTGTTTCACTGACTATCCTTACCAGTGCCAACCTGTCCCTCCATCCCTCATCTTACCTTCTCCCTGTGGTGAGCTTGTGAAAATGGCTTAAACAAGTTGGTGACCTGATCAAAAAATAATCTCCCCTCCCTCCCCCTCAGAGTGTGCATGAAGAATCTCTTGTGTGTTTTGTGTGACGGGAAGGTTCCCCACCCTGACTCTCTTTCTGCAGACTGTATAATGGACTATCCTGGTGCCCTTATGTGCAGATAGCATGATCTTTGGCCTTTGTGAGACACAGCCTTCCTACACGGTCAATTCAACCTTCTGGAAACTGAATGGCGGTTGTGTGTTTCAGTAGAATGCTGTAGATCTGGTTTTAGCCCAGTCTTTAAAAGTAGAAGCTAAAATAATAAATTATTTAAAAAAATCCATTTCCTGTGCTTTGTAGCTTCAAAAGGTCATTTCCCCCACGCCCCACCCCCCCCCCTTTTTTTAAATTTCAGACATTTGAGAGATTGTGTACCACACTTGGCATAAATTAACCCAAATTAATGTTTTGGATTATACTGGTTCAGCATTGCTTCAATTACTCTTTAGCCACGTTCTGCATTTGCAACATCTTTACCAGGCCTGGAGTTCTTTAGCACGCATTATGGACCCTGACTGTCCCTTGTGACAGAGCGACTGTACAGTAACGAGGAAACTCTGTTTAGACTTATTAGTTCTAATTGTATTGGGATTAAAAATATAATTAAATTTGTTCACCCTCCAGGTTTGTATAGAAAAGCACAGCTCTCACTGGCCAAGTAGGTGCAGTAAAGATGTCCCCATTTTACAATATTTGCTATGATACTGTGTAATATATAAGTTAGGCTTTATTTCTTTCTCAGTGAACTTCTGTGCTGCTATTTCTTCTTTTTAGTGAATGGTGTTTTCTCCTGTGGGATGTTAGTGACGCAAACACCTCGAATGTAGTGTTTACATTAAAGCCACAGTTTTCATGACCAATATTGTTTGTCATTTCCTAGTTTAATTGAAACAAAATTGCACCCCACTGTCTCACTCTGAATAACGCGTGACCCTTAAACGCTGACAGTGAACCAGCTTGTAGGAAAATGGTGGCCGTCCGTGGTGGAGGCATTTCTACTTTATTTATTGATTCGTTTCTTGCTGGTGTCTGTTCAACGTGGCCAGTCTCTTTTACAGATGATGGAATATTCGTGTGTAGCTCTTAAATAAAGAGGAAATTTGTCAGTAACACCCAGTCTCCAAACCTCTGGTTCAAATGTTCCTTCTGTTTGTGTTTTTCATTGTGCTTGATACATCCGTGCAGTTTTTTTGGTTTTTGACTCTGTTGAGATGCGTGGGAGTTGCTTGTTCCGCAGCTGTTACCTCGCCCTCTAAATGGCGCTGCCCATAACTTCAGTCCCCTGTGGGATGTTTGGTTGTGATTAGTGACAATAATAAGCTCAGATAAACCACAGTCAGTTTCATTTAAACTTCAAGCACACCAAAAAACATTGTGTGATATCTTCTCCGCCCAATTTTTAACAAAAGTGGAGAGCAGAACCTTTGTCTTCTTTTTATGCTTGACAGATTGGAAGTGAGGCAGAGAAGTTTCAGTGATCTCTTACTGCCAGCGATGAATCTGGTTTTCACTCACGCTGGTTTTTATCCAATTTAACATTTCAGCTCATTCTTGTGTTAAAACACATCCTCATTTAAGCACTTAGAGATCAGACCATTTATAATAAGAGCCAGTTTGGAATCTAGCAATTCTTGCATGTAGATGCAAAGTCAATGCTGATATGAGACCTTCACTAATTTTATTAATGAGTCTCACTAATATTGGAGAAATCTTTTACTTGGTAAAATGTTTGAAGCATCACGTACATGTCATGTTTGATCATTTGTAGCCTAAAGAATTATTAAACTCAAATGAAATTAATTGTCACTGTTATTACCTCAATAAAACATGCACAGTGGGAGTGCAGGGGATGGGATAATGACCTGGGTTTAGAGGTACACCAGCTGTGTCATTGTGTTCATTAGGTGTATTTGAAGTCTTTCCAAAGTGATCTCTACTTCAAAGTGAATCTGAACTGGTAGTTTAATTCCGGAGTCAAGGTTCTGGGAAGCTGGGTGCCCGTGAATTACACACATGAGGGGCAGAGAGGTGAGCAGCAAATGTGCTGCTGTTTACTTCATTTGTAAGTCATCTACCTAGAATCCCCTCTCACATTACATTCAATACATAACACACAGGGAAGCTTGACAGCAAACTGCAAGGGTCAAAAAAAATCTCATGAATAGCTAGCACAAGGTTAAACTGACTCTATAAAGTCTGCAGGTCATAAACACAAGGGATTCTGCAGGTGTTGGACATTCAGAGTAACACACACAAAATGCTGGAGGAATGCAGCAGGTCAGGCAACACCTATGGAGAGGAATGATGAAGGATCTTGGCCCGAAACATCAACTGTTTATTCTTCTCCATAGATGCTGCCTGACTCGCTGAGTTCCTCTAGCACTTTGTGTGTGTATGGTTTACTCTATAAACTCTGCATTGGAAATAGGCCACTAGAGTGCCCTATGGCTTTGGTGTAAGACTACACACAACATGGAGCTGCCTATGAAAACCAACTGATCTCGGGTGTTGCCCACTTATCTTAAAATCATTGAAATATATTACTTATTGTGAGAAAAACTTGTCTCTGTCGACCAGGGAACAACAGATGTAATGGTCTGTAAACTAGCATAGTATGCCACTGGGTGACACAGTAGTGCAGCGGTTAGTGTAACTAGCGATCCGCATTCAGTTCCTGCCGCTGTGTGTAAGGAGATTGTACATTATCCCCATGGCCATGTTTGTATCCTCCAATTTCCTTCTACATCCCAAAGACGTACAGGTTTGTAGTTTAATTTGTCACATGGGTGTATTTGGGTGGCAGGGGCTTGTTAACAGTGCTGTATCACTAATTTTTTTTAAAAAGCCAAGCCAAGGAAACAGTGACATGTTGGCACAATTGGTAGAGTCACTGCCATTGATCCAGTTTCAATTCTAATCTCGGCCACTGACTGTGGGGCACTTGCACGTTCTCCCTGTGGCCTCTGTGTGCAGTACTCCGGTTTCCCCACAAACCAATTATATGCAAATTGACAGGTTAATTGGCCATTGTAAATTATTCCCTTGAGTGGTAGAATCTGGGTATAGGTGGTAAGAATAGAAACTGGGATTGACATAAATAGGTGTTGATGGTCAACATGGACTTGATGGGCAAAAGGACTGGTTTCGATACCATATCTCCTGAGGACTATAAGCATAGGAACTGATCATGGAGCTGGGTATTAATATTCGATTATAGGAACTGTGCTGGAAAAGTGATTCAACTAACAAATCAGCATTACCACTGGACTTTTTAAAAGATGCAAAGGTCCACGAATTGGCTTTGGAAGGTCATTACATCGACTGTACTAAATAATTGCAATGAATCATTAATATTTTAAACCACACTCCACAAGCCATCCATGCCAACTTGGTATGGTTTATCAAGAAAAATGTTCTAGGTTGTGAATGTGTGACCAGGTCCTGTCTGAAAAATTATCATGTAATATAAAATTAAGTCATGAATAATTCAGCAGGTTTGCAGACCTACTGAAACATTCAATCCTACAACACAAACATAAGAAGAAGGAGCAGGAGTCGGCCATCTGGCCCATCGAGCCTGTTCCACCATTGAATAAGATGCTGGCTGATCTGACCATGGACTCATCTCCACCTGCCTGCCTTTTCCCCATAACCCTTAATTCCCCTACTGTTCAAAAATCTATCCAACCTTGTCTTAAATATATTTACTGAGGTAGCCTCCACTGCTTCATTGGGCAGAGAATTCCACAGATTCACCACTCTCTGGGAAAAGCTGTTCCTCCTCATCTCCGTCCTAAATTTACTCCCCCAAATCTTGAGGTTATGTCCTCGAGTTCTAGTCTCACCTACCAGTGGAAATGACTTTGCTGCCTCTATCTTATCTATCACTTTCTTAATTTTATATGGTCTCCTATAAGATCTCCTCTCATTCTTCTGAATGCCAGTGAGTACATTCCCGGGCAACTCAATCTCTCCTCATAGTTTAACCCCCTCAACTCTGGAATCAACCTGGTGAACCTTCTTTGCACTATCTCCAAAGCCAGTATATCCTTCCTCAAGTAAGGAGATCAGAATTGCACGCAGTACTCCAGGTGCGGCCTCACCAGTACCCTGTACAGTTGCAGCATAACCTCCCTGCTCGTAAATTCAATCCTTTTAGCAATGAAGGCCAACATCCCATTTGTCTTCTTGATAGCCTGCTGCACCTCCAAACCAACCTTTTGTGATTCATGCACAAGTACTCCCAAGTCCTCTGTACAACAGCATGCTAGAATTTTTGACCATTTAAATAATAATCCAGGGAATGATAATGGACTAAATATTTATTCATAAAATAGGGTGAAATGGATTTATTTTAAGTTTTAACAGATTGAGGGGAGGTGGGCAATTGATTACAGGAATTGAATTGTGTGTTTAACTATGAGACTTAATAGCTTTTATTTGCAAATAAACTGGGCCTACGTCAAGGAAATACCATGATCTTTCTTGGTGATTTTTTCTACAGAAGTGGTTTGCCATTGCCTTGTTCTGGGCAAGACAGGTGACCCCAGCCATTATCAATACCCTTCAGAGATTGTCTGCCTGGTGTCAGTGGTCACATAACCTGGATTTGTGATATGCATCAGCTGCTCATGCAACCATCCACCACCTGCTCTCATGGCATCCCATGACCCTGATAGGGGGCTAAGCAGGTGCTATACCTTGTCTAAGGGTGACCTGCAGACTAGCAGAGGGAATGAGTGCTTTACAACTCTTGGTCTTTTTACCTAAGAAAGGGTAAACCTCACTTGGAGGTGATGCATATAGACTCACTGGACTAATTTCTGGGAAGTGGGGCTGGCCATGTGGAGAGTGAGTAAGTTTAATCCACATTAAGTGAACTTAGAAGATGGAGTTGTTGAAGCAAATGAGACCATGGGAGGTTTGACAAGAAACTGGCTGAGAAGCTGTTTTTCAAGATTGGAGAGTGCAAGGAATAGTCTGACAATAATAGTCGGAGAATAAAATGGGAGATGTATAAATAGGAGCTTGATGGATCCACAGGGCCAAAGGTACAATCAACCTGCCCATTAAGTATAACAGGTTGGTCATTCCAATCAGAAAAAAGAGACATTCTAAAAGATTATTGATCTTCAGATGTTCCACCTCAATTTCACACGGGTAGTGAGTATATTGAAGGCTGACATTGATGGATCTTAGAATCAATGCAATAGCAATCCAACAAGGACTTGGAATCAGCAATGATCTTCTTGAACAGCAGTTCAATTATTTGGCATCGACCTACTTTATCTGGTGTTTCTGAACTCCCTGGTGTTGCATTTCTTCCCTGTCACATCCCGGTTGAAGCCACTACCTTAATTCCAGCTCACTCTCTCATGCTCAGCCCTGTGAAGCTTGCTGCCATGTGCCAAGCAGGGTGGTAGAGAGCAAGAACCCCACCTGACTGATTCCTGCAGTTGAGTTTGCAGGATATGCAGGAAATCTGCCCGAATGACTCCTGGAGCTTACAGCCTCAAAGCACACTCCTCAGAACGTGGGAAGCAAATGGTAGTTGACCACTCAGCTCCTTTCATTCACTCAGCCCCTCAATGAGAACATGTCTCTTCTGGTAGATCAGTGTTACTTCCCTGTACTAACCCCATATTCCTTCATTCCTTTATACACTTGAATAAACTTAGTAAAGGAGTTTCCACAGTCCTTCAGACTGCAGAATTTCAAAGGTTCACTACCAGCTGGGTGAAGATGTTTCTTCTCATCTCTTTTATTAGACAACCCCTTATTTTTCAACTATAACCCAAGATAGAGGAAGGATTTATCCTGCATCTAACCTCTCCAGCTCAGTAGGAGTTTTGTATATTTCAGAGTTCACTTCTCACTCTGGAGAGTATAAGCCCAGTCAGCTTAATTTTGCCCCAAAAAGCAAGCTCTGCAATCTGATGAACCTTCACTGCATTCCCTTTATTGCACATGGATCCTTCCTTAGGTAGGGAGATCATACATGTTACTACAGTAACAAGAGATGTGGGATATGGAAATGAAAGTGGGTGAACTAGAGCCAGAGGACCAGGGGCCATGGTAGGACAACTCACCGCACAGGATGTACCATTGCCAGATATCAGAGATGGCTGACATAAGAAAGTCCTACCAATGGCTGGAAATGGCAGGGCTGAGGGACAGCACAGAGGCACTGCTCATAGCTACACAAGAACAGGCGCTGAGCACAAGAGCAATGGAAGCAGGGGTCTATCACACCAGCCAAAACCCACGATGCAGACAGTACAAGGAATCCACTGAAACCATCCAGCACATAGTAGCAAGGTGCAAGATGCAGGCAGGGGCAGCATACACTGAACGGCCCAACCAAGTTGCTGGAATTATGCACAGGAACATCTGTGCTGAATATGGATTGGACACTCCCAATTCCAAATGGGAAACACCCGAGAAGGTAACGGAGAGTGACAGAGCTTAGATCCTGTGGGGCTTCCAAATACAGACTGATAAGCAGGTACTGGCCGACCAACCAGACATAGTAATACTGGACAAGGAAGAGAAGAAAGCAATAGTAATAGATGTGGCCATCCTGAATGACAGTAACATCAGGAAGGAAGAATATGAGAAGCTGGAGAAATACCAGGGCTTGAAAGAGAAGATAGAAAGGATGTGGAAGGTTAACCCCAGTGGTGATAGGAACACTTAGAGCTGTGACACCTGGATTGGGAGAGTGACTCCAACAAATCCCGGGAACAACATCTGAGATCTCGGTCCAGAAGAGCACACTGATAGGAACAGCGAGAATACTGCACCGAACCCTCAAGCTCCCAGGCCTCTGCTAGACAATCCGAGATTGAGGGAAAAATACACATATATATATATATATATATATATATATATATATATATATATATATCTTATTGTAACTTTTTGAATTTGTTTATGTATTGCTCTGCACTGCTGCAGCAATACAACAAACTTCATGACATATGTCAGTGATTATAAACCTGATTCTGATTCTAGTCCAGTATCATAACCGGTACCATACTTGCAAACCCTACTTTTGTTTTCCTCATTCACTTTTTGGAATCCAGCATCACTGACAAGGCTGGAATTTATTGCCTGCCCCTAACTTTGCTTGAGAAGGTGATGGTGAGCCACAGTACTCAGATATCTTCATGTCTGCACAGCCTGGTGGGACAGCTGCTGGTGGTGCTGTTCCATGCACCTGCCACCCTTGTCCTTCCTGGTGACAGAGGCTGCAGATGAAGAGCGTTGTTGGAGTTCTCTAGGCAAGTAACTACACTGAGTTTTGCACATGAACAACACTGTAGCTTCAGTGAGCCAATGGTAGATGAAATAAATGTTTGGAGCAACACAAACAAAACACTGGAGGAACTCCGCAGGTCATGCAGAACCTATGGAAAAGGGCTGAGACCCTTCATCACAATCAGAAATAAAGGGGTCCAAATCCAGAATAAGAAGGTGGGGGAGGGGAAGAAGTACAAGCTGGCAGGTGAGAGGTGAAACCAGGTGAGGGGGAAAGTGGATGGGTGGGGTTGGGAATGAAGTGAGAAGCTGGTAGCTGATAATTGGAAAAGGTAAAGGGCTGACGGAGAAGGAATATGATAGGAGAGGAGAGTGGACCATAGGAGAATAGGAAAGAGAAGTGGCACCAGAGGGAGGTACGGGCAGCTGAGGAGAAGAAAAAGGGTTAAAGAGGAGCCAGAATAGGGCATGGAAAAAGTGTAAAGGAGGATGGTGAGAAATTACTGCAAGTTAAAGAAACCTTATTCCCTCCATAGATGTTTCCTAACCTGCTGAGTCCTTCCAACACTTTTTGTGTGTGTCGCTCTGGATTTCAGCATCTGCAAAATATTGTGTGCTTATAAATGTTTAGAGTAGTAGTGGGAAAGCTGGTGGCTCTGCTTTAGCTGGCGTTGAGCTCCTTTAGAGTTGATGGTGATTCAATGATTTGGGCAAAAGAAGGTTATTCCGTCACAGTCCTGACTTATGTTTTGGGCATGGGGAAAGGAAAGGGTCCGGGGTGCCAGGATGTGGCTCACGCTCCACTAAATAACCAACCTGATATGAAGGAATTGTCTTCCAAGGAAAGGGCAAGCATCTTGAAAGTTGTGAAAAATGGGAGGTGACCTTATTTGAAGTCAAAAATTTCTGAGGGGTGCTCCCCATTATTCTGGAAGAGTCTAGAACCAGGTACCATTACTTCTGAATAAGGAATTACACATTTAAGATAGCAATACGAGGACTTCCACCATCCAGTGTGGTGTATCTGTGTGGCTGTCTGGCCCAGAGAGCTTCTGACACTGAATGTTGAATATTTTCCAGATTGAATTGGACTTAATTTTGAGATAATGAAGTTCACACAAGAGAGTATAGTTTAGGCTGAGAGTTGTTTATAGCTTAGGCTGAGATCTGGTCAGGTTGTAGTGTGTGGTGGAGCTGATCCACTCCCACTTCTTTACCTTATGTTCAAAGGTTCAATTTAATGTCAGAGAAATGTATACAATGTATATCGTGAAATGCTTTTTCTTCGCAAAAGTGAAGAAATATACATCCGATGGAATTTAAAGTACTTCACCCCATTTCTGTCAGTCATGGCTCCCACTTGCAGGAGGACGGCCAGCCCTATAGCTAGTGATTTAGGGCCACAGAGAGTATGAGCACTAAGTGTAATTGCCATATACCACTCATATACTTCTTCTGGAGAATGAGGATGTTCCCTTCCCTATTAACTGAATCAAGTTGGGGGGGGAGGAGGAGGAGGATGATGTCCCCTATGCTGACACAGGTACACAAATGTGTGAACAAACACTCAGAGTTAAACAGCACAGAAAGGGGCCTTTAAGCCCACCAAGCCAGTGCCAATGTTGTGCCCATCTACTCTAAAGCCTTTGCAGATGCTGATCAACAGAAGATCACATTTGTTGGGGGTCTCTTCCCATTCACCTTCTCCTTCTTTTTGTTCTGCTGTCTGTGGGAGGATCCCCCCACTCCCCCAACCACTCTTTGTAACCTAACACAAAATGCTGGAGGAACTCAGCAAGTCAGACAGCATCTATGGAGAGGAATAAATGGTCAATGTTTCTGGATGATCCTTCATCAGGGCTGGAAAGGAAGTGGGGAGAGGCCAGGATAAGAAGCGTGGGTGAGGGCGGAGTGCAATGAGTACAAGCCGGCAAGTGATGGGTGAAGCCGGGTGTGGGGGAAAGTAGGTGAGTGGCGAGTGGTAGTTAGATAGAGAAGTTGCGTACTGATAGGTGGACAACTTAAAGGCTGAAGAAGAAGGTACTGTATCTAATATGAGAGAAGAATGGATCATGGGAGAAAGGGATGGAGGTGGGGCACCAGAGAGAGGTGAAGGAGAAGAGAGGATCCAGAATAGGGAATGGAAAAAAAAGAGAAGGTAGAGAGGGGAGAAATTACCAAAAGTTAGCAGAGTGGTTCCTTCACTGCTTGAATTATTGTACTTCTAATATCAAGCCCAGATTTCTTCTGAAGTGCTCTGGGGGAGCACTTGTAATTTTTTTTCCCTCCTGAGTGGCCTGAGAATGGAGATCTTTTTAGTGGAGACCCTCATTTGACCTGGGCTCACATTGACCATTCCAGCACAATTTATATTTAAAAAACAAGATCTCGATCCTGGTGGTGTTGGCTTTAGACGAGACATAGGGAGTTGTCCTATTGATTCTGAGGTTTCATCAAAGGCAGCACTGGTGGTTATGTTCCAATGTATTTCTGTGTTTTTGGATAAAGAAGGTAGATCTGAGCATTTCACTCCACACAAAAGGTTAGGTTGGGGTCTGGAGATTTTGCTTCCCATGAGCTGAACTTTCCATTCTCTCTCTGTGCTGGTTATCCTCATCCCCATTTGCTTCCTAGGAAAGAAACTTACAGTAAAGCGCCATTGATCCACCATGTCCTGGATTTTGAATGTGAGTTTCTAGCAGGTTTTCCACACTCTCACATGTTATTCTGTTATTGCTCCAACACTCATTTAATTCACATTTTCTTTAAATGTTACACAGTAAAATAATATTTTTTTTCTAATGAATCCAGAAAGTTTAAAGGATGTTTGGAAAACAAGGCCCAGTTAAGTGTAAAGGGAGTGTGGGAAAGGGAAACAGCATTCCTCCGATCAGTTGCAACTTCATCATCATAATGAACCTCATTCTGAGGCCATCGGGGCCAATGGGTAGCAATACAATGACAGACCACCAGATGTCACTCCTGTACAGGACCTAGATTCAAGTGTGTGTCAGCCTCTGTGCTTGGCATATGAACTCATTCAAAGTAAATTTATTATCAAAGCACATATACTTCACCATATATTACTATAAGATTAATTTTCTTACAGGCATTTACAATAGAACAAATGAAAAACTACACACAAAGTGCTTTGACAAGTTTGTGGTGACGCATATCAACCTGATGGAGGAGCTACTTGGATGGTCACAAGTCAACAGCAGATACCATTTCACAGGCTCTTCCCTCACCCTGGAACATCCGGACAGTGAAGATGCATACATCAGGATGCTCTTCACTGACTACAACTCAGCATTCAGTACTATCATCCCCTCAAACCTAATCAATAAGCTCGAATACCTAGGCTTCAAAACTTGCTTGTGCCCCTGGAACCTTGATTTCCTCACTTGTCAGTTCAGATTGGCAACAACATCTCTTCAACCATCAACAATCACCATCTGCACAGTTGCACCTCAGGGCTGTGTGCTTAGCCCTTTGCTCTACTTGCTTTATACTTATGACTCTGAAGCTAAGCACAGTTCCAATGCCATATTTAAGTTTGCTGACAATACCACTATTGTTAGCCGAATCACAGGTGGTAACGAGTCACCATATAGGAGATAGATTGAGAATGTGGCTGAATGATGCCACAACAACAACCTTTTACTCATCGTCTCCAAAACCAGAGAACTGATTGTTGACTACAGGAGGAGGAAACCAGAGGTCCTCATCAAAGGATCAGGGATGGAGAGGGTCAGCAACTTTAAATTCCTCTGTGCTATTGTTGTGTATTTATTATTTAAGTATTTTGTACACAACAACATGGATTTCATACATCATCACACTACCACATGATGCATGTATGCCTTGCTTGAAGTAAGCACAAAGTTAGACTCACAATCGCAGACTCTCGTGTCTTCCTTTGATTTAGTTTTGAAGCTACAAAACATAACATTGGTGACATTTAACGGACCCGGAATAGCCATCAACCTGTTGAAGCGCAGCAAAACGTTTGAACTAAAAATAATGCAGCGAGGAATGGTTGAATTAACAAAAAACAGTCCAGCACATGCAAGGACTGTCAGGTAAAAGAAAAACAAGCAGTGCAGCACATATTCTTTGGAAGGGAAGATATGATCACATTTTTTTTAAATGTCAGAAAATTGAAGAATTCACGGGTTCATAAACAATGAGTACCGGGTGATAATTATCATAAAAATGAGCAGAATGACTGGCTACATTGGAAAGATAGACACATTTGATTACACAACAGATAACTAGGTTTTATAAACTGAGCTAATTCAACAGTATATTGAAGCAAATGAAATGGCCAATGAGAAACAAGTACCAATTTTGCTGAGTGCATTGGCTTAAAACATACCATTTGCTTTGAAGTTTGACCGCTCCAACCAAACTAACAGAATTGAGCGATGGTGATATTATCAAAGTAATGCAGGAACACTTACAACAGACACCATTGTTGATTGCAGAACGCTTTAAGTTTCATAAGAGGAATCAAAAGGAACAGGAGTCCATTTCAGCATATATGGCTGAATTAAAGAGATTGTCTGAACATTGTCAGTTTGGTAATTCCACTAAATAATACACTGAGAGATCGTTTAGTTTGTGGAATCTTACAAGAAAGCATTCAAAAATGGTTCCTAACTGAAGCACAACTCACATTCAAAAAAGCAGTTGAAATTGCTGTTTCAATGGAAACTGCAAACAGAGACACAAATAAATTGCAGTCAGGAATGAAAGTGAGCATGAACAAATCTGTAATGTCTAAACAGAAACCAGCCTGGCCAAACAAATTGTGTTACCATTGTGGTAGGGGCTCACATACACCAGACAAATTACGATTTACAGGTGAAACTTGCAGAAAATGCAATAAATTAAGGCACATACAAAGAACACGTTGGGTAGATGAAGATAAATGGACTGCACAGGGAAGAGAAAAAGATTAAAGGTCAAGTTGCAGTTTCAAAAGGAGCACTGATCTGCATGTTGTTGATGAAAAATAAGATAATGATGAGAGTTAAACAGGTCTGCATAGCCTTGAGATTTACAATGTGAAAACTAATTATAGACATGCAACATGGTTTACACCAAAAGTGAATGGTAAATTAATTAAAATGATTTGGACACTGACTTGGCTGTTTCAAATGAACTTGAACAGCATTTCAAAGATAACAAACTGAAGCCTGCAGATATCCAAATAAGAATTTATCCTGGAGAAAAGATAACTCCTGTGGGAATGACATTGCTAACAGTGAAATACAACAACCAACAAGCCACATTGAGCTTGTATGTCATAAAAATAGGAAGGCCAGCATTGTGAGGTTGTGATTGGCTGAGACAACTTGAATGGAAAACCATCCGCAATTTGCATGCCACATCATCAACAATAAAGTCAACTGAAAACAAAGCGAGGAAGTTACTAGATGATGCCACAACTGGCACACTATGAACCGCTATCCAATAGAGGACAAACAGGTGTTGGTGCCAACCTTTGTGCCTCTGGTTGGAAAGCGTATTAGACCAACAATTGACCATGCTGCTCAGAGGAAGCATGAAAGTAATGAAAACACTGGTCTGACTGCAACAGTTTTTGTAAGTAACGTATCAGAGAAAGCCTCTGATATGTTAATTAGGCAGTCACTTGTGAAATGTGGTTTGGTTTTAAGCTGGAAGAGAGTACAAGGAGCTTCAAAAAAGTTGCAACCTTTCAGCTTTTATGAGTATAAAGAACCAGAATTTACTCTGTTATTGCCTGAATTTCAAGTTGGACACAAATTCTGCTTGTAAAAGTAGATGCAAAGATTAAAGCCCAGCTGGATGAATGGAAGGCCAAAAAGAAAGGAGTCCGTGGAGATACAAAAACAGAGGATTTTTCAGATGTTGTGGATGAGGAAACCAAGAGGAGAGAGCAGAATGTAAAGGGAGCAATAAAAATATTTATAAGAGAATACACCAGTGAACTAAATGCACCTTAAATAAGGACATAAGAAATAGGAGCAGGAGTAGGCCATCTGGCTAGTTGAGCCTGCTCTGCCATTCAATAAGATCATGGCTGATCTGACCAGGGGCTTATCTCCACCTATCTGCCTTTTCCACATAACCCTTAATACCCGTTATTCAAAAGTCTATCCAGCCTTGCCTTTATTTACTGAGGTAGCTTCCACTGCTTCATTGGGCAGAGAATTCTACAGATTCACCACTCTCTGGGAAAAGCAGTTCTTCCTCATCTCCGTCCTAAATCTACTCCCCTGAATTTTGAGACTATGTTCCCATGTTCTAGTCTCGCCCACGAATGGAAACAACTTTCCTGCCTCTATTTTATCTATACCTTTCATAATTTTATATGTTTCTATAAGGTCTCCTTTCATCCTTCTGAATTCCAATGTGTACAGTTCCAGTCGACTCAATCTCTCCTCATAGTCTAACTCCCCCACCTCTGGAATAAACTGGGTGGACCTCCTCTGCACCACCTCCAAAGCCAGTCTATCCTTCCTCAAGTAAGGAGAGCAGAACTGCACACAATACTCCAGATGTGGCCTCACAAGTACCCTGTACAGTTGCAGTATAACCTGCCTGCTCTTCAATCTCTCTCGTAATGAAGGCCAACATTCCATTTGTCTTCTTGATAGCCTGCTGTACCTCCAAACCAACCTTTTGTGATTCATGCATAAGCACTCACAAGTCCTTCTGCACAGCAGCATGCTGCAATCTTATACTATTTAGATAATAATCCGATCTTCCATTTTTCCTTCCAAAGTGAATGACCATGCATTTACTGACATAGAATGCCATCAGACCCTTTCCCACTTGCTTAACCTATCTATATCTCTCTGCAGACTGTCCATATCCTCGGCACAATTTGCTTTTCCACTCAATTTAGTGTCATCGACAAACTTAGGTATACTACACTCAGGCTCCTCTTCCAGATCATTAATATATATTGTGAACAATTGCGGGCCCAACACCGACCCCTGTGGCACACCACTCACCACTGATTGCCAACCAGAGGAGCACACGTGTATCCCAACTCCCTGCTTTTTATTGGTTCACCAATCCTCTATCCATGCTAATACATCACCCCCAACTCTATGCATCCTTTTCTTATGGATGTCTTTTATGTGGCACCTTATCAAACGCCTTCTGGAAATTCAAGTAAATAATGTCCATCTGTTCCCCTCTATCCACTGTGCTTGTCATATCTCAAAGAACTCTGGTAAGTTTGCAAACAGGACCTGCCTTTGCTGAATCCATGCTACGTCTGCCTGATGGATCCATTTCTCTCCAGATTCCTCGTTATTTCTTCTTTAATGATAGCTTCAAGCATTTTCCCAACTACAGATGTTAAACTAACTTCCTTTTTTTGAACAGTGGTGTGACATTCATCTTCTTCCAATCTACTAGGTCCTGCTCAGAGTCCAGAGAATTTTGGTAAGTTATCAACAAAGCTTCAACTATTACCTCTGCCATTTCTTTAAGTACCCTGGGATATATTCCATCAGGACCAGCAGAATTGTCTATCTTTAGGCCCACAGGTTTGCTCAGCACTACCTCTTGAGTGATAGCTATTGTATCAAGGTCCTCACCTCCCATCACATCCATATCATCTCTCTTCGGCATGTTAGACATGTTCTCCGTTGTGAAGGCCGACACAAAATAGTCATTGAAAGCCTCGGTCATTTCCTCATTACCCAATATCAATTGTCCCTTCTCATCCTCCAAGAGCCCTATCTTCACTTTGGCTACCCTTTTCCGCTTTATATAATTATAAAAACTTTTACTATCCATTTTTATATTTTGTGCTAGTTTATTTTCATAATCTATCTTCCCTTTCTTTATTGCTCACTTAGAGGTTCTTTGTTGCTCTTTAAAGTTTTCCCAATCTTTCAGTCTCCCACTAGTCTTGGCAACTTTGTACGCACGAGTTATTATGCCTTCTTATTTCCTTTGTTATCCATGATTGGCTCTCTCCACCCTTACTGTTCTTGCTTTAAACTGGAATATACTTTAGTTGAGCACCATGAAAAACCTCTTTGAAAGTCTTCCCCCCTTGCTCAACTGTCCCACCATACAGACTGGAGGAGTTCTATTCTATCCAACTCCTCCCTCATTCTGTTGTAGTCTCCCTTGTTTGGGCAAAGTCGACTGGTTTTAGATCGAATTATTGCAGGCTCATTTATATGAGAAACTCAGTCATACTGTGATCACTCTTTCCAAGAGGATCCCTAACTACAAGATTGCTAATTTTACCTGTCTCATTGAACTGATCCAAGATTGTACGTTCCCTTGTAGGTTCAGTAACATGTTGTTCAAGAAGGCTATCACATATGCATTCAATGAAATCCTCCTCAAGACTGCCTCAACCAACATGATTCTACGTGCAAGTTAAAGTCCCCCATGACAGATGTTGCTTCATTTTTTCATGCGTCAGACGTTTCTCGGTTTATTGCCCGTGCCACTGTAGTGTTATTATTTGGTGGCCGATAGACGACTCACACCAGTGATTTTTTTTTCCTTTACTATTCCTAATCTCTACCCAGATGGATTCAACATTCTTCTCCTTAGATCATATATTGCCTCTCACTATCGCCCTGATCTCATCCTTAATTAAAACACTACCCCGCCTCCTATACCTTCCTGCCTATCCTTCTGTATTACCTGATATCCTTGGATATTTAATTCCCAATTCTTTCTACCCTGCAACTATGTTTCTGTAATGGTCACTAATTACCCCTTTATACTAATTTGTGCCCTAAATTCACTGACCTTGTTACAAATACTACAGGTATTCAAATAAAGTGCCCTTATACTCATTATGATTTTTAAATCGAGTTATCTTTTTCTCTTTTGCACTTGACTTTTCTTATCTCTATTCTTACTTTTCTCTTTTTTATCTTTTGCTTTTACTTTATCTTTATCCACACTTTTCTCTTTTACTTTATCCATACATCTCCAATCTGTTGAACCACATCCCCCCCCCCCCCCGCTATTTAGTTGAAGCCCTATCTACAACCCTAGTTATGTGATTTGCCTGGATCCAGGTCCCTTCACGCTTCAGGTGGAGCCCATCCCAGTGGAACAGCTCCCTCCTTCCCCAATACTGGTGGTCGTTTCCCATGAATTCAAACCTATCTCTCCCAAACCAATCCTTGAGCCATGCATTTAACTCTCTAATCTTCTTGATCCTATGCCAATTTGCACATGGCTCACATAGTAATCTAAAGATAACTACATTTTTGGTTCTGCTTTTTAATTTAGTCCCTAGCTGCTCAAATTCCCTCAGCAGAAGCTCTTTCCTAATTCTTCCTACGTCATTGATACCCACATGGATCTTTCCCCTCCTATTGCAAATTCCTCTGCAGGTCAGATAAGATGTCCCAAACCTGGGCACCAGTCTTCAGGATGCTCTAACCCTGTGACAGAGAACTTTGTCTATTCCCCTGATTATACTATCCGAATTACCACTACATTTCTCTTCTCCCCCCCTCTTGAATGGCTCCCTGAACCACCGTGCCACGGTTAGATTGCTTATCCTTCCTACAGCCCCCACTCTCATCCACACAGGGAGCAAGAATCTCAGACCTGTTGGACAAGCTCAAGAGCTGAGACACCTCCAGCACTGTCTCTTGGATCCCACTACCTGCCTCACTCGTAGTCACACCATCTTGTCACACCTTCCCAAGATCAAGATGCACAAATTAGAAGAAAAAGGAAGGAGCAGAAAGGTGTCCAAAGCTCTCAGAACCACTTCTTGCAGTGTCAGATTGAATTGCTGCAAGCAATGTGGTGCAGGCCTCAGAACCTGAGATAGTTTTCACAGCCACAAGTCTCACCAGCCAAGCAAATTGATTCCGCTCGTCAGGAAAGATGTTATCCCACAAAAGTAAGAAATCCCCCACAGGGATTAAATTGTTAGACCTGAATAAGAAGTGTTGTGTATTTAATATTTAAGTAAAACTTGAGTAACTTCATGTGTGTGTGTGTGTATATATATAGGTTGATTAAGCACTCTTGTTCATTTAAATAATTCATTATGAGTTATATGAATAAATATATGAATTGCATATATAATCACACTACCATGTAATATGTGTGCACCTTGCTTAAAGTAAACATGAAGCTAGTCCTACAGTCCATGACTTCCAGAAAACAGTACTGTTCAGCAGACTTTCATCAGAGCTCCAGTATGGCTCTTTTGTTGTCTTCTTCCAGTACAGAAACTGAAAGCAACTCCTGCTCAATTGAGATCTGGTTTAGCCCAGATCCTGGTTATAATCTGGACACTGACTGATGATGCCTGAAAAGTAAGAGGCAAGCATTTCCACCCTGGGGGCAGCATGTAGAGAAGCCATGATATTGTAACCAAGATGGGTCAGAAACGTTGGGATTCTCAACAGTGAAGTAAAGGTAACTTCATATTTAATGAGTACTTGGTTTGAACTAACATTGTAATGCCCAGCTGAGGCTAATGAGAACTGAACCTTCAGCCTGCTGTTTAAGGACAAGGAAGTCCTTGCTCACTTTTGTCTCGATAAACATTGCAGGGTCATTCATAGTTGTGGTATGGCTGCAATGTGAAGGCAGCAGGGACTGGTCATTCCACACTGAATGAAGATGATTTGTACTGTGGTGTACTGTCTGAAGTGACACTGTGAGTGATTTTAAAATGAGAGTTTGGAAGGGAGTGGATGTTTTGGAACATAAGAGAACATTTCTCAAATCTAACAACTCCTCTCAGTTTGCCCACAGACATGATTTCGTTGAAGATGTCTATCAAGAGACTCCCATTCAGGTCTGGGCTAAGCAGCTCCCCACCATCGTCTTCCTCTTCCTCCAGTTCTTCCTGGTGTGTGTCTTCACATGAATGAGTAGTGGAAGCTGCAAAGCACCTGGAATTAACCATTAGGTTAACAGTTAGCCACCAGCTTCAGGAAGAGTGTGTATACTCCCTTCTATTGAGGAACATTTGTGGGTTCTGATTGTGAACCCCAATGGCCTTCTGTATAGATCCTCTGCATGCCCGCACTCTGGGGAAATCTGAAATGGCAGAAAATCCCATTGTGCAGTTTACCGCTGCAATGGTCAGAACAGTTATTATCCTTCAACCATCAGACCATTGTGGATAACTTCATTCACCTCAACTCTAAACTGATTCCACAATGTATCAACTCACCTGCGAGGACTCTACGATTCACCTTCTCGGTAAGTAAATGGAAGGAGAAGAGATAACATTTCTTTATTAGAACTGGAGGTGTAGAAAATAATTTAGTTTTAGGTTGCCGAATACGGGGGAGGAGGTATGGATAAGACAAAGGGAATATCTTTGACAAGGTATGGCTAGAGAAACCATGGGGATTGTAGTAATGTGATCACTTGAGTCAAATATGATAGTCTCCAAAGGAGTTCTCTTATGGTGGGTCCTCAAGAGGCCAATCCAGGATCCACTTAACCAAGATTGTAGGGAGGAGTCCCTTAATGGAGAATGCCTGTGTGTAACTTTGTTTAACATGTGGAGACTAATGTATGGACAGCCACCAAATGGTTCCTAGACAAATCAGGATCAGGGTCCAGTAGTGCAGAACGCAAGATGAAAGGGGACTCTTCACTGCTGCAGCCTTCCTCCACCTTCACTGCCGTTGAGGAAGGGTTAGTTAGGAATCTTGTCGTGCGAGGCCCCTTGGGTAAGAGTGACCATAATATGGTGGAATTCTTCATTAAGATGGAGAGTGACATAGTTAATTCAGAAACAAAGGTTCTGAACTTAAAGAAGGGTAACTTTGAAGGTATGAGACATGAATTAGCTAAGATAGACTGGCAAATGATACTTAAAGGGTTGACGGTGGATATGCAATGGGGAGCATTTAAAGATCGCATGGATGAACTACAACAATTGTTCATCCCAATTTGGCAAAAGAATAAACCAGGGAAGGTAGTGCACCCATGGCTGACAAGGGAAATTAAGGATAGTATCAAGTCCAAAGAAGAAACATATAAATTAGCAAAAAAAAGCAGCACACCTGAGGACTGGGAGAAATTCAGAGACCAGCAGCAGAGGACAAAGGGCTTAATTAGGAAAGGGAAAAAAGATTATGAGAGAAAGCTGGCAGAGAACATAAAAACTGACTGTAAAAGCTTTTATAGATATGTGAAAAGAAAAAAGATTGGTCAAGACAAATATAGGTCCCTTACAGTCAGAAACAGGTGAATTGATCATAGGGAACAAGGACATGGCAGACCAATTGAATAACTACTTTGGTTCAGTCTTCACTAAGGAGGACATAAATAATCTTCCGGAAATAGTAGGGGACCGATGGTCTAGTGAGATGGAGGAACTGAGGGAAATACATATTAGTAGGGAAGTGGTGTTAGGTAAATTGAAGGGATTAAAGGCAGATAAATCCCCAGGGCCAGATGGTCTGCATCCCAGAGTGCTTAAGGAAGTAGCCCAAGAAATAGTGGATGCATTAGTGATAATTTTTCAAAACTCCTTAGATTCTGGATTAGTTCCTGAGGATTGGAGGGTGGCTAATGTAACCCCACTTTTTAAAAAAGGAGGGAGAGAGAAACCGGGGAACCGGTTAGTCTGACATCGGTGGTGGGGAAAATGCTAGAGTCTGATATCAAAGATGTGATAACAGCACATTTGGAAAGAGGTGAAATCATCAGACAAAGTCAGCATGGATTTGTGAAAGGAAAATCATGTCTGTCGAATCTTATAGAATTTTTTGAAGATGTAACTAATAGAGTGGATAGGGGAGAGCCAGTGGATGTGGTATATTTAGATTTTCAAAAGGCTTTTGACAAGGTCCCACACAGGAGATTAGTGTGCAAACTTAAAGCACACGGTATTGGGGGTATGGTATTAATGTGGATAGAGAATTGGTTGGCAGACAGGAAGCAAAGAGTCGGAGTAAACAGGACCTTTTCAGAATGGCAGGCAGTGACTAGTGGGGTACCGCAAGGCTCAGTGCTGGGACCCCAGTTGTTTACAATATATATTAATGATTTAGACAAGGGAATTAAATGCAGCATCTCCAAGTTTGCGGATGACACGAAGCTGGGCAGCGGTGTTAGCTGTGAGGAGGATGCTAAGAGGATGCAGGGTGACTTGGATAGGTAGGTGAGTGGGCAAATTCATGGCAGATGCAATTTAATGTGGATAAATGTGAGGTTATCCACTTTGGTTGCAAGAACAGGAAAACAGATTATTATCTGAATGGTGGCCGATTAGGAAAAGGGGAGATGCAACGAGACCTGGGTGTCATTGTACACCAGTCATTGAAGGTGGGCATGCAGGTACAGCAGGCAGTGAAAAAGCCAAATGGTATGTTGGCATTCATAGCAAAAGGATTTGAGTACAGGAGCAGGGAGGTTCTACTGCAGTTGTACAAAGCCTTGGTGAGACCACACCTAGAATATTGTGTGCAGTTTTGGTCCCCTAATCTGAGGAAAGACATTCTTGCCATAGAGGGAGTACAGAGAAGGTTCACCAGATTGATTCCTGGGATGGCAGGACTTTCATATGAAGAAAGACTGGATCAACTAGACTTATACTCAGTGGAATTTAGAAGACTGAGGGGGGATCTTATTGAAATGTATAAAATTCTAAAGGGATTGGACAGGCTAGATGCAGGAAGATTGTTTCCATTGTTGGGGAAGTCCAGAACAAGGGGTCACAGTTTAAGGATAAAGGGGAAGCCTTTTAGGACAGAGATCAGGAAAACTTCTTCACACAGAGAGTGGTGAATCTGTGGAATTCTCTGCCACAGGAAACAGTTGAGGCCGGTTCATTGGCTATATTTAAGAGGAAGTTAGATATGGCCCTTGTGGCTAAAGGGATCGGGGGTATGGAGAGAAAGCAGGTACAGGGTTCTGAGTTGGATGATCAGCCATAATCATACTGAATGGCGGTGTAGGTTCAAAGGGCCGAATGGCCTACTCCTGCACCTATTTTCTATGTTTCTATGTTGTGATATGTCAGCTCCATCACTGAGGTCTTGGTTGGATCGCTCTTTGTCTGGAAACTCCCCTTTGACCTTATCGGCATGGGTGACCCTATCACGAGCTAAGCACCAGATGGCTAAACTCCAGAAAGCATTGCTCTTGGGATTTCAAGAATTCACAAGTGTGTCCACCACGACAAGGTGGCGATCCTCAGAGAAGGCTGTGGGGAAATGCTGGTTACCTGGCCATTAGGTTGCCCGGTGAATTAGGGTAATTAGGGAGACAAGGGGGTACGTTAAATCTGTGAAACACAGGTTCGGGCTATCACTGCCCAGTCAAATCAAAAGGAAAATGCTGGAACTGCCCAACACATCGGGCAGTATCTGTGGAGACAGAAACACTGAGTTAAGATTACAGATTTCTCTTTCAAACGAATGTTCCTGAAACTCCCTGCTCCTCAGTTTTGTGTGTGTGTGGGGCCTCCTTCGGTTGTGGTTGACCATGGGTACTGTGCCTCTGGTAGTCACTGAGAGTGCAAGCCAGGGCAGAGTTGATATGGAGATCCGTATGTGCCCATGCAGTGGGACCCCTCTCTCCATGCTGATGACAGGTCCAAAGGAACGACGAAAGTCAATACAGTTCGATGCCAGCAGCATCGCAGGGGTTGCCGTGCTGGTGCTGGGTACAGCAGTCAGCCACCTTCAGGACTCTGACTCCAGATTTTTCCCCAGGGTTTACTCCCAAAGCCTTTCCCGTGAGTGGGTATAGCCACAAGGCAGCGGAGGTTTGAAATCGGAGTTTCCCTCTCCTAGATGAGCTACCATCTGTGGTTAACGAGCCCCATCTGTTCGGAGCAACTGGTTTTAAGGCGCCAGTGGCCCGCCTTTGCCCCTTCTCCTGTCAGTGAGAACAGTTCCACTGGACATAAGAACTATGCCACACATGAAGGCCAGGAGTTGGACTTGGTTGTCAGAGGCTGTTTGAGACGCACGCCAGGAAGAGCATTTGTTTAGCAGTGGGAGCTCGTCCCCACTACCACCCTTCGGCTATGACTACCCTTGGAGCCTCCTCAGTTTAAAAGGTAGTAAATGGGTATGTAAAGTTCAGAAATCAGTTGTACATGGTTGCAGTGGTATGGAAGTTAATGCAAATGTGCCTAAGGACTGTTGCTATGATACAGAAAAGTAGAACACCTGCTGATTTGGTGCCAGCTATATTCTTGCAAGCATCAGATGATAACCATTGGTGGGTAAATACATAATTGTTGCCATAAAAGTCTGTCTCAATCCATCCTGCTCCCTATTTAAAATGTTCACAACCATTTGCAGATTTTGTTTTAGTGATACAGCACAGTTACAACCCAATGAGACCACCCAATTAACCTATTAACCCACACTTCTTTGGAATGCGGAAGGAAACTGGATCACCTGAAGAAAACCCACATAGTCATGGGGAGAATGCACAAACTCCTTACTGACAGAGGAGGGATTGAATCCGGGTTATTGGCACTGTAATAACATTACGCTAACCACTCTGCTACCATGCCGCTCAAAGTTAGTTGCCAGACATTTTTTGTTGCTTGACGAAGGGTCTCGGCCCGAAACGTCGACAGTGCTTCTCCCTATAGATGCTGCATGGCCTGCTGTGTTCCACCAGCATTTTGTGTGTTGCTTGAATTTCCATCATCTGCAGATTTCCTCGCGTTTGTCAGACATTTTTTTTATCTGTTTACTAATGCAACTATGTGTGCATCTTAAATTTTCCTTTCCTTATTTAAAGATTCACTGATGCTACAGTTCAAGGTCCGAAGCATAAGCTGCCAGGAAAACTTCCCACCCAAAATTCATCGCATCCAGGAAAATGAAGAGTGGGCAACTGCAGCACGAGCAGCCGCTTGGAGTAAAAAGGAAGAAAATGAGGGCTTTTGGCAGGACGCTTCCTTCTTCAGAAGAGAATTTGTCAACAAATGTTGTGCAGCACATTGTGAGAGCTCTGCTCCTGAGCTGGAGTATTTAAATATTATGGACAAATTTTGATTGGGTTGGACTGGGCAAAATGTTTCGCCTGGCTAAGAAGTCTGGCACAAGGGATTACCATCTTATGATATAGGATAAAACATTTCAAAGTTCAAAGTGCTAAGTAAATTTATGATCAAAGTACATACATGTCACCATAAACATCCCAAAGATTCATTTTCTTGAGGGATATTCAATAAATCCAATAACCATAACAGAATCAATGAAAGGCTGCACCAACTGTGTGTCCAACCAGTGTGCAAAAGAGACTGTGCAAATGCAAAAAAAATGAAATAATAGTAATAAATAAGCAATAGATATTGAGAATATATGATGAAGAGTCCTTGTAAGTGAGTCCATAAGTTGTTTGAACATTTCAGTGATGGAGCAAGTAAACTTCAGTGAAGTTATCCCCTTCAGTTCAATAGACTCATAGTTGAGGGGTAATAACTGCTTCTAAACCTGGAGTTGTGAGACCTGATGCTCCAGTACCTTCTTCCTGATGGCAGCAACAAGAAGAGAGCATGATCTAGATGGTGGGGGTTCCTGATGATGTTGCTTTCTTGCAACATTGCTCTGTGTTGATGTGCTCAATAATGGGGAGGGCTTTACCTCTGATGGAATGGACAATATCCACTACTTTTTTGTAGGATTTTCTGTTCAAAGACATCGGTGTTTCTATACCAGGCAGTGATGTGCCACTCAATATACTCTCCACAGAAGTTTGTCAAAGTTTTAGATATGTCAAATCTTCTCAGACTCCTAAGAAAGTAAAGGCGCTGCCGTGCTTTCTTCATAATTGCACTCAGATTCTGGGCCCAGGAGAGGTCCTCTGAAGTGATAACGCCGAGGAATTTAAATTTGTTGACCCTGTCCAGCTCTGATTCCTCTAATGAGGACTGGCTCATGGACCCCTGGTTTCCTTTTCTGAAGTCAATAATCATTTCCCAGTCTTGCTGACATTGAGTGAAAGGTTTTATTGTGGCACCACTCAGCCAGATTCTCAATCTCCCTCCTATCTGCTGACTCATCACCACCTTTGACTTGGCCTACTCCAGATGTGTTGTCAACAAATTGTAATATGCCATTGGAGTTGTGCTTAACCACATAGTCATAAGTAAAGCAGGAATCCAAGCACACAGCCTTGTGGGGCACCTGTGCTGAGGGAGATTGTGGAAGAGATGTTGTTGCCAATCTGAACTGACTGGAGTCTGCAAGTGTGGAAGTCGAGGATCCGATAGCAGAAGGAATTACAGAGGCCAAGGTCTTGAAGCTTATTGATTAGTTTTGAGGGGATGATAGTACTGAATAGTTGATGAAGAGCATTCTGATGTACGCATCTTTGTAGTCCAGATGTTCCAAGGTTGAGTGATGAGCCAATGAGATGGCATCTGCTGTGGACTGATGTGCCAGTAGGCAAATTGGAGTGGACCCAAGCCACTTCTCAGTGAGGTGCTGACACAAATGCCACTGAATACTAAGGGGAGAGAACAAGAATAAGGTATTGAAAAAGAGTAGCCACCTTGAATATAATAAACCTTAGATCAGGCTCAAAGTGCTTCATGCTTATCTCTTACTCCATTTTTCAAGCTATCTGTCAAAATTGAGGTTTGATTGGTAGATATTGTTGGTAACATAATGAATAGAGCAGTGGATGGGTTAAGTATTGCAGTTGATGGAATATGCTACTTGAAACTGAATTTACTAACCTTACAGCTCATGTTAGATTATAACACTTCTTCCTACATGGCATCCGTATTCAAAATTCAACTGGCGTCCACTACAGTGGCTTGTCTGTTGCTTATTCTCACATGTAGGCCTTACTTAAATATCAGTGCACTAATTTCATTTAGCATAAAGCTCTCCCTACGTTTTACACTGTGCATACTTCTTACCCTGCCTGCAATGTTTTAATCAGTTAAAACAACTACTGCACTTACTAAGCCTTACCCAGATTAACCACCATCAAACATAACATGACTGTCTGCCTCTCCGGATGTGTCTTTGTTTCATTTTATTTCCTGTTCTTTCTCCCTCCATTTTAGTTCTTCTTTCAGTCACTATTATCTGATTGTAGATACAGGCGTGCACACACACACAAATAGAAAAAGTTTAACCAGTGCTCAGTAGTCACTCAGATCAATACTAATCTTGTATAGTGCATTTTCTGTACTGAAGTAATTAATAAATCCATTTCACATTTTAGTAATTTCCCTGCTACCTACTTTAAGGCAATCAGCCTGACAGAACTTTTAGAAGACCTTTGATCTGCCCACTAATGTATCTCCCCTGATTGACTGCAGAGCATATTGCCTCTAATGGTTGTTCTACTTACTGTGCAAAGAGATGGATCCAGAAACTCTTATCATGAAACAAAGTATTTTGTGTTCTTCCATGTGTATTTCGGATGGAAAACAATTACTGACAACATTGGGGTTGTTTTAGAAACAGAGTCTTCCTCTCCATCATCAAATTTCTGAATAGACAGTGAAGCCATGAACACACCTTACTATTTTTGCTTTCTTTTTCCACGATATATAAATTATGTATTAAATATAATTTATACATATGATATATGCTGCAACTGTATAGGGTACTGGTGAGGCCGCATCTGGAGTACTGTGTGAAGTTCTGGTCTCCTTACTTGAGGAAGGAGATACTGGCTTTGGAGGTGGTGGCAGAGGAGGTTGATTCCAGAGATGAGGGGGTTAGATTATGAGGAGAGATTGAGTTGCCTTGGACTAAACTAACTGGAATTCAGGAGAATGAGAGGAGATCTTATAGAAACATATAGAACTAATAAAGGGATCGCTATGCTAGAGGCAGGAAAGTTGTTTCCATTAGTAAGTGAGACTAGAACTAGGGGACACAGCCTCAAGATTCGAGGGAGTAGATTTAGGATGGAGATGAGGAGGAACTCCTTTTCCCAAAGAGTGGTGAATCTGTGGAATTCACTGCCCAAATGAAGCACTGGAGGTTATCTCAGTAAATATATTTATGGCAAGGTTGGCTATATTTTTGCATAGCAGGGGAATTAAGGGTTACGGGGAAAAGGCAGGTATGTGGAGATGAGTCCATGGTCAGATCAGCCATGATCTTATTGAATGGCAGAGCAGGCTCAACTGGCCAGATGGCCTACCCCTGCTCCTATTTGTTATGTTCTCATATATCTGTATATTTGTTATTGTAATCTACAGTATATTTTATGTATTGCATTGTACTGCTGTTGCAAAACAACAAATTTCATGTCATGTGTCAGTGATAATAACCCTGATGCTGATTCTAACTTACTAGGGTCTTACTTGGGATTTTCCTTCCAGCTCCTATTCCGTACATACAGATATGTGCACAGTGCAATAAGCAGTGTATTCTGCAGGTTTCCACACTACCCCAGTCTGTGGTGTCCAGCATTGGGAACCAACATCAGGTACAGAGTTACTCCTTGTGAACCTATCATTGCTAACATGAGCCCTTCCCACTCTAACTTGATCATCCCTCCTCCAGGCATGACATAAGACCATAAGATATAGGAGCAGAATTAGGCCATTTGGCCCATCGCATTTACTTTGCTATTTGATCATGGCTGATTTACTTTCCCTCTCCCCATAACCTTTGATGCCCTGTACCAAGAGAAAAATGAAATAAAACTTTGCCTATAACTAGTAACTGCATGTTCATTGCCCTAGGCTTTATGCAACAAATATATCTGATTTATTTTACAATTGGAATGAGTTGATGGACAGTTACACTTGCGCTCTTTTTACTGGTGTGAGAGCTAAAATTTATGAACACATATGACAGCCAATTAACCAGGATGGTTTTCACTAGGAAACTATTCGTAAGGAAAGCTGTACATTAATTTCTTACACATAACATGCTGAGATGTGTTAGTATTAATACTTATTTCTCCATGTTCCAAAACAGACAGAGATCAGTTGAACTGAATATAATTATAAGGAAGCCAAGGCCATAAATAATTCGTCCTTCCCCCACCTAACGTATTCCTCTGGCAGATCCAGCCACTGGCATTATTGTGCAGTTGTGCTTGTTACTTAGTGACTGAATCAATAGGAAAGGTTTCAGTGCAGGCTGCTTGTCTGTCCGGGTATTGATCACTGGAGCCGTATTCATCATCATCTCACCTTCAGTACTTGTTCCCACTGTCAGCTCATTAATCATCTTCCCAAACTGCCCCACAAACCCTGACCACACCAATGACTTTGAGTTTCTTAGACTAAATGCAAGGCTGGTAAACATCAAACATAATGAAAACAAGAAACCTTTGATTTTTATGTGCTAAGTACCATCATAATCAGACAAATGCTTATATGTATCACACAGAAGCTTTTGAGATTTTGAGTCACAAGAGGTAACACAGTATTGTATGGAATATGCAGTCAAATACATAATATAATGCATAATGGAGTATAATGCTAAATATGCAATGATATAATATATAGAAAACAAGAATTGTAGTATATAGAGCACTGCATAATAGGAAAGAAATGCATCAGCGCGGATACTTCAAGACTCAATTGTTAACGGTATAACTGTGGTCAGGTTACACTTATTACCCATTCCAGTAATAGATTGATGGCTTTGAGAACCACTTGTGGCATTTCTTGGGTTTAGAGTTTTGTCTGTCAAAAATAGACTAATTACATATTTGCATGTGTGAAACACAAAACTCATGAAAATTCTGAATAAAGCTGTTTGTAATTTTACCCAGTCACCTGCCCTCTTTGTGAGTTCTAAGCTCCCTTCAGTTACTATAAATCCACCTGTTTGGATGTTTAATCTGATTGGCAAGAGATGAAAGTAGAGAAATATTGTTGCATTCATTGGATGAATCAGCACAGAAGGATGATATTTCACATAATATGTCTTTGTACGTTCTTAAAGCTATTTAGCGAGTCCATTTTATCTGCTGTTTTTCCATAATCCTAAAATATTTTACTTAACAAATATTTATGCATTTTTTCATCACAAATTGTTATTTAATTTTCTTCTGGCTTCTCAGGTTGTACAATCCAGATTACGCTAACTTCAAATAATTCTCATCTCACCTTGCATTCCTATTATCCCTACGATCTTAAATCTGTGGCCTCTGATTACTGATAAGTTTTGATATAGAAAGTACATGGTTGCTTCGCATTTCATCCTTCAAATACTTTTCATTTTTGAACACCTTTATCAATTTTCACCTTGCATTCTGAGAACAGCTCCAGTTCCTTGAGCCCTTTCGTTGACTGAAGTCTTTCACTCTAGTACAATTCCAATCATCTATTTATCTTCACTTTGGCTTTGATATCCCTTTAAAAATATTTCCAGAATCAAATAATACTGGGCCCTAGCTAGTTTTATGAAGTTGTGCCATAAGAAGCAAAGAACACAACCCATTTTGCTATTGCCTGCATCTTACATGTTGCCTTGTTAGATGAAGGGTCTCAACCCAAAATGCTTACTGTCCATTTCCCTCCACACATTCTGCATGACCCCCAAGTTCCTCCAGCAGCTTATCCGCTGCTTTAGATTCCAGCATCTGCAATCCATTATGTCTCCTTCACTTACTTCCCATTTTTTGGTATTGATTTCACTGATGACTCCAGTGGGCTGGTTGGACATGAAAATGTACTGTGAAAATATACAAAAATAATGTAAGAATGCCTCATGATCTGGCTGAATGCTTAACATGCCTGAAATATTATACTTAATATTTGTACAATTCTTTATTTGAAAATTGTTGTTTAACTTTCTTCCATTGCCTCAATGAGTACTTTGCTTCAGTACTTACCAAGGAAAAGGATATGCAAGACCAGGAGATGAGTGCTAAGTGTATAAATAGGTTAGGGTGTTTAGAGGTCAATGAAAAGAAAGTGCTGGGCTTCCTCATGAGTATTAATGTGGATATTTCCCCAGAGCCTGATTGAATTTACTCAGGTTATTGAAGGAGGCAAGAAACGAGATTGTTGGGCCCTTGACCAGTAGTTTCATGTCCTCTATAGCCACAGGCGAGGTCCAAGAAGACTGGCAAGTTGCTAATGTTGTATATCTATTTCAGAAGGGAACAGAGGAAAATCCTGGGAACTGTAGACCGGTGAGTCTTACATCAGATGTGTGGAAATTACTGAAGAAAATTCTTAGAGGTAAGATATATGAGCATTTGGAAACCCATGCCTAATTCAGGAGAGCTTTGTGCGTGGCAGGTCATAGTTTACCAACTTGATAGACTTTTTTGACAAAATAACAAGAGAGATTGACATGGTGACAAGAGAGGTGATGAGAGAGAATGTGGATGTTGTCAACATAGATTTTAGTAAGGAGTTTGACAAAGTCCCTCATGGGAGGCTAAACCAGAAGATTAAGATGCATGGGGTCTGTGGTGTATTAGTTGCTTAGATTCAGAACTGGCTTGCACATAGAAGACAGAGGGTAGTAGTTGAAGGGAATTATTCGAGCTGCAGGTCTATAATTAGTGGTGTTCCACAGGGATCTGCTGTATGTGATGTATATAAATGACCTGTATGAAAATGTAGTTGGATGGATTAGTAAGCTTGTGGATGATATCAAGATTGATGGAGTTGTGGATAGTGTGAAATCTGGTAAAGAATACAGCACAATATATATCAGTTGCTGATATGGGCAGTGAAATGGCAGATGGAGTTCAAACCAGATAAATGTGAGGTGCTGTGCCTTGGTAGGGCAAATGCGAGGAGACACTACACTGTTAAGGGCAAAATCCTTAACAGTGTTGCTGAGCAGAGAGATCTTGGCATCCAAGTTCATAGCTCCTTGAAAGTGGCTACACAGGTCGATAAGGTGGTCAAGAAGGCTTATGGAATGCTTGCTTTTATTAGTTGAGGCATCCAGTTCCAATGTCAAGTGGTTATGTTGCAATGATATAAAACTCTGGTTAGGCCACATCTGGAGTATTGCATACATTTCTGATCACACCAATATAGGAAGGATATTGAGGCTTTGGAGAGGGTACAGAAGAAGTTTACCAAGATGCTGCCAGGTTTAGAGGGTATGTGGTGTCATGAGAGGCTAGATAAATGTGGGTTGTTTTCTCTGGACCAATGGAGGCTGAGAGGAGATCTGATAGAGGTTTAAAGATTATGAGAGACATGGATAGAATGGACATAGAGTACCTGTTTCCCCGTGTTGAAATGTCTATTACCAGATTGCATGCATTGAAGGTGAGAGGGGTTAGGTTCAAGGAGGATTTGAGGGGTAAATTTTATTATTTGCTTTTAGCTGGATCAGCACAACATTGTGGGCTGAAAAGCCTGTTCCTGTGCTGTACTGATCTATATATGTTCTAACTCGAGAACATGAGATAATGAGATAAAGAGTCCTTAGAGTGAGATCATTATTTGTAAAAACATTTCAATGATGGGGAAGTGAATGTAGTTATCCTTTTTTATTCAAGAATCTGATGGTTGAGGGGTAGTAATTGTTCTTGATCCTGGTGGTACAAGTCCTGAGGCTCTTGTACCTTCTACCTGATGGCAGCAGTGAGAAGGGAGCATTACCTGGGTAGTGGGGATCTCTGATGATGGATGCTGCTTTCCAATGCAGTGTCATAGGAAACTTTGCCTTTGTTTGAATGAGACCTTGCTTGAAATAATGCCCATGTGAGTATTTTATTATAGACATAGTTGGCACCTTTAAAAATTAGCAGATTCTTGATCTAAAGAAGAGCAAAATAAAATGGAAATTATCTCAGGAGGTGCCTAGAGAGGCATGAATATCTTTTCACAACTCAACATCTGTGAAATAAGAACAACTTGGATCTTGGATTTATATAGCATTCTTAATCCAGTTACAAGCCCCAACACATCACTGAGAAGTGTTATCACTAAGCTAAATAAGGAGAATTTACTGCAAGTATTAGTAAATAAATTGGTAAATTGGTTTACTGTTGTCACGTGTACCAAAGTACAGCGGAAAACACGGTTCTTCTTACCATCCATGTGGATTATTTCATCGTATCAGTATGTAGCAGTAGTACAATTTATCTTGGTACAACTTCATCCTTGCATCCAGAGTCTACCCAGAGTCCCATGTGGGTTCAGAGCAGGCAGGTCTACAGTGGATGTGATTTTCTTACTGTGCCAGCTGCAGGAGAAGTATCAAGAGCAGCAGAAGCCACTGTACACAGCCTTCATTAATCTGACCAAGGTTTTTGACCTCATCAGCAGAAGCAGACTCTTCAAATCCCTACTAAGGATTGGCTGCCTTCCAGGACTGTGTAGCATCAAATCATCCTTCCATAAGGACATGCACAGCACTGTCTGCTTCAATGGAGCAACTTCTGATGCCTTTCCAGTGAGCAGTGGAGTGCAACTATGTTGCATCCTGGCACCGACCCTCTTTGGAATCTTCTTCTCCATGCTCCTTCACCATGCCTTCGCAGACTGCACTGAAGGCATCTCCCTTAACCGTATATACAACCATATAACAATTACAGCACGGAAACAGGCCATCTCAGCCCTTCTAGTCCGTGCCAAATGCTTACCCTCACCTAGTCCCACTGACCCGCACTCAGCCTATAACCCTCCATTCCTTTCCTGTCCATATACCTATCCAATTTTAATGAAAATGACAATACCGAACCTGCCTCTACCACTTCTACTGGAAGCTCGTTCCACACAGCTACCACTGTCTGAGTAAAGAAACTCCCCCTCATGTTACCCTTAAACTTTTGCCCCCTAACTCTCAACTCATGTCCTCTTGTTTGAATCACCCCTACTCTCAATGGAAAAAACCTATCCACGTCAACTCTATCTATCCCCCTCATAATTTTAAATACCTCTATCAAGTCCCCCCTCAACCTTCTATGCTCCAAAGAATAAAGACTTAACTTGTTCAACCTTTCCCTGTAACTTAGGTGCTGAAACCCAGGTAACATTCTAGTAAATCCCTTCATACAAGAACTGATGGCAAGCTGTTCAACATCACTTGCTTGCACTCCAAGACCACAGTTAGGACAGTCAACATCTGTGAGATGCTGTTTACAGATGATACAGCATTGATGTCATAACCTGAAGGCAGACTCCAACAACTGATTAACCTTTTCACCCATGCCTGAAAGGAACTTGTGTTAACCATCTGTCTGAAGAAGACAAACAACATGGCCCAGGGTGCAGAATCTCCCCCAAACATCACCATTGATGGTTCCTCTCTTGACGTTGTGAACTCCTTCACCTGTCCTTCAAAGCAGAGGACAACAGCAGGATTGCCAAAGCTGTAGCTGTCATGGCCAGAGAGAACAAGAGAATGTGAATCAACGGACAGCTGACAAAGACCAAGCTGAGTGTGTAACAAGCATGGGTGTTCAGCACATTCCTCTACGCCAGCGAGGCTCCGGCACCATACATGAGCTAAACTCGTTCCACCTACACTGCCTCAGGCACATCTTGTACATCGCCTGGCAGGGCAGAATCATCAACACAGAGGTTCTGCAGTGGGCTGACACCTCCAGCATCCATGGATGCCTCAGATGGTTGGGCCATGTCAAACAGATGGACCAGGGACACATTCCCAAGGAAATTCTGAATGGCAAGCTGAGTGAGGGCTACCACCCACAAGGAAGACCATGCCTCCACCATAGGGGTGTCTGCAACTGTGAGATGAAGCTGGCAGGCATCCACCTCAACACATGGAAAGAAACAGTTGAAGGCTGGACAGCATAGAGGGCCACAGTCAAAAGCAGTGTACAATGTGCTGAGATAGCAAGGACAACATGCTCATCAACAAGAGAGCCAGAGCTTCATCACCCAGAGCACCTTCCTCCTTCACCTACAGCTGCTGTGAACGACACTGTCACTCTAGAGTGGGGATGCACAGCCACTCTAGAAGGTGCAAATAGCCCCAAGTCTACAACCCCAAGAACCATCAGAAAAAGTGTCACACCATCATCTCTCGAGATGTACGGATGCCGACAATGGATTATCAGAATATTGTGGTAGTACAAGGGAGAACAATAACAAAATGCAGTATATAGTGCTAGTTAGAGAGAATATGTTTAAAAGGTAATGACAAGGTAGATTGTTAGGTCAAGAGTCCATCTTAATGCATGAGGGAACAGTATCCTTAATGCATGAGGGAAGCTGTCCTCAAGGCTGATGTATTTGCTTTCAGGCTTTTAAATCTTCTGCCCAGTGGGAGACGGGAGAAGAGTGAATGTCCAGGGTGATTATATTGGTTGCTTTACCGGGGAAGTGAGGATCATAGAATCCATGGAGAGGAGACTGGTTTTTATAATGTGCCAACTGTATCCAAAACTTTTTATAATATTTGTCAATAGAGTTTGTTAAAAGGGCTATATTTTAAATAATGCCTGGAGAAAGAGTAAAGATATTTTGGAAGGCACTCCTACAAATTGGACCAGCAGAAATGAAATTTTTGTTATTAATTGGCAATCAAACTGAGGGATGTGGAAGAAGTTAAAACAGGAAGAGCAGAGGGATTATGGGAATTACACATTTGCGCTAGACATCAATTTGGAAGCCACAGTTAATACAAGAAGACATTAATAATTTTGCATAATGGGTGCGTAAGAAGAAAATGTACTTCAAAATAGATAAATTGGGTAATATAATTTGGTACAAGTAAAACAAGTGTCCAAATGGGAAGAAGGCACCTGTGAGAGAGATTCTATACCTAAGAAAAAAAGTACTTTCCTTAAGAGCCTGTGCAATATTGATTCATTAGAATTATTGCTGTGGCAAGAGGGTGTGGTGTCTAATGAAGACAGATTGAGTAAAGTTTTTCAGATTTTTAAAGTTCATTATTTACTGAAATTAATTAGATTGAGATGTGATTCCAGTGAAACATATCACTAAAGATAGTAAAACAAATTAATTGGGCCATAAAGACAGTAAACCAAGCACAAAATTCATTTTCCAAAGTGCACAGAATTGAATAGAAAAAGAATTTCTCTTAAACTTGCATGGAATGTACATTTGATGGTGTGCAGTACTATGAATACTTCTGGTTTTCTCGTTGTAGACGTTCCGGGGAATGTGCAGATACAGTATTCTGGAAAATCAAATTAAGTTATGCTTGTCAGGAAAGATTGTGACTTTTCTCTGGAGGAGAAGGGCCTGAGGATTTGAAGAGTATGAAAGGGTTTGATGTAGAGAAGGTGTCATCATTTGTAAGAGAGATCAGAACTTGGAATTATAGGATGCAAATGGGAATTGTTTTTGCAAGGGTATGATGTGAATACTGTCCTTGCCACTATAGGAAATAACTGAACTCAAATTACTGCAGATGCTGGAAGTCTGAAATAAAATAGAAACATTCAACAAGTTGGGCAACATTGTGGAAAGAAAAATAAATAATGTTTTAGGTCAAAGACCCTTCATCAGAAATTCAAGTTTCCATAGATGCTGCCCGACCTGCTAGGGTTTCTAGCACCTTTAGTTTATATTTCACCATGAGCGGTAATCGAGCTTAAAAATAAAGGAGGACTAATGGCTGCTTGATAAACTTATTATTCAGATCTATAGATATGATAGACCCATGGATTGCTTCTTTTCTCTAATGACTCTGAAATCTGAGAAGAGGTGTGCATTTGTAATAGTGTACCTCTGCATTACACAGGGATTGTGTTCCTATAAATCTGTTGGTATCGTAATTTTCTGTAATGTCAGTCCTTTGCCCCCATTGAATCGCATGTAATAAGTGGAGATACATTCCAACAGGAAATTTTCCATTCGACAGTAATATCTCCATGTGCATACAGTCCTTAGGCACATGAATTCTTGTGTTATTGTATGGAGAAAAGAAAGGGTTGTTGTTTTAAATAACTAAAAATGGATAGTACATAATTTGATTAAGTATTATTGTAATGATAATTAATTGAAGAGATTGTCTTGCCAGTTTCCATAGCCAATCCTTCAACCAGCAGAGTGTGGTAAATTGATAAATTGTCACATGTATCAAACCACTATGAAAAACCTGCCTTGCACACCATTCATACAGGTCAATTTATTACAACAGTGCATTGATGTGGGTACAAGGTAAATAGTAATAATAGAGTGCAGAATAAAGTGTTAGAATTAGAGAAAGTGCAGTGCAGGTAAATAAGGTTTATAATAAGGAAGATTGTGTGAAGTCAAGATTTCATCGTTTTGTTCTAGGGAACCATTCATGATGGTGGAATAAAACCTGTCCTTGAGCTTGCTGATAATGTATTTTCTGCCCAAAGAGAGGAGGGGACAGGGGAAGAAGAGAGTATATCTGGGATAGGTGGGATCTTTTATTAGGTTGACTGCTTTGCCAAGACAGCAAAATGTCCATTGAGGGGAAACTGGTTTCTGTGATGTGATGAGCTGTGTCCACAACTCTGCAGTCTCTTGTGGTCTTGGGCAGAGTACTTGCAATATCAAGTCAGGATGCATCCGGATAGGATGCTTTCCATGGTACATTGATAAAAATTGGTGAGGGCCAGAGTTGACATTCTAAATTTCTTCAGCCTCGTGAGGAAGGTGTTTGTGACCCTTTTTCTTGGCTGTGTTACCTCATGATTGGACCAGGACTGGCTGTTGATTATAAGTTTTATAAACTTGAAGCTCTCAGACCTGTGCACCATTGTTGTAAACAGACGTATGTGCACTGACCCCCTTCCTGAAGTCAATGACCGGCTCTTTTGTTTTGCTGATATTGAGGAAAACATTGTTGTTGTGACACCATGTCAATAAGCTTTCTACCTCCTACTTGTACTCAGAATCATCATTATTTAAAATCTGTCCTATGACATCTCTACAAATTTTAGATAGAGTTAGAGCAGAATCTGGCCATCCAGTTGTGAGGGCTGAGGATGCAGCCTTGTAGCGCATCAGTGTTGAGGATAATAGTGGTGGATATGTTGCAGCCTTTGCTTACTGTTTGCAGTCTGTTTGTCAGGACCTCTTTTTTCCCAGTCCCGATGAAGGGTCTTGGCCCGAAACATCGACTGTTCACTCTTTTCCATAGATGCTGCCTGGCCTGCTGAGTTCCTCCAGCATTTTGTGTGTGTGGCTTGCAAAGGGAGATGTTGAGTCCCTGATCGAGGAATTTGAAGATGATGGTAAACAGTTCCATCCTCTGTATTTATCTTGTTTTTTAAATTTTTTAGCACATAAATTCCATAATTAGAGCTAAATTTTATTCTAAATCTCAAAAAAATTGCTGATGATTTGTTAGCTCTGTAAGGGTGAAGTTCTATTACCCAAAATGCTTTAATGTAAGGTTACAATGGGAAAGACAAGTGATCAGGAGCTGTAAGCAAAGACAAACCGGACAGAGACGAGAACTAGAAAATGGAGATGTCGTAGTGGGAGCCATTATAGTGAAGCTGGCAAAAGGTCATGGATATAGAGTACTTGGTGCGAATTAAGATACTTGGAATTTTTAATGGAGCATGGAGTCTGAAAGGCCACCCTGGAGAACATTTTTCCATATAGGTGGTATTAAGACAGGTTGCAAGTTCCAAATGGCACAAGCAGACCTTGCTAAAGTAATCATCTGGTTCACTAATTTGGGGGGTTAAAGTAATGAACCTTATCTGGTTTGGCTACAGACCCACCAATGCAGTTGACTTCTACGAGTTAGCAAGTCAGTTAATTTGAGACCAATTAAAGCTGGCCTTTTCAATAATGACCTGATCCTAAAATTTAGTACGATTGCTTTTAAATTGGAGGATTACACCTTAAAGATTTTAGTTTAATGCACGATCCAGACTTGACATCGGAGGTGAGGTGAGGTTCACACTACTGTAATTTTGTATTACTAATAGCGGCAGGCTCTTCCAGAAACAAATACTTCATTAGAAAAACGAAAATAACCAGGAGGCTTTGGGCAACGTGAGCCTGGCAAAGGGAACTTCCTTGATGTGTAGTGACGTGTTCGTTTCAAGTTGTCAAGCCAGAAAGAAAACTACACGCTGCCAAACAAATAGGAAAATTTCAGGCTGTACGAATCATGTAAATTGGAACTATGGGTGCAGCAGCGGAAGCTGTTTTTGCTTAGCACATGGAGGCTCCAGCCCTAACCTGGTCGATTTCCTGCGTTGTACTATAGCTCTTCGGGAAACCTCAATATTAGTTCATAGTTCACAGACTTCTTGCACCTGTAGTATGTTAGAAAGTCTGTTTTAAAAAAAATCTGTTTCTACGGACCTCGTCAGAACAGCCAACAGCGGGACCGCAAGCGGGTCGAAAGAGAGAACAGTGCGCCTGCGTGCCGTGCCGAAGCCCGCCTAAAAAGCACTGAGGAGCCAGGACCAGTGCGCCTGCGCACTACAACGAAGCCCGCTGGAGCTGGGTTTAAAGAGGAAGGCGAGTGCGCCTGCGCGCTGCTGCCGGCCCTTGTGAATGGTGCAGTGTGAGAGAAGTTCAATTACTCGCGGAGGAAGTGGGAGCTCGAGCAGGGAGGGGGCGGTTTGTTGGAGAGGCGCCGCGAGGCAGGAGGAAGTGAGCGTGTGAGCGGCGGGAGTCCGTTAGAGAGGCGAGGCGAGGCGACCCGGGGAGTGCAGACACCCACACCCAGCCCGCCGGAGACAGACGGGCGGAGACTCGGGAAAGATGCCGCGGGTCGTCCCCGATCAGAGGAGCAAGTTCGAGAACGAGGAGTTCTTCCGCAAACTCAGCCGGGAATGTGAGGTGAGAGCGGAGGGGGGATGGAGAAGCGCGGCCGGCAGGCGCACACATGGTGATCAGCTGGAGCCGATCCACCGGCTGTTGCGTCAGAGGAGCTGGTCATCTCCTGGAAGTTGGACCGAGAGTTACTCGCCCTCACCCTCACCCTCACTCTCCTGTCCTGGGGGGGGGGGGGGGGCTCCCTCTAACTTCGATGTCTCCTGATGTCCTGACTCTCTCTTGTGTTGTTGGGGGGAGGGGTGGGGTTGGCTGGTCGTTTATTGCTTCAGTGAGAGTTTGACTTTCTTTCTAACAGATTAAGTACACGGGTTTCCGCGATCGGCCGCACGACGAGAGACAGATGCGGTTTCAAAATGCCTGCAGGGACGGCAGGTCTGAGATCGTAAGTACCCAGGATATTCCTCACTTCCTTCTTGATGTTCGGTCCTCGATGCCGGCAGTGGACCGAAGCTGCTTTGAATGAACAAGCTAAATTGCTGGATCCAAGTGCTCCTGCATGCTGAAATAGTAAACGCCACTAACGTTTCTGTTTTCAATCAGCATGCAAACGCAAAAACCCAGATTAACACTTAGTGTGGAATCACTTCCATGGAAAAGCTTGGTAGAACGATGGTCGAAGTTTAATACTTGATCCCACCCTACCTACCATTCACGTTTGCTATTTGCAGCAATTTTTTTTCTCTCGGAAAGATGAATTAAAGAACATCTTAGATTATTCTAAGTATCTATGAGTTACTTTTTAAAACGCGTGGAGTATAAAGGGCATGTCTACAATTGAACGTAGCTCGTGTTTTCCATGAATTAAGCTAAATAAATTGTTTTGTAGGATGTAGCTATGAACATATAAAAGGAATTGGTATTTTCCCTGCTTTGGAAGCTGCCAGATTTTTTCACGTTCTCCTGGGAATGTTTGCTTCCCTCAAGCAGAAAAATAATTGGATAGACTATCATTTGTTGAGTTATTTGATCAAGATGTAGACCTTTATGCTCTGCTTCATCATTGTTAATAGCTATGGATCTATACATCAATTTGTTTTCCGTGTGTTTTTCAAGGACCTGTTCAAGCAGGTTTTCACATGAGATGTGTTTCATCAGATTAATTTAAAAGGTCTTTGAGGGTAGAAGGTTATGCATGGGTTTACTTTACCCAGGTAACGTATCGATATATGTTTATATCAGAAGGAATGTTTGAGAGTCCAGTGCCATTTGGCTTATAACATTGTATTTTAAATGTAAATTTATGGATCATATCAAATCTTGATGAGAGAGCTCGGTATCAGTTATCCCTTTTAATAACCCACTGGAAGGTGCATCAGTATTGCAAGGATTAGAGTTTTCTTATAAAAATCAAGGCATAATGTACTCATTTCACATGATTAAGTATTTTTTTTACAGTTAGTAACGTTTTATATTGATATGTTTTCACTTGTATTTAATGGTTCTAAATTTCCCTATGGGAATGTGGGTGACAGTTTTCTCTCATTAGATCTGAGCTTTCACAATGAGTGATAACATGCTATATGTGGAAGGTGTCTCAGTTGTCCTGTCTATTTGTGTATGAACTCTTCAGGTGTTGTCACATGTTGCTACATACTTGTTTCTAATTCCTTCCTTTGCATTTCTATATAATGTGGGTAACAACACTTTAATCTCAAAGTTGGATCAAGTTTGAACCCTGTGTTTGAAGTGTGGCTGAGAAACGGAACTGTCATAATGGGTAGCATAGTGGTTAGTGTAATGCTTTACAGCACCAACTGTAAGATCGGGGTTCGATTCCCACTGCTGCCTGTAAAGAGTTTATATGTTGTCCCTATGACTGCAAGGGCTTCCTCCCACATTCTGAAAATGTATGAATTAATAAGTTGTGGGCATATTATGTGGCACTGGAAACATGGTGAGATTTGTAGGCTGTCCCAGCACATCCTCAACACATTCTCTATATGCTTTGATGTGTGTGTAATAAAGTTCATCTTGGACTTTTTGTTCAACCAGCATGGTTTGATATATGCTCCACCTGTCTGATTAAAACAGGCACTACTGAAGTTTTTTTTAGGTATTAAAGTTTGGCCTTTAGTTCAACTAGACTACACTTCATTATCCAACAATATGAACATTCAATATCAGAACTACTTTGGATCCAGTTGTTAGGTGTGCAAATGGCTCTGTCATTCAAGGCTGAAATTTCAAACTCTCATTCTGACTGGTGATCCCTGACAGTATTATACTGCTGACTGGCGTATTTGGAAAATTTACCTTTTTTGAAAGAAAAGGCAAGCATCTAATCATAGTGCTTGTGATTCTGTTTGTCAGTTTGTTTTACTGTGTTGGATTAATGACTTGCTGGTTTGGGAACTTTTTTTTAATATATATTTTCTACACTTATTTTAACTTATTTTAGATTCATGCCATTTTAGTGCATTAGTTTGTGTACTGTGTACACAATTGAGCAAAATTGTCGGGGTCTGGAAGTAAACATTGGATATATGAGTTCTGGTCAGGAGATTGGTTTCTTTCACTTGGGTGATTAGCATATTTGCTCTTTGGCTAATCTGTCTGCTTTTTCCTTTTGCCTCTGACTGCTAAATGCCTTGCACCCCTTCCCCCACCCCCACACACTAAGGGTGCCACTGATACAGTTACTATAAATAACATAGGTCAACCTGACATTTGCATCGCTCAGAGCATGAGAAATTTCATCTATATCTAAATATTTTTAAATGAAAAACGTAACTAATCAGTTTTAATAATAAAGTGATGCTACATAATTCAGTTATTTTGTTTATGTCAAGAGAAAGAAGAATTACTGCATCTTCCAATTTTGAAAGTGCACAATTGTTTTGAGAAGTGACAATACGTTGATTGATGGCTGGGATGTTGACTAATGGCATATCTTATAGTATCGACCATTTGTGGTCTATGTTGTAGCAAAATTGGATGCCTGTAACTGTACACTTGATAAGAATTGATTGAGTCCATATTTTATGCAATTCTAGAGTTTAGAATATACGGTTCTGCCTGTATGACGCTAACCTTGGAACACAACACTGATGAACAAAAAATGCATAATTTATTTAAAATCCTTTCCTCTGATATATTTTGTATTGATTTTTCTGAAAGGCTTTTGTGGCGACTGGAACTAATCTATCTCTGCAGTTTTTTCCGGCAAATTGGCATGGAGAGCAGCGGCAAACACCCACAAGAGAATACGTAGACTTTGAACGTGATCCAGGCAAGGTAAGAACTTGGTAGATGTGCTTGAGTCATAGACTATGAAAAGTTGAATGGGATGTTTTAGACTGCACTTGTTCTAATAGACCTTTTCACCATATTAATAATGATGTGGATATATAGTCAGAACCTCATTTGTGGGTCAGCAATAAAGCTGAATAGACATTTGGTAAGTAGCTAGCTTCAGGTAGGTATGAAGGCACTGTCTTTAATCTTCACAGTATTTAATCATTGTTGAATGTCAGGCAAGCATTGTGACAGATTACACAATGGAGATATTCAGACGAGTATTGAGTTCGATCTTTGGCATGGAGGTGAAAACTATAGTCTCAGGATCTGTGTGTATCTGGAATAGTGGGGGCAGGGTAGGTTTTTGTTAGATCCAGAGGTAGATACTTGGACTTGGATGGAGAAGCAATTGGAGGCTATTCGCTTGCTGCAATTGGATAAATAATGGAATTGCTGTAGATTGAGAGGTATTAAGCTAGTTTTGCCAAAGTATTCTCAGGAGAAAAATCATCATTTCTTTCTTGGGTAAATTAATGCCATACTACAAAAGGGGAAAAATAAAGTTAATACAATTCTATGCCTATTTAGAAGTATGCTAAATTTTGTACCTTTGATCTGACTGAGCTGACCTGAATAAGAATCAGAGAAGGAACACTTCATTAAGTTGACCAACTAGAAATTTAGGAATGGAATAGAATATGGTCAGTAGATATTCCAGATGCTTGTTTTTGTCCTACATTTTTCCAGTTTTTAAATTGCATTTTAGGGTAATTCTAGGAATGAATATTACTTGTGTGACCTAAAGATATTATGATATAATATAAATTCCAGTTAAAATTGATCCCTAAACTAGATTGTATTGAAACCATATTGTAATTTAGTAATTGGTAAATGGGTTTATTATTGCCAGATATACGGTGGAAAAACTGTTCTTGCACATGACCCATACAGATTAATTCATAAATGTGCATTTAGGTAGTAGACGGCAAAGCAATAACAGAATGTAAGGTAGTGTTACAGTACAGAAAGTGCAGTGCAGGTGAACAATAAGGTGCATGGTCAAGAGCCCATTTTATCGTACTAGGGGACCGTCCAAACAACAGGATAGAAGCTATATGAACTAGGTAGTACATGCTTTCAGGCTTTTGTATCTTCTGCAACTCGCACAAAATGCTGGGGAGCTCAGCAGGTCAGGCAGCATCTATGGAAATGAATAAACATTTGATATTTTGGGTGGAGACCCTTCTTCAGGACTGGAAAGGAAAGGGGAAGATGTCAGAACAAAAAGTTAGAGGGGAAAGCAGATAGCTAGAAAGTGATAAGTGAAGCCATATGGTTGGGGGAAGGTAAAGGCCTGGAGAGGAAGGAATCTGAGAGGACATAAGAGTGGACTGTGAGGGAAGGAAGCCTTGTAGGACCGAGATGAGGAGAAACTTCTTCACACAGAGAGTGGTGAATCTGGAATTCTCTGCCACAGGAAGCAGTTGAGGCCAGTTCATTGGCTATATTTAAGAGGAGTTAGATATGGCCCTTGTGGCTAAAGGGATCAGGCGGTATGGAGAGAAGACAGGTACAGGGTTCTGAGTTGGATGATCATACTGAATGGCAGTGCAGGCTCGAAGGGCCGAATGGCCTACTCCTGCACCTATTTTCTATGTTTCTAAGGAAGGAGGAGTGGCCCCAGAGAGAAGTGATAGGCAGATGAAAAGAGTTAAGAGGCCACTGGGGAATAGAAGAAAGGGGAGCAGAGGGAATTTTTTTTAAACCAGAAGGAGAAATCAATATTCATGCCATCAGGTTGGACACCACCCAGGTTGTGTTCATTTTGGGTTGCCGTGCTGTAGAAAAGATGCCATTAAGCTGGAAAGAGTGCAGAGGAGATTTACAGCAATGTTGCTGGTATGTGAGAGACTGATGCATGAGAAAAGGTGAGCAGGTTGTGACTTTATTCATTGGAACATAGGAGATTGAGGAGTGATCTTGCAGAGGGGCATGAAATCATGAGGGGAATCAAGGCCTCCTTTGGTCAGGGTTGATCATGGATGTTGGATCCAGCTGTCTGGACATGCAAGCCAGGGCAGTGCCATTTGTAGAACAAGCTGTTATGAGGGGAGTAGATGGGATGAATGCATGCAAATGTTTCTCTCCAGGGTTGGAGAAATCTATGAACAAGAAAGCTTAGGTTTAAGATTGGGGGTGGGGAGATTTAATGGGAATCTTCACTCACAGAAGAGGTACCAGAAGATGGGAGGATAGTTAGAAAGGGCAAAAGGGATAAACCAGGAAACTGCAGCCTTGCATTAAAGCAGGGAAATTATTGGGAAACAAATTCTAAGGGGCAAGAGATATGTTCAGTTGGAAAGGCGGGGACTGATTAAGAAGAGTCGGCTAAGTTTTATGCAAGGGAATTTCTAAAACTCAAATCTGATTTACTTTGTCTTTGGGAGGTAACTAAGAAAATTGATCAAGGTCAATTGTGGAAGGAGAAGTCTTTGATTATGCTTGTAGGATGAACAAGTTTAAAGAAGTGGTGGTGTTATTACTACTAACACATGTACAGTGGGAAAACTTTTGTATGTCATTCACACATTTCATCACATCAGTGCAGGGAAAGCAATATTAGTGAATTTGAAAGTGCAGATAGTAAGGTGCAAGGACATATCAAGGTCAACTATGAGGTCAGAGGTACATATTCACTGTACTGAGAGGTCATTCAATAGTCTAACAGCAAGATAAGAGATATTCTAGATCCTGGTGTTATGTGCTTGGGAGTGGGAAGGAAAGAAATATCTAGGGTGGGAGAGGTCTTTAATTATATTGGTTGCTTTGCTGAGGCAGTGGAAAAGTGTAGCCCGGGTCCATTGAAGGGAGTCTCCTTTCCATGAAATGTTCATCTGTGTCTGCAATGCTCTTGTCCCAGGCTGAAGAGTTGGCTTGCCAAGCCATAATGCAACTGGATAGGATGGTTTCTGTGAAGCACTTATACATATTAAGGTTGAAGGAGAGATGGCTAATGGTAATAGAATGAGTAGATTTGTATGTACAGTATTTTGATATAAAGCTATGAATAAGATATATAGAAATTGGAGCCAAGTATTTGGTTTCATAGTGTGAAAGTCAACATTCTGGTGTTTAAAGTGAGATTAATTGTTAAGTAATCAGAAACAAGACTTGTTTATGTATTTTGTACATTTTTTTGCAGTCTGATATAGTTGTGTTCTGGCGGTTTATTTGGTGGTCCATTATACTGATGTAAATGCAATATTAGGATATTGATGCTGAGTGTTATAAATAACAGCAGCTGACAACAGTTGTATGTTTATACACCATATTATTGGAAGCCTTAATATTTAGTTGCTCAGGTATGAATCTATACACAGTAGCCACTTTATTAGGTACAGGTTTCCCCCACTATCCGAAAGTAGAGCGTTCCTATGAAACCTTTTGTAATCAGAAATGGCGTAAAGCGAAGAAGCAATTACCATTAATTTATATGGGAAAAATTTTTGAGCGTTCCCAGACCCAAAATATAACCTACCAAATCATATCAAAGAGCACGTGTATGGCATCCGTTAGTCTCGTGAGACCATGGATTTGCGCCTGGAAAGTCTTCTCCAGGGCGCAGGCCTGGACAAGGTTGTATGGAAGACTGGCTGTTGCCCATGCAGCAAGTCTCCCCTTTCTACGCTACTGATGTTGTTCAAGGGAAGGGCAAGGGCTGATACAGCTTGGTACCAGTGTCATTGCGGGAGTTGCCAGAACAAGATTGAAGACAACGTCGGACTGCCTTGGGGACTCCAGCTCCGGATTTGCCCTCAGGGTTTACTCCTAAAGCCTTTCTCATGAGTGGGTATGGCTGCAAGGCAGCAGAGGTTTGAAATCAGAGTTTTCCCTCTCTTAGATGGACTGCATTCCCAGGCTGACGAGCTCCATCTACCCGATAGCACATAAAACCTAAAATAACACTAACATATAGTAAAAGCAGGAATGGTATGATAAATACACAGCCTATATTAAGTAGAAATAATGTATGTACAGTGTAGTTTCATTTACCAGAATCGGGAAGATTTAGCCAAAACAGATTTGTAGAAAAAAATTGGCACGTACACGCATGCACGCACACCTGCCTACGCAAGGCTTCAGGGTCTTGGTAGTCTTTCTCGGGGTAAACGCAAGTTTAAAGCGGCGCCTTTTTTCATAAAAGTGAAAATCCTCTTCGAATTTCTTTCAGTTAGCAAAAACAAGTACTGTACAGTACTAATGCAAGTCATTTGTAAAAGTGAAGTGACATAAAGCAAACCTTTGTAAAGAGGGGGACACCTGTATATCTATACATTAATGCAGATATTTAATCAGCCAATTGTGTGGCAGCAACACGTTGCATAAGAGCATGCAGAATGGTCAAGAGGTTCAGTTTCCAGAGAATCATGCAAAAAAAAACACAAAAGGAATCCAGTGAGCTGGTACTCTGTTGGTGAAAATGCCTTGGTAATGAGAGAGGTTAGAGGAGTATGGCCAGGCTGGTTCAAGCTGACAGGAAATCAATGGTATCTCAAAAAGATAGATAGATAGATACTTTATTCATCCCCATGGGGAAATTCAACTTTTTTTCCAATGTCCCATACACTTGTTGTAGCAAAACTAATTACATACAATACTTAACTCAGTAAAAAATATGATATGCATCTAAATCACTATCTCAAAAAGCATTAATAATAGCTTTTAAAAAGTTCTTAAGTCCTGGCGGTAGAATTGTAAAGCCTAATGGCATTGGGGAGTATTGACCTCTTCATCCTGTCTGAGGAGCATTGCATCGATAGTAACCTGTCGCTGAAACTGCTTCTCTGTCTCTGGATGGTGCTATGTAGAGGATGTAGAAAAAGCCATGCATTACAACAGTGGTGTGCAGAAGAGCATCTCTGAATCCACAACATCTTAAACATTGAAGTAGATGGGCTACAGTGGATGTATTGTGCAAATAATTAAGATGGATAGCAATAACTTAAATTTGCAGCTTTGCCCAAGATGAAATAAAAAGTATAATTAAAACAATATTCATGTGTGGCAAATTTCTGCAAATAGCGATTTCCAGGAAAGTGGCTTAGTTTCTGATGAGCTTTTGCTTTACAGAATTGGAATTTAAAAAAATAATTTAACCATTCTCCTTCCTATTATAAGCTTCATGCTTAATCTCATCAAAAACTTATTCTTCTGGGTTGTAATTGGACAAAGTTATACTGGCAATCAAAGCTGTTGTCAAAAAAATACTGTCAAGGTGGTAGCCTCTGCAAACGTATTTGCATGTACTGAGTATTGTACAAAGGAAGATTTGATTGCAGGCTTTCTTGAATATTTTTATATAGAGCTATTACGACACTTGGAGACTCTTACCAGAAAAGACTGAAACTGAAATATTACCAGAGAAAAGGATCCACTGCTCAGTCATTGGAATAAAGTTGAAGTATAAAGTGACTATTACCTTGAGGTGTCTTGCTGTGGGATAGCTAAGCTTTGCATGCATGTTTGGCAGGTTATGCAGTTGCTTTATATGAAGCAAAGTATAAGACTTGCTCAACAGCTTAAGCAGAAACTGTGGAAAGACAGGCAAAGATGTTTTAGATTGAGGACTTCAAGTAGTAAAGTTAGAAATCCAGCTTTAAATTGTAGAAGTGAGCGGAGCGAAGATGTACAGGGCTAAGGTAATATCCCTGGTAGCATGAGTCTGGGGTTGCAATGTTCATGGAGCTGACCTGGTTGTTGATATGTTTTTATACAGTCAGCCCTCCTTATCCGCGGGTTCCGCATGCACGGATTCAACCAGCCGCCGATCGTTAAAACCCGGAAGTTAAGCATTGTTTGTCTCGCGTCTTGTTCGTTACTTGTGTTGTTGTGAGCAAGAGGAAGGAGTTTAAGGCTAGTAAGGGATGGCTGGCTAGCTATGTAAAGCGCTACAGCCTCAAGAACTTAAAGATCACAGGAGAATCAGGATCGGCTGATGCCGAGGCGGCATCAGCGTTCCCTGAAGAGCTACGATGCATCTGTACTGAACTTGTACAGTCTTTTTTTCTTGTCATTACTCCCTAAACAATACAGTATAACTATTTACATAGCATTTACATTGTAGTAGGTATTTAAGTAATCTAGAGATGATTTAAAGTATACAGGAGGATGTGCATAGGTTATATGCAAATACTGTGCCATTTCATATAAGGGACTTGAGCATCTGCGTTTTTTGGTATCCGCAGGGGTCCTGGAACCCATCCCCCGCGGATAAAGAGGGCCGACTGTAAAAGCTTTTCCAATTTGATTTTTCATGATGTTACGTGACCACGGTTTAGTTTATTGTGGGCGTCACTTTAAAATGCCTGGATGAGGCAGGACTATGACGTCAGTATAACAAGCTGCGACAGACCACTGGGACTCTCGAAGAGGGAGAGGGAGTGGAAGTTTTTGGACTGCAAGCTGCTGGCAGTAGCTTGATGTAGCAATGGGTAAAATCTGATACTTTTCCATGCCCAAAGGATTGGGTTGATCAATGTCACACAGTGCACATTGGATGTATGACTGTCACTTTGTATGATCCATATGTGGATTTTGTTGGAGTATCCTGTGCTAACCACTTGCACTAGGGTTTATTCCATGACTTGTGACATTTCTACGTGGGTTTTGGGACGACTTGACGGATAAGATCTTCGGCCATTTATTTCGTTTTCCCAGCAAGGATCCTATGGAATTCTACATGATCACCTCCTCTCTATATTTCAACGTGGATTTACCAGTACCTCACCTCACTTACTCCGTGGATTATTGGACCTTTTTAGTTTGCCATCTTTTTAAGCTTGACAGTTTGGGAGCCACACACACCTAACACTGTTAACTTGTGTTTTTTTTTGTTTAATTTTCTATATTTTTGAGTAGATACTAATAAATATAGTGGTTTTAACATTAAAACCTGACTCAATTTGTGATTTATTGCTGCTGGTACATAACAATAAACCCCAACCAAAGAATAGGAAAATAAATGTTTATAAGTATAAATTATGTAATGCATTTATCCTCAACTGTTCTTATGGTAATCATTGGTAACTTAAATGATTATTGCTGTAACATTTGATTATTTAGCAAAAGTTCTGCAATTATGCACATGTACTAATTTTCCCAAAGAAAGATATTCTTGAGATTGAGGAAGTGAACAAAGGTTCACCAATTTGAATACTGGGGTGGGAGCATTTGGCAGAATGTGAATGCAAGTTGTCCTTTGGGCAATTGCAAGTCTTGATGGTGCATCTTTGCAGATGAGGTTTCCCCTGACTAAGATGCCTTAAACCAGGAGTCACCACCACAAAATACTGGTCAGTCATTCAAGACAAATGAGTAATATTTCTTAATCCAGATGATAGGAATTACAATGGTTGACTAACATGATAGCTGTGGCAGTTCAGTTGCTTAAAAATGCTTGGATGTTAAAGAATTTGAGAAATGGCTTGGTGCAGAAAAGCAGTGCTTTCAGTGAAAGGTCATAATGCTTCTATTTGTAATATTCGTGTATTCTATAACAGATTTGTGTGCCTTGGCATTAATGCCATTCTTCACAGAACCTCTATGTTTCAAACGTTAGAAATATTTAATATCATCTTCTCTCCATTCAATGTCATGGTGAGAGTTCTGTGTAAATTATCTACCATGTTTCCTGCAGGGTAAGTGATTGTATTCCCTTTCCTTTTTTTATTTAAAAAACGGGGAAAAAATAGGGTGTATTTCAAGCCTCGGAGTGCTCAATTTTGAGAAAGCTTTATGAAGTATTTTAATGTCTGATATTTAAATGAACTTTATCTTTGGTTTCACAAATGAGAAAATCTACAGATGCTGGAAATCTAAGCAACACACACAAAATGCTGGAGGAATTCAGGCTAGGCAACATCTATGGAAAAGAGTACAGTCAATGTTTTGGGCCTAGACCCTTCGGCAGTCCTGCTGAAGGGTCTCGGCCCAAAACGTTGACTGTATTCTTTTGCAAAGATGCTGTCTGGCCTGCTGAGTTCCTCCAACATTTTGTGTGTGTTGCTTCATCTTTGGTTTTATTTGCCATTAACTGTGGCAGAGCCTATTGGTTTTGTTGTATGTTTCTTTTGGGTTCATCTGCACAAAGCATTTATTGAATGTACAGTTGGTTCTGGTAAAGAACAAAGACTAATTGAGAATACAGCTGGGATCCCTTTTGTTTGTTTGGGACATTACGCCACTTAATTGGGACAGGAGATTCTTGCTGAACAGTTTCTAAGTAGTGTCAGACGTGTGCAAATTAGACTACACTATTCTTGGAGTGAACTGTTTTTAGATGGCGACAGTTGCATGGGCTTGTGTTGGAAAAGCAATTCAAATAACATGCAATTACTGCCACAACTGTTGTTCATTTCATTGTTTCTAGCTTCACTGGAAATTGCCTTTTTGCTTCACAAAGGCCTTTCCATAAGGTTGTAGTAGGGCTACTTGTTGCATCCTGGATTGTCAGTATTGAATACAACAGATCTAGCCCTCAGTAGATGCAAATTTGGTTCATTCAAGGCTTCTAGATTAGGAAGACTGAGTATGTTTTCAAAGACATGACAACAAATATTTCATACCAGGTTAATTTGGAAAAGCAAATATCATTATGTTGTCTGCTTATTAATCTTTGGCAGCTTCTCCCCCGCCCCAACTGAATTGTTGTTTACTTTGCAACTCCTTTTAAAATCAGGTTGCATTTTCCTCATCTAGATTAGTCATTAGGTATTGCTTCGGGCAGGCTAGGAGAAACCTTATTTTGAACATTCGACTGGAAGGTTTAAGGCCACATGTTTCATGGGGGATGGGGAGGAGATGGTAATGGAGGCAAATCTGAAGAGAAATTGCCCTTTGAAAATGGCTTTTGTATGTCCCTTTGCAGCTGGATTCTCGACTTACGCAGTGGGAGACCACAGTCAGGGCGGATTGGATATAACATCTCACTGACAACACTGGCACATGTCAAAGGTGTGCTTCATCTGTTGCTCTACTCTCTACAACCATGACTGTGTGACTGTGCACAGCTCTAATGCCATCTATAAATTTGTTGGTGCCCCAAAATTGTTAGCAGAATTTCAGGTGGTGACAAGGAGATGTAAAGGAGTGAGATAGATCAGCTGGTGTTGCAGCAATCAGCATCAGTAGGACCAAGGAATTGATTGTGGAGTTCAGGATGGTAAAATAGAGGGAACACACGCCAGTCCTCATTGAGCAATCAGCAGTGGAAAGGATGAGTGGTTTCAAGTTCCTGGGTGTGAGCATTTCTGAAAATCTATCCTGGGTCTAACTTATTTATTTAATTCCAAAGAAAGCATGACAGTGACTATATTTCATTCGGAGTTTGAGGAGATTTCATATGGCACCAAATACTCTAGATAATTTCTACAGACGTACCATGGAGCGCATTCTGACTGGTTGCATCACCTTCTGGTATGGAGGGGTCACTGTAAAAGATTGGAAAAAACTTCAGGAAGTTACAAACTCAACCAACTCCATGGGCACTACCCTCCCCATAGAGGACATCTTCAGAAGGCAATGCCTCAAACAGATGACATCCATCGTTAAGGAGTTCAGTCATACGGGGCATGTCCACTTTTCATTGCTACTCTCAAGGAGGAAGTACGGGAGCCTGAAGACTCTCTCTCTCTCAATGTTTTGGGAATTACTTTTTCTCCTCTACCATCAGATTTCTGAATGGACAATGAACCATGTGTAGTACTCCACTATATATTTTCTCTCTTCTTGCATGACTTGTTTAATTTATTTATATGTACAGTGGACAAATTGCTGGGATTCTCTTTGTTTATTTGGGATATTCTGCTGTTTAATTGGGACAGGAGACTTACTGAACAGGTTCTAACTAGCATCAGTTGCGTCCATTTGTGTGACTGAACTGCTTTACCATGCTTAAGCAGTTTTAAATAGAGTCAGTTGTGTGTGTATCGACAATCATCTTGAATGTTATAGTGAAAACTGAGATTTGAAGGATGCAATTGTCAATCATATTGCATGAAGGCAGCCCGTTATCTACACTAGGTGTCTGTGTTGATTTTCATTTACAGTCAATCAAAAGGACATGGCAGCATACAGGTACACCGGATGATTTCCTCTGTCGATTTGGAAAAAAAACATTATTTTTGAGCTGTAGTAGTATTAGTGTTCTAATTTGTTGTGTATTTAATTTAAATACATAATTCGTTATTCAGTTAAATGGTAGTTTTGACTTTTTATACCTTTTTAACCATTTCCATGAAACTTTTAGCTAATTGAGGCAACTGCTTAATTGGGCCAAAATGTACTCGTTCCACTGTCCCAATTAACCAGAATCCACTGTACTTCTGTTGTAACCCACATGAGCCTACAGAAGATGGTTCAGCTAAGCACTCAGCCAACATGAGGCATGATCCTAAGCAAACTTGCTAATAAATATAAAATGTATAAATTAACAGGAAGGTTTCTATTCTACAAACCCTAGTACTCTAAACAAAGTAATTTGCAAATAAATTGATATAAACTAACCTGATGATGCATATGAAAGTGAAGCTTGGTTGTCTTAATCTGCCTGTTTATACAAGGATCTGGATAATCTAGTTCAAATTTTATTGTGGCATTTAAAAAATTTAAATTCAGTAGCTATATAAACTTACAAAAAAAATAATAGTAATGTTGACCATAAAGCTTACTGCCTGTTTATGCTGCTAGTGTTTAGGGCAACAGTGAAGGTCCTCCATCTCTCTGTATCTCATTGCTGTGACCAGTCAGGGCAGTTAGTCCTGAGCTGAAGCACTGCTCTTAGTCCGGCCTCTACTCTTTGATCTGTTTGGCATAGGTGACCCTACCAAGAGCTAAAGCACAAGGCACTGATTCCAGCCAACATAGCTCTCTGGGTCATTGAGGCATGCAAACCTCCAAAACCCTACCGCAAGATTGTGGTCCTCTTGGAGGATGAAACTTCTGAATTGTTCTTAAATGTATTAATTTCAGGGGAAGTCACGTGATGACGCAGGATCGAGACGTGGAAATCCAGCTCTCCCATTAAAAAAAAAAACAACCACCCAGTAAAATAACGTTTAAGTGAAGAAAAGTTAGTAAATACTTTTTAAAAACTACTTATAAACTATTCAGGATTGTCTTAAGATATGCCTCCTAAACAGAAGCAGAAGAAAACTACTACTTTAAAGACAACACAAGTTGGAAAAGAATCAAGGTCTGTTGCTATGAAAGAGCCTCGGGCTCAACTGCATTTTACCTCTGGCAATACAGAACAGGAAACTGCGGCAACATCAACCGTTTCCAAAAAAAAAGAGCAACAGGAATTGCGCACGCATGAAGGAAAGGGCATGCGCAAACACGAGCAACCCAAACTACAAATCCCAGCTACGATCGGAACTGAAAGTGAAGATGAGGTGGAATCAGATTATCTGGATAAATCAGATGAAGATGAAGAGACAAACAAAGGAGAGCAACAGGAAGAGGTTGGAGGTGATGGAGACATAAGAAAAACTTTGGTGCAGATAATGCATGAATTAAAAGTAATAAAAAAGATATTAAAATATGAAGATTATGTTTGATAAAATGATGAAAAGACAGGACAAAATGGACAAGAAAATTAAAAACTTGGAAGAAACAATGGGAGTGAATTGATAGAGTGAATAAAATGGAAGTTAATACTTCGGCCTGGACATCAGAAAGAAAACAGTTGTTGGAAAAAGTGGATGTGCTTGAAAATTTTAGCAGACGAAACAATATTAAAATTGTTGGACTTAAAGAAGGTATAGAAGGAGAGGATCCAATAATTTTTTTTCAAAAATGGATCCCGGAAATTTTGGAAATGGAAGAAGGAACCCAGTTAATTGAAATTGAAAGGGCTCACAGAGCATCAAGACCAAGACCTCGTTGATCAAAACCCACGATCAATCTTGATAAAATGCTTAAGATATCAAGATAAAGAAAAGATCCTGAAGACGGCTGCCCAACGTGCCAGAAAGAGAAACGGGCCATTGATGATAGAAGGGAAAACAGTTCTTTTCTATCCTGATATAAGTTATGACCTTTTGAAGAGAAAGAAGGAATTTAACCCAGCAAAATAAGTTTTATGGGGAAAAAGGCTATAAATTTATATTGTGCCACCCGGCAACCCTGATCGTTTTTTTGGATGACAGAAAGAGAAGATTTTTTACTGATTATCAGGATGCAAAAGAATTCGCACAAGAACTCCCAAATATTCGCTAATTACCGTCAAAGATTTAAAAGTGAAACAGATTAAAGATGAAGATGGGGACTGTGAATGGAACTGATGGATGTTTAAGGACAGAAGGATATTTAAATATATTCTTGATTATATGATACAGGGGAGAAAGGTTAAAATTTGAGAAATATTAATTGAGAGTAGTGATTTTTTTTCTTCTCTTATATATACTTTCTTATGTTACGGGGGAGCTGGGGGATCTTTGGATCGATTGCTACGGGATTCACGTGTGTAATCATGGCAATTGCCATGACCCGCACAACGGAGGGGGATAATGTGTTTTTTTTTCATTCACAACATTGGTAGGGGGGGTATTGTGTTATTTTTTTTTTCTTTATAATCTATTTTTCTTTTATCTTTCTTTCTTTGCCTGGACAATTGAGGGGGAGACACATAGCAACATGAAGAACTTTAAAAAGATTCCCCAAGTTACTACAAAAGTTGAAAGATTAGGTATTATTATAGATTGGAGTAACCCTGTTTAAAAATAATGACTAATGGATGACTTCCGGTAAGATGGCGATTGTTTAGCTGCTCCGAATTTTTGTTCCGTTACTGTCGCTATCTTTGCACTAAATGTCTCAATTTTTTTAAACCTTAGTTAGGAATTTTTTCGGTATCTCTTACTTGCCTGTGAACATATCTAACTTACAATGTCTAGCAAGAGTTCTAAATCCGGGAGAAAGGAAGCTACGGCTCCCTCAGACGAGACCCTGGCTGCGCTCGGAAAGCTCCGAGACGAAATTTTAAAGGAATTTAAAACCGCTTTCAAACAGTTGGAAGACAAACTGGATCGGATCAACGATAAAGTGGACAAACATGCCGAACACCTATCTCGCATCGATTCAACTTCTGAAGATTTAGAAAGCCGTGTTCGACACTTGGAGACTCTCTGTTCCAGCTTAGAGGAAAAATGTAACAAACTCCTTTCCAAAATGGTGGATCTCGAAAATCGCAGCAGACGCTGCAATCTTAGAATTCTTGGATTGCCAGAGGCCACCGAACAGGGATCAACCGTGAAGTTTTTCGCCAAGTTTCTCTGTGAGATATTTGGGAAAGATTTGTTTCCGAACCCGCCTGAGCTCGAATGGGCACACAGGGTCTACATTCCCCCCGGAATTCTGGGCTCCTGCCCGTGACCAGTAATCTTGTGCTTCCATCAATACCAGGTAAAACACAGTCTGATTGTAGAGGCACGTCGCAGAGGTTTTTTTACTTTCAAGGATACAACCATCTGCTTTGTGGAAGATTTTGCACCCCAGACCTTAAAGATGCGCGCTGAGTTTAAAGGCACAATGAAAGTGCTTTTTGATCGTGGTTTTAAACCCTCTCTTCGTACTCCAGCCGATCTATGAATCAAGCTTAATACTGGAAAATACAAGTGGTTCAAATCAGTGAAGGAAGCTGAAGCATTTGTGGCAAGTCTTCCTGCTATCCAGTCATCTTCGGAATCCGATCGGACCTCCTAAAATGGTGGATAAGTACTCCTCGTAGTAAAATTACTTTTTTCTGGACTCAGACTTTACTTGAATCACTCAGACATTATTCATTGAAACTCTAAGGGCTGTTGACAATCTCTCCCTGGATTTGGTGTGCGTGTAATCTATTTTTATTCTTGTATAACTTTATCTACAGAGTTCTACAACTGACTCTAACTTGTTTTGGAGGTTCGAAGTCTTTGGTGAAGGCCTCCCTGTTTGTTGGTTCACAGTTTAATTGCTGATTTATTTTTCCTTTTTTTAAATTTTTTTTTCTTCACCCATTTTTTCTAATCTCTGAATTTTTTTCTCTCCTCTCTGTAAATGGTTGATAAATACTCATCTTGAATTTATAATTTTCCCCTTCCTCTCCTTTTTTTTACTTTTTTTTCCCCTTTCTCTTACTTTATTCTTCTATAATTTTTCGCGGGTAGGTTAGTTTTGGTTTTCTTCTGATTTTCTCTGTATTAAGTTTTATATTTCTGCAAAAGGTGTTCTAATCTGTAGTTATGTTTTCTAGTGCATAAACTAGTTACTATTTGCTATAGTATTTATACAGAACTGCTGTTAATGACACAGATCTGGAAGTTGTATTTGGGTTAATTTTTTTGGTAGAGCTAGCTACTTGTTTTGGTAGCCATCTAGTTTTGGGTTGTGTGGATGGGGTGGGTTTTCCAGTTCCAACATCACTCACTGTAGTTATTGTTTCTCTTTATTGCTCAGGACATGTATATGTTTTGATTTTACGAATCTATGTTTACATCTCTGCTCCCAGACTGCTATTGTACTGCTTGACTTTTTATGTGCCTGCTGCCTTTTATGCATTAGTAGTTGATAATGGCTAGTGCACTTAAATTCGTGAGCTGGAATGTAAAGGGATTGAATCAGCCTGTTAAAAGGAGGAAGGTATTCTCACATATCAAACAACTCAAAGCTGACATTGCTTTCCTTCAAGAAACTCACATTCGTTGTTTTGATAACTCCCGGCTTCTGTCAAAGTGGGCGGGTCAGCATTTTCATTCATCCTTTGCCGCTAAAGCTAGGGGAGTCTCCATTCTTATTAACTCAAATATTCCTTTTGAACTCCATAATAAAATATCTGATACAAATGGCCGTTTTATTATTGTTTCTGGTAAACTATATAACACTAAAGTTGCACTAGCAAACCTGTATGCCCCCAACTTTGATTATGTTAACTTTTTTGAACGGTTTTTTTCCTCACTACCAGACTTAAACTCATACTCTCTTATACTGGGTGGTGACTTCAACTGTTGGTTGGATCCTAAACTGGATCGATCGTCCTCTGTTACCAGATCACCTACTAAATCTGCCTTAGCTATCCAATCGTTTCTCTCTAATTTTGGTATCTCTGATATATGGCGTTTCCTCCATCCTACGGAGAGAGATTATTCTTTTTTCTCACATGTTCACCATACCTTCACTAGAATTGACTATTTCTTACTCGATAATCAACTTATTCCATTTGCCCACTCTTGTGACTATCAGAGTATACTGATTTCTGACCATGCCCCAATTACCCTCTCTCTGAACTTTCCTAGTCTCCCTCAGAGGAATAAACACTGGCGGTTTGATTCAACTTTATTATCGGAAGATGATTTTTAAAAATTTATTAAGGATCAGATAACCTTTTATTTTAACACTAATACATCACCTGAAGTGCCATCCCAGATTGTCTGGGGTGCCATGAAAGCATATCTGAGGGGTCAAATAATCTCTTACACAGCAAATCTCAACAGAAGATCCAGTGCAGATCGATTAGACCTCATTAACCAAATTAAAGATTTGGATCAAATATATGCCCAAACTAAGAACCCTGAATCATACAAGAAGCGCGTTGAACTCCAAACTAAATTTAACCTTCTGTCCACTCAACCTGTCGAACGCCAACTTCTCGAAAGCAAGAGTCGCTTTTACATTCATGGGGATAAGTCTGGTAAATTCCTAGCCAATCAGCTGAGGCGTTCCAAAGCCAAGCAACATATTACAAAGATCTGGAAGGAGAACAGAGACTTTACATCGGATCATTTAGAAATTAATGACGCATTTAAAATTTTTTATTCTTGGCTTTATTCCTCTGAATCTCTGAATGACAATATCTCTGTTGATCAATTTTTTCAGAATCTGAATATCCCCTCACTTTCATCTGATTTCAAAGCCAAACTTAATGCGCCTATATCATCAGAAGAAATATCTTTTGCAATTTCTGCACTGTCCTCAGGGAAATCTCCTGGACCTGATGGGTTCCCTGTAGAATTTTATAAATCATTCTCTTCACTTCTTTCTCCTCAGTTACTTTCAGTATTATCTGACTCGTTTAATTACGGCAAATTGCCACCCTCTTTCAATGAGGCATCTATTCTTCTTCTTTTAAAAAAGGGCAAAGACCCAACAGAGTGTTCCTCATATAGGCCGATCTCTCTGCTCAATGTTGATGTAAAGATCTTAGCTAAAGTTTTGGCTCATAGATTAGAAACAGTTATTCCCTCCATTATCTCTGATGACCAAACAGGCTTTATTAAAAACTGTTAACATTCGGAGTTTATTTAATATCTTATACTCAGCTCCAACTGGGATTCCTGAATGTGTTATTTCCCTCGATGCGGAGAAAGCATTTGATCGTATAGAGTGGAACTACCTTTTTGCAGTCTTAGAAAAATTTGACCTCGGCCAAAATTTCATCTCTTGGATCCAATTGCTGTACCTGTGTTCTACTGCTTCTGTTTTAACAAATTTTCAGAAATCCCAAGTATTTAATCTCAAACGTGGCACTCGTCAGGGATGCCCCTTAAGTCCCTTTCTCTTTGATTTGGCTATAGAACCTCTGGCGATAGCATTTCGAAACTGTCCTGAATTGACCGGGATTTGGAGAGGGGGTGTTGAGCATAAAGTTTCTCTCTATGCTGATGACCTATTACTCTTTCTCTCAAATCCGTCTACATCCTTACCTCTAATGTTTTCACTTCTTGAGCAGTTTAGCCAGATCTCTGGCTATAAACTTAATTTACATAAGAGTGAACTTTTCCCAATTAATAAAGAAGCACAAGAACTAACATTTTGTGATCTCCCTTTTAAAGTAGTCCATAATCAATTTACTTATCTTGGAATTACAGTCACAAGGAAGTTTAAAGATCTCTTTCATGAAAACTTTGCCAATCTTTCATATGCTATAAAACGGAGTCTGGTACAATGGTCACCTCTATCCATGTCTTTGGTAGGTCATATTAATGTTGTTAAAATGTATGTTCTCCCCAAATTTTTATACTTATTTCAATCTATCCCAATTTTTATTCCTAAATCTTTTTTTGATTCCTTAGACTCTATTATTTTGTCATATCTGTGGCAGAATAAGCGCTCTAGAATTAATAAAATCCATCTCCAAAAATCTAAAAAAGAGGGTGGCATGGCTTTACCTAACTTTCGTTTATATTATTGGGCAGCTAATATA